>NC_136057.1:1163726536-1164326536 GCF_964261635.1 Lissotriton helveticus | reverse complement strand
ATGCCTTAGTGAGCTAAAGCAAAATGTGAATGACATAAGAACAGGCCAATGGATGAACAGAGGTGTCTGAAAGCCCCTTTATATAAGCATATTATGCATATGATTTTTGGTAAAATCAAAAACTCTTGGCTAATGTCAGACCTAAAAAGTTGCAAGAAAGATATCTATTGCCACCAAAGATTTCTTAACCCTCCTGGAAATCCAGCAGACACACATAGAATATGCCGGGAAATGTACGAATATTTCTGTGGCCATTTCAGGCCCTACCACACCACCATTGACCAGTGACAGATAGCACCTTAAAGTGTTTAGAGCCAGAAAAACTGTAAAAGCCAAAAGTCAGCTTCACGTTTCCATGACACACCCAATATGTGAACAGATTGCCCCTGGTGCTCCTCCATGAATTACACCTACAAAACAATAGAAGTCAAATTTTTCAGTAAACAAATAGCAGATCAGTACAATATCTCCACTTTCTTCCATGCTATGCTGGGCTTGCATGAATCCAGCTCCATAAGCAACAGCAGAAAGGTAAACCAAATAAGTAAATACGTCACATGTACCGGTTGTGTTACAACCGTTAACCCATCAAACACAAACATCTTGCAAGTAAAAGAAAATTATCTGATTTTGCCAAACATATTGTGAGGGCTCCAGGGAAAACATTTTTTTTAAAAATTTTTATTTGCATAAACAAAAAAGACATACACATCAACAATGCAAGCATGGATCATATCATCATTGTGCGTATACAGTGCACCTTATCTTTTAGTTTGGACCAGCAGATTCTGTTGTTTATGTAATCAAATGTATTTGGGGGTTAAATCTGTAGATGGTTGTTAAGCAGTCCCTTGGACCCTTTTTCCCGAGTGGAATTGTGTGTGACGTATACAGTGAGAAACAAAATACAAAAGAACACTACCCCCCAAATCTAACAAAAATACAAAAGACATCAAATTATAAAACTACCACAAAACCATCCTCCCGTCATATCTAAGCAATATCTTCAAAGTCACATTAAGATGCTAAAGCATCCTCCCCCCATCCTCCCAGACCATCGCCCGTGTCGCCCACCACATCGCCTCAGGGCGCCTAACTCTGCTTCTGCTTCCGCCGCCCAATTCTGAAGGAATTGTCTCAGGGGCTCAAATATGTCCTTTGGTCTAGACACTGAGGGCAATGCTTCTGCATTAGTCTCCATTTACCTTTGCAGTAGACCAGGTCTTTAATCCAGTGATCTACTTTAGAGCTGCGTCTCCTGCCCCACGTGATGGCCACTCTTCGCTTTGCCATGAGTAGTGCTGGGCGCACGAATCTACTGCATACTCCCTTTACCTGCAGAACGCAGGACAACAGGCAGACCAGCGGAGTACACTGTAGCTCCACACCCGCCATGACCTTTATGTCTCTCACAACACAAGTTCAAAAAAGGGTCACCCTGGGAGGAGCTACGCGCGGATCCAAGATGGACGCGTGAGCAGAGGGTTCCCGAGACCCCTTCCGCCACCCTCATTTATCCTGCCACATATCCTGATTTGGACGACGGGTATTTCTTGTTGATGCCCTGCTGATATTGGAAGCTTTTTCCAGAAATTGATTTGGCCGCCGGGAACTGGACTTGCTGCACCCTGTATTCTGAGGCCTACGGCAGTGACCATCCAGGGTCTTGAGTTGCCGGGGTGCCCAGGTGGCAATTGAACAACAACAGCTGGAGAGACGCCTCCGCTGCCTCTGTGGTACTTTCGGTTTCGATTTCGGTCATTGTGGATGCCGACTCATTGCTGATTGCCATTGCTGCCCTGGTTTAGTCGCCTACTCTCGTCGACCATCATGGCGGGCAGGACGGACCCCGAGAGGCGTAACACCAGAGGCCCGAATCGAGGGGGAGCCGTTCAGACCCAGACTATAGAACGCTTCACTCGCCCGAAGGTCTCCCCGGGTGGATCGGGTAAGTCCCTCGGAGAGTCTGGTGACGGCACTCCTGCGAATGAGGAGCTGACTTTGGCGGATGTCATGGGCGCCATTGCCAATATCCAGACTGCGATGGGTCAGCAATATGAGACTCTTGCCACTAAGTTAGATACGGTTGCGATTGAGGTCAACCTCATCAGGACGGACCTGGGGAAAACCAACGAACGGGTCAAGTCTCTGGATGTTAAGACGGCAAGCCTAATTACAGATGTTTCGGATCTTCAAACTGAGGTCTGCGATCTTCGCATGGCCAGAGACTCGTTTGCTCGTCGGCTGGATGATTTCGAGAGCCGGGCCAGACGAAATAATGTTCGCGTTGTTGGCGTTCCGGAGAATTCTACGGAGGTACCAACGGATCTTTTGGTAGAGGACCTTATCCAGAACCATCTGTCACCGAAGGGCCTTAGTAATCTTTTTGCGGTGGAGCGTGCTCATAGGATTCCGGGTGGGAAGCCCAAGCTTGGGGCAGCTCCGAGGCCTATCATAGCCAGGATTTCTAATTTCCGGGACAGAGACGCTATCCTGCAGGCCTCCCGCATTAATGGTCCCACTAAGTTTGAAAATGTATCGATCAGCTTTTATCCGGACTTCACTCAGGCGGTACAGAAGCAACGTATGGCCTTTACGGGGGTGAAACCACGCCTTAGGGACATGGAACTGAAGTATGCCATGCTTTTTCCAGCTCGCCTGAGGATTGAGCATAACGAACGTACATTTTTCTTTGATCGCCCTGAGGTGGCCAGTGACTGGCTGGATAGCTTGCCGACACAGCGTACCAGCCCGGAGAGTTCAAGAGGTGCCGAAGGCGGTCTGGAAGAACAGGAGTAGTGAGTCAGTGCCGATGAGCCATTCTTGGACGCTTTGCAGTGTCTCTGTGATAGCGATGTTTATACGCTGTGGATACCCGGTGGTGGGGGGATTCGGGACTCTTCCTCCTCAGGGAACACTTTTCTCTTTCTTTTTGTAGGTTAGTTTAATGGGGCGACAGGCACACTGCAAGTTGGGGTGGCTTTTTGGTCTACTGCAGGGGTGCAGGGTGGGGGGTTGTGTGTTGAGGGTTCTAGGGGGGGTGGAGGGGGGGTCTTTTCTTGTTTGTTTGTTTCGAGGCTCTGATTTGGTCGCTATTTTATCCTTTGTTCCTGCTTTGTGGCGGGGGGGACTGTTGTTTTTTGTCTGGGATGGGGGTAGGGGGCTGAGAGTGTTGAGCTGGAACGTAAATGGTCTCGGGGATAGAATAAAACGGGGGATAGTTTTACAGTATTTGAAGCGACACTCCCCGGATATTGTTCAGCTACAGGAAATGCACCTGGTAGGAAATTCGTGCTGCGCACTGAATAGAAGGGGATACCGTTTGGTGGCCCACTCTGGCTTTACCACTGGGTCGAGAGGGGCGGTTATCTTGGTTAGGAACTCCCTCCCCTTGAGATAGATGAAGAGGTGTTGGACGATAGGGGTCGTTATGCTGCTGTTGTAGGTCGATGGGAAGGGAAGACGATCTCCATTTTGACTGTGTACGTTCCCCCTGGTCTACAGGCTACCACGTTTTCTGATTTAGGTGGGGTGGTCCTGGGAATCCCCGATGGCTTGCTGGTGGTGGGTGGGGATTTCAATTCGGTTGTCAGCGGAGAAGAAGATCGTAGCCCTCGTAGATCCCTCCCCCCGTCGCAGCTATGGTTGGGAAATTTCATGGATACACTGGGATTAGCAGATTGCTGGAGACACCTTCACCCTGGACAGCTCCAGTACACCTTCTATTCGGGGGCCCATGGTAGTCTCTCGAGACTTGATTACATTTTTATACCAGCGGCGCAGATGGTCTCCGTGAGAGAAATCAGGCATTTGGCGAGGGGGGTCTCAGATCACTCCCCACTGTGGCTCACTATTGATGTGCGGCTGGAGTCCGGGGGTCGTGTTGCTCCTATTAATCCGTGGCATCTTCGTAACCCCAACATTAGTAAGGAAGTGGTTAAATGTATGGATTATTACTTTGCTGAGAATGAAGGGTCAGTATCCTCCCCTGTTATTTTATGGGAGGCGTGTAAAACTGTGATCCGGGGTCAGACTCTCTCTTTGATTGCCAGTGAAAGGGGGCGCAGGACTGTAGAAGTGGTACGGAAACGGGAAAGGCACCTGGTAGGAAATACGTGCTGCGCACTGAATAGAAGGGGATACCGTTTGGTGGCCCACTCTGGCTTTACCACTGGGTCGAGAGGGGCGGGTATCTTGGTTAGGAACTCCCTCCCCCTTGAGATAGATGAAGAGGTGTTGGACGATAGGGGTCGGTATGCTGCTGTTGTAGGTCGATGGGAAGGGAAGATGATCTCCATTTTGTCTGTGTACGTTCCCCCTGGTCTACAGGCTACCACGTTTTCTGATTTGGGTGGGGTGGTCCTGGGACTCCCCGATGGCTTGCTGGTGGTGGGTGGGGATTTCAATTCGGTTGTCAGCGGAGAAGAAGATCGTAGCCCTCGTAGATCCCTCCCCCCGTCGCAGCTATGGTTGGGAAATTTCATGGATACACTGGGATTAGCAGATTGCTGGAGACACCTTCACCCTGGACAGCTCCAGTACACCTTCTATTCGGGGGCCCATGGTAGTCTCTCGAGACTTGATTACATGTTTATACCAGCGGCGCAGATGGTCTCCGTGAGAGAAATCAGGCATTTGGCGAGGGGGATCTCAGATCACTCCCCACTGTGGCTCACTATTGATGTGCGGCTGGAGTCCGGGGGTCGTGTTGCTCCTATTAATCCGTGGCATCTTCGTAACCCCAACATTAGTAAGGAAGTGGTTAAATGTATGGATTATTACTTTGCTGAGAATGAAGGGTCAGTATCCTCCCCTGTTATTTTATGGGAGGCGTGTAAAACTGTGATCCGGGGTCAGACTCTCTCTTTGATTGCCAGTGAAAGGGGGTGCAGGACTGCAGAAGTGGTACGGCTTGAAAACGATATCTCTGAGTTGGAGGAATGTATGGAATCTGTGATTACGCCTGATAGCCTGCACTCCTTGGCGCTCAAACAGTTTGAATATAGAGCTCTGGTGACTCATGCGGCTAAGGCGATGAACCGTGAACAGCAGGGTCGCCTGTATGATGTGGGTGACAAGGCTGGGAAGTTGCTTGCTTGGCTTGACAGACGTGATAGAGCGAATCGTGTGGTGCCTGTTATTGAACGTGCGGATGGTGTGCGGGTTGTGGACCCGGTCGAGATAGTTGAGGTCTTTTCCCAGCACTTTCGGGAGGTGTACTCGCCGGTCTCGGACAGAGCTGTGGAGGACTCGCATCTGTTGCTCCGAGATATCACATTGCCTAGTCTGTCGGACCCGGACAGGGAGCTTATGTAGGCGGATTTTTCTACCGATGAAGTAGCGCTCGCTGTCTGTGCACTTCGCTCTGGTAAGGCTTCGGGCCCGAACGGTTTGCCGGTCGAGCTGTATAAATTGTGTCCCGACAAAATGGCGCTGTATCTTCATCGATCATTTTTGGTGTCACGTGATCTCGGGCTTCTTCCCCGAGATCAGAGACTGGCGTCCATTGTGGTCATCCACAAGGATGGAAAACCCCGGGAACACTGTTCGTCATATCGGCCGATCTCACTTTTAAATGTGGAGCCCAAGGTTCTTGCTAAAATCTTGGCGAGCCGCTTGATCACGGTGATCGGTGATTTGGTACACCCGGATCAGTCCGGGTTTATCCCCCACCGTAATACTGCACTCAATCTCCGTCGCCTCCACGGTGTCTTGGCGAGGGCGGGGTCTCTTGCGGAACCGGCCATTTTGGTTTCCCTTGACGCCTCGATGGCCTTCGACACCGTGGAGTGGCCTTATTTGTGGGCTGCTCTCGCTAAATTTGGGTTTGGTCCTAAGTTTATTGGGTGGGTTAAACTTCTATATGAACAACCGCTTGCACAGGTGGTGGTTAATGAACGGGCCTCGGATCCTTTTGTCCTCGGGCGTGGCACGAGACAGGGCTGCCCTTTGTCGCCTCTCCTTTTTGCGCTGGCTCTTGAACCCCTTGCCGCGTGGCTCCGATGGGAGCCCTCGCTTAAGGGCATACGGTGGTCTCCTACCTTCGAGGATCGTGTATCTCTTTATGCCGATGATATATTGTTGTACCTCACTTCTCCCCGTAAGTCATTGGGTGTCCTGTTTGATGTCCTGTGTTCTTTCGGGAAGAACTCTGGTTTGGTAATCAACTGGACTAAATCCTGTATTTACCCACTTACGAGTGGACAGCCTTCTCTGCCTCGCTACTGCCCTATACCTGTTTCCAGTGCTGGTTTCAAGTACTTGGGGATCTATATTTCTTTGGACCCCAAGGTCCGATTCGAGCGGAATCTACTGCCTCCGCTAGACCGACTTCGGTCGGATGTGGCGGCTTGGTGTGGGTTGCCTCTTTCCCCTTTGGGGAGGGCGGCTTTGTTTAAAATGATGTCCCTTCCCCGGTTCTTGTACGCCGTCCAGAACACGCTGGATCTGGTTCCAGCTGGTTACTTTCGAGACATCGAGAGCCTCCAGCGGAAATTGGTTTGGGGCGGGCGGACGCGCATAGCGCTTTCGAAGTTGACTTTGCCCTGGTATGACGGTGGTATAGCTTTACCGGATGTCAGGCGCTATTATTGGGCGTCCCAGTTAAGTGCTATTAACCATGCCATGTATGGACCTGTTCCTAGTCCCGCTTATGATATGATTAGGTGGCAACTGCCCGGGGGTGATTATAATCGAGCGCTTTATTCCAAGATCAACAGGAGGTATTTGACGGGCCCCACTGCGGTGGCCGTACGTGTGTGGGATAGTGCGACATCGGCCACGGGCTGGATTGATAAACTTACTAGGGCGACTCCTTTATATGCAGCTGAGAGATTGGGTGGTCTGTGGTCTTCGAAGGGGTTCGACAGATGGGACCTTTGGTATCAGCAAAGTGGGTGATCTTTGGACCACCGATAAAGTCAAAACTTTTGACGAGTTAAAACGGGAATATAAGCTGAGTGACAGAGAATATTTTCGATACCTTCAAACCTGCCATGCGCTCGATTTGGTCTTCCCTGCTGGTATCTCGATTCCTGAGTCTTCTCCCTTGGAGGATAGAGTGCTGGATGGACATGTCCCCGACAGCACTATCTCCCTCATATATAAAAAACGTATTAATACCCGTTCAGACCTTCTCCTACAGCTACGTGAGGCATGGACTGGTGACAGGCTGGAGTTAGATGATGAGGACTGGCAGGCTGCAGTGTCGCCTCCGAAAGAAGTCGCTATTCCGGCGCGTCTCCGACTGGTGCAACTCAAGATTCTTCATCGTGTCTACGTCACGGGTCCACGATTGATGCATATGGGCTATTCTGTGGACGGGTTATGTCGGCGTGGCTGTGGTTTGCTTGCTACTTTCCTCCATATTATATGGGAATGCCCGGCGGTAGTGGTTTTTTGGAATCGAGTGCATGCGGTGATGAGAGAAGTGACAGGCGTCGGGCTACTTCCTGAGGCCCGACGCTGTTTGCTGAATGTTTGGGAACCGAATGATTGTACCGTTGCTCAGACTCACTGGATCACACTGGGCAACACTATTGCAAAGAGAGACATTGCTCAGCTCTTGGGGTCTCATAGGGCACCACTGGTCTCGGCCTGGAAGGAGAACATGGACTGGTGCATGTTTCGAGAAAAAATTGTATACATCTCCCGAGGTAGGCCCAAGAAGTGGGTTAGGATTTGGGGTCAGTGGAACTCGTATCGTGGAGAGATTTGTGTCCCTCCCCTTGCAGAACCCCCTGATACTACAAGCTCTCCTTGCCTGTTCGTTCCAGTGTTTTTGAAATTCTACTTACTGTGAGATACTGCTTGCTCTTGGCCCCCGCTCCCCATTTACATGATCTCCTGCTGCTTGCTTTTCGTTGTCTCCCTCATGCCACTCGTATGAGCGGCCCTTTATTGACACCTTTGCCTCGACTCTTTTTCTTGTGGGGTTTCTGGTTTGTTGTTTGTATGTACTAAAATATAAGAACCTTTTATTTCTCCTCATCTGCCAGTTGCTCCGAACTACATCATGCCTCTACGCTGCCGAACCCTCGGGTTGTCGGCTGATGAGCTGTGTACTGATTTATTCTCTTTGCTTCGCATATTTTGATCGGCCCTGGTGGCTGTAAATCTGTATCTGTCATCATTTGATAAAATAAAGGTTTAAAAAAAAAAAAAAAAAAAAAAAAGGGTCACCCTTTGACATCCCCAATCAAGGTGCAAAAAGTCAGCATCAGCCTGGCCACAACGCGCACAGCAACTAGATTCACGCAACCCAATTCGGTGTAGGCGTGCGTGTGTGCCGTACACCTGATGAATGTATTTAAAATGTATAATTCGCAAATTCCCATTCATGATAACTGTACCTGTTAATTCACATATATACTTCCAATCTTTCTCCAGGGTCATGGCAAAAAAACAGGCATTCCATCTCTCCCAGCTTCTGTCAGGATTACCCATACACTCTTCCCTTATTAGTCTGTATAATCTGGAGACCAATTTTTTATTAGTGGGGGTAGTGAGCACATACTGTAGGGACAATAGAGTGGGAGGCTCCAGAGGGTAGATGTCGTAATGAGCCCTAAAGGCGTGTCTGAGTCTGTGCGGCGCAAATTGAAACAACAACGTGGGATTACTTATGTATTGGAAAGTGTCCGGTGTGATGAGTGTCCACTCCGGATATAGATCCCTCATCAGCTGGAAACCCGCCTCATTAAGTAGTCCCATCGACGGCATCTCCTGGGTTACCGACAGTACCCTGTGGTGTTCTATGTGTATGGCTGGTGCATATATAGGTAATTTACGCACCAGCCGCCCAATCTCCTGCCGCTAACATTGTGTCCACCGCATTGATTTTTTTTCTCGGAATGCCATGCGTCCGGTGCGTGATCATACTGCGTAGTGGGACTGGGCTGGCGTCCCCCTCCTTCACCGCGACATGTGGAGTGAACGTGTGCGGTCTCACCCAATAATACACATACTGGGCATGCGCACTATGATAATAGTCATAGAAGTCAGATGCTCCGAACCTGCCCTTATCATAATCACTAGTGAGGACAGACCAACTCACCCTAGCATGTTTGCCTCCCTAGACCAATTGAAGTAGAATCCCACGCAGGGTGTTAAAAAACTTTTTCGACAACACAATCGGGATGTTCGTGAATAAATACAAAAACCATGGCAAGACTATCATCTTGAGTAAGGCGATCCGATCCACCAACGAGTGCAGAAGCGCTACCCATAAACCCACCTGTTGGTCCAGCTTAGTGTATGCCTGCCCATAATTTTCACGTATAACTCTTTCCGGGTCTCTATGTACCCAGACGCCAAGATATTTAACTGGGTCTACGGACCATATCAACGGGTATTCCATATCAGGTTGAGTCGTTAAAGGTATAACCACAGATTTTTCCCAGTTCACAACCAGCCCCGACAGTAAGCCGAATCTTACATATTCTCGCAGAAGCTGAGCTAGATACCGTGAGGGCTCACGAACAAAAAGCACCATGTCATCTGCATATAGCGAAATGGCAACTGGGCGATAATTAAAGTTTAGCGCTGTTTCCCCATGTCTCTGCCTAATAACACACGCCAGTGGTTCCAGTACAATCGCAAACAGTAGCGGCGACAGAGGGCAGCCTTGTCGCGTGCCTCGCTTAATATCAAATGGGTCCGATGTCAAACCGCCAACACACACTCTGGAAGATGGATCCGCATACAGCACCCTGATCCATTGTATAAAAATAGGCGGAAATCCCATACTCTGACGAATAAAAAACATATAGTTCCACTCCACCGAATCAAAAGCCTTGGCCGCGTCTAGCAGGACTGCCGTGGTAGACATGCACGGCTCCAATACATGAAACATGGAGAAGATAGTTTGCAGATTGTGCGACGTAGATCGGTCTGGTATAAAACCCGACTGGTCCGGTAGCACCAGGCAAGACATCAAGGGTTGTAACTTAATGGCCAGTATCTTGGCCAATATTCTGGCATCGATATTGATCAGTGAGAGGGGTCTATAAAAATCGCATTTATCTGGGGGCTTGTCTTTCTTGAGAAGTGTTATAATCAGCACCTGCCGAAGCGACGGCGGTAGTGTTCCCACATCATGCGCCTCCACATACACTTCCAACAAATACGGGACGACCAGATCTGCATATGTCTTATAAAATTCGACTGTAAGGCCATCTGGCCCTGGCGCCTTGCCATTGGGTAGAGCCATACTAGCAGCTTTGATATCTTCCGCATCTATCGGCAAGGTCAGAAATGTCCTATGGACACCTGAAAGCCAAGCACAGGCCACGTCCTCCAAGTAACCGTCCATTGCAGCCGCTGTCGCCTCAGCTCTAGATGTGTATAAATCCGCGGAAAAGGCGTGACATTTCTCGGTAATAGCAATCGGTTGATAATGTTCCTCCCCATGCGATCTGTGATCTTATCGATATGGGGTTGCTCCATACGGGCCTTGATCTTGTTTGCCAAAGTACAGCCCAATTTCCTCCCCTCTCCATACCTGCGCGCCGTGGGTCTGCGTGAAATGTATCGTATTTCCAATTCAGCCAAGGTGTCATATTCCAAGACCAATTCGTGTATCCATTCCAACGCGTCGGCCGAAGGGGCCATTGCGTAATTACGTTCCAGTGTCTAAAGCTGAGCCTCAACCTTGGAAAGCTGCTCTCTGATGTCCTTCAATATGCCCGCTGCAGTGCCAATGCGCACCCCCCCAAATTGGTACATTAAAAGCCTCCCACAAAGTGGAGGCACTATCCACAGATCCCTTATTAAGTAGGAAATATTGTTCTACATCATCTCGTACCGCAGCCTCATACAACAGATCAAGCAGCGCTACCCACCACAGCCGTCACCTAAAGGGTCAATGGACGACCGTTGGGACTCTGATATCTAATTAAACCGGATTGTTATCTGACAGTGTGCGTGGACCGCTGCCGCCACGTAAAGGGGAGATGGACGGCCGTTGGGACTCTGATATGTAATTGAACCGATTGTGATCTGACAGTGTGCGTGGTAGATTCTTGATCTTCAGTACCCAGTCAGGTGCCTCCCCACCTAGCAACCAGTAGTCTAGTCGTGACCAACTGTTGTGTAACGGTGTTGCATGTGTACCCTCTTTTACTAGTGCATTACTCACCCTCCAAGTGTCACTCAATCCAAATTTCAGCATAGCACTCCGTACACACTGGGTCACTCTGGGAGTTCTGTGCGTTAGTGTATTAGATTTATCCAAATCAGGGTTCAGGTAAGTGTTCAGATCGCCTCCCCATAAAACATTTGCTTCTGGTCATTCTCTCAATTTTGCATACATTCGCATGAAACACTCTTGGTCATCTGCAAGAGGCCCATACATTTTAACTATGGACACCAAGGAGCCACCCAACTTCCCCTGTACCATTGCACATCTCCCTTCTCCATCCACATGCGTCCTGGCTGGTGTGAATGTTATACCTCATTTTATCAAGATCAGGAACCCCCCGCATATGATGAATAGGAAGACGCAAGCTCATACCCCGCCCACCTGCCATCAACGCCACGCTCCACATGTCTACCCAAATGCATTTCTTGCAACAGAGCAATATGAAAGTTATGTCAAGTCAGATAGGCCTGCACCTGGCGTATTTTCTTAGGGGAATTGACACCCCTCACGCTCCACGTCAAGAGCTTGTATCTCTCACCCATAAGGCAGCCGAGCACTCCATGATAACCTAGCGATCTGTGTGATCCAAGACAGGAGGGCCGATTTAGTGACACCAATATTCAACTATGGACACCAAGGAGCCACCCAACTTCCCCTGTACCATTGCACATCTCCCTTCTCCATCCACATGCGGCCTGGCCGGCGTGAAGGTTATACCTCTGTTGGACCTGGCCCTTCTGGCAGGTTCACCCCGAAACTTTTTTTGCTTTTTCCTAGCCTGTTTCTGGAACCTGGTGTTGGTGATTTTAGGCCTCTGTGCACTTTTTCACTGTGGTACAGTTTAAAGTGCGTGTGCTCTCTGTGTATGTGTGGTGAGTGACCTGCCCTCCCATAGGAATGAATGGGGAATATGTATGCCCATGGTAGTTCCTGATGTGTGGGGAGTGCAGGGTCGAGTTTGATATGTGTGAACTCGTGAGATTGAATGCTGCGTAATGGTGTATGCGGCATGGTTGTGTCTAGTCTAGAAGTGCCACTTTTGGAAGTTGGCATATTTGTGTAGTGAGTCTGCTGGCACGTGATTGGCTGGTGAGCCTGGCCCAGGAGTGCCTGGGCCTGCTTGTGGATTGACTGTCTGGTTTGAGTGTGACAGGGGCTGCAGAGCCCCCAGGAGGTTGTCTGAGTCAGCCCGTGGATGAAAGGCAGCATCTGCTGCCAGGGAAGTGGGGGGAGATAGCACCTGATAGTGAAGGGCTGTGCGTGCCTGACCACAATGCTGGCTCCACCTCCCCACTGAGCGACTGTCACCTCTGTCCCTGACACTGAAGAGAGTTCCCTATAACCAGTTCTAGCTGGTTCTCACACTGCCTGCACAAAGACTTCAAAGACTTTTCTGTGTATAAGAAGGGGCTGTGTCCCCTTCCAAAATGTTCTTGTTTTTGGACTTGAATCTGCCAGGGGTGTGCTGCTGCTTGGGCTCAGGGGAATCCCTGGGCCCTGCCCAGCCCCTGGACATCTGATGGACTTCCTTTTCCTGGGAGCTGCTGTGCTCCCTCTTATGTCCTGGACTGTGGGGGTTCTGGACTCCTGAAGGACATTATTTTTTGTGTTGCTTTATTATTCTCTGCCTCTGGCGCTATGGAGCGCTTTATTTCTCCCCCAGCGCCTTATTTTGGCCAGGAAGTGCTGATGGTTTGATTTCCTTAGAGGAGGGGAAGGAGCGTGGGCTGTGCAGCGCGACACTGCAGGCCCCAGCAGAGGATTCCCAGAGATTACATTGGGGGTCATTGCGAGAGCCCACCTCGCTTGATTTTTAAATTGGGAAAACCTTTCCGTCCGCAGCTGCTTGGGACGAAGCAACGAAGGGCCCGCGCTGGGATTGGGCCGCTGCTGGGGGCTCGTCCCGGCCGGCCGCGCTGCCATGGCACTGCAAACACAAGTCCAAATCCGCACCGCTGACCAACAATGTTAGAACTGGCTATTTCTGGTAGGCTAAGGCTGACGCCAAAGCCAGGCAGAAACCACCACTCTAGTCAGGGCAAGGAAGTCACACGCCAAGATAACCCCTGCTCGGCCCCTTGGTAGCTTGGCACGAGCAGTAAGGCTAAACTCGGAGGCAATGTGTTAAGCATTTGCGCCAGCACACAACAGCAACAACATCCTAGGCACACCACAAAGGGACTCCATACAAGGTTATATTAAAATAACTTTTGTATTGTAAACACACATCAGATAAAAATCACACATGTACATTGTGCCAACATGGGATTATTTACACAGGACAGGGCCACATGGGCCACTGTCATAATCAGCACTTTTAGAAATAGAAATAGCACTTATAGAACTTAGAATAAGTATAGCACAACATAACAGTTGTAAATCACATCCAGTAACTACTGGGGACAGGTAAGTACCACCTACGCAACCCTAAACACCTTAGGAGAATGTCACGCAGGGGACCGGGACCTCACTAGGACCACCTGTACTAAAAAGAACAACCAACTAAGTATCACACAGCATTTAGGGGTCTAGGAAAGAACACATTACCTATGATGCATAAATATACATTCAGAGGAGTAGTAAAGGGAAACACATGATGCATAAACCTACACATTCAGCGGTGTTAAGAATAAAGCACATGATGCAATAAAAATACATTCAGAGGTACCAGAACAATGCAATAGCGCAAAAGTCACATAATGTCTAAAAACATTCAGAGGTGCAGGAATAAAAACCATACAATTGCGCAAAACCTTACATAAGCCACTACCTGTGGCAGTCCCTAGGCCAACTGGCCTTGTTGGGGCTCAGACGCCCTGTGTCCAAATGTCAGGGCGCGCTGCCATGCAGCGCCAGTCTCAATAAAAGAAAGCCTAAATGTAGCAGCTGGCACTAAGTGCTGCACAGCTGTGAAGGCCTGGCACTACTGTGCCCTCACTGTCCCACACAGGGACTCTCTCCTGAAATTGCGCCTAAACGGTGCAGCTGCCCACTAATTGCTGGGCAGCTGGAGAATCATGAAAAACTGTGGCAGGGCCTTCAGCAGCCCCTCTGGCGAATTGCGCCACCAATGGTGGAGCCACACAGGCTCTGCAGCTAATCCTCTCTCTGGAGTCCTCTGGCTCCTCAACACAATACCCCCCCTGAGCCTAGCAGGCTCTTAAAACAAATATGGGGTCGTTGGAGCCCTCCCTCGGGGCTCGACATCAAGAACCTGGCCCCCGAGCCTCTCTGGGCTCACAACACAAAAATGCGGGCGGGGAGTCCCTCTCGGGGGACTCAGAACAAAATGCCCCACGAGCCTCTCTCAAGGCTCAAGCAACAATGGTCTCGATGGTGGGGCGGCCCGCTACCATCTGGGGCCGCCCGACATGCTAGCAGCCCACGGGGGGGGGGGGCGGGCACCGGCAATGTGCCCCGACGCCCCCCCTGCCATAACCACACCGGCCCCACTCGGCCCAGCCGGCCCCAACTCACCGGCTGCTGTTCCTGTCTCTCCGGTGTCGGGACCCGGGCAGGCTCCTTCCTCCGCTGCGGGGTCGGCCTCACTCTTCTTTCCCTCGCCGGACATCTCTCTCTCCTCGGGGCTCCCTCCAGGCCACGTGAGCCCCGCACCAGCCCGACATCTTCTTCCTTCCCCCGAGCTGCGGGGGCGGGACTTCCGGCCGGCCGCGACAGATTTGGCCGGCCGGTCAATCACTTCCGGGTCGCCACGGGCAGCGCGGCGGCCCGATTCAGACAGGCAGGCGGGCGGCGATCACGGGGACGAAATCGAGGTGGGCTCTCGATCAAAGTAAATAATAAAGCGAGGTGGGCTCTCGTGAATTGGCATCAAAAAGCGCTCCCAAGCGCTACAAGGACACTGAAGCGCTCTGAAGCGCTAGGGGCGAAATACAGCGCTAATGGACCAGAGCAGCACTCTCCAGCGCTAGAAGGGAAAAATAAAGCGCTCCCAGTGCTAGCAATGAAATGCAGTGCTCCCAGGCACTGTAAGTTTAGAGAAAGGTCCAGCACAGATCTTCAGGGGGAAAACAGCGCCAAAAGGTCCCCAGCAAAGTAGGACACACAGTCCAGCAACAAGGTCCTTCCAGGCAGTCCTGAAATCATAAAGAGGGAGCAGCATAGCCCCCAGCAAGAAAAGTCCTGCAAGAAATGCAGCAGGCAGGGGGACAGTCAGGAAGAGTCCCCCAGCAGTCCATCAGGGCATCCAGGGGCTGGGCAGGGCTCAGGGAGGCACGCCGTCCCCTGAGCCCAAGCAGCAGCACGCCCCTGGCAGATTCAAGTCCAGAAAACAAGAACATTTTGGAAGGGGACACAGCCCCTTCTTATACCCAGAAAAGTCTTTGAAGTCTTTGTGTAGGCAGTGTGAGAACCAGCTAGACTGGTTTAGAGGGAAGTCCCTTCAGTATCAGGGACAGAGGTGACAGTTGCCCAGCGGTGGGGTGAGCCAGCATTGTGGCAGGCAGGCACAGCCCTTCACTATCAGGTGCTAATCTCCTCCCACTTCCCTGGCAGCAGATGCTGCCTTTCATCCACGGCTGACTCAGACAACCATCTGGGGGCTCTGCAGCCCCTGTCACACTCAAACCAGACAGTCAATCCACAAGCAGGCCCAGGCACTCCTGGGCCAGGCTCACCAGCCAATCACGTGCCAGCAGACTCGCTACACAAATATGCCAACTTCTAAAAGTGGTACTTTTAGACTAGACACAACCATGCCGCATACACCATTATGCAGCATTCATTCTCCCGAGTTCGCACATATCAAACTCGACCCTGCACTCCCCACACATCAGGAACTACCATGGGCATACATATTCCCCATTCATTCCTATGGGAGGGCAGGTCACTCACCACACATACACAGAGAGCACACGCACTTTACACTGTACCACAGTGAAAAAGTGCGCAGAGGCTTAAGATCACCAACCCAGGTTCCAGAAACAGGCTAGGAAAAAGCAAAAAAGTCTAGGGGTGAACCTGCCAAAAGGGCCAGGTCCAACAGTGTGAGTTTTTTTAAGGAGCTTGCACGTGAGGTGTACCTCTGGTGGTGTGCAGGAGGTCCTGCAGAGGCACTGGACAAGAAGGTGGATGTCTGGCTGTGTGCTAGATGTCTTGTAGAGGCATTAGGGAGTGATTCTGAAAGTAGTGGCTTGTGTATCTGATGATCCTGTGTAGGTGAAGAGGTTTATGTGTAGCCCAGCTAGGTCCCATTAGGATGGTAGGGGTGTAGGGGCTCACGTCCTGTCTCAGTGGAGGCGGAGTGAGTGTGGGACGGTGTGTCCCACGTTGGCCCGAAACCCTGTCTCTGGGTCTGGAGGGTTCCCCCGGGAGCGCCAGGTCAGGGGCCTAGGCTGTACTTACAGGTCATTTTGAGGAGGATCTTCCTGTGTCTATAGGACGGGGAATGTCTGTAACCAGAACTCTGGCGGTCCTGGTGTTTGGCTTCCCGAGGTACCGCTCCAAGGTGGTAGGGTGCAGAACTCTGGAAGGGGGTGCAGAGGGACGGTGTACTTCTGACCCCGGTGCAACCTGAGGGTTTAGATCGTAGGTTGGGAGATTAGGAAACTTCCAGGTCAAGAAGGAATCTCTACCAAAGTGGATCAGCTGAAGAGACTGAGGAGGCTGCCCTTGCTGTGTGATCTGGGGCTCACCTGCAGTTTGTTGTTTCTACTAAGGTGGAGGAAAGGGGATTTTGCTGAGTGCTGTGTCCCCCACCTGCTTGAAGAGGGACTGTGCTGTGTGCTTTGTACCTCAGAAGTGAAATAGTTTCCAGGTGGTAGACCAGTGATGGAGTGAGGTCCTGATCTGGTAGGAGAATTGTGTTCTGGTGGGTGCTTCCCTGGGAGGGTGTGGAACCCCAGAAGTAGAGGTAGGGTGGGGCATGCTTGCCCGTGACCTCTGGTCCGCCTGGGGGTGTGGTCCCTAGGTTGTTGGATCAGTGGTAGTTGTAGCTACACTGAGAGGGAGAGTGGAGAGTGGCTATTGTGTGCCAGGGGTTACTGCCCCCCACTCTGTGGATTGGTTAGGACCTGTGATATTTGGATGGCCTAGGGCCTGGTCCTGGCTGTGGATGACTAGTGTGTACCAGTGGGGTATCCTAGTTGGGTCAGAGAGTTCTTGTTGAGGGAAATCTATGTGGGTTCAGAGTGGCGAAAAACCGAAGGGTGTCCCTGCCGTGCGGGCCCGTGTCCGTGTTTTGTCGCCCAAAGCAAGGAAGCCCATCAGTGGAGTGATTGGTCTACCCCGCGTTTTGGCTGGAAGGGGGTTGTGTTGGACCTGGTCCTTTTGGCAGGTTCACCCTGAAACTTTTTTGCTTTTTCCTAGCCTGTTTCTGGAACCTGGTGTTGGTGATTTTAGGCCTCTGTGCACTTTTTCACTGTGGTACAGTTTAAAGTGCGTGTGCTCTCTGTGTATGTGTGGTGAGTGACCTGCCCTCCCATAGGAATGAATGGGGAATATGTATGCCCATGGTAGTTCCTGATGTGTGGGGAGTGCAGGGTCGAGTTTGATATGTGTGAACTCGTGAGATTGAATGCTGCGTAATGGTGTATGCGGCATGGTTGTGTCTAGTCTGGAAGTGCCACTTTTAGAAGTTGGCATATTTGTGTAGTGAGTCTGCTGGCACGTGATTGGCTGGTGAGCCTGGCCCAGGAGTGCCTGGGCCTGCTTGTGGATTGACTGTCTGGTTTGAGTGTGACAGGGGCTGCAGAGCCCCCAGGAGGTTGTCTGAGTCAGCCCGTGGATGAAAGGCAGCATCTGCTGCCAGGGAAGTGGGAGGCGATAGCATGTGATAGTGAAGGGCTGTGCCTGCCTGACCACAATGCTGGCTCCACCTCCCCGCTGGGCGACTGTCACCTCTGTCCCTGACACTGAAAAGTGTTCCCTATAACCAGTTCTAGCTGGTTCTCACACTGCCTGCACAAAGACTTCAAAGACTTTTCTGTGTATAAGAAGGGGCTGTGTCCCCTTCCAAAATGTTCTTGTTTTTGGACTTGAATCTGCCAGGGGCGTGCTGCTGCTTGGGCTCAGGGGAATCCCTGGGCCCTGCCCAGCCCCTGGACACCTGATGGACTTTCCTTTTCCTGGGAGCTGCTGTGCTCCCCCTTATGTCCTGGACTGTGGGGGTTCTGGACTCCTGAAGGACATTATTTTTTGTGTTGCTTTATTATTCTCTGCCTCTAGTGCTATAGAGCGCTTTATTTCTCCCCCAGCGCCTTATTTTCACCAGGAAGTGCTGATGGTTTGATTTCCTTAGAGGAGGGGAAGGAGCGTGGGCTGTGCAGCGCGACGCTGCAGGCCCCAGCAGAGGATTCCCCGAGATTACATTGGGGTCATTGCGAGAGCCCACCTCGCTTGATTTTTAAATTGGGAAAACCTTTCCGTCCGCAGCTGCTTGGGACGAAGCAACGAAGGGCTCGTGCTGGGATTGGGCCGCTGCTGGGGGCTCGTCCCGGCCGGCCGCGCTGCCATTGGCTGACCGGCTCGGGATCCCCTGATGACGCGTCCCCGGGCCGCGCCGTGATTGGCTGCCGGTCCGGGGAGGGAGAGGAAGAAGATGGCGGCCGTTGCGGGGCTCCCGAGAGGGAGCCCGGAGAGAAGAAGCGTGGCCTGCTGCTGGGGCTCCCGTGTGCTGAGGGAGCCCCGAGTGAGGAGAACGCAAGCCAGTGAAGGCCCGGTCCCGAAATGGGGGACCGGGTGTAGAGCGAAGCGGGCGTTCATAAAGGCGGGGCTCCCATGAGGAGAGAGAGCCCCGCCGAGGAGAGATGCCTGCCTGACTGCCCGCCTGCACCGAGGAGCCCCCGGTGAGTGAAGCCCGTAGTTGGGCATCGGTGAGGAGGGCGTCGGGGCACATTGCCGGTGCCCGCCCCTCCTCTACAGTGTGGAAAGCCTGGTGAGGCTCAGGGGGGCAGTGTGGTGATCGAGTCCCGAGAGGCTCAGGGCCCGGATTGTGTTTAGAGCCACGGAGGCTCTAGGGGGCACATCGTTATTTAGAGCCCAGTGAGGCTCTTGAGGGCAGTTGTATTTACGAGCCCAGCGAGGCTCGAGGGGCCATGGTTTGCAGAGCCTGAGGGCTCCATGGGCCATAATTGTTTTTAAGAGTCTGTGAGGCTCTTGGGGGACACAAGTGTTATGCCAGAGCCTGTGTGGCTCCAACGCATGTAGAGTGTTTCCAGAGCCTGTGTGGCTCCAGCAGTGGGCGCAGTTTGCGCCAAAGGGTCAGTGAGGGCCCTGCCACAGTTTTGCCGATGATTCCCAGCTGCCCAGCAATTAGTGGGCAGCTGCACCGTTTAGGCGCTTAGGATTGCTCACAGGTGCCCAGCAAGTAGTGGGCACCTGCACCGTTTAGGCCCCTGACATTGAGACACAGGGCGTCTTAGCCCCAACAAGGCCAGTTGGCCTAGGGACTGCCACAGGTGGTGGCTTAAGTAGGTTTTGCGCAATTGTGTGGTTTTTCCTTGCACCTCTGAATGTTTTAGGCATCATGTGTCTTTGCGCTATTGAGTTGTGTCTTTCTTTCCCTGCGCTGCACCTCTGAATGTTTTAGGCATCTTGTGTCTCCTAGTGCTGCACCTCTGAATGTGTCGGTGATGCATCATGTGCTTGGTTCTTAACACCGCTGAATGTGTAGGTTTATGCATCATGTGTTTCCCTTTACTTCTCCTCTGAATGTATATTTATGCATCATGGGTAATGTGTTCTTTCCTAGACCCCTAAATGCTGTGTGATACTTAGGTGGTTGTTCTTTTTAGTACAGGTGGTCCTAGTAAGGTCCTGGTCCCCTGCGTGACATTCTCATAAGGTGGTTAGGGTTGCGTAGGTGGTACTTACCTGTTCCCAGTAGTTACTGGATGTGATTTATAACTGTTATTTTGTTTTCTATCTTATTTTCTATGATCTACAAAGTACTATTTCTAAATGTGTTGATTCTCACAGTGGCCCATGTGGCCCTGTCTTGTAAATAATCCCTTATGAATATTGCCCGTGCCAGTTGGCACAATGTACATGTGTGATTTCAATCTGATGTGTTTTGACGGGAAACAACCTTTACAACGCAACTTTTACAACGCACTACCATTACAACGAAACTTTTACAACGCAACATCCATTACAACGCATACATTTACAACGCAGTCATTACAACGCATGACACTACAACGCATACCACTACAACGCATACCATTACAACGCAGTCATTACAACGCATACCATTACAACGCAAAACTTACCATCCAATACTTACCCTACTGTTGCACCCCCTGGAGTTAGAATAGTAATTTTAACCCCTACACTATCCAATATTTTCCCTACTGTTGCACCCCCTGGAGTTAGAATAGTAATTTTAACCCCTACACTATCCAACACTTACCTTATTTGTAATGTAATTAATGCGTTGTAATGGTATGCGTTGTAAATGTAGTATGCGTTGTAGTGGAATGCGTTGTAAAGGTATTTTGTAAGAATTCGTTGTAATGGTATGCGTTGTAAAAGTGTGCGTTGTAATGGATGTTGCGGTGTAAAAAATGCGTTGTAAAGGTATGCGTTGTAAAAGTGTGCGTTGTAACGTCATACATCCGTTTTGACAATACAAAAGTTATTTTCATATAACCTTGTGTGGAGTTCCTTTTGTGGTGTGCCTAGGATGTTGTTGCTGTTGTGTACTGGCGCAAATGCTTTACACATTGCCTCCGAGTTTAGCCTTACTGCTCGTGCCAAGCTACCAAGGGGGTGAGCAGGGGTTATCTTGGCATGTGACTTCCTTGCCCTGACTAGAATGGTGGTTTCTGCCTGGCTTTGGCGTCAGCCTTAGCCTACCAGAAATAGCCAGTTCTAACAACTTAGTTTTATCAAGATCTGGAACCCCCGGCATACGATGAATAGGAAGACGCAAGCTCAAACCCTGCCCACTTGCCAGCAACGCCACGCTCCACATGTCTACCCAAATGCATTTCTTGCAACAGAGCAATATGAACGTTATGTCGAGTCAGATAGGCCAGCACCTGGCGTATTTTCCTAGGGGAATTGACACCCCTCCCGTTCCACGTCAAGAGCTTGTATCTCTCACCCATAAGGCAGCTGAGCACTCCATGATAACCAAGCGGTCGGTGTGATCCAAAACAGGAGGGCCGATTTAGCAACACCAGCATCCAACATAATATGCTCTCATTCCAAATGACAAAAAAACACAAAACACACAAATACAAAATAAAACCTTTTCCAATCGCCCCTCCCCCCACCCACTCCAACCTCCCAATTAGGTCGAGACCATCTCCTACCCGCCTCCCGCACATTTAACCCAACATCCATACAACTTATCAAATGGGGAACTCCCTATCAAGGGGAGGGAACAGCAATGATCGCTCACCCTGTGGTGAGATTGCCAGACCTAAACCGTGCTGAGCAAGTATCTACCAAAAATTACATGCAAACTTTTAAAGAAGAAAAGGGGGAATACACCCATGTTCAGCCATTAGCAAAAATCCCAATCTAACACACCCGCAGCCCCCACACAAGCCACCCCCGCCTATCGAAAGTTCAATGGCTACATCATCAGTCTGTGTCCTCAAGATTCGGTGACATCAATGGGCTCCCCAGCTCGCCCTGTCATGGTTCAGCCTTGAAGATATGCTTTGGGGAACTTCAAGGCAGACTTCGAGTCCGTGTAGAAATGCGCCTGCCCCTCATGAGAAATTTTCAATTTAGCCGGGTACAACATAGCATATGGAACAGAGGCAATCTGAAGTACCGTCTTCACTGGCACAAACTCCCTGCGCGCCGCCTGCACTGATGGAGTGTAGTCTGGAAAAAAGGACAGGTTATCACCCTTGTAGTTTATGGGACTCTTAGCCCTGGCCTCACGTAAAATAGCATCTTTGTCAGCATAGTTCAGTAGGTGCGCTAGTATCGGTCTAGGTGGTGCACCCGGCTTAGGTCTGGGGCCCAGAGTTCGATGCGCTCTCTCCACAATCATTACAGAGGACAGCACAGGACCAAACAGTTCACGCAGCAAACCATCTAAAACAGTTTCCATTTTGGAAATGGAGGTGGACTCCGGCAGGCCAATTATATGAAGTTTATTGTGCCTGGTGCATGTATTGTGTTTATTTTCAAACTAAAGCTTTGGCTGCTTGGGGGCAGATTTTCCCATAATGAAAGAGTATGCAAGCCAATTGCAGATTTCACCTTTAGTAGTACCCCACCTAGCGCTCAGACCAGAGATATTTGGAACAGCTGTTTGCGCAGCCCAGCACCCCAACAGAGCAGCAAGGGGTCAGTACACACAGCAGTCAAGCTGATATAACCGATAGTGGGTGTGTGTCCCCGAAGATGATACAAGGGGTCAGTATGCTAGTAGAGTCTCAGGTCGCCGCTAGTATATGTCCATACATATCTCTCCAGGCCACCCCTAGACTCCTAAGGTCACCACAATAGGTTTTGCAGGTCCTCGGCCAGATTCAGCCGGTGTCAGCACCGCATTCTCAATCCATCTGCCTGGGGCCCCTCTTTACCGCGCACCCTGTCCTGCGCCACGTGGACCTTCGTTCAGTGATACAGCTTCAGTCTCTCCGGAGTTCCAATTTCACACAGCACCTGTTCGCATTCTTGAGGTTCTTGCGCAGCCCCCACCCCGCGGTCCAGAGGCACCAGCCGAGCCCCACACAACCCCGTCCGTGTTAGCAAAGCCGGGCCGTGTATCAGGGCTGCAGTCTCGTACCACCTCTCCCAGGGGCACCAAGCTGACACAGTCCTCCCACCAGTCAAGTAGCAAAAGACCCCTCACACAGCGCCCAGGCTGGTCAGCCCATTCTGGCCCCCTCAAAAACGCCTGCGTTAAAGTGCATAACATGCGGTCAGGCGAGGCCACGCAGCTCAACCCGCACCGCGCAGAGTGCTCGTGCCCACCTATCGCACCTCCGTCGCCCCCTCCGGCGTCCTGGGCTCCGTCTCGGGTCAGGTCGGTAGTTAGCCCGCAACAATACTTCTCCCGTGCACAGAAGTCGGGATCAGACCTCCGGTGTACTCTTCTTGGCTGCAGCCCCTACAGCCACAATATTCACAGCGGAGACACAGGGACCTGTGTCGATAGCAGTAAACGACCCAACAGGGCCGGCAATTCAGTCACAGCAGGTACCGGCGCTCCAGCACAACGCGCCGCAATAGTTGCACAGCGGTCTCCTCTCCCCTCTCAGCTGGGGAAGTCCGCCATTTTGCCAGCAGTGGATAGGTGAGTCGGGCACAGCATTGGACGGGTACTAGCTGTGGGAAAATACTTCAAAAGCTCATCGACCGCTGCAGATGGGAGTCACAGTCCTTTCATGCAATTTGTGGCACTTTAGGTGTGCTGAAATGGTGGTATTCGCCGAATGTTTGGTCTGGCTGATGGGGCTCCCTCAAAATGCAGCCATTCCGCCTCGTGCCGTAGCCACGCCCCTCCCCGGCTCCAGGGAAAACATATTTTAGTGCCTTTCTGAGAGTGTCTGATTCAACAATGTCAAAACGATCATCAAACACGAGTAGAACAGTAAGAAGTGGTTAGAGTCTGTTCTTTAGTAGGATGCTTGCTTTTGGAGTGGTGTGGCTCACTCGTTAGAGGCGGCAGACCCGGAAGCAGAGAACCGCCCGGGACCAGGGTTCAATTCCCGACGCGGTAGGGTCGTGGACCAGGGTCAGCGGACTCGATAATTCTCGCCTCGGTGCCTACTCTAACCAGGGATCACACTCGGCAACTCTGGGCCTTAGCTTGCCTCATCTCTACAACGGCCCCCCACATTCGCCGGGGATGCCTGGTTTCACCTTGGAGATACCAGGGACCATCTCACAGGGATAGCCAGGACGGGTTCCCCAGCGGTCTACAGCGTCACGACGCCTCAGGGCAGCAGTGCGCTTTACAAGACACATACATTTACATTTACATTTATTGTCCTTGCTTTGGGTAAAATTACAATGTTTCATTTTCATGAGGTAAGGCTAATTTAAAAAAAGTTAATTCTTCACAGTAATCAAAAAAAGCAAATTACAATTGCATGTAGTGGCAAGGACAAAATGCGTAGACATTGATCTCGATATTAAGTCGCGAGAAAACTTTATCGGGTTCTCATTAAGTTTGAAACTGATTTTCTAGAGTAAACTCGCTAAGAAACAGTGAACCTAGCATAAGCACCGCCACCTACTTGCACATTAGACTATAATAGATGCACATCTGTCAGCGGAGCACATTCTACTGAAGACAATAGTGCCTGAATTTTTGAAAAAAGTTTACACATTCATTATTAACAGAAAGCTGTTTCATCTATTGTATGTCAGGAAATTATGTATGTTGAACAGGCAAGTATTGGGATAAATTATGCTCAGATGAAGGGGGGTCAACAAACTTTCCAATCTGTGTGAAGGTCAATTAATGTTCCCGAAAATAGTCAAGGCTAATGAAAAATGTGCACCTCAATACTTCACAAATGACTGACTAGCCATTCAATCCTCGGAGTAGCATTAGCAGCATGATCTTTTTCTAATTCTTTAATCTTATCTTGAATCAAGAAACACCAGAGGGCCTTGACTCTACTCAGTAAGGCTGAGTCACTATAACGACAAAATCTGAACAATTGCCAAGTACTGAGCAACAATCCTATACTTATTTAACACCCGGACCCAAGGAGCTAAACATATAGGTCCACACTTCTTACAGTGCCATCAATCATTTTATTAGGCAAAAAGTTTTCAAATTACTTGTAAACAACGCTCTATATATATGTACATCAACCATGAATACAAATAGAATATATATATACACAAGAACAAATTTTATAAAACTCGACAAATCACATAGACACCAGCACACATTCAATGCAAACCTTCAAGCATACCTCCAAACAAACTCCACAAACATTTGTACAAAAAATCCATCCGCCACACCAAGTTGTGTCAAATCAATCACACTAAACCAAAGCTTTTTTAGTGGCCTCCTACCTAGGTGTGGTGTACAAAATTCTCACGACAAAGTTCAAACAACCAGACAAGTTTTCTACACTCTCACTAAAGTGCACAAATAAATCCAGACAACCACAATAAACCAAGTCCATAAACTATTTTAGTGCACCAGTCGAAAACCTAAACAACAGTGGTTTGTTTGACAAAACATAAAGGTCGACGCTTTTCAAACCCAACTAGTTGTAGGGTTCTCATCAGGACCATGTAGTTCTAAAAAGAAGAAAAGAAACAATAACTCTTATTTAGAGAGATTCCACAACCACTATCAAAAAAAGCAGACCCAACAGTGTGAATCTGCTGCTTCAAAGCTAGAACGATATTGATATTCTAAAAAGGGGACAAACAAATAACACGAGACAGTCTTACACAAAATGTAAACTGAAGTACTTTGAAGTCAAGTCAGGAAGGGAACTTCTGGTGGCTTACCAGAGAGGTGTCTTGTGTGTATCTTCCCAAATATTCCCAGGTCAGGGGCAGCCTGCAGAATGATGACAAACGCATTAGTGCTTTGTTGTTAAACCTGAGATCGACTTTATTATGTCACTCGATATGGGGCTTACCTTAGTGAGGCTCGAGTCTCGACACGCCCCTACATTCTATGCTCCACATGTCCCGTTAAAAACTCGATCTGCAGAAAAAATAGCCAATAGTACTTAATTCCAGAAACCTATAATGGCCACGGAAATCTTGTTCATCAGGACTTAAATCTGGGTACCTACAAAAATTCTCTCATCTTGGATCGACAATTCCGTACACATCTCCAGAGTTAGGCTAATGACGTAGTCTCCCGCATTGGATGATGGGAGATGAAGGAAAGTTGGGGAATGCAGTTTTAAACTTGTCGGTGAAACAAACACTGCTCTAGAGGCATAAGATGACCACCAATCAGTTGTTTTCCCAAACTCACCGTCTTCTAAAACGCGACTAGGCAACTGAGGAGTCCATCACCCTCAAAGCTTGCTGGGCCACGTAGTTTTTGGTCCCATTCAGAATTTCAATCTTTATTAACAAGAACAAGTCACTTGCAAACATGGAAGGCTCCGCCATGGTCCCATTCAGAATTTCAATCTTTATTAACAAGAACAAGTCACTTGCAAACATGGCAGGCTCCGCAGCCCATCAGTTCTTATGACACAAAACCTTACTCTTAAGAAAAACTGTCTTGAAGTAATCAGTTTTTACAACCCCAACGGGGGGCTGCAATTCTGAAAATACAGAGTTGCTGGCGTGACCATTGCTGCAGGGCCGGCTCTAGGCTCACGGAGGCCCTGAGCAGGGAGTGTAGGCAGGGGGCCCGAGGCCGCCAAATCCCTGCCAGGGGCCGCCACGCAAATATGTATCTAAGGATATATATTAGCGTGGCGGCCCCTGGGGTTTGGCGGCCCTGTGCAGGTGCACAGCTTGCACATGCCTTAGGCCGGCCCTGATTGCTGTCTCCAAAAACCAGTGCCTTCACGTGTATATATCAATACACCTGACACCCCATATATTATTCAGGAATACAAAAAGGGCCAGCCGGCCCCTCGCTTTCTATAACTAAGTGACAGTCACGAAGACCAAAGTATCTGCTAATGTCAGCTAGCCGCATATATGTAGCCCAGCGCAACCAATGCATAATTCAGACAAAGGAAAAGGGGACACGATCCCTTTCATACCAAGGGACATTTTGGATACATGAAAACCTAATCCTATAGTAGCATCTAAGTGCCAGCTGAACAATCCAAGTAGCAGCGGCCTTCATGGCTGCCTAAAGTTTGAATATTTCAGAGACTTCGTTAAGACCATGTAATACCGTGCTAAATTTCATGATCAATAACGCCTCTTGTTGTGTCAATTTAGCCTCAGTATCTCCACCCCGAGTGTACACCTCTATTTTGGAGATTACAGTCCATTTGATGTCTCTCTCCAAATGCTCTTTTAATTTCCAATGATTGACTAAAGTAGCGTTCACAACATTTCTCCTAAGTCTTGACTTGTGCTGCGTCACCTGTTGCCGTACTTCCTGACTAGCTTTACCCATGTACAGTTTTGGACATGAACACAGGATTCCGTAAACCCCATTCTTTGATTTACAGTTTCTGAACGTTTCATTTCTTCAATTAATTCCTTCACACTATCTCTGAGATAAGCTTGACTGCTTGTGCCAAGCTACCAAGGGGTTGAGCAGGGTTTTTTTTCAGTAGTGTATCCCCCTTACCCTGACTAGAAGGAAGGGTCCCTATTTGAACAAAGGTGAAATTGATTACCAATGAGAGACCCCATTCCTAACAAAGGCCCAGTTCAAAAGATTACAATAAATGCACATGAGCAAACCTTAATGCATTCTGTCCTCTTACAATTACATCTTCATTCTCCACACACTGGTTACACACATCTGTGGTAAGAATGGATGAATGTTTACGGAGCAGAATGTTGCTTGGGATGTTTAGCTACCCCTCCTCACCCTCAGTAAAGCCTAAGGAGAGATTTATTTCAGTAGTAGTTTATTGCTTACCAACAAGAACTTGTCATACAAGGAAGGCTGGATCTCTTAGTGTAGGAAATTGAGTTACCGGTTGGGAGGTGTGAAAACCTACTCCAGCAGCAACCACAATTCTTGTCAGGGTGAAACAAAAGCAGACCTGAAATTAACCTGTTCTCATCCCTCTGATACAAAGCAGTTAGGTTTACCTTATAGGCAATGTGTAAAGTATTTTTGCTATATTAAAAAACAATAAGAAAGTGACAATACAAGAATAATTCCACGGTATACAACCTTTAGAACGCAACTTTTACAACGCACTACCATTACAACGAAACTTTTACAACGCAAATACTATTACAACGCATGTATTTACAACGCATGTCTTTACAACGCAGGTACCTTTACAACGCATACCATTACAACGTAAGTATTGGTAAGTATATAATTATATTTAAAATGTTATATGTTTTTTTTTTTTAAAGGGGTATTTTTAGAGTTCAGGGTCAGTTTTGGGTTTTTGGGTAAGGGGTATTTTTAGGGTTCAGGGTCAGTTTTGGGTTTTTGGGTAAAGGGGTATTTTTAGGGTTCAGGGTCCGTTTTAGGTTTTTGGGTAAAGGGGTATTTTTAGGGTTCAGGGTCAGTTTTAGGTTTTTGGGTAAAGGGGTATTTTTAGGGTTCAGGGTCAGTTTTAGGTTTTTGGGTAAAGGGGTATTTTTAGGGTTCAGGGTCAGTTTGGGGTTTTTGGGTAAAGGGGTATTTTTAGGGTCAGTTTTGGGTTTTTGGGGTACAGGGGTACAGGGTAAAAATAAAGTAAAATTACATTTAAATTCAATTAATTAAATGAAATTAAATTAAATTAAATTACATTACATTAAATGATATTAATTTCAATTAATTTACAATTAAAAAATTAATATATACTTACCAATACTTACGTTGTAATGGTATGCGTTGTAAAGGTACCTGCGTTGTAAAAACATGCGTTGTAAATACATGCGTTGTAATAGTATTTGCGTTGTAAAATTTCATTGTAACGGTATGCGTTGTAAAAGTATGCGTTGTAACGTCATACATCCATAATTCCACACCAAATTAGAATAATAGAGTACAAATGAATACAAATTTTGAGACAGACAACAACAGCCAAAATTCAATCTGTTGAACGGAGATATGCCCTTTTAAAGAATTCAGTACAAATAGTGTTTAGAAGCACAAAGCACCAGCTGTGGTTATCTAGTCACACCAGGTCTGGGCAAATTAACTGGTTCAGACCAACCATGATTGTGCTCAGACTGGGGACAGGGACCGAGTTAGACCTGCTGGACAAAGGAGCATATTTACTATCCCTTTTAACCAACACAACATCACTTTTTCTGACGCGGTGGCGATAGGGGTTTTGTCTTATTCACAACTTAACATGGCTTGACACTGCCTTGTGAATAAGCCCCCCTTTCTCGCTTTACTTAGCGTGAAATGGGTGGGAAATGGGTGTTGCGGTGGGCGTTCTACTGCAACATCCATTGATGTTGATGCTGCCCCATATGTACAAGGGCAGCGTAAATATGGGGCAGCACCAAAATTAAGACCACGGAAATCTTGGTCTTAAACAGGCGCATCAAGGCGAAATGTTCAATTTCTCCTCGTTTTGGCTCTTTCTATAGGCCATTGATTATTTATGTGCAGGAAGCTGTCCCTTCCTGCACAAAAACAATCAGAAAAAAATATTTTTGCATCTTCTATGTGTGTTGCATTAAGCGGCACACATAGAAGTTTCAAAATGCCATTTCAGATTGTTTATGTGCAGGAAGGGATACATTACTGCACATAAACAATTTTCCTCTACAACGCATTGAGAAAAGGCTGACCATAAAGCATAATTAGACATTAGGAATTGCATTCTACCATGGATCACCTATAGATAAATACAGTAGGACCTGTGCTGAAGATAGGAAGACATTGAACTACCATAGTTTAACACATCCAGAGCAGGCAATTGTAACTAAAGTACTCCAGAAACACAATTTTGGGATGAGGGTCAAAAACGAAGTAAGGACTTGAGCTGTGGAGTCATGATAGCAGAGGTGTTATGAAACTTGAGCCCCCCCTGCAAAATACATGGAGGGCCCCCACCCAGACCCAGTCAGCAACTCTTAGGCCAGGAGCCTGCCACCCATGTACTATGCCGAAGGAGCTAGAGCCGTGGGGGATGAGGGGGGTAATGTTACGCCACTGATGAGGACCATTGCCATGGGGAAGGGTAGTGTAATGAGTAGGGGTAAATTCTGTGAATTAATTAAAGATAGCCTGTGGTTTGCAAGTAAATAGGCACTATTTATTTACATTCTATCCAAAAGATTGAAAATAAAGCAAAAGTTACTAACGCTGTCTAGCTCACATAATTGATCACAAACAGAATGAATTTTTAAACAGCTTAAGCATTGATAGCACCTGTTCCAGAGATATATGCGAAACGTGGAGAAATACATTATTTCTCCTTGTTTTTGTTTTTTCCATGTGTGCTTCCTTGTGCAGCACACATGGAAAAAGCAAGATGCCATGGTTTGTTTATGTACAGGAAGGTGTCCATTCCTGTACGTAAACAAAACTTTTTTTTAAAAATGCCATTTTGTAACTTTCATGTTTGCTGCATGAAGCAGCACACATGAAAGTTACAAACTGGCATTTTACTATTGTTTATGTGCAAGAAAGGACACCTTTCTATACATAACCAATCCTCCCCTTCACACGGTACAAGGGCTCCTGCGTTGGTGCTAAGTTGTTAAACTTAGCGCCATCGCAGGGGGAAACGCAAGGCTGCACCACATTCTACGTTTCAGAAGTGTCGGAGCATGTCTTTATGCCAAGGAGTCTAACAACACACTGCCTGGAAGGGGTTAATGACCTGCATAGTACTGGGGTGCGGCTGTGTGTGTGTGTCCAGGAAGCTGGGGTGAGGTGACGGAGGGTGACAGACAAAGGGAGACAGACAGAGGGAGATAGAGGGAGGAAGACAGAGGGAGGGAGACAGAGGGGGGGATACAGAGGGAGGGAAACATAGAGAGGGAGAGAGAGAGGGAGACAGAGAGAGAGGGAGACAGAGTGGGAGAGGGGTGAGAGAGGGAGGGAGACAGAGGGAGGGAGAGGGAGGGAGACATAGGGAGGGAGGCAGAGAGAAAAGGAGACAGAGAGAGACAGACAGAGGGAGACAGAGGGAGAGAGAGAGAGAGAGAGAGAGAGGGAGACAGAGGGAGAGAGAGAGAGAGGGAGACAGAGGGACTGAGACCGACGGACAGAGACAGAGAGACGGAGACAGAGGGACGGAGACAGAGGGCGACAGATAGAGGGAGACAGAGGGAGACAGACAGACAGAGGGGGAGGGCGACAGAGGGAGGAGGGCGACAGAGGGAGGAGGGCAACAGATATAGGCTGACAGATAGAGGGAGACAGATAGAGGGAGACAGATAGAGGGAGACAGATGGAGGGAGACAGAGGTAGGGAGACAGACAGAGGGAGGGAGAGAGAGGGAGAGAGAGGGAGGGAGACAGAGAGAGAGAGGAAGAGAAATAGAGTGAGGGAGACAGAGAGAGGGAGACAGACAGAGTGAGTGAGACAGAGGGAGACAGAGAGAGAGAGGGAGAGAGACAGAGAGAGAGAGGAAGGGAGACATAGAGAGGGAGGGAGACAGAGACAGACAGATATAGAGACAGAGACAGGGACAGACAGATAGAGGCAGAGACAGACAGACTGAGGACAGAGGGAGAGGGAGACAGAGAGAGGGAGACAGGGACGGAGAGGGACAGACAGAGACAAACAGACAGACAGACAAACAGAGGGAGAGGGAGACAGAGAGAGGGAGACAGGGACGGAGAGGGACAGACAGAGACATACAGACAGATAGAGGCAGAGACAGGGACGGAGGCAGAGACTGAGACAGACAGAGAGGCAGAGAGAGACAGGGAGACGGAGAGGGAGACAGAGGGAGATAGAGAGAGGGAGACAGAGTGTGACTGAGTGAGAGGGAGGGAGACAGAGAGAGGGAGACAGAGGGAGAGAGACAGAGGGAGACAGACAGAGGGAGACAGACAGAGGAAGAGGGAGAGGGAGACAGAGGGAGAGGGGGACAGAGGGAAATAGAGAGGGAGGGAGACAGAGGGAGGGAGACAGAGGCACAGAAACAGAGGGAGGCAGAGAGAGGGAGGCAGAGAGCAAGAGACAGAGGACGACAGAGAGAGGGAGACAGCGGCAGGGAGATGGAGGGAGGAGGGTGACCGAGGGAGGGAGACAGAGGGAGAGAGACAGTGGGAGGTAGACTGACAGAGGGAGACAGATGGAGACAGACAGAGGGAGACAGAGGGAGGGAGACAGAGGGAGACAGAGAGAGAGGGAGACAGAGGGAGGGAGGCAGTGGGAGACAGTCAGGGGGAGAGGGAGACAGACAGAGGGAGGGAGCCAGAGGCAGACAGAAGGAGACAGAGGGAGGGAGACAGAGAGGGAGACAGAGGGAGGGAGACAGAGAGAGAGAGACAGAGGGAGAGGGAGAGAGACAGAGGGAGACAGACAAAGGGAACGGGAGACAGAGTGAGACAGGGAGAGGGAGAGAGAGAGGGAGGGTGACAGAGGGAGGGAGACAGAGGAACGGAAACAGAGGGAGACAGAGAGAGGGAAACTGTGAGCGGGAGACAGAGGGAGATAGACAGAGGGAGGAGGGACAGAAGGAGCGTGACAGACAGAGACAGAGGGAGGTAGACTGACAGAGGAAGACAGAGGGAGAGAGAGGGAGGGTGACAGAGAGGGAGACAGAGGGAGGGAGACAGAGGGAGAAAGACAGAGGGAGAGGGAGAGAGACAGAGGGAGACAGACAGAGGGAGAGGGAGACAGAGGGAGACAGGGAGAGGGAGACAGAGGAACGGAGACAGAGGGAGGGAGACAGAGGGACGGAAACAGAGGGAGACAAAGAGAGGGAAACTGTGAGCGGGAGACAGAGGGAGACAGACAGAGGGAGTAGGGTGACAGAAGGAGCGTGACAGGGAGACTGAGAGGGAGACAGAGAGAGATAGAGAGAGGGAGACAGAGTGTGACTGAGGGAGAGGGAGGGAGACAGAGAGAGGGAGACAGAGGTAGAGAGACAGAGGGAGACAGACAGAGGGAGACAGACAGAGGAAGAGGGAGAGGGAGACAGAGGGAGAGGGGGACAGAGGGAAATAGAGAGGGAGGGAGACAGAGGGAGGGAGACAGAGGCACAGAAACAGAGGGAGGCAGAGAGAGGGAGGCAGAGAGCAAGAGGCAGAGGACGACAGAGGCAGGGAGACGGAGGGAGGAGGGTGACCGAGGGAGAGAGAGAGACAGTGGGAGGTAGACTGACAGAGGGAGACAGACAGAGGGAGACAGAGGGAGGGAGACAGAGGGAGACAGAGAGAGAGGGAGACAGAGGGAGGGAGGCAGTGGGAGACAGTCAGGGGGAGAGGGAGAGAGACAGAGGGAGACAGACAAAGGGAGCGGGAGACAGGGTGAGACAGGGAGAGGGAGGGAGAGAGGGAGGGTGACAGAGGGAGGGAGACAGAGGAACGGAAACAGAGGGAGACAGAGAGAGGGAAACTGTGAGCGGGAGATATAGGGAGACAGACAGAGGGAGGAGGGTGACAGAAGAAGCGTGACAGACAGAGACAGAGGGAGGCAGACAGACAGAGGAAGACAGAGGGAGAGAGACAGAGGGAGAGAGACAGTGGGAGGTAGACTGACAGAGGGAGACAGATGGAGACAGACAGAGGGAGACAGAGGGAGGGAGACAGAGGGAGACAGAGAGAGAGGGAGACAGAGGGAGGGAGGCAGTGGGAGACAGTCAGGGGGAGAGGGAGACAGACAGAGGGAGGGAGCCAGAGGGAGACAGAGGGAGACACAGAGAGGGAGACAGAGAGGGAGACAGATGGAGGGAGACAGAGGGAGAGAGACAGAGGGAGAGGGAGAGAGACAGAGGGAGACAGACAGAGGGAGAGGGAGACAGAGGGAGACAGGGAGAGGGAGAGAGAGAGGGAGGGTGACAGAGAGAGGGAGACATAGGAACGGAGACAGAGGGAGGGAGACAGAGGGACGGAAACAGAGGGAGACAGAGAGAGGGAAACTGTGAGCGGGAGACAGAGGGAGACAGACAGAGGGAGGAGGGTGACAGAAGGAGCGTGACAGACAGAGACAGAGGGAGGTAGACAGACAGAGGAAGACAGAGGGAGAGAGAGGGAGGGTGACAGAGAGAGGGAGACAGTGAGAGAGAGAGAGGGAGAGGGAGACAGACAGAGTGAGTGAGACCCCCCCCCCCAATCCCCCTTAGGTGGTTCAGGCTCGCTCGCTGCGATCACTCGCTACATTGCCTTACTGTGTCCCAAAATGATGCATCTCCAAAAAGTGTGTCACCAACATGAAACGTTTGGAAAGCTGTGCGTTACTCTATATGCATGCTTCCTTATTACAGAGAGCTCAAAGTCGAAAAAACAGTTATATCTAGCAACCCCTAGTCTCTCGTCAAGGGGAACATTTGTGCCTTACAGCTCTTTTCTGTGAAGAATCTGCTGTAGAGTAGAATGTGTTACATTTTCCTCGTACATGCGTCACGGAATTCTTTTGGGATTTATTCTAAATTGGATCTTTTCGGCATCTCTGTTCCATTTCTTGATTGCGTTGCTTCAAATGTGAGAATGTTACAGTCTCCTCAAGCGTGGACGAAAATTATTTTGAAAGGTCACAAAACACGTATTAAGCAGAAAATTGGTCCCTCTCAATGGCAACTGAAGGATTTCGAATGATGCTGCGGGAGACCTCCGTGTGCCGTGCAAATTATGGTACCTTTGAGGTGAAGTCATATTTATGGCAGCAAAGTACATTTATGCACACTGAATGCGAATAATACAAACCTTTTTTATGTTTCCCCGTAAACCAAGGCTTTTGTTGATGGTCGGTCAGGGGCCAACGTGGTTTGGATTTAATTTGTTTTAATTCAAGCGTTTGTGAACAGATTTTATTCGACATGTTGTGCAACCAGTTATGAAAACACCAATCTTTGCTTCTGTAATATTGTTTCGAAATATATATTATATTCCCAGGAGCAGTGCTCTGCACACTTTCCCTTTCCTGGAGGAGAGCTTTTCCCGGAGACACTAGAAAGCTATTTGGTTGTAAATTAACATATACAGCGACCGTTTTATTTAATTGTGTGTTTTCGATTTGTGTCTTATTTACAAAACGGGTAAAACGGGGGTGGGTAAGGGCAGGGCAGAGGGAGTCTGGAACCATAACATGAAACACGAGTTTTCAGTTCAGGTGTTCAGTGAATAGGTGTCGGTGAGATGAAATATAGCATATTTTTCCAGCTGGCTTGCCCCAAATATAGAATAAAAGTTGACAGATATATTTTCAATTTTTTTCGATATTGAGTTTCTTTGTATTGCTAAAAGACGAGTCTGTGTTATAATTTGATTTCTCGGTACCATTACGAGGTTTTCTATGGGGAGGTTTTCTGCACTAAAACAGGCTGCTCGGTAGAAACAGCTTACAGGTCCCACGTGTATTCTTTCAAGTGCAATCTACTTTTATTTGGTTTTGAAAGTTCCAGTTAATGGGAATCTTCATTGTCTCCGGTACAAAAATATGTTGGATTGTCTGCAATGTTTATCATAAATAATTCATCTGAAGATCTCTTCGTTTCTATTTTCTAACTTCCTTTGTAGGCAAAATAAAAGGTGCAATCAATACATAGCAAGGAAATGAATGGAAAAAAAAAACGAAAGTAAAATCTATCAGGTTGCCCAGTCAAGGAAAATATGTTTCTAAGTAACACGAGAAGTGCAAATGGTACTGGTTCTCTTCGATCTTAAATCCAAGCTTGTTTCAGTCACAGCTTGGTTTGTAAACACGTTTATGCTTTCACTGGCTCTCCAAGGAATGTTTGTTTTCAGCCCATTACAGAGTTTGTCTTCGGGCCCCTGTGAAATGTGTGCTTAATCTTAACACTCTGTACCTCGCAATAATCCCAGAACTCTAAAAACACTGGCTAAGGAAGGTGTCTTGATAATTAGTTTGAGCTCTTTATAATTAGTTTATTCGGTTTGTTTAGGACAGCCTTATTGTAGTATATGATTTAAAGAAACATATTTGTTACAAATAGAATAATTTCCCCTAAAAAATGTGATGCAGTGAACGTTACAATCTCTAATTGAACTTGAAAATCACTGGAAAAAGGGACAGACTCATTGAGGACCAATTTTTGTGTGTGCACTGGGTTTCTTACATCTTTGCTACACGATTGTTAGATGTGAGAAATTTAGATGTTGGTTGCCTGAGGTGTGAACATTGGTCAAGCAATATCTACAATCACAAAAAGTCAAAAACGATTAACCTGTGCTTGACCCTGGGTCTCCTGGCACAAAAAGAAGTCAGGCCAAGGTAGAAGCAATGTGTAAAGTATTCATTCAGCATACAAAAAGTAATAATATGAAAACACAACACAAAAACAATCCCACACCAATTTAAAAAAAAGTCCATTTTAATACATGATTTGACACCAAAAATACAATATAAAATCAGTAGAACTGGATGTATAAGATTATAACGTTTTTAGAAAATGATATCGCCTAAAAGATCAAAGTGCCAACCACGGACATCTAATTGTGCAAGACCAGATCAAAGTTAAAAAATATGGCCAATCTCAATGCGGTTCGGATGCAAGAAGTGGATTCAGCTCAGTTGGCACTTGCCTTAGAAGAAATTTGGAGAAAAATATTTTTAGAAGGTAAAGTTCAGCAGGGCAAGGCTGCAGGCGGTGTCTGATCAGGGAACGTCATTGTTGGGGAGCCTTGGGTTGAAGATGCAATGAAGATTTCTACACTCGGACGTAGTAATTGTTTTAAAAGTCAAAATTCACCCGCAGACTAGGCAGGAGGCTGTCGATGAAGACAGTGCCAAGGGCTCAGATATCCCTTTGGATAAGGACTGCTCAGCAGGATTTGCTGCTGCGGAGAAGAACATAGTAGGAGCAGCCCCAAAGTAATGCTTATTAGTGATACAACTTGGGTGGATAGATGTGCAGGTAGGCCCAGGTATACTCTTGGTTCATAGCAACATTTGTTGCCAAACAGTTTCTAATTCCTTAGTTTGGGATGTTGGTCATCTGGGCACATTTAGCACCAGTGGGACACCACTTTGGGTTTCAGTGCTCACTCAGGCTGGGTTAAGGTGCAGGTTCCGGATGGTGGGAGTCTTTTTTGTCCTTGTGGCTCTGAAAGGAAGCCAACAAACTAGCACTTAGAGTCACTCTGGTAATCCTAAGTGCAGGTGAGGATGCAGGGCTCAAACAGCAGGACTAGCCTCTGACGGGAAAAGGTAGGCTTCAGGCAGCAAATCAGTCCTTCCAGGTACAGCAAATCAGCTTTGCAGAGTGCACAGCAGGTCACAGCAGCTGGCAGTCCTCTGAGAATCATTTTTCAGGCCCAGGAGTGAACTTAAGAGTGGGTCTGTGGGTCCTATTTTTATATCTGGTGCCCTTCCTCTGGAAAGTGGGAGAAGTTGCAGGAGAACTGCAGCAAGAGGCACGAGAGGTGCAGAAATGTGCAAGAGAAGTGCACAAAGAAGCATTAGAGGTGCAGAAAGAAGGAAGAGGTGTACAGAAAGAGACAAAAGACGTGCAGAAAAAAGCAAAAGAGGTATATAAAGAGGAAAGAGAACTACAGAATGAGGCAAGGGAGGTGCAGAAAGAGGCAAAACAGGTGCAGAACGAGGTTGGAACCGCAAGAGGAAAGAGAAGTGCAGAAAGGAGCAACAGAGGCACAGAAAGAGGCATGCGTACTGCAGAAATAGGCAAGAGAGGTGCAGAAAGAGGAAGGACAGGGGCAGAAAGAGGGAATAGGGTGGCAGAAAGAGGACAGAGGGGTGCAAAATGAAGCAAGAGAGGTATAGAAAGAGGCAAGAGTACTGCCGAAAGAAGCAAGAGAGGTGCAGAAAGAGGCAGGACAAAGGCAGGAAGAGCGGTCCACAAAGAGGCAAAGGGGTGCAGAAAGAGGGAAGAGAAGTCAGAAAGAAGCAACAGAAGCACAGAAAGGCAAGAGAATTGCAGAAAGAGGCAAGAGAGGTACAGAAAGAGGCAGGAGAGGAGGACTGGTGCAAAAAGAGGCATGTGGGGTACTGAAAGATACAAAAGAGTTGCAGAAAGAAGCAGGAGAGGTACAGAAAAAAGCAAAAGGTGCAAAAAAGCATGAGATGTGCAGAAAGAGGCATGTGAGATGCAGAAAGAGGCAAGAGGGGTGCACAACATTAATATAGGTACAGAAAGAAGCAATGCAAGTGCAGGGAGTAGCAAGAGACTTGCCGAAAGAAGCAGGAGAAGTGCAGAGAGAACCAACAGAGTTATAGAAAGAGGCAGAATGGGTGCAGAAAGAGGCAAGTGAAATGCAGAAATAAGCAATAGAGGTACAGAAAGAGTCAAGAGAACTGAAAAATTAGGCAAGAGAGATGCGGAACGAGGCAAGACAAGTGAAGAAAGAGGGAAGAGGGGTCCAGAAAGAAGCGAGAGAAGTGCAGAAAGAAGCAACAGATGTGCAGAACGAGGCAAGAGAGGTACAGAAAGATGCAAGAGAACTGCAGAAAGAAGCAAGAGAGGTGCAGAAAGAGACAGGACAAATGCAAGAAGAGGGGTGCACAAAGAGACAACAGATGTAAAGAAAAGGGAGGAATAGTTGAAAAAGAGGCAACAGGGGTACAGAAAGATGGAAGAGAGTTGCAGAAAGAAACAAGAGAAGTGCAGAAAAAAGCAAGAAATGTGCAGAAAAGGAAGTGCAGAGAGAAGCAAGAGAGTTGCCGAAAGAAACAAGAGAAGTGTAGAGAGAACCAATACAGGTATAGAAAGAAGCAGGAACGGTGCAAAAAGAGGCATGAGAAGTACTGAAAGGAGCAAAAGGGGTGCACAACAAGGCAAGAGGGGTGCAGAAAGAGGCAAGAGAAGTAGAGAAATGTGCAACAGAGGTGCAGAAAGAGGCAGGAGAAGTAGAGAAAGTCAAGAGATGTGCAGAAAGAGGTAGGACAGGTACACAAAAAATAAAGAGCGGTGCAGAAAGAGTCAAGAAAACTGAAGAATAAGGCAAGAGAGATGCAGAATGAGGCAATACAGGTAAAGCAAGAGGGAAGACAGGTCCAGAAAGAGGGAAGGGGAGTGCAGAAAGAAGCAAAAGAGTTGCAGAAAGAAGCAGGAGAGGTACAGAAAAAAGCAAAAGGTGCAAAAAAGCATGACATGTGCAGAAAGAGGTATGTTAGATGCAGAAAGAGGCAAGAGGGGTGCACAACATTAAGATAGGTACAGAATGAAGCAATGCAAGTGCAGGGAGTAGCAAGAGACATGCCGAAAGAAGCAGGAGAAGTGCAGAGAGAACCAACAGAGTTATAGAAAGAGGCAGAATGGGTGCAGAAAGAGGCAAGTGAAATGCAGAAATAAGCAATAGAGGTACAGAAAGAGTCAAGAGAACTGAAAAATTAGGCAAGAGAGATGCAGAACGAGGCAAGACAGGTGAAGAAAGAGGGAAGAGGGGTCCAGAAAGAAGCGAGAGAAGTGCAGAAAGAAGCAACAGATGTGCAGAACGAGGCAAGAGAGGTACAGAAAGATGCAAGAGAACTGCAGAAAGAAGCAAGAGAGGTGCAGAAAGAGACAGGACAAATGCAAGAAGAGGGGTGCACAAAGAGACAACAGATGTATAGAAAAAGGGAGGAATAGTTGAAAAAGAGGCAACAGGGGTACAGAAAGATGGAAGAGAGTTGCAGAAAGAAACAAGAGAAGTGCAGAAAAAAGCAAGAAATGTGCAGAAAGGGAAGTGCAGAGAGAAGCAAGAGAGTTGCCGAAAGAAACAAGAGAAGTGTAGAGAGAACCAAGACAGGTATAGAAAGAAGCAGGAACGGTGCAAAAAGAGGCATGAGAAGTACTGAAAGGAGCGAAAGGGGTGCACAACAAGGCAAGAGAGGTGCAGAAAGAGGCAGGAGAAGTAGAGAAAGTCAAGAGATGTGCAGAAAGAGGCAGGACAGGCACAGAAAAAAAAGAGCGGTGCAGAAAGAGTCAAGAAAACTGAAGAATAAGGCAAGAGAGATGCAGAATGAGGCAATACAGGTAAAGAAAGAGGGAAGACAGGTCCAGAAAGAGGGAAGGGGAGTGCAGAAAGAAGCAACAAATGTGCAGAAAGAGGCAAGAGGGGTGCAGAAAGAGGCAAGATGAGTGCAGAAAAAAGCAACAGAGGTGCAGAAATTAGCAATAGAAGTGCAAAAAGAAGCAATAGAGGTGCACAACAAGGCAAGAGTGGTGAAGAAAGTGGCAGGAGAAGTAGAGAAATATGCAAAAGAGTTGCAGAAAGAGGCAAGAGATGTGCAGAAAGAGGCAAGAGACATGCAGAAAGAGGCAGAACAGGTGCACAACGAAGAAATAGGGGTGCAGAAAGAAGCAAGAGATGTGCAGAAAGAAGCAAGAGAAGTACATAGAGAACCAACAGAGGTGCAGAAAGAGGCAAGAGGGTTGCAGAAAAAGGCAAGAGGGGTGCAGAAAGAGGCAAGGGAAGTGTGGAATAAGGGAATCGAGGTGCAGAAAGAGGCAAGAGTGGTACAGAGAGAAGAAAGAGAGGTGCAGAAAGATGCAAGTGAAGTGTTGAAAGAAAGAAAGGAAAGTGCAGAAAGAGGCTAAAGGGGTACAGAAAGAGGCAAGAGAGGTACAAAAAGAAGCAACAAAGGTGCAGACAGAGGCAGGAGAACTTCAGAAAGAGACAAGAGAGGTGCAAAAAGAGAGAAGGTCGGTGAAGAAAGAGGCAAGAGAGGCTCAGAAAGAATCAAAAGAGGTACAAAAAGAAGCAAGAGAAGTGCAGGAAGAAGCATCAGAGGTGCAGAAAGAGGGAAGAGGTATACAGAAAGAGTCAAGAGAAGTGCAGAAATAAGAAAAAGAGTTGCATAAAGAGGAACGAGAGCTACAGAATGAGGCAAGAGAGGTACATAAAGAGGATGCACAGGTGCAGAAAGAGGGAGAGAGGTACCGAAAGAGGAAAGAGAAGTGAAGAAAGAAGCAACACAGGTGTAGAAAGAGGCATGCAAACTGCAGAAAGTGGCAAGAGAGGTATAGAAAGAAGAAGGACGGGTGCAGAAAGAGGGAAAAAGGGTGCAAAAGGAGGCAAGAGGGGTGCAAAATGAAGCAAGAGAGGTACAGAAAGTGGCAAGAGAACTGCAGAAAGAAGCAAGAGAGGTGCAGAAAGAAGCAGGACAAATGCAGGAAGAGGGGTGCACAAAGAGTCAAGAGGGGCATGGAAAGAGGCAAGAGAAGTCAGAGAGAAGCAACAGAAGTGCAAAAGGGGCAAGAGAGGTACAGAAAGAGGTAAAAGAGGTGCAGAAAGAGGGAGGAATGGTGCAGGAAGAGGCAAGAGGGGTGCAGAAAGATGCAAGAGAGGTGCAGAAAGAAGCTAAAGAGTTGCAAAAAAAAGCAAAAGAGGTCCAAAAAGAAGCAAGGGATGTGCAGGAAGAGGCACTTAAGATGCAGAAAGAGGCAAGGGGTACAGAAAGAGGCACGAAAGGTACAGAAAGAAGCAAGGGAAGAACAGAGAGAAGCTAGAGAGTTGCAGAAAGAATCAATATAAGTGCAGAGAGAACCAACAGAGGTAAGGAAAGATACAATAGGTATGCAGAAAGAGGCAAGAGAAGTGCAGAAAGAAGTGATTGAGGCACAGAAAGAGTCAAGAGACCTACAGAATGAGACACGACAGGTGCAGAAAGAGGCAAGACAGGTGCAGAAAGAGGGAGGAGGGATGCAGGAAGAGGTAAGAGAAGTGCAGAAAGAAGCAGCAGATGTGCTGAAAGAGGCAAGAGGGGTACAGAAAGAAGCAAGAGCGCTGCAGAAAGAGGGAAGAGGGGTGCAGTTAGAGGCAAGATGAGTGCAGACAGAAGCTAGAGAGGTTTGGGGAAGAAGCAAGAGAATTGCAGAAAGAAGCAACAGAGGTGCACAATAAGGCAAGAGGGGTGCAGAAAGAGGCAAGACAAGTAGAGGAAGGATGCAACTGAAGTGCAGAAGGAGGCAAGAGAAGTGCAGAAAGAGGCACAAGATGTACCGAAAGAGGCAGGGCTGTTGGACAAAGAGGAAATAGGGTGCAGATAGAGGCAAGAGGTGTACAGAAAGATGCAAGAGATGTGCAGAAAGGAGCAAGAGATGTGCAGAGAGAACCAACAGAGGTACAGAAAGAGGCAAGAGGGGGGGGGCAGAAAGAGGCAAGAAGGGTGCAGAAAGAGGCAAGAGAGCTACAGAAAGAGGCATGAGAGGTGCAGAAAGAGGGAAGAAGGGTACAGAAAGAGGCAAGAGAAGTGCAGAAAGAAGCAACAGAGGTGCAGAAAGAGAGGTACAGAAAGATCCTAAAGAGATGCAGAAATATGAAAGAGGGTGTGGAAAGAGGCACGAGAGGTACAGAAAGGAGAAAAAGAAGTGCATAAACAAGCAACAGAGGTGCAGAAAGAGGTAACAGAACTACAGAAAGAAGCAAGAGAGGTGCACATATACACAAGAGATGCACAGAAAGAGGGAAGACGGGTGCAGAAAGAAGCAAGAGAGGTGTAGAAACAAGCAAAAGAAGTGCAGAAAGAGATGAGAGAAGTGCAGGAAGATGCAAGAGAGTTGCAGAAAGAGGCAAGAGGGGTACAGAAAAAGCAAAAGAGGTGCAGAAAGAAGCAAGAGGCGCAGAAAGAGGCAAGTGAAGTGCAGAAAGATGCAAGAGGGGTGCAGGAAAAAGCAATAAAGGTGCAGAGCAAGGCAAGAGAGGTACAGAAAAAGGGAAGAGTGTGCAGAAAAGGCAAGAGAAGTGTGAAAGACGCAGCAGAGGTGCAGAAGAAAGAAGCAAGAAAGGTACTGAAAGAAGCAAGAAATTTTACAGAAAGAAGGGAGGTACAGAAAGCGGAAGAGATGTGCAGAAGAGGCAAGAGAAGTACAGAAAGAAGCAGAAAGGTACAGAAAGAAGCAAAATAACTGCAGAAAGGAGCAAGAGAGGCACAGAATGAAGTAATAGTAGTTTGTGCTCCATTAGTACCAACTTAACAACCACTTTTAGCAAAAAGTAACAGGTTCTCATATTAGCTTTGCAAAGGGCGTTCCACCATGCTGTATTACTTGTCGCTGCATTTTTGGTAGCCTTTTAGCCATTTGAGGTAGAAACTTTGTTTTTTTTTTGTGTTCAAATCTGCAGATTATGCAGCAGATGATGGATTATGTTGCAAATATGGAAAATTGATAATTATTCGGAAATTGCTAGGGCCGAACAGTCACATAATTCCAGTGGCCCTGCTCATACCTCTGACTAGGTCCAGAAGTGCACCTCAGTGGTTTCTTTTTTGGGTCTCATTGAGTTTATAGCTTAGCTTCTATAGAAACAAGGAAGATGAAACCTGAGGTTACCACTCCACAACACAGACTATCATTCTACCTAATTACACTCCATAACACATAATCCAACTCTACCTAATTCCTATACACTAAATACCACATACTTTCTATCCACATAAGTTCACTGCACAACATACCACATAATTCCACAACAAAACGTACATCCACACCACTCCAAAAAACATTAGTAATACACTTTTACATTTACAATGCCAGAGTATTGCAGAAAGGGGGCTTGGCCTCTGAAAAGTGCTCAGGAATTCCGCTGCATAGTACTTACAGGAGGCACCAGGAGGGTTTCTTGGCCCCAATATCCCTCATGAGTAAAGTGAACTTCATCCCCCAACTAGTATTGTGCCAGGACGTCGCGTTTGCAGAGTTATGGACAAAAGGGTAATGGCTTCCAAATACCTATTTGCAATCCCACTCTGTGGGCCTTACTGGAGGTAAGAGATGGGGTTTTTGACCCCCAAGGAAATCCTTGGAGGCCAACTACCCCTCCTATTACCTCCACTAAGTCTCACATATCAGTATTGCTAAGTTCTGATAGCAGACCACTCCCCCTTTCCCACCACTCTGCGAACGTGCTTCCTGGTGCACTCTTGGTTGGGGAATAAAGTCCCCTTTGCTGCTGGAGGTTCTGAGGGGCCAACTAGCCTACCTGTTGGCTGCAGTAAGGCACACACAGTGGGATTGCTGAGAGGTGGTCACAGGCCAAGCCCTCTTTCTCTGCCACTCTGAAAACACTCCTTCTGGTATTCTCTGGTTTTGGGGATGAAATCCCTTTGCCTCTTGAGGGTCCCTTGGGGCCAACTTGTCTTCCTATTAACTCCAGTAAGCCCCACACAGCTGGATTGCTGAGAGGTAGTCAGAGGCCAGGCCCCCTTTTTACATCACTCTGCAAACGCACTGCTGGTTGGGAGATGAAGTCCAGTTTAGTCCTGAGATCCTCGGGACACAAGGGGACCTCATCAGCCCACCACCAGCGAGTTGCGGGTTTGTCTATTTTTTTTATTTAGGAAATTAGGAAAGGGGACTGTGTAACTCCCCTTCCCTTACTGCTTTTGGGCCCCAGTGACCCCATTTTAATATGTTTTTTTTAAATCAAATGAGAGGGGGTGATGTGTGGCCCCTCCTTCTGATGCCGATATACGCCCTGGGGCTGGGCCTTTCTATTTTTTTTAGAGGGTAGGGTGGCCTTGTGGACCCCCTCCCCAGGCCAATTTCAGACCCGGGGACCCCATCACCCGAGGTACAGCCAATTCTTTATAAAAAACTGTTAAGGGAGGGTTGCCGAGCGGCCCCCTCTCCAGGCCCCATCCCTTGTGGCATGGACTCTGTGTTGTTTTTTTTAACATACTTTATTGAAAACCTAATCCGCATAAAAGGATGACCGTTTTGATACATAAGGTATTTAGTTTTTTGTTGTTTCTGACTCATACATAATACATATTTGGCCATTGTATAACTTCTGGTTACAGAAGTAGTTTGCCTGATGTCTGCATTTGCGGTATGAGAGGTATATTCATATAAGCATGAAATAATATTACATTGAAATCAGTAACACCAAGTATGTTTATGTTTAAACTAACTTTAACTTCTGAACTCATCCCTACCCACCTCCCGCTCCCTCCCTCCCTCCTGGTCTGAAGTTTCCGATTCATATGGTACCCTGATAGGGTTTTTAACATTGTGCTGTTGGTCCTACTCTGTCTGTAATCTGTGGTATGTAGACTGGGGTCTGTGTGGGTCTAGCCATGTATTCATGAGGAGTGACAGTAGATTATTGCGTGGGAATGTTTTGTGCGGGGATTAGATCTAGCTGTTTGAAGACTTCTAACAGAATGTCCCATTCCATAGAGATAGGCTGTTTCCGTAACCCTCTTGCCTCCTCTCTTCTAATCGCCGTGCTCTCAGCACCACCCCATTGTATCACATCATCATGGCAACTAGACAATGTCGGGCAACTAGGGGATTTCCGTCTCATAGTGAGGGCCCTAATGGCTAGTACACGGGCAAGGTCCAGAAAACGTTGTTGAACTTTCTGGGCTTTAGTGCGTCTACGGAGCATTTAAAAAGCATTTTTAATGAGTTATCTTAATCTGAAATGTTCTTAATTGTGTTTTTCTTTTTATAAAGATTTTCAATAATCAAACAATAAATTACTACAGCATCTACGGAGCCCCATAAGGCACTCTAGGGCATTGTCCTGAACTGTTATGTGTGTGGCCTCTCCCAGGGAATGTCAAACACCATTCCAATAATCTTGTATATGCAGGCAGGCTCACAACTTATGGATAAAATCCACCTCATCTTCTTTGCAGCTGGGGCAGCAGCGTTGAGCCTCCGGGGACATACAGTGTATTCTCTGTGGGGTGAGATAGGACCAAGGTTTGGATAAATTCAGTTTAAAGGTGCGGGATACCCTCTTGGGATGTTCTAGCATGCTCGCCCAGGCTTTGGCGTCTTCTGTCCATTTTGTCCTAAGATTTGTGAGTGTGATGTCAGCATGCACTCAGATACCAGTGTACAACCATTTGACAATATGTCCTCCATTCCCCATGTAATATAGTAAATGGACCAGGTCATGTTGTGGGCGTTCCCTGCATTGTAGTGCCCAGGTGTTCCTGATATAATGTGACACAACTGCATGTATTAGGTAAAGGCATTCCGGTGCTCCAGTAGTCTGTACGAAAGTGTTGTGGTCAAGGAGGTTACCATCGCCAAAGAAAGCACCAATCTCCTCCACACCTGCCTCTGTCCAGTCATGTATTCTAGCCTTCGTTAGCTTGCCTCCGGTGGTGGGAATACCCAGTAATGGGATATTGGCCGAGTAAGGGGTTACTTCTGATGTAAACAGCAGAGCTTTCTTCCAGCATTGTAGTGCAGTCTTCAGCAATGGGTGTCCCTCCAGGGGAATTTTATCTTTGGGCAGGATCAGGGAATGTAGCATACCCCGGTCAAATATCCCTTGAAGTAAACCTGATTTCTTGTAGATTCCTCCCCGCTGTCCAATAGGATGGCCACTGGATTTGACCAGCATAGTAGTATGCCCTGTAGTTGGGGACCCCTAGGCATGCCTTGTGGGATTCGAGTTGTAATTTCTGAAGGCTCTCTCTTCTGCGACCCACACCCCAGAAGAGCTCCACCAAGATAGTGTTCAAGGTGCGGAATATGGATTGTGGAACCACTATGGGCAGGTTCACAAAAAAATATGGTGACCGAGATAGCACCACCATCTTAGAGATAGCAATTTGATCCATCACCGAAAGGGCCAGGGATATCCAAAAGACCACATTCGAGCATAATGCCGTGACGGCCTTCAAGAGGTTGCCCTCCAGTTGACCCACCTGTAATCTATATACCAGTATTTCTAAGTATTTGAATGTGGTGTGGGTTACAGGTAGAGTGTAGGTACCGAATTGCAACTCATCTGGGCGGGCCCCTCTTCGAAGAATAAGGCATGTGATTTCCTTGGATTAATAACAAGGCCTGACATCTTTCCAAAGGTGGAAAGAAAAGTGGGGAGGGGTGTGGCTTCGGCGGACAAATGACGAAGGTACAGGAGAATATCATCTGCATATATGGAGGTGAGATGGGCAGTGCCATCAATGGGTATTCCCAGCTGTTCCGCCGACTGTCTCAGGGCTATTGCTAAGGGTTCAAGTACAAACAACAGGGGGGACAGAGAGCATCCCTGCCATGTACCCCTGTGGATCGTGTACTCGCGAGAGATATGCTGTCCCCTGCGACCTCTAGCCGTGGGAGAGGTGTAGAGTAGGTGCACCCATGTGAGAAAGTCATCAGAGAAACCAAAGCGTTGTAGGGTTGTGAACATGTAGTCCCAGGTTATGGAATCAAAGGCCTGACGTAGGTCTAATGCCAGACAACCCGCGGCCGAGTAGTCAGCCGGGGTAGCTTTCATAACATAATATAACCTTCTATTGTTAAGGGACGTGCTGCGATTTTGCAGAAACCCGCATTGGTCACTGTGTATGAGGGCGTTGAGATATGGTTGTGTACAATTTGCGAGTGCTTTGCTCAAAATTTTATATTCGGTTGCTAGTACAAATAGAGGCCTATAATTAGAAATGTCTGTGCTATCACGGCCCGGCTTGAGTATGGAAGTGACCAGAGCTTGCATAGGGGATTTTGGTAAGTGGCCGACCTCCAGGGCTGCCTTATATACTTCTTCCAATTTGGGGACCAGGGCATCTGAATAGGTTTGGTAAAATTCTATGGGCAGGCCGTCTAGGCCAGGCGCCTTATTACGATTTAGGCCTTTAATAGTGATACGTATTACTTGTTGGGTTAAGGGGCCTGCTATTTGTTCCTGTATGTCTGCCGGTAAGGAGGGGATTGTTATTTCTCATAGAAAGTCATCAATAGTGGTGTCAGTGTTGTGTGCTGGGGCTGTTTAAAGATTCCTGAGAAAAGTGCAGGAGGCTTCATTTATCTCTTGTGTCGTGTGGACTGATCTACTGGTTGTTGTATTAATATGAGTAATAATTGGTGGTTCAGGTCTGTCCCGTACTATTCGGGCTAGTAATGTCCCGGCTCTATCTGGTAAGGCATACCTTTTGTCTGGGTCTGTCACTGCTTCTTGCTCTAAGGTGGTCATTAAATTTTCGACTCTGATCAAACTCTGATGTATTTCCTGTCTGGCCCCCACCATCTGTCCAATTGCAGACCCTTTCACCACCACTTTGAGTGCGTCTCACTCAATTAGGTTGGAGGAAGCTGTGTTCCAATTTTCAGACAACTAATTAGTGATGGTATTGGATAGAGCGGTGCGGAACAGGGCATCCTCCAGCAACTGTGGTCCCAAGTTCCATGTGGGCACTTGAGTCGGTACTTTACCCAAGGCAAGTGTAAGCTCTAGGGGGTTGTGATCTGAGAGGGTTTTAGCTAAGTAGGTGGATTGACAGACCTGTGAGACTATGGTGTTGGAGCATAGGAATCTGTCTATGCCGGTGTGGGGCTGGTGGACTGGCAAATAAGGAGTATTCCTTATGTGTAGGGTGTAAATGGCGCCATACGTCCAATAAAGCCCATCCCTCTAGCCAGGTGTTCAGTATCTCTGCTAACTTGTAGGCACTAGCGCCATGTACTGGGGGGTGTGACCTGTCCAAATCCATATCTAGCACTGCATTGCATTCTCCCCCCAGGATCCATGGAATTGTATCCCAACCGACTAATGCTGTGTCCAGCCGATGAAAACATTTGTCTCTGTCGAAGTTTGGGGCATATATGCTCCCCAGGACCACGGTTATGCCATCTAGAGTGCCCTTCAACAGGCTGTATCTCCTTTGGTCATCTATGCGATGATCTAGTTCTGTGAACTGGACCCCATGCCGCATCCAGATGGTCGCTCCTCTTGCGAATGCTGAGTAGTTACTGGAATAAATATGGCCTCGCCATTTCTTACAGGCTTTCTGGGCCTCTGGGTCAGTAAGATGTGACTCTTGAAGGAAGACTATGTGGGCTTTGCACCTAAGGAGAAATGCATGGACACAATCCCTTTTCTGTACTGCTCCCAGGCCCCGCACATTCCAGGTTAGCAGGTTGTAGGAGCCTGCGGTAGTACAATCTCTAGGCATAAGACTCTACGGTAGGTGGAGCTCCCTATATCGCGGAGACTGTTAACTATTGCAGACCAGGAGTCCCCCCTTACCTTAAAACTAACAATACTTGGCTCAGCTTCCAAACTACGCAGGACCCAACTACTAATTCCAACATACAATTTACATATAACAGTGCATATGCTCCATGGGGAGTCGCTGTCACCGTCCATACTGCACATCTTGCAAACGCAGAGTCAAGGCGGCTCGACTGAGCCCGGGGGAATATGAACATATCATAGTTATTATTTTACTATCACCACTTGTTTACATGTGAGACTCATACAGAATAAATCATGCACGACCTCTGGTATACGTACAGAATCAAATAATCAGACTGACTGTAAGCCATATATGGAAGAGAGAAGCAATTAACATATCCATACAATTTCGGTCATCTTAACCTCTGTTGTCTTATTGTGATAAAAGGGAATACAGGTATAGCTGATAGGTCAGTAGTATTTCTTACATCGTGGGAGCATTTTACACCGGACCCTTCATGTAAGTGTGACCATTATATAGAGGTGTATAGCTTCAGTTGTCTACTAATTCATCTACCGTCTGAGGTGTAACAGAGGGGAACAGGGTGATGCTCTGATCAGAGTCCGAGTGTAGTGTGCTGTCCTCAGAGTATGTAGGGATCTTGTGGTTGCCATCCCTGAATGATTCAGCCACCCTCAGAGCCTCCTCCCTGTCTATTCGCTGCTGTTCCCGGATCGGGCCAGTGCTATCTTTACTCTGAGTGTTCTTCTGCATCGGGCGGTATTTGTGTCTCTGTGGTTTGCTGTGCTGTAGCATAGATTTCTTTTAGGATCAAGTCCAGTTTGTCTGGAGTACTCTCCACGGTCTCTGATGACGGGGCCCCAGGTGACGGGGGCTTACTGGAGGTCTCATGTATGCTAGTGTGGCCACTATTTTCCCCTTAACTCTGCCCATGTTGTACACTGGTTGTGATGGATGATGGTGCTCAACACCAAGTAAGCACGGAGGGAGAGGGGGGCACTCCAGCTCGCACTTCAAGCACACAGCGACCTGCACCCCAAGTCCTCACCCTCGAGCTGAGCCTTGAGAGGCAAGTAGGCTCCTGGTCTTCCCAGGTACAGTCAGGTGCAAAGGGCCACAGTTTAATTTAGTTTAGCTACCCAAAAAGGGTGTCCCGGCGCGAAACAGGCAAGTCAGGGCTTAAGAAAAACAGAAAAGTGATTTATCTGTCGAATAGCCAGGTTTTTAAAGATTTGCAAAACTGAGTATAGTTCCTCTCATTATGGAGTGCTGTGGGTAGAGAGTTCCAGAAAGAAGGACCAAGGTAAGAAAAAGACCTTCCGCCTAGCCGGGCCATTTTAAACTTAGGGACGACGAACCTTCCTTGGGTGGCTGGGCTGAGATTTCGGGAAGAAAAGTAGGGACTTGCCAAGGATTGAAGGTAATGAGATGCACTGCAAGATTTAATTTTATGCATATAACTAAGTGCCTTGAACTTTATTCAATTTTCTACTTGAAGCCAGTGCAGTTTGCGTGGATAGGACGAGATGGAAGTGGTCTTAGGGACTCCACACAGAAGTCTGACAGCGGCATTTTGTACCATCTGTAGTCTATGGACAACAGATTTATTAGACTCTAGATAGAGTACGTTACCATAGTCAAGCCTAGATGTGATTAGGGCATTGACTACGGTTTTTCAAGTAGATTCCGGAAGCATCCAGCAGATTTTTCCTAGCCATTTGAGAATGGTAAAGCAAGTCGCTGTGACTTTACCTAATTGGGGATGCATGCGGAGTGAATCATCAATTGTGATACCCAGATTTTGAACTTGGGGGGAAAGGGGCGGAAGGACAACCATTTCACATGGCCAGTGTTGGGGGTTCCAGAGATCTTTTTGTTTTCCAATACCTAATTTTTCTCTCCATTTAGCCTAAGAAAATGTTGCTGCCTCCAAGACGCTATTTTATTTCAGCCAGAGAGAGGAGGAGGCATTTGTATTATGTGAGGAAAGGGAGAAGATGCTTTGGGAATCATTGGCATAAGAGAAAAGGGATAAGCCTGATGTCTCAGTCACCTCAGCCAGTGGTCTTACATAAAGATTGAATAACACGGGGCTGAGGATGGATCCCTGTGGCACCCCATGGGCTAAAGAGTGGACTTCAGAGCAGGCAGTTTGGGAGAATACTTGTAAAGTACGATTTAAAAGGAAAGCAGTGAGCCAATTTAATGCGGGCCCGCTAATACCCTGTGACTTAAGTGTATTTATTAGCACAGTTTGAGACGCCCTATCAAAGGTGGCGCTCAAATCAAGTAAAGCAAACGCAACGGTGTCCCTGTTGTCCAGATGGTGACGTACGCTTTCAGTGACTCCAAGTAAGGTGGTTTTGGTGGAAAAACTCTCTCTGAAACCTGACTGAGAGGGATGGAGAAGTTCATGTGTTGTCACAAATTGGGTTAAGTGTGAGTGTATGTGTCTTTCCAGATTTTTTGAAAAGATAGGGAGTAGGGATATAGGATGGTAGTTACTGGACACCTCAGGATCAGCATTTGCTTTTTTAAAGGAGGGGATGGATCACCGCATGTTTCCAGGTGGACGGAATAACAGATTCCTGCAGTGAAGCATTAAGGAGGTCAGTTATCACCGATAGTGAAGAAGAACTCAACTGTTTTAATACTGAAATGGGTAGTGGATCATTAGGAGATCTGGATTTGATATTGATTAAAAGTTTTGTTAAGCTTTCCGTATTCAGTAGAGGCCAAGTCACAAGAGGATGGTCGGGGAGTGCAGATTTTTCTGCCTGATTTAGGGGGGAACCAGCTAAACCGAGAGAAAGTTGTGGTGGAGAGGCAGCGGAGGGATGTCTTGTCTGTTTCAGTACAATGTCTTGGTATATTTTATCAACTTTTTGAACAAAAAGAGAGGCCAAGGCCTCACAGTTGGGTTAAGTCAGTGCAGGAGACTGTGCTTGAGTTTTGGAACCTACAAGTTCCTTAACAGTATTAAAGAGAGTCTTGGAGCAGTTAGCAGCTTTTACAGTAGTAGTTGAAACAAAATCTCCTTGTGCTAATTTGAAGAGTTGATGATAATGTTTTAGGGCATTTTTGTGAACAGATTGGCTGGATAGCCGAGCCGATGTGTTATGACAGAGAGCTGGGGACTAATGGGAGCACACCCTGTTTTCCCTGAGCAGCGTGCCCGAGTTGCAGGAGGAGTATGCCGACACAAAAGGCCGGTTCTGCAGCTCACTACTATCCCTTGCAGACCAGCAAACCCCTACCGTCTTTGTGTAGCACCAGGAAGGTATCTGCTAAGTTTGTACTTTCTTGGCTCTTCGATCTGTGATGTGGTACATTGCCAGGTTGCACTTCGAACTTGGCCAAGCTAGGCATTGGTGGGTGGCTTATTGTAACGGTAGCGGTATCTTTAGCAGAGTTAATGTACATGAGGACCCAGATCAGGCAGGTCCCGCAATCCGTGACATTGTTACCGCAGGTGGGGAGGGAGTTTCAACAAGGGTGGGGGCCACCAGATCGGGTCTTGTGTGTTGTTTTAGTGTAAATGTCTCTGAATGGCCACCTCCACCCTCCACTGGATTTTGGTCTGGTTTCGATCGTGTGCGTGTTAGAGCTGCAGCGCTGGGGTGAAGGGACGGGCTCACAGCCAAGTCAGGCCCTGGCCCAATCCGCCGAACTCACTGCCCACCGGTGGCACGATTTAGCTCAGTTCCAACTTGGGGTCCCCTCGAGTACTGCAGGGGCTGCTCACAACTGAGCCGTGCCTGGAGGCAGCGCAAGTCCACCAATCATTGGAGCTCTCGATCTGACCTGCGGCTCCCAGAGCGCCACGCCTCAGGCAGCCTGCATGCAAATCGATCTTCCGGTCTCGGCAGCGCACCACGGACAGGATGCAGCTGCCCACAGACTTTGGGGTGGTTTAATCAGAGTTTCCCCCACCGGGGGTCCAGAGCGTCACCAGGACACGTCGGCCATTTTAGGTGGCTAGCCACGCCCCCGGCAGGGACCCAGTGTTGATTGCCACGGAGGAATCCCCAATGCTCCTGCAGTCTCTGCCAGCTCCCCGCCTCCTGCGGGATGGCATTGCTTTTGGGCAAAGGGAGCTGCTGACAGGCAACTCCCTTTGCTGAAAAGCAATTCTGCTTCGCTTTTTGGAAGAGAGAGCTACCATGAGGTGAATCAGAAGTTTGCTATGGCATCTCCTGCCGTGCTGTAGGAAACTGGAATGTCCTGGGGCGGGCACCCTGAGACATTGCTGGAGCCAGCCCTGGGGGGTGGCAGTCCCCAGGGCCATGGAGGGCTCCACGAGGGGGGCTGCATTGCCCCCCTCCAACATATGTGTAGCCCCAGGGAGCTGGTGGTCCCCGGGGGTCCACAAGGGACCTCTACATGAAAAGTGCCCAGGGGAGTTCAGGGCTGTGGGTGGCTGCGTCCCCCCTGCATTTAAAGCATGTAGCCCAAGGGAGGTAGTGTTCCCTGGGCAGTGCAGGGGGGTAGGAGCCCCCCACACTCCATTTAATATATCAAAGCCCTGGGGTGTGGGGTTCCCAGGGGCTTGGGGGCCTTCGAGCCCCCCATACCCATAAATATTAAATAATTAAATTCCAGAGGAGGTGGCGGTCCCCAGGGCAGCATAGCTTGGCATGAGCACCCGAGGCTGCAGGTGTTCAATGTACCTACAGTTATGCTGTAAAGTCAACACGGCACACCATCTGGAACACTTCATGGAAAAAGGACTTCACGTGGCAAGTCATCGACGTCCTGCGCCCACAGAGCAGTGGGGGTGACCATCAACAAACACCGAACAGGCTCGAAAGTAGATGGATATCTAACTGTAGGTCCATTGAACATGGGCTAATTACCTTGGAAGAATGGAATGCACTTCCGTAATTGCTCGTGAACCCATATTCTGGATCCTTGATTGTGGTGCAATTTCTAACCCCCCTGTTAATTATTATATTTTTCTTATTGCACCATCATTTTCTAATCATTGTACATGCAACTGTTTAATGTCCTTCATTGATCGCTTCTCACTCAATTCTTTGATTTCCTGCACTTTACTCTCATAGAGTACTTTTCTGTCGTGCACATAACAGTCTCTCCCTTTTTGCTTTCTGATCACGCAATAGCCATATCTATGCTCCTCACCCCCTTCCTAATATGGAGTCTAGGCCCTCCATTTTTTGCCCATGCATGCGCGATCTCAGAGCAGAGACGAGTCTCCCGTTAACGCGGGAAGTCGGTCTACTATAACTTCCGCTCTGTAGCTGGGTCACTACCACCCTTGCCCTCACCCTAGCATAGAGTTTTTTCTTCTCTGTTGTTGTAATTCTCGAACACACCAACTCATAATGTTGCGCTTGAATATTCCCCAAGCTAACAGAAAGTTTGCACCAGGTTCCTGGTTAACATATGCCCTCCCGCTGCTTGATACACTGGCCGAGTAATAGTGGCCTGTTCATCCACTTGTTCCTTGCCTAATACGAAATTGCCCATTCACTAATCCTCCTACCTTTTCTAGGACACTGCGAATGCTCAGCACTACTCCGTGCCTCCTTGACGTACCCCCTCGGGGTTCAAATACCGCCTTTGTTTGGTTCACCCTTTTCTGAGCCTGCGTATTTCTTATGCTTGGGTAAGACTTGCCGCTTACTCACCCGAACCTCTCGACTTGGCACTTGCATTTTCACTATATTTTTTTATGTGTCAACAATGTGCTGCATGCAAATAAGCGTGTCTCTTGTCCCGTTTAACAGATTGAGCACTCTTCACCGCTAGAATTATCGTCATGCATGAGTGCTTTTTCACAACTGAATTCATATGCATACTGGATTCTTGTCTCACTCATGCTGCAATTTAAATGACTGTATCTACTTTCAGGCACAGCTATACGAACCACCAGTCTTGCCACATGCCTGCATTGTTTTTTGTAATACCATTCAGATGCGTAATTGTGTCACTCAGTCTCTATTCCCTCTACACACACTGAATTGTTTTGCATTCGGATGTGTGATTGCTCTCAATTATGCTCTATTCCTGAGTGTTGAATACTCCCTCTCCACACTCGGTATTGTTTAATGCTGAATTCTATTTTGCCGTGTTTTTTTCCATATTTTGCTTCAGTTTCGTTGTTCTTCGCATGTACATTGATATGTGATTTATATACATATATATCTATAAACCCCTATTCATACTATGTTCTTTTCTCATCTATAGATTCTTTCTGCTCCCAAATATTGTCCCGATGACAATCTCTATTTGTTTAGATCAAAACACCATCGACATTTACACAACAAAAAGTTCCTTCATTGTTGAAATGTTTTAGGGAGATTTTTACAAATATTGTCAATGCGATGTATTGAATGTCACATTCACCCATCACGTCACGCACGCCCTTCCCACTAGGCATATAGCCAGGTTCTGAGCTGGGATGGGGCAGTGAGCTAAATAACGGTGATGGATGAAGCTCGATCTTTGGACTGGGTAAGAGTGGTCTGCCTAATTCAGACACTCTGTTCATCACCACCCCCTTTTCTGAATCGTTTTTGGCCACTATAGGTGTGGCAGGGTATACTCAGACATGAGTCCCTTGCTCACTGCTCCATCAGGATTCAAGCAAGCCGGGCCGACGAGGCTGAAATGCCAGAAACCGGTCCCCGGTAGCTTGTCTCCTTTCTGGTGAAGAATTGGCTTGGTAGTTTGGTCTGCCCTGTTCCCATGATGCACTGGGCCAGGGACAGACTAATTTGCATATAGCCAGGTTCTGAGCTGGGATGGGGCAGTGAGCTAAATAACGGTGATGGATCAAGCCCTGATCTTTGGACTGGGTAAGAGTGGTCTGCTTAATTCAGACACTCTGTTCATCACCACCCCCTTTTCTGAATCGTTTTTGGCCACTATAGGTGTGGCAGGGTATACTCAGACATGAGTCCCTTGCTCACTGCTCCATCAGGATTCAAGCAAGCCGGGCCGACGAAGCTGAAATGCCAGAAACCGGTCCCCGGTAGCTTTTCTCCTTTCTGGTGAAGAATTGGCTTGGTAGTTTGGTCTGCCCTGTTCCCATGATGCACTGGGCCAGGGACAGACTAATTTGCATATAGCCAGGTTCTGAGCTGGGATGGGGCAGTGAGCTAAATAACGGTGATGGATCAAGCCCTGATCTTTGGACTGGGTAAGAGTGGTCTGCTTAATTCAGACACTCTGTTCATCACCACCCCCTTTTCTGAATCGTTTTTGGCCACTATAGGTGTGGCAGGGTATACTCAGACATGAGTCCCTTGCTCACTGCTCCATCAGGATTCAAACAAGCCGGGCCGACGAGGCTGAAATGCCAGAAACCGGTCCCCGGTAGCTTGTCTCCTTTCTGGTGAAGAATTGGCTTGGTAGTTTGGTCTGCCCTGTTCCCATGATGCACTGGGCCAGGGACAGACTAATTTGCACATAGCCAGGTTCTGAGCTGGGATGGGGCAGTGAGCTAAATAACGGTGATGGATCAAGCCCTGATCTTTGGACTGGGTAAGAGTGGTCTGCTTAATTCAGACACTCTGTTCATCACCACCCCCTTTTCTGAATTGTATCTACTTTCAGGCACAGCTATACGAACCACCAGTCTTGCTACATGCCTGCATTGTTTTTTGTAATACCATTCAGATGCGTAATTGTGTCACTGAGTCTCTATTCCCTCTACACACACTGAATTGTTTTGCATTCGGATGTGTGATTGCTCTCAATTATGCTCTATTCCTGTGTGTTGAATACTCCCTCTCCACACTCGGTATTGTCTAATGCTGAATTCTATTTTGCCGTGTTTTTTTCCATATTTTGCTTCAGTTTCGTTGTTCTTCGCATGTACATTGATATGTGATTTATATATATATATCTATAAACCCCTATTCATACTATGTTCTTTTCTCATCTATAGATTCTTTCTGCTCACAAATATTGTCCCGATGACAATCTCTATTTGTTTAGATCAAAACACCATCGACATTTACACAACAAAAAGTTCCTTCATTGTTGAAATGTTTTAGGGAGATTTTTACAAATATTGTCAATGCGATGTATTGAATGTCACATTCACCCATCACGTCACGCACGCCCTTCCCACTATTTTTGTGAGCTGTTGAACTATACTCTTTACAAGTAAATAAATAAATAAGTACTATGTCAGTATTTGTATGTTTCCCTACTTGCATTGCGAAGCGGTCTTATACAATTGATTTTGGAAAATAAGGTTGTCCAGTTGTCACTTGGTTGATGATTAATACTCTCTTAAATCTAGCTATTTTGAGACCTTTGTGGCCTAATATGTAACATTGTTTTCTGGCATTACTTGGCCATAAGCTGAACAGTGGATTCTCTCTGATGGAGTCTAAGTGCTGGGACATTGACCAGCACGAGGACTAGAGGACAGGCCACAGGAGGGAGATTAAGACTTTGATACTTGGTCGCCCTATGATTCAACTTTGGAGCAATGTTAGGGTAGATATGAGATGTATCTCTGAGGCCCTTTCCCTGCTTGTTTGGATCTGCTATATTCTTGCAAGTCATCTGGGTCGATTAGGCTGGGAATCTAGGGCTCTTTGCAACAAGTTGCCCTTCCCCACCAAGATGATAGGTGCCAAGGCGGGATGGAGGTCACTTTACTCCAGAGGGACCTTGGAGGACAAGTAGCCCTCCTGGTATATGAAAACTGGCAGACAACTTTGATTGAAAATTGAGGACGCTGGATATGAGACAAAAATATCTCACTTGGGCAGGACTTTTACAAATTCAACCTTTATTAAAGTTTGTGTTGTTTTGAACTATTTGGCCATAAACAAGTATATGCCCACTGGGGCAATACCCATGTACAAATTATGGAATATGAGACTAAAGGGACACATTAGACTCTTTGGGAATGTGGATAGCAGTTGTATGAACTATCACAAACTAATACACGAAAGTGTTGAATCATGAATATCTTGTACAGAATAACCTCATTACTATATGTATTGCTGTAAAAAATGTAAGATGTCTGCCAGTTTTCATTTGATTTAACAGTGTTTGGGACAGGTAATCCTACCTTTATTTTTATTGTTTAACCACTAGATAATGGAGGCATTCGGCAAACTGATTTTAACCGTGACCAAGGTGCGGCTGCACCGAAACGCGTCGGGTGATTGTTGACGCTGTTTGTTAAAAATAAATAACACGCTTTAAGTAATTGGCTTGAGCTTTGCTTTTTACTACGAAATAGCAACGATTGGAATATATATATATATATAGAGATATATATATATATATATATATATATATATTCACTGAAAAAACCATAGGTTATAGACCATATATAGTTAGGAATTAGCATTTACAAAACCTTGAAAATTCACTGAAAAAACCATAGGTTATAGACCATATATAGTTAGGAATTAGCATTTACAAAACCTTATTTTACTCACACAAAACCATTGAAATTCGCATATATAGTTAGTTGCACTAACTATATATCGCGCACCCGCAATCCACTGCTGATCATGTCACATATTACATTATTCATGACATGCTCAGTGACATCACTGATGACATCACTGATGACATCTCAAATGACATCACTGATGACATCACTGATGACATCTCAAATGACAATCATAATTGCCCAAACCACCCCAGACAATAAATTATCTTTTTTTTGTTGCTCCTGTTGAGCCCTTTATAATGAATCATTTTCGTTTCTCCCCCCCCAAAAAAACCAAAAAATATATAAAACCGTTCAAAAAATACAAAAAAAGTAAAAAAATGTTCAGAAAAAAAAAAATATATATATAAAACAACAAAAATAATAAAATAAAAGTTCTTTTCAGAACTACCTCCCCTTTATAAAAAATTGCTAGAATGTTTAGCACTCTGGCAACCTCTATTTCTTTTGATTCACTTCCCGGTTCGCGCGCCGGTACGCGAACCGAAAGCGAACCAGAATTTAAAAAAAAAAAAAAAAAAAGAAGAGTAAGTATAAGGGAAGGAAAAAGAGAGTAATGTTAAAAGAAAGACAGCTAGAGGGAGTAACACAGAGATACTGTTTAATAGATCTATTTACCGAAGAAAAGATGGAAGAGGGTATAATTGTGAAAAACAAAATAGATAAGGAAGTGAAAGAAAAAAAGGAGAGTAGAAGAATAATAAACAAGAGTTTCTTAGAGAATGTGAGTGAATGTTCAAAATAAGAAGAAAAACAGTAAAGGATGTGGAATGAGAGGTAGTGATAGAACTGGACTAAAAGAACAATCCTGAGGGAAAGTAAATAGGAATAAAACAAGATGTATGATAGTGACTAAGGTTAAAACATGTGGAATAACAGAGAGAAAAAACAGAAAGCAGAAAAGAAGAAGTGACAGAAAAGGAATGATTGAAAGAGCAAAGAAATGTAAATAACATAGGGGCATATTATCAACACAGGCGATAAAATTATCGCTGCTTTTATCGGCAGAAAACTGCAGCAAAAGCGGCTTTAGTGGCAGTTTTCTGCCGCTAAAGCCGCTTTTGCGGCAGTTTTCTGCCGATAAAAGCAGCGATAATTTTATCGCCTGTGTTGATAATATGCCCCTTAGTGTGTTTGAACTACAGGGAGAAAGCATAATGAACAAGTAGTGAAAGAGTGATGAGTCATAGATAGTGAGAGTAATAGAGACGGAGTGAGTGAACAGGAGTGAGGAACTATGAGAACAGAGGGACTGAGAAAAGGAGTGGAAGGAATAGAGTAAGTAAGTAATGGAAAAAGGAATGAGGGAAGTAGCAAAGGCAGGAAACTGACGGTTAAAGAAATGAAGCAGTGGAACTAATAGAAGTTAAATGTGATAGAAATGTAACGAAAAGAGTACAAAACACCTTATAATTGTCGTTAACTTAGTCACTTGTTATTTTTATACTTTCAATCTGTGAAAGAAACAACAAAAATTTGAAAAATATTAAAACATGTATTTAAAAATTAGAAAAGACAAGGGAAAAGATTGACAATCATTCAATTTTACAAAGAAATAAAGTTAGAGATAAACATGCAGAAAAAAAGAGAAAGAAACGGTGATAGACAGTCAGAGACAAAAAGAAATTGAAATAGAGTAAATTACTAAGAGAAAAAAAAAGAAGATACTTTCAGTGACAGAAAAGAATGATAGAAGAGAAAACTAAATTGAAGTTGTTTAAGCTACTAAAAGAAAGTGAGTAGGGTAAACTATATAAGGAAAGGGTGAATAAGGAAAAGAGAGCGAGGGAGAGAGGAGACAGAGGAAGTGAAGGAAAGAGTGTCAGATACAGACTGAGTGATTTTAGATTTTTTTAGTGATATAGACTTGCTCATTTCACAATCACATCACTTGTGTTTCCTTTGCTTAGGTATCTAATTGTGCAGATGTAGTCTAGCATATGAAAGACTACGCAGAAGGTGAGCACTGTATGCAACAACTTTGACACTTACAGAAGCCTCAGCTTCTCCATGCCCCCTACACAGTCCTAAATATATACATTTTAAACTGACGGTATCTTGTTGCAGATGAAGTGAGGCCTATCTTGCAACATGGTGCATCTTTTGCACTGCTGCTGCGTCACAAAAGTGACGCAACGGCGGCGCAAAAGAGGCGCACGGCCATCATAAAACTGCCCCTAACATTTTAAATGATTGTTTCAGGATGCCGATAAGGTGTGACCTATCCAGAGATTTGTTTAAGGTGAGGCCTACTCAGAGTTACAGATTAAATTTAGGCTTGTTGAAGAGTACAGAGGAGATAATACATGTGCAGACCTACCAACGAAGTGAGTCATGTCCACTGCACTCTTGAACAAAGGCCAGACCTCCTCTGTCTCCCTGGACAGGCCTAAACCTCATCTGCACAATGTGATTCGTAATGTTAGGAAACACAGGTGATAAAATTGAAAAACGTGCAAATATTTTTGCTCATTTAACAATCACATCACCTGTATTTCCTCAGCTTAGGTATCTCATTGTACAGATGTAGTCTAGCATATCCAAGAGTACGCAGAAGGTGAGGACTGTATGCAACAGAGCAATGTACATTACTCACCTCCCTTGACACTTACGGAAGCCTCAGTTTCTCCATGCCTCCTACACAGTTCTAAATGTATATCATAAATACAAAAAGTACAGAATTAATTATACATATTAAATGGTTTATTTTTGCTGTTCTCAGAATATATCAAATTTCACTTAAAACAGTGACTTGAAGGTATTCATCATATAACAGCGGGGAAAAAAAACACAATCAAAATGATTGTGTTTAAAAAACCCATATAACATAACCAATCAGAAATCAGAACTCCTTCAAAGTAACTTACTTTCCATGACGTCGAAGGATTTCCTATGAACAGCTTATACTCTGTTGTGCTGTTATTATTTTCAGCCCGCCACTTTCTGAAAGAAAAGCTCCATCGTTTTGACAAATATGTTACATACAATAAATGACTTCTCGCTCTCTACCGCACTTCTCCTCAAGGCCAAATCGTGTAAGAGCCATTTATAACTCTTGGAATTCTTCTAAGCAAATCCCGTCATTTTCTTTTTCCGCAACTTTCAGAAAGAAAACGTTCAAGATCACTTTTACAATCCTGTACTAGTAATATTTTACCCTTCTTGCTCACTCATGTTCCACATTTCCTATGACACTGATACTGCTTACTATGAGGCACACTTACACTACCTCTATGACTACTACAATTATTTAATTCTCTACATCACTTTTAATCACAAAGCAATTTAAAACAGTACATAAAATTATATCAACTCCTAGAATCATTATAGGGCAGTTACCTACCCAAAATTCTTTCTTCTGAAAACAGAAAGTAAGAATATTTTTAAGTCAAAAGGCAACATTGTTTTATAGTCAAATGTGAATCTTTTCCGAAACATTAGCTTTTTTTACATTTTCAATAAGCTGTGTAATAAGTGGATGTTGTCAAAGGACCATCATGTCATATAATAGCTGCAGTTAGAAATGTTCTTCCTAAATTTGTAATTAATGTTGAAAACTTACTTTCATCAGGTTTATATAGTTGGAATTTTTAAATGACATTATAACCAAAAGTTTGTTCAAAAAATGTGGACATCATTGCAGACTTACATTACCTCTACTCCATGTTTTGATTGCCTGCTTGAATTAGCTTATTAAAAGAAACAGTTTTTCTGAACTCATTCAAAGTGCAGTTATTTTTCCATGACGTCAAGTGTTATGGTAAAAATACCGTTTGCTTTGGGAAATACTCTGTTGTCCTTTAACTAATCCGTGCCCACCACTTTCTGTAAGAAAACCTTCTTTTTTTTCATGAACTACTTAAAACTCAAAAATAACTTTTTACTCTGTACTACACTTATTTTCAAGGCCAAATAGTGTAGGAGCCATTAGAACCTCTTGAAATTCCTCAGAGCAAATCCCGAGATTCTTTCTCTAAAATTTTGGTTGTAAAAACACCAGGTAAGAATTTTTACGGTCAAAAGGCAATTTTTTTTAAAAAGTTAAAACAGAATCATTGCAGAATGACCAGCCGTTTCTAGACTTCAAATAAGCTGTGTAATGTTCTGATGTTGTTGAAGGACCGTCATGATATATAATTGCTGCAGTTACAAAAGTCCTTCCTGTTATTGACAACTGCGAAGCCACAAAATTTTTAATTAAAGTTGTCAATTTTGTTCCATCAGGCCTACATCGTTGGAACATTAAAATGACATACTGGCCATATGTTCGTATAAATAATGTGGACAACATTACAGACATACATTGGCTACACTCCATGTTGTGATCAGCTGCTTTTACTAGCTTATTAAAGGACACTGATTTACTGTCTGGCAAAGTTAAATATATAAATCTTTCTGACTCTACACTAGTAGTACTTGATATGTCATGTATTCCTATAGGTTCTGAATCGATCCCCCTATTCCTGACCCTATTCTAGTTAAACAAACCAACAAGTTAACTAGCAGTCAGCCCATGAGGCAGAAAACCCCCATGATGCAGATACCGTTATCTGACGCAGTCACACTACGGCACAGGAACGTGTTATCTGATTAGGTCATAACGCTTGCGATCTAATTAGACAAGCGATATTCCTCCAGCCCCTGATAAGGCATACGGAGTTCTCATAACAAATCAAACCTATGACAACCTGGGCAAAACCCTGCGGCCATTGTTTTGATTTCACCGAGAACTTTAGTAAAAGAATGTGCTAACGAGCAAGTCGTATGACATCCTTATTGACGTATTTATGTCCATCCTTACGTCAATCTCGGCACCTTAAAGGTATAAATATTACCGATCTTGCCCTATGCAAACACACGCGTGGTGACGAGACGGAGCAGCCATACTTGCCGAAGCCAAGAGCAGAGCAGACCCCGCTGGCAACAGCCCCGCCTTTCTGACGCGCTGAGAGACGCGCTGCTTTCTCCTGCCGAGAATCCAGCATCGGCGTTTCTGGGTAGCCCTCGCAGGCAGCCTGGAATATCGAGACCAGAGAAAGAGATACCATTCCTCATTCATCCTAACTTCCAGGTACAGAACTGAATAACCCCTCACAGAGAATTCTTTAGTTATTCACTTGGCAAAAACAAACTTAACTTAAACTGTAACTTTCTATTCCCGCCCACGTATTAGGCTTAGGTCAGGTACACGGGGTAGGCGTATCTAGAAACACCAGTTGAGCACGTTTAGTCAAATGTATATGTGTATGTAATATATTTTATTCATTTTAAAACATCTTATGGCTTAGAAACCATATCAATGTTTTTACAGTATTATTTTATACTATTGCTTTTAATGTATGCACTTTACTTAGCTATAAGTATTGCAATAATATCGATCCATTTCTCTTGTATGAGAAAAGAGACTGATCAATAAATAACACCTTTTTATTGAACACGCCCGTCTCTTCCTTTTCTCTACATTCTGATGAGACTAAGAATGCACGTACTGACTGAGTAAAATAAATTGCCTTTTGTTCACACGACTCTCGAGATTTACTCTTGATTAGGGGAGAGCAAAGTTGTCATGTTCTATGGTTGTCAGAAACTAAATCCCTTCTTGTCTAATCAGGGAAGTTAAGTCCTCCTTGAACATTTGAGAAAGTTTCTAGTGAACTCTGAGCTAAGCTGGCAAACCCAAAACTTTAAGTCTAGTATCGACAGTAGTAGACCTAGTTAACGTCTGGTCTAGGCCTTTACTGCTGTAGGTATTATTCCAATGCGCAGAGCCTATTGGGATGATAGGAACTACACTACATGGCGCCCAACGCGTTTGGAAAGGGCGATAAAACTAACGTAAGACATTTAGAGTAACTCAGTCGTGCTTTCTCACTCAGACCCCTTTTCCCAAATACTCCAAAGACGTCTGGAGTGGGTGAAAGGTTATATCCGCCAGACCTCGCAGGAGGGAACTCCTATGTATGGTTCTTGGTACAAGTCAACGTTGAAGGATAAACAGGTCCAAAATATTGTGCATCTAATCTTTGTTTCCATAAGAAACCTGATCTGCAAACAAAAGAAATAACCTTCAGGACAGTAAAATGTCAGACAATGAGGATGAAAGAGAGGCAGTTAGATTAGCAACTGAACTCGCAGCAGCTGATGCTACCATGCAGGCAGCAGACCAGGATATAATACTCATCCCGGTCATCAAAAGGAGATCTATAACTCTGAAACTTATAGAAAATGGACTGACACCTAGAGGTGGCACCGTCATATTCGTAATTGAGGCACACGAATATCGGCAGACAGAGGTATACTATTCATGGATACATTTTCCAGCAGCAAATGCTGTAACAAAGTACTTCCACTATTACAAAATAGAGGAACCTCCTAATGAGTACACTCCTTTCGAGGAGGTGGAAGTACCACTCAAATTTCAAGAGCATTTGCTCTTATTTGATGGCACCCTAAAACATAACAATCACATCACCAGGCTCGGTCCTTTAGGTAGACCAGGAGCAACGTGGCCGGTCCTAGCCGGATACACACCACATCCAGACATCAATGGGATGTCTGCAGCAGAGCTGTTAACACAGCTAAAACAATTAATAAAAATTCATAGACAATTAGTTCAGTATGTGATGCGGACATCAACAATTCAGCCAGCGATTAAACTTCCAAAGCTGACCCCTCACCAGGGGAACACAAATAAAATTACAGCACAGAACATCCAATCCTGCCTAGGTAAAGTACCGGCTAAACGGGAACAAATACCATTCTGGCTAGCACAAAAAATCACCCAAATAGAGGCGGTGTTTCCTGACACCACCCCGCTAGAAAAGCACAGGATTCTGACTATCTGCCTTCCAATGGGAATCGCACCACACATTGAGGACTGTGACACTTGGGGTACAGTCTTTGCTTCCATCTACACAAAAACGCACGGTGTTCCATCCATTTCGGTAATACCAGATGTGCTAAAACAAATTCAAGATGAATATGGACCTGAACCCGCTTTAACTCTTGGTATGAAATTACTGAAAGATTTCAAGCAGGTCTCGGCTATATTATTAGCCAACATAAAAGGTGAAGCAGCAAACGTGGCGATCCGCCAGAGGTTAAAAGAGACAGATATAGCAGACCAACCAGCTGAAATTGCCAGAATCATATAAAAATCCTATGAGGAACTAGGTAGAGATAGTTTAGGTGGAATACCAGTAAAACTACAACTGACTGAAAGTCCAGAAAAAATATTTTTTAATAATAATTCACCAAAAAAGAACTGGGATGGAAACAAACAATCCAATCCTAAAGAAAAGAAATTCCAGTCCAGAGGAAGGTCTCCTAGGCGAAGAGAGAAATCTCCAAACCAAAGACACAGGTCACCCCAGAGTGACCACTCTGGGAAAAGATATAACCTTAGAAATAGGGATAATATTAAAAAGCCTGATAGATATCAAGACATTGATACACGTCCCTCTCAATCTTTTCAGACTTCCTCGCAGAAATTGGAAAGAAGAGGACGATCAGAACAAAGAGAAGAGCACACCAAGTCCAAAGACAAGGAACCTGCTCAACTAAAAAAGAAATTACAATTTCCAAAAAAGAAGGTAGCCAGTATCAAGGTAGTTAACAATGCCGAGAATACTGAGGACACAACTGAAAAACGGAGAGTGGGCTCAGACAATGCTAGACAGCGCAGCAGAAGTGAGCATAGCTCGCAAAGTCCTTATGAATCATCTGGAGACAGTGGACACGAATGAATATCTTCAAGTGGAAACTGCGGACACCAGAGTTAGCAAACCTCACAAAATATACGAAATAACATTGCGTATAGAGGGGGATAAGACTAGGAAAATAAGGGGACTATTTTGGGATAATCTCTCCAAGGGCTATGATATCCTTCTAGCTGAAAAAGACTGGCCACCAGAGTTTGTCAGGGAGTGCCCTCATGGCGAAGAAGTAATTATGCCTGCCTTCTCAAATCAAAGTCCAATTCATAAAAAATACACACTTGCTAGAAAGTGGGCAGTGGCTCTAGCTCCTGCCTTATATAAAAATCATGTAGGATGGGATGAGGATTCTCCTCCTCACAAAATCCAGTTAAAATCACAACCAACTGCACAAAGGCAGTACCCAATTAAGCAAGAAGCTAAAAAACAGGTAAATGAAATACTAGATCAGCTAGAATACCAGGGGGTGATTGAACCTTGCACCTCACAAATGAACAACCCTTTGTTTCCGGTCTCCAAACCAGACAATTCATATCGTCTAGTTTTGGATTACCGACACCTTAACACATGTTGCAAAACTTTTGCAGTGCAAAACTCACACAGTGCTGCACTAATGAATAACATAGTGCGCAAAAAATACAAAACAACCTTGGACATCTCTAATGGATTCTTTTGTCAAAACATAGCACCAGAGAGCAGATATTTAACTGCATTCTCAATAAATGGCACTCAAAAACAATTCTGTCGGTTAGCCCAGGGGTACAAGAACAGCCCGGGGGTATTCTCAGCGAGAGTAACAGAATTACTACAACTATATGATGATGAAGCATTATCTTATGTCGATGACATTTACTTAACAGATGATGACTTGGAGACTCACTTGAAGAGAGTGAACACCATAATACTTGGGTTCGCAGCAGAGGGTTACAAATTCAACTTTAAAAAATCCAGAATTGCCCATCTGACAGTCCTATTCTTAGGATATGAGTTATCAAGTGAAGGCAAAAGCCTGGCCGACAATTTCCTAGAGAAATGTGCCGTAATCCAAGCACCTAGAACACTAAAAAACCTACAGTCGATTCTAGGCTTCCTAAATTTCGGAAGAACATACATTGCAAATTACGCAGAAAGGGTCAAACCCCTTTATGATCTGATAAAACCAGATTTTAAAAGATCCAATTGGACTCAAATAAACACAGAAATTTTGAGATCCCTACAAACAAACATGCTAATTAAAACAAAATTAGAAACACGTGATAACACACGCAATCTTGTGATTCGAGTCATCCCAGGAAGATGCGGATTCACATACCTGACCTCTAATGAGGGAGAAAAGGTACCGAGTGCATTCAAATCACACTTGTACACAGAAGCTGAAAAGAAGTTCAGCAGTACAGAAAGAATTGTTCATGCAGTTCAAACCGCAATAGCTAGAGAAAAAGATCAAGCTGACGGTAGACATATCACAGTAAGAACAGCAGAATCAGCCTTTGAGGCACTAACAACACCGTGTAATTTACCAACAACAACATTGAATCCAAAGTGGATACAATGGGTGAATTCAATCACAACGGACAAAGTATACTATTACCTTGATCCAGAACTAGAAGAGTTGAAAAATCTAGAATATGAAGAAACATACCCTCTGCCAATCGATATTCTGCCTTTACGACATTACGCCTGTGTAATCTATACAGACGGACATGCTCAACCTCCCGTTTGGGGAGAACAAGCATACAACCCCACATGTGGGATTACAAAAGAAGTGTGGCGCGGAGGTAAACTAAAACCTCTATTAACAAAAACACACTCAGTAGAAACTAATTCAGAACAACAAACTGAGATAGTAGCTTTGAAAATGGCGCTAGATAATGCGGATCGCGAATTCCCGACACTTATAGTGTCAGATTCATATTACTGCGTCAAATCATATAACAAGGATTTGCAGACATGGATTCAAAAAGGTTACAAAGATGACACAGATGCACCAATAAAGCAGAAACTGCTCTGGGAACAAATAGCTCTTTTACAGAAAGAACTACCAAAGACTCACGTGACACACTCACTGAGTCATCAGCGTGATGGCGTTCACGTTGCAGGGAATTCATTGGCTGAGACAGCCACAGCGGCAGCAACTAAAACGGCTCCCGTAGATCGGAAAAAGCGTACATTAAAATACATTGACGGTGAAACAGTGCTGGCAGTAAAAACGTCATCAAAAGGTGACTGCTCAGCGTTACCGATCAACTATCCACTCAATTATACATACATAATCGATGCAAACTCGGTCCCTTTTGCTCGAATCCCTGGAGTGGGGGATAGAGTGATTCCAAACATGGACAGGAGAAACTTGTTAATCGCAGACGCACATATGGGCGAGGGTCTCAGACACCTCAAACTAAAAGATTCTCTGGAAGAATTACAATCAAGGTACTGGTGGCCAGGCATGAGCCTGCGTCACACCATGTTTGTAAAAAACTGCCCAAACTGCAACAGAGATCGCAGTGGGGAGAGAAACAGTTTAATACCTCGTCGTTCTACTCCAGAAAAAATCAGGAGTAAAAAGGAAGGGTTGCGATTAACATATACAGGCTAGTTCCACTTATAATGTAGATCACCAGCACTCGGCTGACGTCCGGACTGTTATACAAAGATTTGCGAGTCTAAATGGCATATACGCTAAGAGCATGCTATGTTTGACCATTGTCTCCACTCTAGCCCTCACGCATGGGGGGAAACATGGCCAAATGAGCATAGCCCAGCGGGAATCTTCTCACTTCCTTCCTGAGGGTACGGGATGGTGTAAAGAAAAAACCAAGGCATAAAGCAATCTATAACGGAAAGGATATTAGGTACGGGAGCTGGGTGGGTCAAACATCTAATAAGTGTCCAACGTAGTCTCAATAACTTGCCAAGAAATTCTCTGAAGGGATTCAGTCCGTACGAATTATTATTCGGAACTAGGATGATTATCTCTGACCTTGACAGTCAGACTTCAGTGGTGAAAGAAAAAAGCTTTGATATCAAAGACCGTTTGGCTATTTTGCAGGACTTAAACAAAACAAGAAAAGACCTGAGCAACATAAAGTTGAAACAACAGCCAACAACCACTGAAGAACCACCACCTGTCCCAGCAAGACCTGTCTGGATTCCTAAAGTCGGGGATCTAGTCAGGGAGAAGATCGCGGTAAAGAAGGAATTTGGGCCTTCTTACAGAAAAGCAGTTCCTGTCTTGTCTGTCAACGGGACAAGATCAGTTGTACTACCGCCACTTGCTGGTAAAGAGGAGAACCGAGTTGTATCCATCGACCTGGTAAAACCACAACATGTGGCCGATAACAAACAGTAGGCCAAGTGGACTCCCAATAAGTAGCAGAACACCAAGGTTTGCTACCAGTACAGAGGTCCTAACGAAGAGGCTCATCACATTCGAAACGCCTACAGAAGAACAACAAGGACTATGCAACAATGCAATAGAACTCAGACCTCTGAAAACCCAAATAAAAACATTTAGCAGAGACACACCAATCAACAATGAAGTACCAAGTGAAAATGCAAGAAACAGTAAACCTGACGCAATTGGAACAATTGACAGAACAGCATCTGGCTACTTCATAAACTTCGATGATTCCTCTGAAGGCTTCAGTGAATCAAAGACACAGCCATCATCAAAAACCTTTAAAGATAAAGCCAAAGAACTTTTGAAACAACTGAAAGAAACATATCTGATTTCTCCATGGATTGAATTTTGGGTGGGTTTTGGTGCATTTATCCTCATACTTTGGCTCATCATGATACTAACATTGGGACGCTTTATTGAGGGAAAATATGCAAAAATGGACACAGCAAGTCAGAAAATCAACTTGATCCTCAAACCACACACATCTTCACACGTCGAGAAAAGAGAACTTTCTTCAGCCAACTTCACAGCCAATCCGATACCTGGTGGGGTAGCCTGGGACAACACTGACTATGAAATTTATGGTCCTGTCGAGATCCTGAAATATCCACACCAAATTAAGATCTCCTTGAGTGACTTTGTAAAACCAAACTCATTTGCTGATGATTGGGACTTCGAAAGCATTAATAATATGATGTCTGATTTAGTAATGTCTGCTAAATTTACTAAACATGATTATTTGCAGGGTTCTACCAATTATGATAGTATGTACTGTTATAACCACTATGGTAATCATTTTTTACATAGATCTGCACAACCTAGAAATGTTTTAAACTATAATCAATGGGAACATTGTGCAACACCTCCAAAAGGGAGCTCAAGAACCGTTTACGACAAATATTCATATTTTTCAGGTTTTAACACAAGTAATGCTGAAGCATTTTATTTTAAATTATCAAATAAGACAGGGACCAAGACCATGATAACCAACACAAAATTGATATATTCAGACTCATTCTTTGAACAAATGAATACTTTTGGTTTTGATTATTGGGACAAAAATGTTGAATTGAAAAGTGTTTGGGGTACAAAAGATTGGCAAGTACAGGGTATAGAAGCTTTGTTTAGAGCCTGCATGATCCCAGAACAAATGATATTTTTAAATGACACTGTTCAACAGACCACCTGTCTTGGCTTAGCCAAAATCAAAGACTTAAATAAACCGTCTATTCCAAAGCCAACAATGTTTAGCAATAACTCTGATACAGATGAAGAGATAGACGTAAACCATATATTAAACCAAAACAGAACACATCCTGATTGGAAACAGTGGTTCATCTGGCCCACAGATACTAATAACTGTCAAGACAGATTCCTGAACAAAACGCAGGGGTTCAAAATGACCAGGCCAGACCCTAGATATCCTCAAAGACATCACCCAGGGATAATAACCACCTACAGTGTGGGCAAATTATGCCTTCAATGGCTACAAACTTCCACACTGGCAGAAATTAAGCAACACCTAACTTTACTTACTGATGGTGCTGACTTGCCTGATTTCACTATGGGACCACGCAAACAGCGTCAAAAGCGTTTCATAGCAGCCTCTGTATATGCAGCATACAATGAGGCCTGGAAGGTTACTCAAATTGAAACAGCAGAGAGAATACGGGAAATTGACCGTATTAATTTGGAAAAATCACTTTCTGTAGTGGACAATGGGTTAATGACTCTGTCCTCCAGAATTTTTTCTTTGGACAGCATTGTGTCTTCAGCAATCGATATATTATCGCAAGACTTACTGTTATTACAACACGGTCAGTCACAATTGCGTTCTATTGTACAGCTTGGCTGGACGTTACAAAATCTGCATTCAGGCTATGTGCCTTGGCGTCTAATCAACACAACGTCATTATTCCAAATCTTTAACCTTACTGATAGACAAATCAGTATGGCACAAAAGAGTGCTGATTATACAATCTTGAGCATTGAAAAACTCGAAAGATTACCAGTGACAATGTCAGAACGACCTGTCAGTGAATGGATAATACATGGGATAATAAATATTCCAATCTCAACATTCAGGTTTCAATACTGCCAAAAATATATACAGGCTGGCATGTACGAGAAATTGGGAAAGGGGTACCTTAAAACAACATGGAACCTGCCCTATTCACATGCATGTGTCAGTAATAAAGGACAGAAAGTGTTTCTTAGTGGCAACAATTGTGCGATGTCACTAAGTGGCACACTTCTGTGTAACGGAATTAGTTTGCATGGAGCCTGTGAAGGGAATTCATACAACCTTTCATGTCACCAGCAAGGCGCACCTGCAACAGAAATAGAACCATTCTTTCAAAGACTCTATAATGGGAGTTACATTCTAATTGTAGACCGCAGATGTTGTAGTCTTATGCCCGGGACTCCTTATCTAGTAACTACCACTGCGAAGGTCAAGTGCTGTGGACGCTCGTTGTTCCCCAGCTCCTTCCCAGACAGGGAGGCAAGGGCATGGCCCGGTCTGAAAATTACTTCTATTCGAATAGATACTTTAAGCAGAATGAAAACAGTGCTTCTTCAGACGCCTACCAGGCTCTCGTCATCAAAAGAAACGTATGATCTACAAGTCGCAAGGACGACTGCAGAGATACATACATTATTATCAACTAATTCCCCCGTACATTTCGCGGAAATCCTGAATGAAATCTTAAATATTTCTGATACCAATGGGGTCTCAAAGGTATTTAAGACAGTATTTTCAATGGCATTAACACCATTCAAAGCCATACTGGGTATTTTTCCAGATTTCGTCCATTCGATTTTTGGCGGACTTCCCCTGATCTTGGGACTAATTGCAGGAATCCTATTCTTAGTCCTTATTTTTCGTTATGGCAACCCATGTCACAGACAAAACTCTGGCGACAAGAGAAGAAACAATCCTAGCCATTGGATACCGGGACCGGATATCAAAAATCCTGGGACTCTCCCGGCTTAGAGACCTGAACATGACTTGGTTTCTATCATTTCGACCAATGTGGCAAAGATGTGTTTTACCTGTATTAAGGTGTCTGCTATGCGGAGAAGAATGCGTGTTAGACACCTGTCTGACGCTACAATCGGATGCGCCAATGGATGCAGAAACATTGTTGAGCCCGATCAAGGTTCATGCTTTGTGCTGCCCTCAAAGGCTACCAATCCTGATGACGGCATTCGGGGAAGCTTCACCACTGCGATTGATGGGTAGTGAAGTTCAAGATGAAAGCAGCATCGAACAGGTACGACCTTCTGTCAGCAATGCGAATCAGAATGTCAATGGAGACAATCATGCACAAGAATGCATGATTACACCTATTTCCGAGTTAGTAGAACTTTCCCAGGAAGCTGTTGACAGTTTTTTCGAAAGCCTAAATGATATGATGTTCTCACCCGAACAGAAATAGAGACTTTTGAGCAAGCTCGCACACGGCGTTCCCTGAATTCGGCCTTCAACTTTAAATAATAAAGTCACATGAACTATTTTTCACTCCAGTTCACGGACAGCAACTCTTTCAGAAGCCCCAATTCATTTTTTCGGTTTTTCGGGACACTTATCTTCTGCTTAAAGTAAGAAACTATTCCTAAAGAACTAAGATTTCTATTTTTAGATACTTTATAGACTTTAGCTGCCCGCTGGTATGTTCACAAATATTTTATTCTGTGATGGAATGGTCTCGAAACTTTTTTCTGTATTTAAGAAACCATTTCATGTGTAATTCTCATATACCAAATAAGCAATAATGTATACAAATGCGTGATTACTTTAGAATTATTCCATTGCTTGAGTGCATACAATATATATGTCTGCAAATTTTCCGTATATTTGAAGAATTTCAAAATGCATTTATGTATTTTGGGGTGGTAAGGTATACACACTACTCTATAGTATGTTGTACTATGTTATACTATGCCGAGATTAGTATATATATGCCCATAGTTAGCGTGGAGTGGGTGTCATGTATTCCTATAGGTTCTGAATCGATCCCCCTATTCCTGACCCTATTCTAGTTAAACAAACCAACAAGTTAACTAGCAGTCAGCCCATGAGGCAGAAAACCCCCATGATGCAGATACCGTTATCTGACGCAGTCACACTACGGCACAGGAATGTGTTATCTGATTAGGTCATAACGCTTGCGATCTAATTAGACAAGCGATATTCCTCCAGCCCCTGATAAGGCATACGGAGTTCTCATAACAAATCAAACCTATGACAACCTGGGCAAAACCCTGCGGCCATTGTTTTGATTTCACCGAGAACTTTAGTAAAAGAATGTGCTAACGAGCAAGTCGTATGACATCCTTATTGACGTATCTATGTCCATCCTTACGTCAATCTCGGCACCTTAAAGGTATAAATATTACCGATCTTGCCCTATGCAAACACACGCGTGGTGACGAGACGGAGCAGCCATACTTGCCGAAGCCAAGAGCAGAGCAGACCCCGCTGGCAGCAGCCCCGCCTTTCTGACGCGCTGAGAGACGCGCTGCTTTCTCCTGCCGAGAATCCAGCACCGGCGTTTCTGGGTAGCCCTCGCAGGCAGCCTGGAATATCGAGACCAGAGAAAGAGATACCATTCCTCATTCATCCTAACTTCCAGGTACAGAACTGAATAACCCCTCACAGAGAATTCTTTAGTTATTCACTTGGCAAAAACAAACTTAACTTAAACTGTAACTTTCTATTCCCGCCCACGTATTAGGCTTAGGTCAGGTACACGGGGTAGGCGTATCTAGAAACACCAGTTGAGCACGTTTAGTCAAATGTATATGTGTATGTAATATATTTTATTCATTTTAAAACATCTTATGGCTTAGAAACCATATCAATGTTTTTACAGTATTATTTTATACTATTGCTTTTAATGTATGCACTTTACTTAGCTATAAGTATTGCAATAATATCGATCCATTTCTCTTGTATGAGAAAAGAGACTGATCAATAAATAACACCTTTTTATTGAACACGCCCGTCTCTTCCTTTTCTCTACATTCTGATGAGACTAAGAATGCACGTACTGAATGAGTAAAATAAATTGCCTTTTGTTCACACGACTCTCGAGATTTACTCTTGATTAGGGGAGAGCAAAGTTGTCATGTTCTATGGTTGTCAGAAACTAAATCCCTTCTTGTCTAATCAGGGAAGTTAAGTCCTCCTTGAACATTCGAGAAAGTTTCTAGTGAACTCTGAGCTAAGCTGGCAAACCCAAAACTTTAAGTCTAGTATCGACAGTAGTAGACCTAGTTAACGTCTGGTCTAGGCCTTTACTGCTGTAGGTATTATTCCAATGCGCAGAGCCTATTGGGATGATAGGAACTACACTACAGATACCCTACAGTTCTCGCAGTCATGCTGCCATTGATAAGAAAGGCCAAACAGATGATCTACATCTACACCTTCATCTTGCAATACATCAAGCATATACATTAAAAACTCCTGACAATCTTGCTGAATATTTTGAGAGAATTGCGTTTGACCTAAACAATTGTCTAACAGATTTCGAATTTCAGACACACTTTCTATTTTTGTTCTATCAGCGCTACATTTCTCTAACACAGAATTCAACAAACTGCAAAATCTTTGATCCGAATTGACCACAATCTCTTCTTTTAAAGTTTCTAGAGAAAAGACAACATTAACTACTACATTAGCATAGCAGTTGACACCAGAACTATTTTCAAATTGAAAACCAACAACATCTTCAACAGGATCCATTTTTTTTCTGCTTATAATTTCGGTTTCATCGACTTTTCGTCTTTTTGCTACAACCTCCCTACTATTGGTCACATTTCTTCGTTTCCGGCCTACCACACGTTTCTCAAACAAAGGATATTGAGGCAAAGTGGTGCATACTCTCTTCTTAACCTATTGTATTCCTTAACACAATCTAGATCCGCACAAATGTTTGTGACATCACACTCAATCAAGCACAATCCCGATAAAGTTCTGACTCGTGACAATGCCACATATGCCATACCCTCCTTGAACACAGAACTGCCAATATTCACCAAAGCACTGTCTACACTTAAACCTTGCGATTTATGGATTGTCACCGCATATGCCAAGCAAACAGAAAACTGCTTACGGCGAACATATAAGTCTTTTACAAGCAAAAACCTAGCAGAGCAACGACCAATTAGCTGTACTTCCTCAATGCCATCAAATTTAATTTTTAAAAATTCAATTCCATCTCTATTTCTGTATTTCTCAAAATCAACAACATTACCCATTGATCCATTTACCAGACCTCTTTCAACATGTAAATTCCTTCTTAAAATTATACGCCAATTTAAGCACACATTCAGAGTCTTTTCAAAACCAGCAGTTTTAGATATAGTCTTCTCTAATGAATCCAATTTTGATTTCAAATTCTCAGACAAAATAATTGTTGCTCCCATATGCTCTATTCTGTCAATAGCTTCCAGTTTCACAATCTCTTGGTTTTCTAAATTCAACATTTTATTGTTGAAGATGGCACATTCTGCAAGAGTTGGCATCAAACATATTCCAGATTTCTTCTCAGTAATTTTCTGAAAAATATTCTCAGGCCTAACGTCTTCTTCTGGATACAAATTTGACAGTAATCGTGCATTTAAAGCTTCTTTCCCATGCTCGGTCACTTTTCCGATTCTAACATCTTGTAGAATATTTTTATAATCTTCATCCTTCGCTTGACGCATATTTTCACGCAGTTCAGCATAATTGAAGTTTAACCATATATTGACGTTGCCAATGCTCCCTAGGCACTTCCTGGTATCTTCATGCGTGAGCATTTTGAACACAGGTTGTCCTTTCACTGGTGTCAGCTGCAGAAGATCACCGAAAACAATGATGTGTTTGCCACCAAATAACACATCATACTCTGTTTTGAGAACTTCTTGCATTCTCAAATGCACAAAGGCAAGCATGACATTGGAAACCATGCTTACTTCGTCAATGATAAGAAGTTTCATTTTCCTCAATACTCTGGAAACTTCACAACAAGCATCTCCAGATAACTTGTGGTATTGTAATTTGTTATCATGCTCCACTGGCAGCATCAGTAGACGATGCAAAGTAATACCTTTAATGTTATGTGCTGCCAGTCCAGTTGGAGCGGTGACAACACAAGACAGCGATGACTCAGTCCTTTTCTGCAAATATCATGAAATTGCTTTAATGAGGAAACTTTTTCCAGTTCCCGCTTCTCCACTCACGTACAGTCGGACAGGCTTCAACGACGTACATGAGCACTCTTTCTTCTCATGACTTAATCCATGATCAATTTGGTTGGTAACTTCGTCATATATTTTCCTCTGCTCAACGTTGAGTTGTCTTTCCAAGTCTTCTAAGTTAACCGCATCCTCCTGAGCATGTGCCATGGCTCTTTCCACTTCAATCATGGCAGTGGCAGCTTCATTTTCGATAACTGGTCCTCCTAGTGGATCCTGACTCAATGAAACAGAACTCTGACTGTCCTGAGAACTGTCTCTAGCAATCTCGGCTGCAATCGTTGCTTCCTGCTCGATTTCCGCATTCAACATTTCTAGATATTTGGGAAAAACAGGACATTCTATGGTCTCCTTGGCGGCATTGAAAGAGTCTTCATAACAGAGGAAATCTCCAAGCAGTTCCTCTTCTGCACGCCAAGGCTTGAAAAGTTGCAAAAGTGCTAAATAAAAAAACTCTTTTCTTTCAGGAGATTCGCCACTCAATTTTCGATGGTTTACCAAGTGGCATTTTCTTTGCTTGACCAGACATCCCTCACTTCCAATTACAGCATACACTCCTTTATCAATATCTTCTTTGATGTTCCTCTTGAATATGTAATTTTGTAGAACCTCATACAGACAAACATTCTCGAGGTGACTGCTTCTATTTGGATAATATGTATCCAACATGTTGGTCTTCAAAATATCTGTACTGTTTGGCTCCATTTCCGCCAAATACTCAATTTCCCGCACAGGTTTCAGAACTCGATTACGCGTTGCACCAAGACCAAGACTCGCCCAAATGATACTCCTAGATTTGGCATAGAGACTTGCTGAAGACAACCGGTCAGAACATTCGTAAGCTCCGATTTCTCGATGCGACAACATCTTCAGACTCAAACTGTACAACTTCTTACTGAGGCTCTTTTCATGGGAAATGTCCTCCCACATATCCTTCAATTCTGTCTTTTCTTTTTTGGTGATGTAACATGTTGATGTACTTGGACTCTTCGTTCCTTTTCAAATTGTATGTATTTTTGGGTGATTTCCTCGTCACATTATGTCGCAGCGAAGACATCAAACTGTTCACTCTTCCTTTAGAAATCACCGGTCGTGGAAAGGCGAAACGACATTTTGTGTAGAACTTGTCCTTGTTTCTGAATTTACGACGACAGTACTTTCCACAACGATGGCTTTGGAAGCGTAAAACTTGTTCTCTTAGGCTTTTGTCTTCCTTTGTGTTTGGAACAGCACATGTAGAATACTGTTCTATGAAACTCATCACTAAGTCATCCGGATCTGTTCCAAATTTGGGTGCATCTTTGATCCATAGCAGCATATGTATATGAGGAGCACCTCTTGCTTGGTACTCCTTTCTCCAGAAGAAATCCAACACCTCTCCAAGAGGTGGATTCTTCTTGTTCATGATGAAAGACATCATAGCTTCAAATCTATTATTGAAGTACCTGCATACATTCACTGGATCCAAAGAGCACAGTTCTCCGGGTGTCTTGAATTCGATATTTTCAATGTTTCCATTTGCCTCTCGTAGAAATTCAAGTAAGTCTTCCCAGCCATACTCGGCACAGCTGAGAGTGAGGAACCATGTGGGAGTTCCTAAGTTCCTCAGCATACATTTTAAATCACCATGACGAAGGTACCAGTACTCATTAGTACCACGCTGACATGCCATGAGATTAATCAGGTGAGAATCCAAAATACTGTCTTGCACATTGACTTTATCCATAAAGTCCCTTGCCGAGATATTTTGCATCTGTACACCACTTTTCAAAATGTGGTTCACTGCATATGACAGTCCAGACAGATCACTTTCAAACAGTAGATGAAACAAATAGGGAATGCATTGACGAAACCTAGGATCTTCTGCATACAATCTTAAAGTCCGGTATTCAGAAGCAGGAATTTGATGAGGTCGCTCATCACATCTTCCTCCTTGACCTGTTGGAAATAGCTGTGGGAAACACCGAGCTTCCAAACTTTCCTCCCAAACACTAATGGGACTCCCTTTGGCTTGTTTCATTTGAAACAACTCAATAGCATTCCCCATGACTTCCTTGGAATGCAAAGGATGAACACTATAATGTTCATATATTTCTTCATTTTTAGAGGCTTCTACTTTCTCAAATTGTCCAGCACACAAATCGCTGTCCTCTTCTTCACTTACTTCCTCTTCTGAAACACATACATTCTTGTAGTGCTGATTGTTTTTCATCAAATACAATGTTGCCTTTTTGACTTTCCTAACATCCACTAAATCTTGCCAAATTTTCTTACTCTTTGTCGGAACCCCGTTAACTAAGATAACCAGAGGTTCCTCTTCCACTTTCTCTACTCCAATTGTATTAATGTTTTTCTTCAAATCTAGAGGCAAATAAACAACTTTTCCCTTTAATCCTCTCTGTAAATCTGATGGAGGCAATTTCCCAGTCTTTGGCTCCATTCGTACAATAGCCTGAAAGGGATAGACACTTTGAATCAAAATAGATTCATAAGTATTTAAATCCTTCAATTCAGAAGGAATGTCAACCAATTCCAGATTATTATGAACCGCTCTAGCAGGCATCCGGTTTTGATTTAATTTGCAACAACAATAAGTACACACACGTAGATCCGATCCCAAATCAAAACAATTTTCTACCATCAAGTATGTTGCGAAATCCTTCCATTCACTATTATTTTCCCTTTCACTTTTTGCATATAAATCCACTAACTTAGTCTGATTCTTATAATAAGTGCGTCGACAACACACACAAGTGAAATTAGGCCTCTCACTTGATTTCACCTGAAACGTGGCAATTTCCTTCTGAAAATTATCTGTACTGGAAATCTGTACACTCTCTTCCACATTACCTTCTTCTTCTGGGTTAATTTCAACATTCTCCTCTTTACTTGCAAAGTAACAAAACTCAATTTCTGCACAAATATTCTTCACATCTACTTCTGAACCATGCAAAATAGCAGTGCATAATTGTTTAAGCATAATTGCTGGACTCTTAGCATAATACAACATTCTACAAATTTCCTCACTTTATTATGATGCACTGCTAGCATCCTAAAATGATGAAAAACACTCTGGCATACTCTCCTGGAAAGACAAGCCAATGAATGACCATGCAAACCTGTCACTTCTCTCACTCTGCAAGGATCTAATTCTTGCAACAACTTCATTTTCTGTTTCAAACTTTTCTTATTAAATGTCCGTAGAAAATCACAAAGCAAATTGATGGAATCCTGTCGCACACTGCAAATATTACTACACTTCCAGGTATACACTGGTCCCTTAGGAGGTTTTCCTAAAACCTCATTACCTAACACCTCTTCTGCCTCTGTTGTCACAAGTTTTTCTTTTTCAACCGGACAACCATCTTTCACCTCATAAGCTCGACCACTGGTGTCAACTGCATGCACCAAATCATTATCCTGGAAATAACTCTCCTCATTAAAAAATGCCTCACAACTTGAACTATGCATCCATTCTCCTGAAAAAACTTCACAAAAATTACTACGATTAACTGTTCTTTTCCATCTACTATTTGATTTGAAATCATAAATTGCCTTGTTTAGTTTCCTAATTCTATTGATTATCAAAATAAATAACTTTCGCTTAATTTCGAATGCCTGATCAATAATTTTCTCAATATTTTTCTTTCTTTTATAAAAAGCCACTTTCTGTTGACCTTTCTTAATATTTTTTAACAAATTGCCAATTATTCTGTTGCGGAACATTCGTATACGAATGTCCCTAAACTGATTTTTCCTTCTACTACCATGCACAGAGTTATCTCCTGCTCTAGCAGTAACATTTTTGATTGGCCTTTCCTTTCCGTTTAAATTGGCTCTCTTGTTCTGGACTAAAACATGTTCTGTAGTGATACTCTTTTTTCTGCAAATGTTTCTTAGGAATGATTTCGTTGTCTTACCCGGAGCTTTCTTGGTGACTTGACGAGTTTTTATTGTAGAGGACTGCTGCAAGCATGTAGTAAGCTGCTGTCTTTGACGTTTTGTAGCCTTTCTCCTTCTTTCCTTCGATGGCATTGTGTAATTTTGAAATGATCTGCAGTTGAATATGTGGTAAAATATAATAAAAATGTTATTAACCACTATTACCAAACAGTAAATCAATAACAGTCGTCAAAAAATTAACATACTAGTTGTCAATTCTACATACAATAATTTTTAGTGCATTGGCAAATTTAAAAGTCACAAATAGTAGCAAAGAAATTGAATGCTTCTACATTTGACCTGTGCTCTTTTATATGTGAATCTGAACTAATTTTATTAGCATATTTCACTATTTTATTAAAGACACTTCACACAAGCTGTTTTTGAAGTTGTATTTAATTTTAAATAAAATGGTTAACATGGTTACTTTTCATTTCCAGTAACTTTTAAAAATAAGTCTTTATAGTTCCATAGGCTCGAGCAGGTCAGCTTCCCACCCTATGTCATACAATTCTGACAAATCGGCATCCTCATCATATTCTTCTTCATCCACAGGATTTAAATCATCCAAGGGATCTACTTCCACTGACGTTTCAATGACAAGTTCAATGATAAGATCGAGATCAACAGATTGCTCATTATCACTCATGCTTGATGTTGTCGTTATCTTTAAAGAAAGAGAACAACAATGAGATGTTGCAGAGTAAGAGACAAATCTCAGAGACTATAATAGTAAAATTGTTTAACAAGAGTAACATTTTGCAGATATTATTTAACCATGTCCAGCGATGCTGAGGAGGTGAGGCCTATGTCCAAGTTTTCAGTGAACAGGACTCATCTCTTCTTAACCTTGGATAAGCCTCACCGACTCTGTGTCCCCTGCTCATACTTAAATGTAAAGGGGCAGATTTATGTTAACTGGCGCATCCCCAGGCATGCACCAGTTAACGTGCGCCGCTGCTCTGCCACCCATGATGTGCCGCATTTACAATGCGGTGCACCATTGAGCAAAACCAGCACAGATGCGTCACGCATCTGTGCCACAAAAGCGGCGCATTGCAGGAATCACGTCGTAAGCGCGACATATCTACTGCAATGCACAGGGGCAAGCCACACATTGCATGGTGCGTCACTCCTTATGCCTGTTTCAAACAGGCGTAAGGATTTGATTCAGCAATGCCATAAAGCTGACTCAGTGAAATCTTGTAAATTTCACTGTGTTACTTTTACAGGGCTTTCATGCAAGTGAATGCCCACCCTGCATCAAAACGCCCACATGAAACCTGACGCAGGTTTCATGTGGCACAGGACTTTACAGCGTGACACATCTGCCTAGATGCATCAAGTTGTAAATATGTCGCAACATAGCGTATCTTTTGCGCCGCTGTGCGTCACAAAAGTGACGCACAGCGGCGCAAAAGAGGCGCACACCCATCATAAATCTGCCCCTAACATTTTAAATGATTGATTCAGGATGCCGATAAGGTGTGGCCTATCCACAGGTTTGTTTGAGGTGAGGCCTACTCAGGGTTACAGATGAAATTTAGGCTTGTTGAAGAGTACAGAGGAGATAGTACATGTGCAGGCCTACCAATTAAGTGAGTCACGTGCACTGCACTCTTGAACAAAGGCCGGTCCTCCTCTGTGTCCCTGGACAGGCCGAAACCTCATCTGCACAATGTGATTCGTAATATTAGGAAACACAGGTGATGTAATTGAAAAACGTGCAATTTCTTTTGCTCATTTCACAATCACATCACCTGTGTTTCCTTTGCTTAGGTATCTCATTGTGCAGATGTAGTCTAGCATATGAAAGAGTACGTAGAAGGTGAGCACTGTATGCAACAACTTTGACACTTACAGAAACCTCAGCTTCTCCATGCCCCCTACACTGTCCTAAATGTATACAGTTTAAACTGACGGTATCTTGTTGCAGATGAAGTGAGGCCTATCTTGCAACATGGTGCATCTTTTCCACCACTGCTGCGTCACAAAAGTGACGCAACAGCGGCGCAAAAGAGGCACACGGCCATCATAAATCTGCCCCCAACATTTTAAATGAATAATTCAGGATGCCGATAAGGTGTGGCCTATCCAGAGGTTTGTTTGAGGTGAGTCCTACTAAGGGTTGCAGATGAAATTTAGAAATAAATAAATATATTTATTCAACCACATTCATGGGGAAGTGACTTAAAATGCCCTAACACACATAAAAGCGTATTTTTAAGGCCCTTGCACCATTTTTGCGTCACTTTTAACATGGCTATGTAACTCAAAGAAACAAAATCTAAATTTGCCAAGCACACATGGGGCGTATTTACAAGGACCTTGCACAACGGGGAAATGACTTAAATTAAAATGGAGAAAATAACGTCAAAGTGACTCAAAGGCCTTGTAAATATGCCCCAAGCAGCCTATGAAACTCTAGCAGTACATTTCAAGAAACCTAATTGACTTCAAGAAACTTTTTAAACACATGAAGTAAACTAATTATTCACCCACATTCATGGGGAAGTGACTTAAAATGCCCTAACACACATGAAAGCGTATTTTTAAGGCCCTTGCACCAGTTTTTGTGTCACTTTTAACATGGCTATGTAACTCAAAGAAACAAAATCTAAATTTGCCAAGGAAACATGGGGACGTATTTACAAGGACCTTGCACCACGGGAAAATGACTTAAATTAAAATGGGGAAAATAACATCAAAGTGACTCAAAGGCCTTGTAAATATGCCCCAAGCAGCCTATGAAACTCTAGCAGTACATATCAAGAAACTTAAATGACTTCAAGAAACGTTTTTAAACACATCAAGTAAACCAATTATTTAACCACATTCATGGGGAAGTGACTTAAAATGCCCTAACACACATGAAAGCGTATTTTTAAGGCCATTGCACCATTTTTGCGTCACTTTTAACATGGCTATGTAACTCAAAGAAACAAAATCTAAATTTGCCAAGCACACATGGGGGCGTATTTACAAGGACCTTGCACCACGGGGAAATGTCTTAAATTAAAATGGGAAAAATAACATCAAAGTGACTCAAAGTCCTTCTAAATATGCCCCAGGCAGCCTATGAAACTCTAGCAGTAAATATCAAGAAACCTAATTGACTTCAAAAAACGTTTTTAAACACATCAAATAAACCAATTATTTTCCCACATTCATGAGGAAGTGACTTAAAATGCCCTAACACACATGAAAGCGTATTTTTAAGGCCCTTGCACCATTTTTGCATCACTTTTAACATGGCTATGTAACTCAAAGAAACAAAGTCTAAATTTGCCAAGCACACATGGGGGCGTATTTACAAGGACTTTGCACCACGGGGAAATGTCTTAAATTAAAATGGGGAAAATAACATCAAAGTGACTCAAAGGCCTTGTAAATATGCCTCAAGCAGCCTATGAAACTCTAGCAGTACATAGCAAGAAACCTAATTGATTTCAAAAAACGTTTTTAAACACATCAAGTAAATCACTTATTTACCCACATTCATGGGGAAGTGACTTAAAATGCCCTAACACACATGAAAGCGTATTTTTAAGGCCCTTCCACCACTTTTGCATCACTTTTAACATGACTATGTAACTCAAAGAAACCAAATCTATTTGTAAAACACTTGACACAAAGCAACATTTTAAATACACAACTTTCTTCATAATTTTCTCCTTAAAGCATACTATTCTCTATTTAAATTAAATGAATCTTTTCTCACCTTAGCAAATACTTTTTGAGTTTTAAAACAGTCTCAAACACACACCAATTTGTCTTTAGCAGAGCAAAGGGTATGCACTCCAGAGGCTGCAACCAACAAAGGCACAGAAATGCTATAATTCATCACACATATCTCTGTCACCCAATCAAAACTCTTCCCTCACTTTTTTCAAATCAACACCCTTCCCCCTTCTGCCCTTTCTGCCTTTTTTCCATAGCAACCACCTCCTGAAAGACCTCTGATGTTTGCAAGTTCACACAACAATGTTTCAATTGAACTCTGAACTCTCAGTACACCTGCGTATCCAGTGCAATCTTTCATAAAATGATTTTTTCTTGACCATTCAAATTACATCTTTCAAAGAACTCATCCATGCACCCTAACTTTCTGTTTTCAGCAATCAAAATCCACCAATCACTGCTATTGATTCATTAGCACAGAAACTCCACAGTTTTTTTCATTACATACTCCTACTGTTTCAACTGCCATTTCATTACCACACTTCATCTGACTGCAGCAGAACCTTCTCTCACCATTTTTTCTGTCTGGATTGTTTGACATAGTTACATCTACTGGGCTCAAAGGTATGCTGATAACAGAAATTTACACAACCTCAATTTTCAAAATGTGGAAATCAACTGGATTGGCCACAGAGGATTAAGATGTCACCAATTGATACCATTGGTGAAAACCTTTTTGCATTTGCCAAAACCTGACCTGTTAATTGTGCACTGTGGAGGAAATGACTTGGGCACTTTGACTGGGGTAGGTCTGGAAATGCTTTTAAAGGACACCTTTGAGCAATTGATGGCACTTTTTCCTCAAACTGCCTTGGTATATTCAAATATATGCCAAAGACAGAAATGGAGGTGGTCAAACGAATTTTGTCCACAAATTGAGAAATCGAGGAAGCATGTAAATAAGTCTGTTTCAGCTTACATGAGAGACCATGGAATGGGCTCCATCTACAACAATAACTTGCGTTACTACATGCAAGATATCTACAGAGAAGATGGAGTTCACTTCTCAGATGAGGGGAACAGAGTTTTCATCCTGAATTTAAGACTAGGTATTGGTACCTACTTATAAGTACTTAAATCTACCACAGACCCAAAAGCTCTTCTCAGAGCTACCCTAACTATGATCACTATAAACAAATTTTAAATGTAACTTTTTTTTTACTAATTTTTACGATTTACGCTTTCCGGAGCGCTACCCGGTACGCGCACCGGATGCTAACCGCGCGAAAATTTGAAAAAAATGTGGGTTTTTTTCTCGCACATATGGGCCTCCTCAACCACCCTCAGAAAACCTAGGGGGTCAGGATACGTGTACCATGCCCCCTTCTACCCATTCTGAACATTATTTGCCCTCCATCTTGTATCTCAATTCTACCGAAACACAAAATGGAGGACTCCCGTAACGCTGCCGGTTCGCGTACCGGGGCGCGCACCGGGAAGCGCTCGCTTAAAAAAGGTGGGAAAGTAATTTACAGAAAAACCACTGGAGACACTTTCACCAAATATAGATTAGCTCATACTACATACCAATCCCTACCATTTTCACAAATTTGGTTGGAATTCCACTTAACCATTTAGCCTGTAGACCTCTCTAAATACCCTGAGGTAAATTACTTCACAAAACACATCTGAAGTGTTGGAATTGACAACCAATTAAAATGTTACTTTCATTTTCTACTTTTTTTACCTGACATTTGATTGGTTATGTACCTGAATATATATAAAAAAAGAGAGAGAAACACAGCCATTTTGGCTACTACTTCCTGAAGTACATTGCAAGTGCATTTTCACTGACAACTTAAACTTGTTTTTAAAAAGTAAGATGTTATTTTATAAATTTGAAAGGAGAACTATGTTATGCACTTTAAATTACTTTGGGAAAACATTTTCAGATAGTTATATACTGTCCCTCTGTAAGAGTTAGACATTGAGAAAGGCTCGATTATTATAATTATGGATTGATTTAGGTTTCTGTGCTATAATTATGAATTTACTTAGACTTCTTCACAAGCACTTTTTAATAGTACTACTTCACGCCAGAAACCATACAGTGCCCATAGATAACTTCTCTGTTATAAACTCACAAGTACCTGTCTGAACTTAAACCCAACAGTGCCCTATCTCTACTGATATATTTATTTTTTATGCAAATTACAGCAAGAAAATGGAAGGAGAGCAGATTATTTCCTTCAAAATTGTTCTGGAGAACAACACAGAAAAAGTTATTGAGGACAATGATGACTCAGATTTCATGGATGACTCAAGGGACCATGAATTAGTTTCATGTGTAGATGCAGTAGATTCGCTGATTGAAAATGAGGACATTTCCGACAATTTGTTGTTAAATGTTCTGTTAAATTTGGAAAAAGAATCACAAAAATAAATTTATATTTAATAATCAAAAATTGTTCGAGACTTTAATCATTTTTATATGTAATTCATAAACTAGTACCTAATTGATTATAATGTCAAGTCAGACTTATAGTATACTGTGCAACTTTTTTATGTTACATAGTAAATTTGCTCATAGTTACTTCCTTTCTCCAACTATATTATCTCCAATGTGTATTTGACATCTCTTTTTCATCTCCTGCCTCCATGTTCTTTCTGCTTTCCTGACAGACTATGATATGGATTCCATATTCCACAATAACTTCTGAAACAACATGCAAGATATCTACAAAAGAGACGGTGTATATAATTTTTTTGACTCTGCATTGGTACCTACATATTGCTACTTAAATAAAAAAAAACAAAAAAAACAACAAAACGAACAATCAATAAACATACAATATTTGAAAAGTCTATCATTCTTTTTTCCTCATAGTACGCTCCCCGGACCGCTTCCCGGTGCGCGTACCGGGCGCTCCCCACGCAAAAAAAACGTTTGGTTTTTTTTGGTTTTTTTTGCCCCGCGGGGCCCTTTTAAAGCCTCCACATCAAACCTAGGGGGTCAGGGAGGATCTACTATGCCCCCTTATGGTCATTTCCCCCTTTGTTTTGGCCTCCTCTTGTCTCTCGAGCCTACCGAGAGACAAGATGGCGGCCGCTCCGGACTGTTCAGAATGTTGACAGACACCAAAGAGCCAATCAGCTTCGCTTCGCGAAGTTCCGTTACGCGTCCGGTACGCGAACCGGGGCGCTAACCGGAGTGCTGTTACAGATATATATATTTTTTTGAACGTTAATTTATCAAAATCCACTGGAGCACATATATTGAGACCTAGCAAAGGCACATCGGGCAAACAATATCTACAATTTTGCCAATTTTCGTGGAAATCCATTCAGCCGTTCGAGCTAAAAGTGAGTCCAACCGCCCTATGGAAAATTGCATGGGAAAAACGCGTTTTGGGACCCCCCTTTTTTCTCGGACCCCCCTTGACGAAACCCCCCCAAATTTTTTAGGGGCTGCTCAGAAACAAAATGTTCCATTTTCCTGAAAATTTCAGCCAATTCCTTCCTCAAACGCCAAAGTTATTCGACATAGAATTTTCAAAAATCCCATAGGAAAAAAATCCTAACTATATATACCTACTGGCGACTAGTGAACAAGGCGGCAACGCCGAAACGCGTCTAAGCAGACACTGATCTTTGAATAAAAGTTTGGATTCAGACCCACGGAGTCAGCGCCTTCTTCAAATCGTACAAGCATGTTATGAAAGAATATATATATATATATATATATATATATAAAATCCGTTTTTGCACAGGCAAAATTCCTTGCGCACACCCAGCTCTTATTTCACCAATTAACGACCAACACTGCAAAGTAGTTTCTGTTATTTAATTTTCATAACAGCTTTATCCAACAACACTGCTCGCCGCTGGTTCACAAGGCTGTTTTACAATTTGTTTGTCTGCTGATGTGTGTAAATAAAGAAGTGCAAGGTGAAAAAATAAATAAAACAGGAAGTGACCTAATTAGCGTAATTTCCTTTCAAACACCGCTATGACTTCTGGTATATGTAGTCTGGAAGTTTTTACATGATATAGCCCGAAACCAATGTCCACTATGTATCTGATTGTTCCCTCCAGTGGGTCTTTAACCACTTCCGTGCTCATGACGAGCTGAGCTCGTCATGACCACACCCATTTACATTAGGGCCCAGCACAGCAGGATAATCTCCCTAGCAGCCAAGGTGTTAAGCATATGTCACCACTGAAAATGCTGGTATTATTTTTTATTATTAAAAATACTTATAGAGCGCACTGCAACCCTGTGGGCATCTTGGCGCTAGTTAGCTGCATAATAGAGGGTCGACATGCTCTCCTGAGAATCCCCTTCTACCCCTCGCAGAGAGGCATATCATATCCTGGGGAATAGCCAGGTCTTGATTTTCTTGCGGAACATCAGCAGGCCTTGCGTTCTCCTTATTTCTAAGGGGAGGCTGTTCCAGAGGCGTGCTGCTGCTACGCTAAAGGCTCTTCCTCCCAGAGTCACCCTCCTTACTTTAGCTACTCTCACGCAGTTTGTAGTCGCGGAGCAGAGATTCCGGGTGGGTTTATACCACTGAAATCTAGTCTGAAGTGGCTTAGGGCTTTGCTCATAAAGAGCGTTGTACACAATGCACAGTGATTTAAAACGGATCCTTTGAGCTACTGGTAGCCAGTGTAGATCCGCCAGTGCTTGTGTTGTTGACGAGCCACGCGGTCGGGAGAGTGCTAGCTTCGCAGCTGCCGCCTGGATACTTTGCAATCTGGCAATCAGATACCCCGGGGATTCCAAGAGCAAAGCATTGCAATAATCCAGGCGGCTAAGGATGGTACTCATAACCACCGTTGCTCTAACCTGGATAGGCAGCAGCGACAGCACCTTACGAAGACCACAAATTATGGAGAAGCAGGTTCCCACCAGTTTATTAACATGGGTCTCCAGATTAAGATTCTCATTGAAACTGACCCCCAAAATTGTGTAGTGTATTTACTGGGACAATTGTACCATCTGAAATCAGGGGCCAAAAATCTATTGGCAGGCTACGGGCAATTCCTCCGGTCCTACATTGTAGGATCTCTGTTTTCCCGCTGTTAAACTGGAGAGAGTTTGCCTTCAGCCACTTTGTCATTTCATGCATACAGTCATGAAAGCCCTCCAATGATTCCGCCTGGTCCCCCTCCAGAGATATCAGCAATTGCGTATCATCAGCATAATTAATCACACTGATGTTATATGACTTGATGATACCCAGCAAGGGTTGCATATACACATTGAACAAAATAGGGCTAATTGCCGACCCCTGCGGCACCCCATAAGGAGTTTCCACCATTTCTGACTGGTACGGGGGAAGTGCCGCAGCCTTTTTTCTATCCGACAGATAGGACTGCAGCCACCTAAGTGCTACTCCCTTGACTCCGAAGGTCCTCAGTCTAGAGAGCAGCGTTTCATGGTCCACCATATCAAATGTGGCGTACAGGTCCAGTAGGATTACATTTGCCGACTGGCCCCTGTCCATCCGCATCCTCAGGTCATCCAGCACCACCACTAAAGCCGATTCTGTCCCATGACCCGGGTGAAAACCGAACTGTTCCCCTTCTAATATGTTATTTATCTCCAAATATTGGGACAGGGTCCTGCTAACCTAACCTTCCAAGATCTTAGCCGGGTAAGGCAGAAGGGAGATTGGTCGGTAGTTCTTATAGCTGCATGGGTCAAGGGTAGATATCTTCAAGAGCGGGGTAATAATAGCTCGGTTCCATTCCATGGGCACAATCCCTGTGTCAATAGACTGGCAGCAGAGCTGTTGTAGAATAGGGAAGAACTCTGTCCCAAACTCCTTCATCAGCCTATGGGGCAGTGGATCCATGTAGTCTGGAGGTTTTTACATGATATAGCCCACAACCAATGTCCACTATGTATCTGCTTGTTCCCTCCAGTGGGTCTTTAAGCATATGTCACCGCTGGAAATTCTGGTATATGTAGTGTATAAACTTTCACATAAGTTAAACACCCGTTTGATATTATATATGTTTATGCTTATTCCCTCCAGTGGGTACTGTAGCATATATCAACTTTGTTGTATATAATTTATTGTCCCCCTCTGATGAGTGTGTTTTAAGGTTGAATCCCAAAACTGTGTGTGTGCTTATTCCCTCCAGTGGGTGCTCTGACATGTATAATCTTCTGTTGTGGTTCCTTTAACTTGTAGTTATCATCTGATGGGTATATTATATGATAAACTTCCAAAAATGACCTTCATGTGACCAGATTGGCTTTGTTATTAGCGGTGTGATTTATGTGGAGTCATGATGTGAGTGTGTGATAAGGAAAAAAAGGGGAACAAGGTTAGAAAACTTTTGTTTATGAAGGGAAGTAAACACATCAAAGTTCAAAAAATGAGATGGTCATGGTATCAAAAGGGGATCAGAGATGATAATGCAATTCCTCATCCTGGTTCAGTCCATGGGGGGTCAAAGTTCTAAGACTTAGGATGTGTTTCAACTCCTTCTGTCGCAAAGTTTTTTCGCGGTCTCCGCCGCATGGGTGAGGTCCTACTGTTTCTATTGCATAGAATTTCAGTTCCTTCCAATTGCCGCCATGTGCTTTTTCCATGTGCTTTGCGACTGCATTGCTCCAATCATAGTTCACTGTCACCCTTACATGTTCGAGAATGTGCTTTTTAAGTTTGCATTGCATGCTACCCACGTATTTTAATGCACATGGGCATTCTATGATGTATACTGTGAATTGGCTCTTACAATTTATTAGTTGTTGAATTTTCCATGTATGCTTATTTGCCATCTGAATTTCTTTTTTGTTTAGAGCAATAGCGCAAACTTTACATCCTGTACATTTAAAGAACCCTTTGGTTTCAACCGTGTTTCTGGTTTTTTTGGAGGGTTGAAAATGACTGTGGACCAATCTATCCCGCAGGTTCTTGGCTCTTTTATAGGTGACATTCGGATGATCCTCTACAATCTTGGCTACTGTACTGCCCATGTGTAGGATGTGCCAATTCTTTCTTAAAATATGCGTAACTTGTTTTTTACCAGTTGAAAATGTTGTTATTGATCTTATTTTGTTTTCTTCCTCAGTTGTGTGGGTCTATTCTTTTAACAGATCTGTTCTGTTTTGAGGTTCTGTTCTCTTCAGAGCTGTGTCAATTGCACCTTGGTTGTACATTCTTTTTTCGAATCTTGTTTCAGCTTTTTTTCGGTGTTTCATCCATTCTTTATTATTTGAGCATATTCGCTTGATCCTGAGGAATTCCCCATAGGGGATCTTTTTAATCAGACTGGCTTAATGGAAACTCTGTGCGTGTAGCCCCGCATTAGTTGCGGTGACTTTGAGATGTCGTGTCGTTTGTACTTCATTATTTTCAATATAGATTTCCATATCAAGGAACACCACTTTGGTTTCACTGATTTCATACGTAAATCTCAGATTGTAGTCAGAGGTATTTAAGATGTTGAAATATTCAATGAATTCATCATTGCTGCCATCCAAAACCTATAGCAGTTCGTCAATATCGCATAACCAAGTTATGGTCTTGCTTTGGAATCTTTCATTTTTGCTATTCCATGCCCAATCTTATTCCCAAAGGCCCATGGTCAAGCAGGCATACGATGAACTAAACGAAAACCCCATCGCCGTGCCTTTGACTTGTTTGTAAATCTGGTCCCCAAACATGAAAGAATTTTGTTCCAGACATAATTTGATTATCTCCATGAGCATTTTGTTGTGGTTTGTGTACTGTATGTTACGCTCTGCCAAAATATGTTCACATGCCCTTAGACCGATGTCATTTTGTATATTCGAGTATAGAGATACCACATCAACGTAACAAGCAGATATATAGTGGACATTGGTTGTGGGCTATATCATGTAAAAACTTTCAGACTACATATACCGGAATTTCCAGCGGTGACATATGCTTAAAGACCCACTGGAGGGAACAAGCAGATACATAGTGGACATTGGTTTTGGGTAACCCTGGGCGAAGGACTTCGCTACGCCCACGGACTGAGCGTAGTGTTGCCTACTTCGCCCTTTGCAAAGTAGGCATAGCAGGCAACACTACGCCCACCCCGTGGGCGTAGCGAAGTTGCCTGCCACCCGCCTCCCTCCCGCCCTCCCCTCCATACCTAATTTTTGAAAATATTGAAATAAAAGTAAATAAAAAGGCACTTACCTTGTGCACTGCGTCCCGGGGCTCCCTCTGCTCGTTCGCGCCGCCATCTTGGATACCAATGCGCATGCGCATTTCTCGCGAGAAATGCGCATGCGCGGGCGGCCTCGCATGCGCATTGGTATCCAAGATGGGGGTGGCGCGAACGAGCAGAGGGAGCCCCGAGACGCAGCGCACAAGGTAAGTGCCTTTTTATTTACTTTTATTTCAATATATTTTCAAAATTAGGTATGGAGGGGAGGGGGGCAGGCGGCGCGTTGTGGGGGTACGTGAAGTGTGTAGGTAGGCGTAGTTTCTCGCCCACTTTGCGTAGCTTGGCATAGCCCCACGAGCATACTACGCCCAGGGTTAGTTTTGGGCTATATCATGTAAAAACTTCCAGACTACATATACCAGAAGTCATAGCGGTGTTTGAAAGGAAATGACGCTAATTAGGTCACTTCCTGTTTTATTTATTTTTTCACCTTGCACGTCTTTATTTACACACATCAGCAGACAAACAAATTGTAAAACAGCCTCGTGAACAAGCGGCGTGGGCCGCGAAATGTGTCGAGCAGTGTTGCTGGATAAAGCTGTTATGAAAATTAAATAACAGAAACTACTTTGCAGTGTTGGTCGTTAATTGGTGAAATAAGAGCTGGGAGTGCGCGAGGAATTTTGCCTGTGCAAAAACTGATTCTATTTACAAGCAGCAAGGCTCTGCTGCACTCGGAACGCACCTCCAGAAGAGCGCTTGGCAGCCCTTGATTGGGCCACCAACTTGGATTATATATATATATATATATATATATATATATATATATATATAACTGCACATTCCTATGTCCATGTGTTGGTTTTAGAAAAAAGTGGCTGGCACGCTGGTATCCAGTTTAAAAATGTATTACACCAAACCCCCCCTCACCCCAACAGACGCGTTTCGCCTTTGCAGGCTTCGTCAGTGTTACGTTAGTGCAGAGTATTCACCGCCATTTAAAGCCATCAGCCAGTTTTACATTTCATCAACATAAAAACAGGACTACTGGCATCCACACAAATGATGGCCATCTTGTAATGTGCAAATTGCATCCAAATCTCAGGTTTACAGATGGCGGTTTAAGATTAAAGTGCATAGTGCTCATTAAAAACAGTTAACGTAATTGTATTGATACACAACTCCATTGTACAATTTTTAAACACAGTGAAAATACTTTTAAACACACAATTCCATATTCTTATACCGAGATTTTCTTTTTCTATAAAAGAGTTATCTTTACAGTGTCTCTTTGGGACCTCTATTTTATCGGTTGAGGAATTGTTAGGAAAGATAGCTTCCTATTTTACATGGTTTTAGTTATTAAGCCCTGGATGGGCAATTATACAAGCAGTACAACACATTTCTATAAGGACATGCAGATCAGTGGAAATAAAGCTTCTTACTTCAAGATGGTTTATGATTCATATGTGTCAGATTTTACCACGTGTTGGTTTCTGTGTCCAGTTTATAGATGAACCCAAAGCTCTTCATTATTGTTAAGTCCCCACGGAGTCATGGTTTTTAGACTGAAGATGTGCTTTGACTCCAGAATGCGTAGGGACTTATCCCTGTCACCACCCCGCTCTAATTTGGGTACCTGATCGATGCAGTAAAAACTAAGTTTCTCCCAGTCGCTTTGATGGTGTTCATCGAAATGGCGGGCAACCGGGTATGTTTTATCCCTATTTGTGATTGCCCGCATGTGTTCTAGGATCCTTAGTTTTGCAGGCTTTATTGTGCTGCCAATGTACCGCAGCTTGCAAGGGCAAGTAAGACAGTAGATTGTATATTCTGAGTTGCAATTCAGCAACTGTTTTATTTTTATATTGGGTTTGTTATCACCTGTTCGATTAGGGTATTCTGACATTTTACCACTAAATCTGCATGCCTTACATTTAAGACAAGGAAAAAAGCCCACTGATTTGGATAATTTGATGGGTTGCTTCATTGTTTTAAAATGACTATGAACCAGATGATCTGCTAAAGAGGGACATCTTTTGTGAGTGATTAATGGTCTTTGCGGCAGATTTCTTTTAAGAATTTTATCAGCGGTAAGTATATGCCAGTGTTTTTGAAAAATATTGACAATTTCTCCTGACTTAGTGTTAAATTCAGTTATCATTGGCACCTCATCAGGTGCCTCTGCTCTTACTTTAGGTATTAAGAGATCCATCCTATTTATCCCAGAGGCTTTAGCACTGGCCTGTTTGAGGATGTTTTTCTTATACCCTCTTTTCTCAAACCTTTCTTGTGCCTCACTTGTCGCCTGCCTAAAGTCTTGTTCCAAAGAGCAATTTCTCTTCAGACGGAGAAACTCGCCATATGGTACATTCTATACCAGACTCTTTGGATGGTAAGAGCTGGCATGCAGAACCGCATTCCCCGCCGTAGGTTTTCTATACAAGCGGGTTTGCAAAATATTATTGTGCACAAATACTTCCAGATCTAAGTAGTTAATACTGGTAGTACTAATGGTACTTGTTAATTTTAGGTTGAGAGTGTTGTTATTTAAGATGGCAATATACTTTTCCGCGGATAGACGATCACCGTGCCAAATTAGGAACAGGTCGTCTATATATCTGGTCCACATAAGGATCCTTTCAGTCCATTCATTGTTGGCATCTTTCCATGCCTCATGCTTCTCCCACCAACCAACGAACAAGTTCCCGTAGCTGGGGGAGAAGCATGAACCCATGGAAGTATCCCTCTTCTGGTTATACATAGTCCCATCAAATAAAAAGTTGTTATTGAATAAGCAGAATCTAATCATAGATAAAATCATGGTACTGTGACTGCGAAAATGTCGGGTTTTTGATCTAAAAACCACTTGATAGCGGTTAGACCCTCCTCGTGATTGATGCAGGTGTATAAATTCACTACATCTAATGTAATCAATAACATTCCGGAGTCCCATGTTATGTTGTCCATGATACTTAAGAAATCTTGAGTGTCTTTCAGATAGGATGGAAGGTCTTTTACAAAGGGCGCCAAATATGAATCAATAAATCTGGAGGCATTTTCAAGGAGGCTCCCAATAGAGGACACAATTGGGCGTCCCGGAGGTTTTTTTGCATGTTTGTGCACCTTTGGAAGGTGGTAAAAAGTTGGTATAATTGGTGCTTCACATTTCAAAAACAGGTACTCGTTCATAGTTAACATGCCTTCTTTCTGCCAGTTCTCTAGCATATTGTGAAAAGTCAGAATGCTTTTGTTGTATTCTGTTCTTTGTATGGTAGTATAACATTCCGTGTCTCTCAGTTGTCTGTGTGCCTCCGCAAGGTAATGATCTCGGTCAAAGATAACAACATTTCCTCCTTTATCTGAAGGCTTGATTTCGATAGTTGCATCTTCTTTGAGTGATCTAATTGCCTGCCATTCTTTTTTTGATATGTTTGATGTCTTTTGATTCATTTTTCTTTTTGCTCCAGATGAGATTTTATCAAGATCTTCCAGTACCGCTTCATTAAAAAGATCAATGGCATCCTAGTTAGTAATAGGCAGCTTTTTTGACTTGTTTTTCATGATGCTTGGGTCTCTTTTCTGCCTGATTTTGGTTTCTTCTGTTGATTCAGCAATTGTGATGTTCGACATTTGTTCTTGTGTGGGTCTTAGAAGTATATCTGCCAGTTCTTCACACGTTGGTGCATCATTTTGATTTACAATTGGAACTACTGACCCTATTTCTGTGATTCCAGTTCTTGGAGATTGTAAAAAAATCTTTTTAAACTTGAGTTTTCTGATGTACCTGAATAAATCAATCCGTACTTTTACCGGATCGAAGTCACTGGCTGGGCAGAAGCTTAAGCCTTTCCTAAGAATAGAAATTTCATCCTCTGTTAGTTTTCTCTTGGAAAGGTTTATGACGTTGTTGTCTTCTTTGTCTATTGCCTTCTGCGATTCAGTCCGCTTCTGGTGACCCTCGGAGATGCCGCTGCTTGTTGCACCCCCCTCCCCCTCTTGCCCCTCTTGCCCCACCGCGTCCTCCTCTTTGATTTTGTTGGGGTGCCGGTGGGTGATTCCTTTGTTGGGGGCGGAGACGGGTTTCCTTGATCACCTCGAACTCGTCGAAAAAAGGACTCACAGTCGTTGCCGCTTTCTCTTTGATGCCTTCCGTTTGTTCGCCTTCCGACACTTCAGATTCCTCAGTGTCCTCATTTGTGGGTGTCGCATTCGTCTGTGCCAACCGCTTTCGGGTGGCATCGAATTTTCTGGCGAATGTTAAAATTCTCCCTGAGAGGTAGTCCTGCTCATCTCTGAGAAATTTCGATTGCTTTCTCTTTCTGATGCTTAGTTCGTAGTCTTTTATTCTTTTGTTCATGATATCTCTGAGTTCTTGAATTTCTTTGGAGTCTTTTTCTTTGGATATTTGTTCCTCTATGTCTGCTATTTCTTTCAGACATTTCTCCCTGTCACTCCATGCATATTTTATAAGTAGGCGTACCATTCCTTTCGCTGACTCTGCTGTGTACTCTGCCCAATCCTTAAGTAACGCTGGATCCGGATTTTCATATGAGGGCACAGTGTAAATGCGTAGCCCTCTCGGTATCCTGCCACACTCGATATATCTCTCCAATGAGGTGGCCTCCCACCATTTACGTATCTCCCTTTCTTGTACTTTTTCTAATTTGGTGAATAATGTTTTTAAAGTACTGGCAGGGGCGTTTTGGGTTGTAGGTCTGCTTGGTTGCGCCTGTCTGGTTGTTGAACTCCTGAACACAAAGTTGGCAGCAGATTCTCTCTCTCCCGAGATATCATCAACATTTGACATGTCTATGTTGCACTGCTATTTACTGTGTTTGTTACAGAAAAAGGGTGGGAAAAAAAAAATATATATATATATATATTTATATATATATTCACAGAAAAAACCATAGGTTATAGACCATATATAGTTAGGAATTAGCATTTACAAAACCTTGAAAATTTACTGAAAAAACCACAGGTTATAGACCATATATAGTTAGGAATTAGCATTTAGAAAACCTTATTTTACTCACACAAAACCATTGAAATTCCATATATAGTTAGTTGCACTAACTATATATCGTGCACCCGCAATCCACTGCTGATGATGTCACATATTACATCATTCATGACATGGTCAGTGACATCACTGATGACATCACTGATGACATCTCAAATGACATCACTGATGACATCACTGATAACAACATCCAGTTATTTTTTGTTTCTATAAAGTTTAAATATGTCTTACATATTGAAGAATGAGTGGATGTGTAAGTGTCTGGACGAAGGATTTAGTAGGTGCATGACTGACTGTATGAGTGAGTGATTAAATGTGTCTCACTGACTGCATGGGTTAGTGACTAAACTGTCTTAATTTGTGCATCATTATGTCTGTTGTTCTGTAAACTGCTGCATGTGTTGATCAGTAGCTATATGAGTAACTATATGGGTTATTGATTGATTGCCCAAGTATTTGTATGGGAGACTGAGTGTGTGTGTGGCTAGCTGGGAGGTGTGTGACTCTGTGCAGATCAATCTGTACTTGTATCAATGATTGTATAAGAAGGTAAGTATGTGTTAGTATATGTTTGAAAATGTAAGGTGCTCTATGTTTAACTGTATAGACAAGAAAATGGAAGTGTCATTGATTCTTTACAGGACTGACTAGGTGTGTGAGTAACTCCATGGATGAGTGGCAGACTGTGAGTGTCTGTATAGGTGTATGAGTGCATATGATAGTGTTGTAAAGATGAGTGATTGTATGTATGAATGATTGTATGGGTGAATGAGTGAAGGTGTGTGTAGACGTAGCAATCAGTGAGTGCGTATGTAGTAACTAGTATTGGTGTGTCAATGGTTTCAAAAATTATACTCTCTTTTTAACACTGGGTGAAACAGAGGTTATATTAAAATGTGAGGAGATGCATTGTATTGTCACATGAATGATATCATCAGTGATGTGGTCATTGATGTCAAATGAGATGTCATCAGTGATGTCATCAGTGATGTCATTTGAGATGTCATCAGTGATGTCATCAGTGATGTCACTGACCATGTCATGAATGATGTAATATGTGACATCATCAGCAGTGGATTGCGGGTGCACGATATATAGTTAGTGCAACTAACTATATATGGAATTTCAATGGTTTTGTGTGAGTAAAATAAGGTTTTCTAAATGCTAATTCCTAACTATATATGGTCTATAACCTGTGGTTTTTTCAGTGAATTTTCAAGGTTTTGTAAATGCTAATTCCTAACTATATATGGTCTATAACCTATGGTTTTTTCTGTGAATTTCATTGGTTTTTTAACAGCTAATATCTGTAGCTGTAAAATGTATTCTTCTTTAAATCCAAAAATATATTTTATATGTTTATGAATAATTTTTTTTTTTAATATTTTTTTTTCTTCGTTCCCGCTTCGCGAATCGGGAAGCTTCCCGTTAGCTGACCTTGATGCCGCGAAATAGACCGCGAGCCGGTAAACGTTTCTTTACCGCAAGTGCCGCGTTAGAAAACAACATCGTGACGCCTCCCGTCCGCATGACGTTTCACGTTGTCGCGTGATACGTCATATGACGTGCTACGTTAGCGAACTGGTACGCGAAGCGAGTCGCAAAGCGCAGGTTTCTGGAAGCAAACCGGGAGGCCCTGCAAAGCGCTTAACGTAAACACAGCAAGTCATGTGACTTGGTAATAACACTTTTCATTGGTTCATTTCACTTTTGGTTTCCTAATGATGTAAGACTAGGTCATATAATCTAAAATGAACACTTTTGATTGGTTGAGAACTCTTGTTTTTCCCAAATGATGAAAATCCCTCCTTCTTTCCTCACTCTGACTTTCATCATTGTGAGAGAAAGACCCTTTGTGATCACTGAGCAATGGCTTCTTTAGTAGCTTCAGCTGGTGCTTCCCCACCACCTCCACCACATCCAAGGAAGAGTGGACCACCTGCTCAAGTTATAATTCAACAAGAAGAAGAAGAAGAGGAACAGGACGACGAGCACGAAGAGAGGCAGTTTTTGCCTGAGCAGCCCAGGACGTCTCACCGGAAAGAAAACATCATTTGGCAATTTTTTAAAATTCCCAAAGGTCAGAAAAAAGTAAATGCAAGATACGTAACTTGCCTTATATGTCAAGATAGACTGTCCAGAGGAACCGAGAAAAAATACAGTTTCGGAAACTACACAATGCATCGCCATATGACTAGGTGGCATCCTAACAACTACAGTGCTGCACAGTTTCGGAACGACCTAGATAATCTCCCTATTATGGCCAGAAGATCTGTTGTACCGGAAGTAACGGGACCAGAGGGCAGGGAGATGGTGCCAAATATACAAATGAAATTTGGTGAAGTAAAACACACCTGCGTATTTTGCGATGGATTCATTTCCTACGGAGAAAAAAGCATCACTCTGATCAACAGAGCTATTGACTATCATATGCAAGTTTGTACGAAACGCCCAAAATAATAAATACTTCTTTTTTTGTTTTGTTGCTCCTGTTGAGCCCTTTACAATGAATCGTTTTCATTGCCCCCTCCAAGAAAAACCCCCAAAAATATAAAACTTCAGAAAAATTCAAAAAAAGTAAAAAAATGTTCCGAAAAATAATAAAAAAAATATAAAACAACAAAAACAATAAAAAAAAAAGTTCTTTTCAGAACTACCTCCCCGTTATTAAAAAATTGGTACAATATTTGGAACTGTGCCAACCTCTATTTCTCTTAGTTCGCTTCCCAGTTCGCTCGCCGGTACGCGAACTAGAAGCGAACCAAAAACAGTAAGTATAAGGGAAGGAAACAGACACTTATGTTAAAAGAAAGACAGCTATAGGGGAGTAAACTAGAGATACTATTACCCGTAATCCACTGCTGATGATGTCACATATTACATCATTCATGACATGCTCAGTGACATCATCAGCAGAGGATTGCGGGTTTTTTGGCAACGTGCCTTATCCACGGTTTAATAACGCTGCCTTTTGCTTTATATAAGTTTTCAAATTGTATGAAATATATACCAATAGGTCGTTATGAACCTTTAGGTAGTGCTTTTCTTCATGAGGTCTGGTCGCTTCCATACACATACAGATGTTTCAAAGATGATCAAGAAGTTTATCTGAATGGAGAGGAATGCACTGAGACGCCAGATCATTCACTAATGTGTAGGCACATACAGTTACACGGTTCATGCAACAAACACCGACCAAATATGGCTTGCGTGTTGCAAGGCACGCCAGTTCCTGCTATCATCCCCACGTTCAAGTTGTTGGAAAATGGTAGTTATTTGATGCTCAATAATGAAGATTGTTCTGAGTTAATTGAAAAGGGTCTGCACCTCTGTACGGGTGTTCGCTATGTGAAGCACGAAAGTTTCACGGGCCGAACTCAAGGCCACCTCTCTCTGAGACAAAAGAGCTCTTATTCTTGCCATGCCGTTGAAATCTGTCCCAAGGTTGGAATTGTGGCCAGATTGAAAACTCCCTATGTTCATGTGTGGGAGGAAATAGAACATTTCTGCAGCAAATAACCCGTTCACTTACTGTTACGATAAAAGGAATACTTTTAATTCAGATTTGCCTTTCAATTTCAGCAAGATGGTTCCGACTATCTTTAACGCATCCTCCACAAAGACCCTGGCGTACTTTTTTAAAGTTGTTACCAGTGGTCTCGTGACTTCATTTGAGAAAATCTTTGGAGTCATCCCTGCTTCCTTTCATTCCATTTTCTCCACTCCGGTTCGTGGATTGGCATTTTTACTTGCATTACCAGCGGACGCTCTTGTGCTTTTTTACATTTTTAAATATGGATGTCCCTCCTATGCAACCTCCCACCCTGCAGCTGCTGACACTGTTCCGCAATCGCATGCTAGAATATTATGGCACAATGCCGTTGGCGATATTAAGCACGGCATATGGATTATCTTTTCGATTCTCCTACTTCACCTGTGTCCAGCCTGTATTTCACTGCCTGACCTGTGATTTCGATTGGGCCATTGATTTGTGTCTCTGCGGACCGGTTTCTCCTGACGTCGACTTTAATCAGCTGATGACTCCTATCATTACTCACGAGTTGGTTTGTCCTGGCGAAAGGATTATGGCTGTGGCATTGATGCATGGACTACTTGGTCCCTGGAATTTACTGGCGGCAGCACAGTCTTTCTTGGAACAGAGCTTTCTTGAAAACCCACCGAGCTGTCCTCTGATGGTGATAGAGGATCCGGTGCTGGGAGAGCACGTATGTTCTTTTCCGCTTTTAAATTGGATGGCTGAACTGTTTTCGGATGAAGACGGTGACTTCCTATTGGAGGCTGTTGCAGCTTATTTTGCATACACAGTTATGTCATAGACCTTTTTCATGTTTGATATGCTGAGTACTAGCATTTCATTGACAATTCATTGACTTATTTGTCAAGTTTTTATTATTTACCTTGCCTATTGGCTTAAGACTCGATAAAGTACTTGGCTGTTTTATTTTTCTTTAGCATTAAATTTTCCTAGTTTTTAATGCTTTACCTTGCGGACCGTCCACATATAAACTTGCAATCTGCTCTCATGAGATGGCACTTCTATTATCTTATTCAGTTCGTTTCCGGATCATGGGGAGGTGTCATCTAGGTCCTGGATATCTTTACACCGTGTTAAGTTAGCATGGGCTCATTACCGGTTTAAACGCCATTTTTCCTTTTTTGCAACTTCTGCACACGACACTTAGTTGTTGCTTTAGCTTTCCACCTAGTAGTTCATCGTGGTTTACATGAGAATAATATGTTATTGCTCTACTATCTGCTTTGCTTGTTAAACTATATCTGTACAGCGAGTGCTAAAGTTTCAAGAACAACACGATACAGAATTGTTATGAGGTCTGATCTCCACGACTTCATACTCATAACATAAGTGCAACTTCTGCCAATTCTGGGCATGAGGCGAGTTTTATATTGCTTTGCCGAACACACATACACAACAGTTGATGCGGTTCACATGAAGAGAGAGCTGGTGTATGCTGATGTGATTCCTTCAAATCTAAGACACTAAAGTATGGGCACGCCCTAAACCAACACAAAGAGACCTTCTTAGCAAATAATATAATATGTGTATTAGGGAGGGTGAGATATAAGCAGCCGCGGGCCGTGGAGGGAGTTACGGTGAGGCAGGGAGGCGGGGAGGGGGAGAAGCAGGGTGGAGCCCTCTCTACCTTGCCCCTCCCCCTCCCCGCCTCCCTGCCCCACCGTAACTCCCTCCACGGCCCGCGGCTGCTTATAAGTGTTGCTAACTCTTATTCATTTACAGCATGTTAACATACTGTCACCATTCGCTTTTTATGTACTAGTAACTATGCTGGTAATTTTGCTACTGATAATATGTGTACTTCTATTATCTAAGATACTACGCCTGAGAAGACGGCATTAGTAAATAAACATTTCAAATACACATGTGTTCTTCTTAACTCCATGTTCTGGTTCTAAGAAATATATAACGACCGACTGTTCATGAGTTCCACGTATCCTGAGGTACTATAAGTTCATATTCTGGATTGTCTAAACATTGAGAGTTTGTTATATCCAATGTGACACTGTACCTAGCTTGCTAAGGAGTTTTTGATTACTAACGTGAGTTTTGGGACACCCTAATTCGCCGAGGTTCCAATCCTCTGTCCACAGTTCTGTGTGAGAACAGAAACCCTGCGACAGGGGCACCCCCGACCCTTGCTGGAGCTTCATCACACTTGCGATACAACTCCAGCAATGCGCCACCTTTACGGCACAGATACATCACGCATCTGTGCTGTTTTTGCCCCATGATGCGCCGCATTGTAAATGCAGCACACCATAGGTGACGGAACAGCGGCACAGAATGACTAACACATCCCTGGTGATGCGCCAGTCATCATAAATGTATCCCTATGCTTCTTATCTTGTTAGAGATGAACCGCCATATGTATCATCAAAGTTTTTTGCATTTCCTAAATAGCGAACTTTAAGGAATAAATAGCGATTCTTTACCATTCCTAGTTTGCGATTAGCTATTTGCTAATTACAAATTACCCATTCATTTCCTTCATTTCCATAGGGCGGTTGGACTCACTTTTAGCTCGAACGGCTGAATGGATTTCCACGAAACTTGGCAAAATTGTAGGGACTGGTAGCCCGATGTGCCTTTGCTATGTCTCAAGATATATGCTCCAGTGGTTTTTACGAAAATTAACTTTGAAAAATATATATTGGGCTACATTGGCCTATATATATGTTGGAGCCCAAATGTAGCCCAATGTAGCCCAATGAAGCCCAATGTAGCCCAATGTAGCCCAAAGATGGCCGCCAGACACACAAAAAAACAAATGTAGCCCAAATATCAGCCAGATGTAGCCCAACTATAGCCCAGTGACAGAATGACCAATCAGCTTCGCAAACCTCCGTTACGCGAAGCGGAGCGCTGTTACAGATATATATCTTTTTTTGAACGTTAATTTCTCAAAATCCACTGGAGCACATATATTGAGACCTAGCAAAGGCACATCGGGCTACCAGTCCCTAATATTTTGCCAAGTTTCGTGCAAATCCATTCAGCCGTTCGATTATTATTATTATTATTTTTTTTTGCCCCGCGGGGCCCTTTTAAAACCTCCACATCAAACCTAGGGGGTCAGCGAGGATCTACTATGCCCCCTTATAGTTATTTCCCCCTTTGTTTTGACCTCCTCTTGTCTCTCGATCCTACCGAGAGACAAGATGGCGGCCGCTACGGACTTTTTGGAATGTTGACAGACGCCGGAGAACCAATCAGCTTCGCTTCACAAAGCTCCGTTGCGCGTAAAGTACGCGAACCGGAGCGCTGCCTGGTCCGCTGTTACAGATATATATCTTTTTTTAAACGTTAATTTCTCAAAATCCACTGGAGCACATATATTGAGACCTACAAAAGGCACATCGGGCTACCAGTCCCTACAATTTTGCCAAGTTTCGTGCAAATCCATTCAGCCGTTCGGGCTAAAAGTGAGGCCAACCGCCCTATGGAAAACTCAATGTTAAAAACACGTTTTGGGACCCCCCTTTTTTCTCGGCCCCCCCTTGACGAACCCCCCCCAAATTTTCAAGGGCTGCTCAGAAACAAAATGTGCCATTTTCCTGAAAATTTCAGCCAATTCCGTCCACAAACGCCAAAGTTATTAGACATAGAATTTTCAAAAAACCCATAGAGAAAAAATCCTAACTATATATACCTACTGGCGACCTAATATATAGTTAGGATTTTTTCTCTATGGGTTTTTTGAAAATTCTATGTCTGATAACTTTGGCGTTTGTGGACGGAATTGGCTGAAATTTTCAGGAAAATGGCACATTTTGTTTCTGAGCAGCCCCTGAAAATTTTGGGGGGGTTCGTCAAGGGGGGGCCTAGAAAAAAGGGGGGTCCCAAAACACGTTTTTCCCATGTTAATTTCCATAGGGCGGTTGGCCTCACTTTTAGCCCGAACGGCTGAATGGATTTGCACGAAACTTGGCAAAATTGTAGGGACTGGTAGCCCGATGTGCCTTTTGTAGGTCTCAATATATGTGCTGCAGTGGATTTTGAGAAATTAACGTTTAAAAAAAGATATATATCTGTAACAGCGGACTGGGCAGCGGCCCAGGACGCGGACTTTTCGCGCAACGGAGCTTTGTGAAGCGAAGCTGATTGGTTCTCTGGCGTATGTCAACATTCCAAACAGTCCGTAGCGGCCGCCATCTTGTCTCTCGGTAGGATCGAGAGACAAGAGGAGGCCAAAGCGAAGGGGCAAATGACCATAAGGGGGAATAGTAGATCCTCGCTGACCCCCTAGGTTTGATGTGGAGGTTTTAAAAGGGCCCCGCGGGGCAAAAAAAAAAAATAATAATAATAATCGAACGGCTGAATGGATTTGCACGAAACTTGGCAAAATTGTAGGGACTGGTAGCCCGATGTGCCTTTGCTAGGTCTCAATATATGTGCTTCAGTGGATTTTGAGAAATTAACGTTCAAAAAAAGATATATATCTGTAACAGCGCACCGCTTCGCGTACTTTTCGCGTTACGGAGCTTTGCGAAGCGAAGCTGATTGGCTCTCCGGTGTCTGTAAACATTCCAAACAGTACGTAGCGGCCGCCATCTTGTCTCTCGGTAGGATCGAGAGACAAGAGGAGGCCAAAGCGAAGGGGCAAATGACCATAAGGGGGCATAGTAGATCCTCGCTGACACCCTAGGTTTGATGTGGAGGTTTTAAAAGGGCCCCGCGGGGCAAAAAAAAATAATAATAATAATAATCGAACGGCTGAATGGATTTGCACGAAACTTGGTAAAATATTAGGGACTGGTAGCCCGATGTGCCTTTGCTATGTCTCAATATATGTGCTTCAGTGAATTTTGAGAAATTAACATTCAAAAACAAGATATATATCTGTAACAGCGCTCCGCTTCGCGGAGATAAAATTATATCTGTATTACCTAGCTGTTGCTAACACCAGTTAGCGACGGCTAGTAGGAGATAGCGACCATCTTGGGTCCCACTTTGCATGTGAGTGATATTTATCACTAATGACATGCAAAGTGGGCATGCCAAGATGTTAGCGACTGGAAACAGTCGCTAACATCGCTATCTCCTAGGGACTGGTAGCCCGATGTGCCTTTGCTATGTCTCAATATATGTGCTTCAGTGCATTTTGAGAAATTAACGTTCAAAAACAAGATATATATCTGTAACAGCGCTCCGCTTCGCGGAGATAAAATTATATCTGTATTACCTAGCTGTTGCTAACACCAGTTAGCGACGGCTAGTAGGAGATAGCGACCATCTTGGGTCCCACTTTGCATGTGAGTGATATTTATCACTAATGACATGCAAAGTGGGCATGCCAAGATGTTAGCGACTGGAAACAGTCGCTAACATCGCTATCTCCTATTATCAACTTTTGGAAATATTCGAGATAAGCGCGAATATCTCCAAAAAGTAACAGCTGCCCTGAGCAGTTCTTAGCCATGTTATCCAATGGGAGGTGGATAACATGGCTAAGAGCATTAGCTCGGTAATGCATGAATATCGCTGAGTTTTCAGTGATATTAATGCATTGCGGTCGTTTTTTATCGTATTTGCGATAAACCTTGATAATAGCAAGGTTTATCTGCGATAATTTCTGACGGTAAAAAAATCTTTGCAATGCATCGTTAGGGATAAATATCGCTTAACTTTGGTAATATGCCCCAACGTCTGTTAACGTTCGATTCGAAGGAAATCAGGAATTGTTGAAAAACATTGTGTGCGCCATCTTGTCTTTTTTCAAATGCCACACTTTTGTCGTGCACGGCAGCCATTTTAGATGCCTTGACCAGACCCACTCTGTGCACGCTGTCGATCCTTAGCATGGCTCCCCACCCTCGCAAGCATCTCACCCAGGCAGTGGTCACCCCCGCTCTCTGTCTTATGCATGGGTAATAAACCTCCCCCCATCTGCGCTGCTCTTCCCTGAGAATCACACCCTGTGCCCGCCCGACACCTCCCTTTCGCCCTATTCACTACCGCACCCTCTGACACTCCTTTTCCTCTGTGTCCGATTGTCCAGGCCGGTCCTAGGCTATCAGCTAGCCCTGCAGATGTAGTTTATGGCCACAGCTGTAAAGAATCACCCCTCTTCAAAGGAGTTATAGTAGATCAAGGCCCACACTCGATGAGATCCGTCACAGCAGAAGCGTTGCTATTATCTGAAAACCATCCTGTATTGTAATTGGGGAGGGGACCGAGCGTGAAGTGGAAGATTCCAGGGATGACTCTTTGTACATCAAAGTTTTTACAATTATGTGTCACATTAAAAATATATAGCACTCCGACAAAGTAGTAAGATTATAAAACTTTAATAATTTATAAATATATACAAGAAAACAAAAATAGTAATAACATATAAACATTTTTAGGGAAAAACAACGAAGTAGCGGTCGGCTGTGCGAATAGTCCCAACGCAGCACAACGTCCAGATTTCCGGCGTGGGGCGTCGCGGGGGGTGGGTCATCAGTAGCAAACTGTTGTGCGAATAGTTCCAAGGCAGCAGAACGCGCCGAAATCTAGATGACACGAAAGTGATGTCTAGTAAGTTGCCACCCAACAAATAACGGCGTGGGGCGTCGCGGGGGGTGGGTCATCAATAGCAAACTGTTGTGCGAATAGTTCCAAGGCAGAAGAACGATGGCACCAAGGTGATGTCCAGTAAGTTGCCGCACTGGTTTTGGTATCCTACAATGCTGCTCCGAATAACGGCGTGGGGCGCCCCGGGGGAGGTGGCGTGAACGGGCCTCTCCAGGTGGAGTCTCATCTGTTTTAGTGGGGCGCCCCTTTACCGTTTCAGTTGCCATTCCGTCCGCTTTTGGTCCACTGTGTCAAAATCCGCCATTCAGCTGAGTTGCGCCCACTCTTGCGGTGCAGCGATAGGCGGCTGCCACAGGACTCTCAAAATGGCGGCAGGCTCTTTCCTTTTTGGGCGTGGTCCACTGAAATGGCCCTGGGACACCTTGGAAATCGGACGCTTGTCTGCTAGGTCTTGGACCCCATTCTCGAAAGCGTCCCCTCCGCCTTGAGAATTCATCAAAAGTTTTGGGGGCCCCGTCTCCTGCAGGCTTCTGGTGGGGAGCGGCTGCCATGATTGCTCGCGGAATGACCACGACGGAGCTACGAGATGGTGGTGCTCTCATGCTGACGCCAGTTTAGTCTGAAACATCCAGAAACAAGGTGGGGCTTTCATCGTTTGGGGGAAAAAAAAAGTTTTCATCCAATGAAAAGTGTTGTTTTTAGGTCATATGATCAAGCCTTCCATCATTAGGAAACCAAAAGTAAAATGAACCAATGAAAAGTTTTATAAACAAGTCACATGACCTGTTATGCGGCATAGGGTATAAAATGCAGAGAAAATACGTTGGCACGTGAGGCGGCGTCAGTAGCGGACCGATGTGCGAATAGGCCGAAGGCAATACAACGCGCCAAGATCCGGATGGCACCGAGGTGGTGTCCAGCAAGTTGCAGCACTGGTGTGGCCATCCTACAATGCTGAAAGTCGGCGTGGGGCGCCCCGTTGGCCTGTGAGTTTGCGTCAGTAGCGGACCGATGTGCGAATAGGCCGAAGGCAGCACAACGCGCCAAGATCCGGATGGCACCGAGGTGGTGTCTAGTAAGTTGTCGCACTTCTGTGGCCATCCTACAATGTTGAAAGTCGGCGTGGGGCGCCCCGTTGGCCTGTGAGATGGCGTCAGTAGCGGACCGATGTGCGAATGGGGCCAAAGGCAGCGCAACAATATTTTCTGACTGACACCACAAGGCGCTGAGATGCCAAGATCCGGATGGCACCGAGGTGATGTCTAAGTTGCGGACTGATGTGCGAATGGGGCCAAAGGCAGCGTAACAATATTTTTTGTATGGAAGATACCACTAGGCGTTGAGATGCCAAGATTCGGATGGCACTGAGGTGATGTCTAGCAAGTTGCTGTACTGGTGTGTTCATCCTACAATGCTGAAACTCGGCGTGGGTCGCCCCATTAGCCTGTGAGATGGCGTCAGTAGCGGACCGATGTGCGAATAGGCCGAAGGCAGCACAACGCACCAAGATCCGGATGTCACCGTGGTGGTTTCATAGTTGAGAGGCACTTCATCTGCAGTGGGGCGCCGAGATCCAGATGGCACCGAGGTGATGTCTAGCAAGTTGCTGTACTGGTGTGGTCATCCTACAATGCTGAAACTCGGCGTGGGTCGCCCCATTAGCCTGTGAGATGGCGTCAGTAGCGGACCGATGTGCGAATAGGCCGAAGGCAGCACAACGCGCCAAGATCCGGATGTCACCGTGGTGGTTTCATAGTTGAGAGGCACTTCATCTGCAGTGGGGCGCCGAGATCCGGATGGCACCGAGGTGATGTCTAGCAAGTTGCTGTACTGGTGTGATTATTCTACAATGCTGAAACTCGGCGTGGGGCGCCCCATTAGCCTGTGAGATGGCGTCAGTAGCGGACCGATGTGCGAATGGGGCCAAAGGCAGCGCAACAATATTTTCTGAAGAGAAGACACCAAAAGGTGCTGACATTCCAAGATCCGGATGGCACCGAGGTGGTGTCTAGCAAGCTATGCAGTTGAGTTGTGTGCGCACTTGCGGCGAATAGGTCGAAGGCAGCATAACAATGTTTTCTGAATAGGAGACACCACAAGGCGTTGATATTCGGTTACCACCGAGGTGATGTCTAGCAAGTTGCCGCACTGGTGTGGCCATCCTACAATACTGCTCCGAATAACGGCGTGGGGTGCCCGAAGGGGGGGGGAGCCGGCGTGAATGGGCCTTCCTAGGTGGAGGCTCGTCTGCTGTAGTGGGGCGCCCCTTTACCGTTTCAGTTGCCATTCAGCTGAGTTTCGGCTGCTCTTGATGCTACAGCGACAGGCTGCTGCAAGAGGACTCTCAAAATGGCGGCCTGTTCTTTGGATTTGGGCCTGGTCCACTAAAATGGCCCTGGGACACCTTAGAACTCGGACGCTCGATTTTTTTTTCCTTTCCTGTACATGCAAAAAAAGGTAAATGCCCGGTACGTTACACGCTTCATCTGCCACGATGAACTCTCCAGAGGAACCGAAAAAAAATATAGTTGTGGTAACTATACCATGCATCGTCATATGGAGAGGTGGCACCAATTAATTATAGTGCTGCATAAAAGAGAGATTTGGAGGAGAACCCCTGACCTGCTAGTACATTCATCAAAGAAGTGGCACTGAGAGCTTCAGAGGCAAGGGAAACGGTCCCAAATATTTAGAAGAACTTTGGAAAGATTAAAATGACATGTTTAGATTGTGGCAAATTAATTTCATGTGGACAGATGAGTGTTACTCTAATAAATACAGCATATGAACATCATCATAGTCGATGGTTGGTAGAGACATTTTGACTATATCCTGGACCTGCCCGTCCTCGCCCAAAATGGCGCCGGAATAAATGGGACTCGTAACTCCTTGTTGTGTACTGGTTGCAGAACCTTGAAATCACGAGATACGTATGCAGTTTTGAAGCACATGGCGGGCGGGGACGAGAATTGATTGAATATTTCGACATCCCTATTGATATTAAGTTCTGATGTGTTATTGATTACTGTACTGTTGAAAGTTCGAATTAACGTCACCCATGGTACTTGCCCGCAAATGTATATCTAGATAATTTTATTGTAACTGGCCCTGTCGTATTTTAATTATAAAATGTACGTCCACCGATTCCGTAACTGTTAGACACCTTAGTTCTTGCAACCTAATGGCCCGCCCGTTACGTTCCTCTACAGTGTAAATGTCTATTCATCATATACGATTACAGTTTGCTCTGTGGCAGGCCCACGTGGTTATAGGCTCGTATTTGTATAATGAAATTTTCACAATAAAGGTTTTTAAAAGAAAACATGGTAGTAGTATATACATTGGTAAAGTTTTTAATAATAGTGACTGTTTTAGAATCATTAAAAGGCAAGTGAAATAAAGCAGACCAATTACATGAAGGGTAAAAGGTATAATACGAAGGAACGCAGTAAAGATAAATGGTCAAGGGCTGTTGTGTTTTCTATTCCTGCAACATAAAGTGATCGATAAGAATCTCATATTCAGGCGTATCGGCGACTAAGACAGCAGGTCGACCCTCTTTTGCTCAACGGCTCCGTCATGGGACGAAGAAACGCTCTTTTTCTCGAAAAAAGAATATATTTTACTTGCAGGACAGTTGTAAAATTTCCGGGAAAGTACATTAGCCTGGAACATTATAACATATATTTAAGAAAAAATAATGTTCGGAAGTAATGAAAAGCGTAATTTTTAGGTCATATGACCAAGCCTTTCATCATTACAATAAGAAAAGTAAAATGAACCAATGAAAAGTTTTATTAACAAGTCACATGACTTGTTATGCTTACGTTACGCGCTGCGCGCCCCGGATGACTTCCGGATGCGCTAACGCGGCGCGTCATATGACGCATTACGCGACAACGCAGGTACAGAATATAGTCAAAATGTCTCCACCAACCAGCGGTCGGAACACAACCCCTTTCAGCAGGCTAAATAGTTCTGTTAAATGACAACAGAAGGGACAGGCAACAAGAACCATCAGTCAAAGAGGGGAGGGCTAGTTCTTCTCTACCGGGTTACATTGGGGCGCTACCGGAACTGATCGAATTGGTAGTCTACAGTGTTTCTGGATGTTTCAGACTGAAGCTGGGGTTAGCATGAGAGCAGCACCATTTCGTAGCTCCGTCGTGGTCATTCCGCAACCAATCATGGCAGCCGTTCTTTATCGTTATTTTGGGCGGGGTGGGTGGCGGAGCCGAGCTGTTTTGCAGCCATCATTGTGTGGAGTTCAGTTCATCTCACTAGTTTTGTATTTGTCATGAGGGGTTGTTCCTAATGTTTCTATTTTAGCGAGGTCAAAAAGAGATCCCATTAGTGGCCTACTGATTTTGCTCGATTCCTTTTCTTTTTTTTTACACGATTTTTCGTTATCTGCAAAGACTAAACAGAGTATTGCGACTCTGTGTTTGTTTGTAAATAGAGAATGAACCAAAGAGAACTAATTCTAAAACAGTAAATACTTGGATAACAATCAATCAAATGGAGAGAGAAGCAGGCACGACGGATTACAATGGGGGCAAAGGCCTGCGTTAACTACCTTTCACTATCTGCAAAGAGAGAGTACTCCTAATAGAAATGAGGGGGGGGGGCACCATTCAAAGCAGATCAGTGTGCATAAACACGAAAATGTTTTCACTTACCACGTACTTGACATTCGACAGCTTATGATATTTGCTATTAAAAAACCATTGAAATTCACTGAAAAAACCATAGGTTATAGACCATATATAGTTAGGAATTAGCATTTACAAAACCTTGAAAATTCACTGAAAAAACCATAGGTTATAGACCATATATAGTTAGGAATTAGCATTTAAAAAACCTTATTTTACTCACACAAAACCATTGAAATTCCATATATAGTTAGTTGCACTAACTATATATCGCGCACCCGCAATCCACTGCTGATCATGTCACATATTACATCATTCATGACATGGTCAGGGACATCACTGATGACATCACTGATGACATCTCAAATGACATCACTGATGACATCACTGATGACATCTCATTTGACATCATTCTTGTGCTAATACGATAAACCTCTTCAGACTCTAATATAACCTTAGATACACTCAGTGTATACAGACACTCACACACTGCCACTCATCCATGGAGTTACTCACACACCCAGTCAGTCATGCAAAGAAACAATCTCACCTCCATTTCTTCAACTATACAGTTAAACACACCTTACTTATTGAAACATATACTAACACATATTTACTCTCTTATACAATCCCTGATACAAGTTCACAATGATCGATACAACTACTCACTCATTCAGTGGCTCTCATGCACAGTTATTTATATATGCCAACTCTCACATGTACTGTGTTTTACATATGTACTTACTATGACATGTAGCATTGAGATATCCATTCACTCATCAATACACTCATGCACACAGTCAACTGCCCATGTAGCTGTTTCCACATGCACTCTTGAACTCATACACCTAGTGAATAAACTGCTCACACATCTATGCATAGAGTCACACACCTTCCAGCCACCCCTACACAAACTCAATCTCCCATAGAAATACTTGGGCAACCAATTAATAACACATATAGCCTCTCGTATAGCTAATGATCAACACATGCAGCAGTTTACAGAACAACAGACATAATGATGCACAAATTAAGACAGTTTAGTCACTAACCCATGCATTCAGTGAGACACATTTAATCACTCACTCATACAGTCAGTCACGCACCTACTAAATCCTTCATCCAGACACTTATACATCCACTCATTCTTCAATATGTAAAACATATTTAAACTTTACAAAAACACACAGACACTAGATGATGTCATCAGTGATGTCATTTGAGATGTCATCAGTGATGTCATTTGAGATGTCATCAGTGATGTCATCAGTGATGTCACTGACCATGTCATGAATGATGTAATATGTGACATGATCAGCAATGGATTGCGGGTGCGCGATATATAGTTAGTGCAACTAACTATATATGGAATTTCAATGGTTTTGTGTGAGTAAAATGAGGTTTTTTAAATGCTAATTCCTAACTATATATGGTCTATAACCTATGGTTTTTTCAGTGAATATATATATATATATATATTCACTGAAAAAAACATAGGTTTCACACATGTTATAGTTAGCTGGACATTTCACTCATACAAAACCATTGAAATTCCCCCGTTATAGTTAGTTCAGCTAACTATAACTCGCGCGCCCGCAATGCACTGCTGATGACGTCACATATTACATCACTCATGACATGGTCAGTGACATCACTCATGACATTACTGATGACATCTCAAATGATATCACTGATGACATCATCCAGTGAATGTGTGTCTTTATGAAAAATAAATATTTTTTGTATATCTAAAGGTCGATGGAAGAATACATGGTTAAATAAATGTCTAAATGGATTTTTTTTTGTAAAAATGATTGCATAACTGACTTATTAAGTGTATCTTAGTGAATACATGTATCAGCGAGTAATGTTTAAATATGTAAATATCTGTATCAGTGTCTCACTTTGTCTATAAGTGGCTGCATGGCTTGATGAGTTGCTACATGAGTGTCTTTATGAGTTGTTAGGAGGCTTTTTGAGTATCAGTATGAGTGTCCGTATGGTTCGGTGGGGAGTATTACTTAGCGCATAGATGCATGAATGAGTGACTCACTGTTTGTATGTGTTTTGAAGACAGCATGTGTACAGGACTGTATGGGTGGATGAGTGTGTATATGGGTGTGTAAGTGAGAGAATGACTCTCAATAGTATCTTTATGAGTAACTACATATGTTTTAATCTACTATACGTGAGTATTGATGTATATAAGTGATTATATGTGAGAGTGTGAGAGATTGGAAGAGTTCCTGTATAAATAAGTATGTGTTTCTATAAGTGATTGTTTAAGAGAGTAAGTATGAGTACGTTTCTGTAAAAGTGTAGTGGTGTGTGTATAGCTGTATATGCAAGTAAATTGATGTGTGATAGTTTATTTGCGTGTGCATGTGTGAGTATGTGTGTAACAGGATGTATAGGTGTATGAGTACATATGATGAGTGAGTACATGTATGAGTGACTATATAGAACTCTTGGTGAATGAATGGATGAGTATGTAGATGGTGGAATTACTGAATAGGTTGTTGTAACTGGTATTAGTATCTCCATTGTTTTGAACATTTTATTTTTTATTTTTGAATATGTGTATCAAAAGTTATATTAGGGTGAGAGGAGGTCTGCCACTCTTTCACAAGGATGATGTCATTAGTGATGTCATTTGAGATGTCATCACTGATGTCATGAGTGATATCACTGACCATGTCATGAGTGATGTAATATGTGACGCCATCAGCAGTGCATTGCGGGAGGGCGAGTTATAGTAAGCTGAACTAACTATAACGGGGGAATTTCAATGTGTAAAACCTATGGTTTTTTCAGTGAATTTCTAAGGTTTTTTAAAATTTTAATTCCTAACTATGACGTGGCTGAAACCTATGTTTTTTTCAAAGGTTTTGTAAATGATAATTTTTAAATGTATTAATTATTATATTTCTTTCTTTTTATACTAAATTCCTACATTTCTATTATAATTATGTATAGTTATTTTATTATTTAAGTTATATTCCCAATTCTTATTGTAAAATAATAACAAAACACATTTCAAAAAGAATTTAAAAAAAAATAAAAATTCTCCAATATATTAAAATATAAATCTATATATTTTCTTTTTTCAAGTTTTTTTTGGGGATAATCTTATGGTACGAGTACGGTGATCGCACGGTCCTTTGTACGGCTAATCGTACTCTGCGCGTACCCACGCACACGTCACAAATACGTTTTGACGATACGCGGCGCATCGGCACTTCCACGTGACGTCATGTACGCTTGTACGGCGCCCCGCACGTGTATCCCACGAAAGTTTTATAATGTTTAAAACGATATATCTATGTATTTAATGTAAATTTTAAGGGTAGACATTATCAGGGATAATCATGAAAATACTTTTTTTTAACTTTAACTTTTAAGTGTTAGGGGCAGATTTACAACCTCCTTCTGTCTCTTTTAAACTGCTATTGCATCACTTTTATGACGCAGCGGTGGTGCAAAAGATGCGTCATGGTGTGTGTTATTTACAATATGATGCATCTGGGAGGTGCGTTACATTGTAAATTCCTGTTCCAGAATGTTGCAATCCTACATGGGGCATGGGGGGGCGTTCCGGTGCAGGAACACCTCCTAAAAGTGGCTGAGTGAAATGTACAAGATATCACTTTGTCACTTTTGAACTCATGCTGCGTCAAAACCCTACACTTGCTCGAAGCAGGTGAAAGGATTGACTCAGCATTGTGAGCATAGAGCCCCCGAGCATTGCCAGGGATGCGTTGCACTTGCAACACAACTTAAGCAATGCGCCGCCTTCACGGCACAGATACATCACATATCTGTACCGTTTTTGCTCCATAGTGCACCACATTCTAAATACGGCGCATCCATAGTGATGATGTCACAGTGCACAATAACTGGCATATCCCTGGGGATATGCCAGTTATTGTGCATCTACCCATTAGTATTTTAATATAGTGCATTGATTACTAGCTACACACTGATCAATGAGTCACTACAAAACTATAACAGGAGTGACAAAGTGTTTGGTGGAAGTGTAAGGATAGAGACTGAGGAATTGAACATATAAAAGGCAAGTTTGCAGGTGCATAGAAGACTGCAAGAATAGTCTATAAGAGTTTAAAACAGTCCATGGCCTAAGCCTGCTTTGCTCCATGACTACTTGGGTACTGACTGGATGATTACAGTTCTGCAAGGAGAGTGCCTGACTGAATTTATAAGAGCTTCAGTTTTAGCACAGTGCATAGATGAGGACATTCTGCTGAATGGCTCAGTACAATACTAAATCAGTAGTGGCAGAGTGTTTGGAGGGAGTGTAAGGATAGAGACTGGGTAATTAAAGGTTTAAAAGCCAAGTTTACAGATGCATAGAAAAGTGCATTTATTGTCTATAGGTGTTTGAAGCAGTCCATGCCCTTAGGCCTACTTTTCTTCATGACTACTTGGGTAGTGACTGAAGGATTACAGTTGTCCAAGGAGAGTGTCGAGCTGAATGTATAACTGCTTCACTTTTTGTACAGTGTATAGATAAGCACATATTGATGTATGGCTCACTACAATATTGAAACAGTAGTGGCAGAGTGTTTGGAGGGAGTGTACGGATAGAGACTGGGTAATTAAAGGTTTAAAAGACAAGTTTTCAGATGCATAGAAGAGTACATGCATAGTAAATAGGAGTTTGAAGCAGTCCATATTCTAAGGCCTACTTTACAGCATGAAAACTTGGGTACTGACTGAATGATAACAGTTCTGCAAGCAGAGGGTCATGCTGAATGTATAACTACTTCACTTTTAGAACAGTGTATAGATAAGCACATACTGTTGTATGGATCATTACAACACTGAAACAGTAGTGTGATAGTGTTTAGTGAAAGTGTAACGATACAGACTGGGGAACTGAAGGTCTGAAGGTATAAAAGACATGTTTTCCGATGCATAGAACAGTGCATGCATAGTCTATAGGGGTTTGAAGCAGTCCATGCCCAAAGGCCCACCACTTTGCTCCATGAGTACTTGGGTACTGGCTGAATGATTACAATTCTCCAAGAAGAGTGTCTGGCTGAATGTATAGCTGCTTCACTTTTAGAAAAGTGTATAGATAAACACATAGTGATGTATGGCTCTCTACAATACTGAAACAGAAGTGTGAAAGTGTTTATTGGAACTGTACGTATACAGACTAGGCAATTGAAGATTTAAAAGGCAAGTTTGCAGTTGCATACAAGAGTGCATGCATAGTCTATAGAGATTTGAACAGTTCATGCCCTAAGGCCTACTTTCGTGCATGACTACTTGGGAACTGAATGAATGCTTACAGTTCTGCAAGGAGAGTGTCTGGCTGAATATATAGCAGCTTCACTTTTAAAACAGTGCATAGATAAACACATATTGCTGTATGGCTCACTACAATACTAAAATAGCAGTAGCAGAATGTTTGGTGGCGGTGTATAGATATAGACTGGGCAATTGAAAGTTTAAAAGTCAAGTTTTCAGATGCATAGAAAAGTGCATTTATTATCTATAGGTGTTTGAAGAAGTCCATGCCCTTAGGACTACTTTGCTGCACGACTACATGGGTAGTGGCTGAATGATTACAGTTGTCCAAGGAGAGTGTCGAGCTAAATGTATAACTGCTTCACTTTTAAAACAGTGTATAGATAAACACATACTGCTGTATGGCTCACTACAATACTAAAATAGCAGTGGCAGAATGTTTGGAGGAAGTGTAACGATACAGACTGGGCAATTGAAAGTTTAAAAGCCAAGTTTACAGGTGCATAGAAATGGGCATTTAATATTTATTAATCTTCCCAACGCCCCAAGCGCCAGCACACCTTTCCGAGGATAGATTACGATTTACAAATGCTAGCATTTTTTAAATTAAGAAGCATAATAATAACAAATATTAATCCTTTTTCTTTTTTCTAATGATAGCGATTTTTTTTATGTCTTCTATTTAGATGTTTTCAATCATGAAAATGCAGAGAACACAGTTTACCGAGTAACACTTTTTAAACTCTCCAACGTATGTAGATAATAGATCAAAATCGAAACTTTTACAGCTTCGCAGTTTGTAACTGTTCAGAACAAGTGCAGAAGAAAAACAGTTAAAACGTGAGCAGGTGTAAACTGCAAAACGTGCCATCTAAATAGGCGGACCCACAGCTTCCTTCCGTAGACTACTAAAAAACCAAAAACTATATAAACCACACCTACTGTTCAATTAGTTTTGTTATCGCGAGTTATTTCTGAGTTGCCAATCTATGTTGCAGGTTCCGTTTTCTAGCATCGGATTCTCTTTTTGCGTCAACAAAAATATTCTGGAGTTGTAAGTTGTTTCAATATGGCATAGGCATAGTACTTAGTTATAATTTGTGGCTATTTGTCAGTATTTAAACCTTTATATCTAGAAAAAAATGTTATTGTATGTTTTATCGCTTTTTCTCTCTAACGTCAGCAGCTTGTTTTTAGAAACAGATAGTTTATAACAAACATTGCTCCTTTTCTGGCTCATTTCACCTTATATATAGTGACTTTTTATATTATAATATTGACACTGTACTTTACTTGAGAGGTGTTAGTGACCCGTCGACCCAAACCCAAAACATTTACAATCAACGTAACCATCTTCCACTTGTTATAGTGTTTTCACCTAGAGATCACATACTGTTAATATGTATGTTATAACATGCAACACAAGTGAAAGCATCCCCTGGCGCACTTCTCAATGTTCTCCTGGACATGCCAGGATTCCTTATGTAAATAATCCAAAAGGTGAACAATTCAAGTCATCCAATCATCTTATTTAATTCATAAAATACTCAGATATTGATTTCACATCCATTTGACTCTGGATTTATATTTCATATCAATTCACAAATTACATTGTCAGTCCAATGCATTTCGGGGCATCTTGGCCCTTCATCTGGGACATTAAGCTGAAAACAAGGTGCAGTGAAAGTATCATCAATAACTATATCACAATAACATTAACCAAAAACAATACATAATACATGCTTGGTGTTAAAACATAGTGTATACTCGTGAAGACCCCAAGTGAAAATGTGATATAATGTGAACAAAAAGAAAGCTTTCGGGGACTCACACGTATGTAATATCAGTTGAATGTAGTCTTTACGCGAGTCATTAGGGAAACTATAAAGCTGTGAAATGTAAAATATTGTTAGTTCATCCTCTAGTCGCGTTAACAGGCTTGCGCTGGCTCATCGATTTTATAAACTTACTCGTTAGACGCGAAGCGTCTCCTTCAGAGTCTCCCCCACCATTCGGGAAAAGTGCAATGTTTTAAAACAACTGCGCTCGCTACCAATCATCATGTTTATTCCACAGTGTATACGTGCGTGGTATGTAAGCTATGCCATGATTGGTCTAGCTTCCGATCAAGTGATCCAAAAGCGGACAATCGTATCTCTGCAAAGATAGAACTACGGTGTATGTCAGAATTCGGTCTGAATAAAGTTATAATGATTGACGGGTTCGAACAATGCATATTATGTGGTGCTTTTGAAAAAAAGAAAAGTAAAACAAATAATCCCCTTAGAGATGAAACAAGATAATGGAACTAACATCCTGTACTATGGGCATAAGGCTCAGTCAAAAGTCATTAGTTATAGATAGCATGTAAATTTGGTCCGATCATTCAAACCAAATGGCTTGTGGGAGTTTAACAAATACATCCAATTGTTTTCTCTTTGTAATAAAAAGCAGTTGTTATCCCGTCCTTCCATTTTTTCAATTACCTCCAAAATGAGAAACTGTAACTGAGATACATTATGATGTGCTTCTTTGTAATGTAACGCTATACATGATTTAACATTGCCAGTTCTGATATTGGACTTGTGTTCATTCAGTCTCACTTTGATCTTACGAGTAGTCTTACCAACATACACTTTCCCACACGGGCATTTAAGCATGTAGATAACTTTAGCCGTATCACAGGGGGCATTGACTCGGAGGTTAATTTTGTGTCCTTTCATCGGATGAGCTAAAATGTTTCCTCTGATTATGTTATTACAGTGACCACATTGTAAACATGGTCTGGTTCCACGAAACAGTACTTCAGGGGTTGCTTTAATCTTGAGTAACTCACCAAGATTCTTACCTCTAGTGAAGGCAAAGATAGGTTGTTCGACAAATGTATTTTTAAAATCTGGTTCAGCTTTAAGAATCTGCCAATGATTGCGAACAATTTTTTTGAATCTATAACTCACTGTGGAGTATTTAGATACGATTGTCATGCTCTTGTCTTTGTCTTTGATATGAGTTCTCAATAAATCAGTTCTCAGCATGTTGTTAACTCTCTGTTCTGATTGCTTGATCAAAGTATCCGTGTAGCCTCTGTTTCGAAATCTGTCACCCATTTCCTTTATTTTGATCCTGGCTTTGTCCGGATCTGAGGTGATTTTATTCACACGCATCATTCGTGATGTCGGTAGGTGTTGTTTCAATGGTTCTTGGTGAAAGCTCTGGAAATGAAGGGTGTTGTTTCTGTCTGTGTCTTTTCGGAACATTTCGGTTTCTATCTTCCCAGAACGTAGATTGATTCGTACGTCCAGAAAGGTAATGGTGGTATCCGATATTTCGCAGGTTAGTTGTATTCAGTCATTCTTTCTGTTCAGTTATGTTAGTGCTCTTACAAGTGATTCCTAAGTGTCTTTCCAAAGAATACAAATTTCGTCAATGTAACGAACAAACATTTTCAGATTGGCTGTCCAAACAGGATCTTTCAAAAGAAAATCACGGAACATTTATCTGATGGGAACACCAATGCTCCTTTGGATTACAATCCCACACAAGAATATCTGAACAAACTTACAGATATCATTCAAAGAGCTAAAGACAATGGTGTAATTACTGAAAGAACCAAGCATTTTCTAATTAAATCTAACCCAAGGAGTCCGACTTTCTACATGCTGCCGAAGGTCCATAAGAACTTGTTTGATCCTCCTCTACATCCTATTGTTTCCACTAGGAACAGTATACATGAACCTACGGGTCAATTCATAGATAGATATATGCAACCCACGGTGCAAGAGATGGTAACGTATATCAGGGACACAACCGATTTTCTAACAAAACTAAATGAACTACAAATGGAGACAAATGAATAATTGGTGTTATGCACAGCAGACGTAAAATCGTTATACACCTCAATCCCACATGGGGCGGGAATTGAGGCAATGGAAGAAGCAATTCTGACAACTGATTACGATTTGCCTTTTCAAACCTTCCTTTTGGAACTCATTATATTTACATTGTACCATAGCTATTCAACAGCATCTGGTATCAACAACTGGTTGGAACATCTATAGGCAATTGCGCTGCCCCAGTGTATGCCAATATATACATGAAATCCTATGAAGAACAGAATGTGTTGAAAGATCCTATTTGGACAGCCAATCTCAAAATGTTTGTTCGTTACATTGACGAAATTTTTAGTCTTTGGAAAGACACTAAGGAATCACTTGTAAGAGCACTAACAGAACTGAACAGAAAGAATGACAGAATACAGCTAACCTGGGAAATATCGGATACCACCATTACCTTTCTGGACATACGAATCAATCTACGTTCTGGGAAGATAGAAACCGAAATGTTCCGAAAAGACACAGACAGAAACAACACCCTTCATTTCCAGAGCTTTCACCAAGAACCATTGAAACAACACCTACCGACATCACAAATGATGCGTGTGAAAAAAATCACCTCAGATCCGGACAAAGCCAGGATCAAAATAAAGGAAATGGGTGACAGATTTCGAAACAGAGGCTACCCGGATACTTTGATCAAGCAATCAGAACAGAGAGTTAACAACATGCAGAGAACTGATTTATTGAGAACTCATATCAAAGACAAAGACAAGAGAATGACAATCGTATCTAAATACTCCACATTGAGTTATAGATTCAAGAAAATCGTTCGCAATCATTGGAAGATTCTTAAAGCTGAACCAGATTTCAAAAATACATTTGTCGAACAACCTATCTTTGCCTTCACTAGAGGTAAGAATCTTGGTGAGTTACTCAAGATTAAAGCAACCCCTGAAGTACTGTTTCGTGGAACCAGACCATGTTTACAATGTGGTCACTGTAATAACATAATCAGAGGAAACATTTTAGCTCATCCCATGAAAGGACACAAAATTAACCTCCTAGTCAATGCCACCTGTGATACGGCTAAAGTTATCTACATGCTTAAATGCCCGTGTGGGAAAGTGTATGTTGGTAAGACTACTCGTAAGATCAAAGTGAGACTGAATGAACACAAGTCCAATATCAGAACTGACAATGTTAAATCATGTATAGCGTTACATTTCAAAGAAGCACATCATAATGTATCTCAGTTACAGTTTCTCATTTTGGAGGTAATTGAAAAAATGGAAGGACGTGATAACAACTGCTTTTTATTACAAAGAGATGACAATTGGATTTATTTGTTAAACTCCCACAAGCCATTTGGTTTGAATGATCGGACCGAATTTACATGCTATCTATAACTAATGACTTTTGACTGAGCCTTATTACCATAGTACAGGATGTTAGTTCCATTATCTTGTATCATCTCTAAGGGGATTATTTGTTTTACTTTTCTTTTTTTCAAAAGCACCACATAATATGCATTGTTCGAACCCATCAATCATTATAACTTTATTCATACCGAATTCTAACATACACCGTAGTTCTATCTTTACAGAGATACGATTGGCCGCTTTTCGATCACGTGATCGGAAGCTAGACCAATCATGGAATAGCTCACATACCACGCACGTATACACTGTGGAATAAACATGATGATTGGTAGCGAGCACGGTTGTTTTAAAACATTGCACTTTTCCCGAATGGTGGGGGAGACTCTGAAGGAGACGCTTTGCGTCTAACGAGTAAGTTTATAAAATCGATGAGCCAGCGAAAGCCTGTTAATGCGACTATAAGATGAACTAACAATATTTTACATTTCACAGCTTTATAGTTTCCATAATGACTCGCGTAAAGACTACATTCAACTGATATTACATACGTGTGAGTCCCCGAGAGCTATCTTTTTGTTCACATTATTGCACATTGTCACTTGGGGTCTCCACGAGTATACACTATGTTTTAACACCAAGCATGCATTATGTATTGTTTTTGGTTAATGTTATTGTGATATAGGTATTGATGATACTTTCACTGCACCTTGTTTTCAGCTTAATGTCCCAGATGAAGGGCCAAGATGCCCGAAATGCATTGGACTGGCAATGTAATTTGTGAATTGATATGAAATATAAATCCAGAGTCAAATGGATGGGAAATCAATATCCGAGTATTTTATTAATTAAATAAGATGATTGGATGACTTGAATTGTTGACCTTTTGGATTATTTACATAAGTAATCCTGGCATGTCCAGGAGAACATTGAGAAGTGCACCAGGGGATGCTTTCACTTGTGTTTCAAGCACCACTCTCATGTTATAATTTAAGATGCCCAAGACAAGAGGCGCCACCCAGGCAGCACGCTCGAATTTGATGAGACTTTTCTTTGAAACCAAGCAATTTTGCCTCACATAGATAGGCTGTGCGCTTTTACCTCCATCTTATACTTACAATATGTATATTATAACATTAACAGTCTTGGTGATCTTAGTGGACTTCACGATCCGTTGTCACAAAGAGTAACGATAAGTAAGCAACGTTACCGGCTTGCGGTTTTCAGTCTATTTTCCCTTTGTGATCATGTGGTGTGAAAATATATACATATTATTATTCTCACCGTCATGATCTCAAAGGAGTTTATGACCCTTCACCACGAAGATCAAACTTATTCACCTCCCGGAGAAAAGAAGTTCAGTAAATAATTACCCCTCGAAAGTATTTCATTATGGATGTTCTGTTAAATACATAACTTTATTTTCCTTTTCTTTTTACTGTACCAATGGTGTCAATCGTTATATTATAAAAGATTGTTCTATTGCTCCAGAAGAGGAATGGGAGATATTTCAGCGCCATCTATACTATAACTTTCAAATATTAAAAAGTACTTGATCAGATGTTTTTTTCAAGAAACATATTTTACGAAACATCAGAACAAAAAAATATAGCTATCATGCATACTTTGTTACTTTAAATATTTAATAAACCCTATATTTCTGAATGTTATTTTCTAATTTCTATTCTTATATGCGGTTCCTATTCTCCTTCTCCCTAAGGAAATATAGGACCTGTACTTTATATTATTAGAGTACCATCCTATATATTCTTTAGTGACTATGTGATTTATTAGCGGAACAGTCTGCAACCTCTAAGCACTACGACAGCACGTTCCTGAATTGTACAGAATACAAATTTGAAAAATAATAATGCATACATTCCTATGTAATATGAAATCACTTGTATTTAACTGTACTTGTTCTCTTGATCTGAGATAATGTAGGGCGGGAGTGTTTGTTGTAGCACTTCTATTCTACTTTTTCTAAAAGTAACTGATGCCCTCTTACATCATCAAGAATGTGGGGCAACACTTTTACAAACTGTAGCACAAAAAAGAAGGATATAGCCACGCTTAACTGATATCTTGTGAAATTCCATTTTTTATTGTCACCCCTTTCATATATACAGCGACACTTTCTGAAGAAAGTTTATTTGTATTTGCTTAATAAAAACTGTTTCAAACCTAGACTGAATTTTTTGCTGTGCAACCACACCTCCCCATCAGAAAAGTAAACACCTCATTATAAGTAAATAGTACTCCTACAAAGTATGTCACCCACAAACTTGATAAAAAAATAACAGCGCAAGACACTGTCATTTTTCCCTCATAATCCCTCTCCACCACCTTATGGGCACTGTACAGAGTTAATAGTGTTCCTAACCTGCCCTCTACTACTTTCTTTTCCCATGCTCCTTTGGAAAATGCATCACAATATCACTGACAACAGTGAACCGTTCCCACCCAATAAGGAGCAAACTTGTGCTCTGAACACTTTAGGCATTAAAATGTCCATGTTGTTCCACAGACGAGCAAGGAATGACTGCCAAACCTTCTACTTTTAATACTTCACACCTAATGAAAATTTGGCTTCATAAAGTCCCGCTTGGAGCACATTACCATAATACTCCCTGAACAGGAAGGAATCCCTAACACTTTTCCACTGATTTCTTGTACGACTAACGGTTCCTATGAAAAAAATATATAAATCTCCAGCACAGTAACTATTTCAATTAGCAACATATTTTGGGGAACTTCTAACGTCTGTGCTCATGCAGGTGTTCCATGAACTGTTACTATGGTAACAGGCAGAAAGGTACTGGCTGTACAAAAAACGTTATATTTACCCTGGATCCTCTACATGACAGCAAGGATAGCAAAGTAAATCAAAACACTGTACCACATTTACAACCCCATTATGCCACTTGCGTGACCACGGCCCCCCACCCTAAAAAATTAAAAGTGTTTGGACTTCAAACCCCGGGAACAACCACCCCCAGAGATTTCTGTATTGTGTGACACGGGCTCGGTGGCCCTCCGCCTGGTGCCCTCGAGAGCCCTGGAGACCGCCATGCCCAGAACCGGTTCCTGCAGTGTCCCGGGGTGCCTACCCCCAGGATACTGCTGTTTGCTATGAGAAGGCTGAAGTCTCGCGGCTCCCGCCCCCATAGCAAACTTAATTTGATCTTTGAAAGACACAACAGTGAAATCTGTTCTCACTTTCAAAATCCAAACAAGATTGCATTTCCACATGCAACTTAGCATCTCCCCATGTGTAAAAGCAATGCCGGTGTTCTATAGAGGAGTGGACCCCATCGTGCTGTGTACCCCTTTCCCTCAGCGCATGTGTATTAATGGTGCACATGCACACAATACTCCCCACCACGCCCACCATCAGTCCGTGCACGCCTAATGTTTCTCATTTCATTTGCGCATGGTCTATTCGAACATGACGGTCACGAGGAGTCAGCGGGACCGTGGGGGCATTGTACGCTCCGTCTTTTTTGTAGATAGGGTCACGTGTGTAGTGACGTATGTACTGGATGGGTGTGGTGTGGGTGTATACCAGCCATGAGGGAGTGTATGTACAGATCTGACAACTAGACCTGGAACTAAGAAATCACTACACTGGAAATCTGGGCCGTGTACTGTTGTTGTGTTTTTCTGGTAGCGTAAGCACCGTAGGCTGTACTAACGTTTTCAGTCTCGATTAATTTACCACCTCCCCCAGGGGCTTTTAAATGATGCCGCGCGGCACAGAGACACTGCAGGAGCTGGACTTGGGGCGTGGCAGTCTCCAGGGCCTTCGAGGGCTCTGGGCATAGGTAGTAGGCACACTGCACATGTAAAATCGTAGTGTTACCTTTACTTGTAATGCTTCACCCTATTTCATCACCTCTATATAACTGTAAACTCTAATTTTCTTTTTTGTTTTGCAGATTACCTATCCTCCGTCTTTTGGAGTCCACATCACAATTTGTTTATAATACTGTTTTATTAACGTTATTTTTCTAGTTGTTTATTATATTACCTTTAAGTTACATTTACAGTTGTTGTTTTAATAAAAGTTAATAAAAAAAACGATATACTTGTTTTTTTTTGGAGGGGTGACGCTCCACAACAAAAATAATAATTATAATTTGAAGTACTATAGTAAGATGTTTTACAGCAGGGTTGAAAAGTACTGGCTGTACAATAAGTTATATTTTCTCTGGATGGACTACAAGATAGAAAGGAAATCAAAGTAAAACAAAACAATGTGTACCACATTTACAAACCTCTTGCGACATTTTCGCATGCAAACCTACCCACCTACAAAATTAAGTGTGTGGGCCTCAATGACGCCCCTCAAACCACGAAAACGACCACCCCCGGAGATTTCTATATTGTGTGAGGGAGGTTGCAAGGCCCACCGCCTGATGCCCTGGAGGCCGCCACGCCCAGACCCGGTTCCTGCAGTGTCCTGGGGGAAATAGCCATTACAATGCGGTCATAAACACGTGTGATTGTCACCACAAAGCCATTAACACGCGTATGGCTTTACCACACATGCCTTAACCACGCATGCTTTTACAACTACTATACATTTACCACGCATGATAAAGGCATAAGCACGGTAATGGCTTTGTGGTGACGGTCACGCGTTGTAATGGCTGTGCCTTACGTGCTTCAAATTAGTTTGTAGGTATGCGTGTGACCAAGTCTGTTAAGATCAGAGGCCAAGAACAAACACCATGGTGTCTGTGGCAGGAAATCTCATGGATCACAGAGAAGATGGAGGGTGTAAAATGAAAGTAGCAGGTATAATAAATCGGATTCTCTTTTTGCGTCAACAAAAATATTCTGGAGTTGTAAGTTGTTTCAATATGGCATAGGCATAGTACTTAGTTATAATTTGTGGCTATTTGTCAGTATTTAAACCTTTATATCTAGAAAAAAATGTTATTGTATGTTTTATCGCTTTTTCTCTCTAACGTCAGCAGCTTGTTTTTAGAAACAGATAGTTTATAACAAACATTGCTCCTTTTCTGGCTCCTTTCACCTTATATATAGTGACTTTTTATATTATAATATTGACACTGTACTTTACTTGAGAGGTGTTAGTGACCCGTCGACCCAAACCCAAAACATTTACAATCAACGTAACCATCTTCCACTTGTTATAGTGTTTTCACCTAGAGATCACATACTGTTAATATGTATGTTATAACATGCAAAACAAGTGAAAGCATCCCCTGGCGCACTTCTCAATGTTCTCCTGGACATGCCAGGATTCCTTATGTAAATAATCCAAAAGGTGAACAATTCAAGTCATCCAATCATCTTATTTAATTCATAAAATACTCAGATATTGATTTCACATCCATTTGACTCTGGATTTATATTTCATATCAATTCACAAATTACATTGTCAGTCCAATGCATTTCGGGGCATCTTGGCCCTTCATCTGGGACATTAAGCTGAAAACAAGGTGCAGTGAAAGTATCATCAATAACTATATCACAATAACATTAACCAAAAACAATACATAATACATGCTTGGTGTTAAAACATAGTGTATACTCGTGAAGACCCCAAGTGAAAATGTGATATAATGTGAACAAAAAGAAAGCTTTCGGGGACTCACACGTATGTAATATCAGTTGAATGTAGTCTTTACGCGAGTCATTAGGGAAACTATAAAGCTGTGAAATGTAAAATATTGTTAGTTCATCTTATAGTCGCGTTAACAGGCTTGCGCTGGCTCATCGATTTTATAAACTTACTCGTTAGACGCGAAGCGTCTCCTTCAGAGTCTCCCCCACCATTCGGGAAAAGTGCAATGTTTTAAAACAACTGCGCTCGCTACCAATCATCATGTTTATTCCACAGTGTATACGTGCGTGGTATGTAAGCTATGCCATGATTGGTCTAGCTTCCGATCAAGTGATCCAAAAGCGGACAATCGTATCTCTGCAAAGATAGAACTACGGTGTATGTCAGAATTCGGTCTGAATAAAGTTATAATGATTGACGGGTTCGAACAATGCATATTATGTGGTGCTTTTGAAAAAAAGAAAAGTAAAACAAATAATCCCCTTAGAGATGAAACAAGATAATGGAACTAACATCCTGTACTATGGGCATAAGGCTCAGTCAAAAGTCATTAGTTATAGATAGCATGTAAATTTGGTCCGATCATTCAAACCAAATGGCTTGTGGGAGTTTAACAAATACATCCAATTGTTTTCTCTTTGTAATAAAAAGCAGTTGTTATCCCGTCCTTCCATTTTTTCAATTACCTCCAAAATGAGAAACTGTAACTGAGATACATTATGATGTGCTTCTTTGTAATGTAACGCTATACATGATTTAACATTGCCAGTTCTGATATTGGACTTGCGTTCATTCAGTCTCACTTTGATCTTACGAGTAGTCTTACCAACATACACTTTCCCACACGGGCATTTAAGCATGTAGATAACTTTAGCCGTATCACAGGGGGCATTGACTCGGAGGTTAATTTTGTGTCCTTTCATCGGATGAGCTAAAATGTTTCCTCTGATTATGTTATTACAGTGACCACATTGTAAACATGGTCTGGTTCCACGAAACAGTACTTCAGGGGTTGCTTTAATCTTGAGTAACTCACCAAGATTCTTACCTCTAGTGAAGGCAAAGATAGGTTGTTCGACAAATGTATTTTTAAAATCTGGTTCAGCTTTAAGAATCTGCCAATGATTGCGAACAATTATTTTGAATCTATAACTCACTGTGGAGTATTTAGATACGATTGTCATGCTCTTGTCTTTGTCTTTGATATGAGTTCTCAATAAATCAGTTCTCAGCATGTTGTTAACTCTCTGTTCTGATTGCTTGATCAAAGTATCCGTGTAGCCTCTGTTTCGAAATCTGTCACCCATTTCCTTTATTTTGATCCTGGCTTTGTCCGGATCTGAGGTGATTTTATTCACACGCATCATTCGTGATGTCGGTAGGTGTTGTTTCAATGGTTCTTGGTGAAAGCTCTGGAAATGAAGGGTGTTGTTTCTGTCTGTGTCTTTTCGGAACATTTCGGTTTCTATCTTCCCAGAACGTAGATTGATTCGTACGTCCAGAAAGGTAATGGTGGTATCCGATATTTCCCAGGTTAGCTGTATTCAGTCATTCTTTCTGTTCAGTTATGTTAGTGCTCTTACAAGTGATTCCTAAGTGTCTTTCCAAAGAATACAAATTTTGTCAATGTAACGAACAAACATTTTCAGATTGGCTGTCCAAACAGGATCTTTCAAAAGAAAATCACGGAACATTTATCTGATGGGAACACCAATGCTCCTTTGGATTACAATCCCACACAAGAATATCTGAACAAACTTACAGATATCATTCAAAGAGCTAAAGACAATGGTGTAATTACTGAAAGAACCAAGCATTTTCTAATTAAATCTAACCCAAGGAGTCCGACTTTCTACATGCTGCCGAAGGTCCATAAGAACTTGTTTGATCCTCCTCTACATCCTATTGTTTCCACTAGGAACAGTATACATGAACCTACGGGTCAATTCATAGATAGATATATGCAACCCACGGTGCAAGAGATGGTAACGTATATCAGGGACACAACCGATTTTCTAACAAAACTAAATGAACTACAAATGGAGACAAATGAATAATTGGTGTTATGCACAGCAGACGTAAAATCGTTATACACCTCAATCCCACATGGGGCGGGAATTGAGGCAATGGAAGAAGCAATTCTGACAACTGATTACGATTTGCCTTTTCAAACCTTCCTTTTGGAACTCATTATATTTACATTGTACCATAGCTATTCAACAGCATCTGGTATCAACAACTGGTTGGAACATCTATAGGCAATTGCGCTGCCCCAGTGTATGCCAATATATACATGAAATCCTATGAAGAACAGAATGTGTTGAAAGATCCTATTTGGACAGCCAATCTCAAAATGTTTGTTCGTTACATTGACGAAATTTTTAGTCTTTGGAAAGACACTAAGGAATCACTTGTAAGAGCACTAACAGAACTGAACAGAAAGAATGACAGAATACAGCTAACCTGGGAAATATCGGATACCACCATTACCTTTCTGGACATACGAATCAATCTACGTTCTGGGAAGATAGAAACCGAAATGTTCCGAAAAGACACAGACAGAAACAACACCCTTCATTTCCAGAGCTTTCACCAAGAACCATTGAAACAACACCTACCGACATCACAAATGATGCGTGTGAAAAAAATCACCTCAGATCCGGACAAAGCCAGGATCAAAATAAAGGAAATGGGTGACAGATTTCGAAACAGAGGCTACCCGGATACTTTGATCAAGCAATCAGAACAGAGAGTTAACAACATGCAGAGAACTGATTTATTGAGAACTCATATCAAAGACAAAGACAAGAGAATGACAATCGTATCTAAATACTCCACATTGAGTTATAGATTCAAGAAAATCGTTCGCAATCATTGGAAGATTCTTAAAGCTGAACCAGATTTCAAAAATACATTTGTCGAACAACCTATCTTTGCCTTCACTAGAGGTAAGAATCTTGGTGAGTTACTCAAGATTAAAGCAACCCCTGAAGTACTGTTTCGTGGAACCAGACCATGTTTACAATGTGGTCACTGTAATAACATAATCAGAGGAAACATTTTAGCTCATCCCATGAAAGGACACAAAATTAACCTCCTAGTCAATGCCACCTGTGATACGGCTAAAGTTATCTACATGCTTAAATGCCCGTGTGGGAAAGTGTATGTTGGTAAGACTACTCGTAAGATCAAAGTGAGACTGAATGAACACAAGTCCAATATCAGAACTGACAATGTTAAATCATGTATAGCGTTACATTTCAAAGAAGCACATCATAATGTATCTCAGTTACAGTTTCTCATTTTGGAGGTAATTGAAAAAATGGAAGGACGTGATAACAACTGCTTTTTATTACAAAGAGATGACAATTGGATTTATTTGTTAAACTCCCACAAGCCATTTGGTTTGAATGATCGGACCGAATTTACATGCTATCTATAACTAATGACTTTTGACTGAGCCTTATTACCATAGTACAGGATGTTAGTTCCATTATCTTGTATCATCTCTAAGGGGATTATTTGTTTTACTTTTCTTTTTTTCAAAAGCACCACATAATATGCATTGTTCGAACCCATCAATCATTATAACTTTATTCATACCGAATTCTAACATACACCGTAGTTCTATCTTTACAGAGATACGATTGGCCGCTTTTCGATCACGTGATCGGAAGCTAGACCAATCATGGAATAGCTCACATACCACGCACGTATACACTGTGGAATAAACATGATGATTGGTAGCGAGCACGGTTGTTTTAAAACATTGCACTTTTCCCGAATGGTGGGGGAGACTCTGAAGGAGACGCTTTGCGTCTAACGAGTAAGTTTATAAAATCGATGAGCCAGCGAAAGCCTGTTAATGCGACTATAAGATGAACTAACAATATTTTACATTTCACAGCTTTATAGTTTCCATAATGACTCACGTAAAGACTACATTCAACTGATATTACATACGTGTGAGTCCCCGAGAGCTATCTTTTTGTTCACATTATTGCACATTGTCACTTGGGGTCTTCACGAGTATACACTATGTTTTAACACCAAGCATGCATTATGTATTGTTTTTGGTTAATGTTATTGTGATATAGGTATTGATGATACTTTCACTGCACCTTGTTTTCAGCTTAATGTCCCAGATGAAGGGCCAAGATGCCCGAAATGCATTGGACTGGCAATGTAATTTGTGAATTGATATGAAATATAAATCCAGAGTCAAATGGATGGGAAATCAATATCCGAGTATTTTATTAATTAAATAAGATGATTGGATGACTTGAATTGTTGACCTTTTGGATTATTTACATAAGTAATCCTGGCATGTCCAGGAGAACATTGAGAAGTGCACCAGGGGATGCTTTCACTTGTGTTTCAAGCACCACTCTCATGTTATAATTTAAGATGCCCAAGACAAGAGGCGCCACCCAGGCAGCACGCTCGAATTTGATGAGACTTTTCTTTGAAACCAAGCAATTTTGCCTCACATAGATAGGCTGTGCGCTTTTACCTCCATCTTATACTTACAATATGTATATTATAACATTAACAGTCTTGGTGATCTTAGTGGACTTCACGATCCGTTGTCACAAAGGAGTAACGATAAGTAAGCAACTTACCGGCTTGCGGTTTTCAGTCTATTTTCCCTTTGTGATCATGTGGTGTGAAAATATATACATATTATTATTCTCACCGTCATGATCTCAAAGGAGTTTATGACCCTTCACCACGAAGATCAAACTTATTCACCTCCCGGAGAAAAGAAGTTCAGTAAATAATTACCCCTCGAAAGTATTTCATTATGGATGTTCTGTTAAATACATAACTTTATTTTCCTTTTCTTTTTACTGTACCAATGGTGTCAATCGTTATATTATAAAAGATTGTTCTATTGCTCCAGAAGAGGAATGGGAGATATTTCAGCGCCATCTATACTATAACTTTCAAATATTAAAAAGTACTTGATCAGATGTTTTTTTCAAGAAACATATTTTACGAAACATCAGAACAAAAAAATATAGCTATCATGCATACTTTGTTACTTTAAATATTTAATAAACCCTATATTTCTGAATGTTATTTTCTAATTTCTATTCTTATATGCGGTTCCTATTCTCCTTCTCCCTAAGGAAATATAGGACCTGTACTTTATATTATTAGAGTACCATCCTATATATTCTTTAGTGACTATGTGATTTATTAGCGGAACAGTCTGCAACCTCTAAGCACTACGACAGCACGTTCCTGAATTGTACAGAATACAAATTTGAAAAATAATAATGCATACATTCCTATGTAATATGAAATCACTTGTATTTAACTGTACTTGTTCTCTTGATCTGAGATAATGTAGGGCGGGAGTGTTTGTTGTAGCACTTCTATTCTACTTTTTCTAAAAGTAACTGATGCCCTCTTACATCATCAAGAATGTGGGGCAACACTTTTACAAACTGTAGCTCAAAAAAGAAGGATATAGCCACGCTTAACTGATATCTTGTGAAATTCCATTTTTTATTGTCACCCCTTTCATATATACAGCGACACTTTCTGAAGAAAGTTTATTTGTATTTGCTTAATAAAAACTGTTTCAAACCTAGACTGAATTTTTTGCTGTGCAACCACACCTCCCCATCAGAAAAGTAAACACCTCATTATAAGTAAATAGTACTCCTACAAAGTATGTCACCCACAAACTTGATAAAAAAATAACAGCGCAAGACACTGTCATTTTTCCCTCATAATCCCTCTCCACCACCTTATGGGCACTGTACAGAGTTAATAGTGTTCCTAACCTGCCCTCTACTACTTTCTTTTCCCATGCTCCTTTGGAAAATGCATCACAATATCACTGACAACAGTGAACCGTTCCCACCCAATAAGGAGCAAACTTGTGCTCTGAACACTTTAGGCATTAAAATGTCCATGTTGTTCCACAGACGAGCAAGGAATGACTGCCAAACCTTCTACTTTTAATACTTCACACCTAATGAAAATTTGGCTTCATAAAGTCCCGCTTGGAGCACATTACCATAATACTCCCTGAACAGGAAGGAATCCCTAACACTTTTCCACTGATTTCTTGTACGACTAACGGTTCCTATGAAAAAAATATATAAATCTCCAGCACAGTAACTATTTCAATTAGCAACATATTTTGGGGAACTTCTAACGTCTGTGCTCATGCAGGTGTTCCATGAACTGTTACTATGGTAACAGGCAGAAAGGTACTGGCTGTACAAAAAACGTTATATTTACCCTGGATCCTCTACATGACAGCAAGGATAGCAAAGTAAATCAAAACACTGTACCACATTTACAACCCCATTATGCCACTTGCGTGACCACGGCCCCCCACCCTAAAAAAATTAAAAGTGTTTGGACTTCAAACCCCGGGAACAACCACCCCCAGAGATTTCTGTATTGTGTGACACGGGCTCGGTGGCCCTCCGCCTGGTGCCCTCGAGAGCCCTGGAGACCGCCATGCCCAGAACCGGTTCCTGCAGTGTCCCGGGGTGCCTACCCCCAGGATACTGCTGTTTGCTATGAGAAGGCTGAAGTCTCGCGGCTCCCGCCCCCATAGCAAACTTAATTTGATCTTTGAAAGACACAACAGTGAAATCTGTTCTCACTTTCAAAATCCAAACAAGATTGCATTTCCACATGCAACTTAGCATCTCCCCATGTGTAAAAGCAATGCCGGTGTTCTATAGAGGAGTGGACCCCATCGTGCTGTGTACCCCTTTCCCTCAGCGCATGTGTATTAATGGTGCACATGCACACAATACTCCCCACCACGCCCACCATCAGTCCGTGCACGCCTAATGTTTCTCATTTCATTTGCGCATGGTCTATTCGAACATGACGGTCACGAGGAGTCAGCGGGACCGTGGGGGCATTGTACGCTCCGTCTTTTTTGTAGATAGGGTCGCGTGTGTAGTGACGTATGTACTGGATGGGTGTGGTGTGGGTGTATACCAGCCATGAGGGAGTGTATGTACAGATCTGACAACTAGACCTGGAACTAAGAAATCACTACAATGGAAATCTGGGCCGTGTACTGTTGTTGTGTTTTTCTGGTAGCGTAAGCACCGTAGGCTGTACTAACGTTTTCAGTCTCGATTAATTTACCACCTCCCCCAGGGGCTTTTAAATGATGCCGCGCGGCACAGAGACACTGCAGGAGCTGGACTTGGGGCGTGGCAGTCTCCAGGGCCTTCGAGGGCTCTGGGCATAGGTAGTAGGCACACTGCACATGTAAAATCGTAGTGTTACCTTTACTTGTAATGCTTCACCCTATTTCATCACCTCTATATAACTGTAAACTCTAATTTTCTTTTTTGTTTTGCAGATTACCTATCCTCCGTCTTTTGGAGTCCACATCACAATTTGTTTATAATACTGTTTTATTAACGTTATTTTTCTAGTTGTTTATTATATTACCTTTAAGTTACATTTACAGTTGTTGTTTTAATAAAAGTTAATAAAAAAAACGATATACTTGTTTTTTTTTGGAGGGGTGACGCTCCACAACAAAAATAATAATTATAATTTGAAGTACTATAGTAAGATGTTTTACAGCAGGGTTGAAAAGTACTGGCTGTACAATAAGTTATATTTTCTCTGGATGGACTACAAGATAGAAAGGAAATCAAAGTAAAACAAAACAATGTGTACCACATTTACAAACCTCTTGCGACATTTTCGCGTGCAAACCTACCCACCTACAAAATTAAGTGTGTGGGCCTCAATGACGCCCCTCAAACCACGAAAACGACCACCCCCGGAGATTTCTATATTGTGTGAGGGAGGTTGCATGGCCCACCGCCTGATGCCCTGGAGGCCGCCACGCCCAGACCCGGTTCCTGCAGTGTCCTGGGGGAAATAGCCATTACAATGCGGTCATAAACACGTGTGATTGTCACCACAAAGCCATTAACACGCGTATGGCTTTACCACACATGCCTTAACCACGCATGCTTTTACAACTACTATACATTTACCACGCATGATAAAGGCATAAGCACGGTAATGGCTTTGTGGTGACGGTCACGCGTTGTAATGGCTGTGCCTTACGTGCTTCAAATTAGTTTGTAGGTATGCGTGTGACCAAGTCTGTTAAGATCAGAGGCCAAGAACAAACACCATGGTGTCTGTGGCAGGAAATCTCATGGATCACAGAGAAGATGGAGGGTGTAAAATGAAAGTAGCAGGTATAATAAAAATAACGAAGAAAAACTACTAAAATGGCGGCGGACGGAGTATGTAAATAACGTTTGGTGTCTAAGTTTCAAATAAATATAGATAGAATATGATTATTAATATATTACAAAAGAATAGCAGTGGATGAGGGACACGACCAGGCAGGAGAAAGCGGCAAATTTAATACCTGAAATGAGGAGAGGTTTGCTTGGCAAACTTGAAGAAAAACAAAGAAGCGTGGACTTGGAAACGAGGCTGCGCATGCATAGAGAGTACAACTGGTGCAGAAAAAAAAACGGAAAGTTTTACATACTATCATAGAAATATATATATTTTTTTTGACCAGTAAAGTTAGTTCTGAAAATAACAGTTTTTTATGAGCCCCAAAGCCCCCACAGTTCCAGCCGGCTCCCCGCGTCCTTCGGGAGCCGGCATTGCTTTTTGTCACCCCGGTCACTGCAGAAGGCGGCACTGTAGGCACCCCGGGACACTGCAGAAGCCGGCCCTGAAAGGTGGTGGTCCCCAGGGCCATCAAAGGCTCCAGGAAGGGGGCCGCGCCGCTCCCCTCCCAACATTCAAAAGCCCCAATGGGGTGGTAGTCCCAAGGGCTGGGTGGTTCTTCCCGCCTATTTTCTATATTAGAGCCCCGGGGAGGTGGCGGTCCCCGGGGCGTGTGGGGGGTTTGAAACCCCCAACACAGTTTTTTTTTAAAAAGAGGCCCAGGGACTTGTGGTCCCCGGGGCTCCTGGGGGGCATACATATAGTTAAAGCCCCGGTGGATGGCGATCCCCGGGGCAGGGGGACCCCTCTGGGCCCCCCATTTGGTAAAAAAAAAATTGCCCCCGATATTTGGCCCCCCGGGGACTAATTAACAATAAAGTGGCGTTTTTTTTCACCCCAAAACGCGTACCACGCGATTTAAAAGAAAAACATTTGTGGGACCATGTGGGACCCCCTGAGCAGGCCTAAGGGGTCAGGATGTTTCTACCCTGCCCCCTTCGCGTGTTTTTTACAATTCTTTCACTGCTTTCTTGTGACTCGGTTCTACCGAGGCACAAGATGGCTGCCAACACTTCCTGGTTTACAGTGATTGACAGACAGTTGACAGCCAATCAGCATGAAGCTCGTGCTCATAATTGTACGGTTTTCGGTGCACTTACCGTACGCGTACGGTACTTCGTCTCTAGATATCACTATGATTTTACTTTTGATTTTCTCAGGAACTACTGAACGTATTTACACCACTTAACAAAAAGCACAATCTGCGAACCAAACTCTACCTTTTTGCCAAATTTGGTGTAATTCCGTTCAGCCGTTCGGGCTGTAGCCCTGGCTAAAGGTCCTATGGAAAATTGCATGGGGAAAACACAGTTTGAGACCCCTATTGTTTCTCCGCCCCCACTTGACGAATCACCCCCAAACATTCAGGGAAGGAGCAGAGCAGATCAGGCCATTTTCGCGAAGATTCATCCAACAGCGCCAACGTAAATCAAAATAGAATGTTGTGGATTTCCTATGGAAAGTAGGTCCTGACTATAACTACCTACTGGCAACAGCCAGTAGGTAAAATATATATATATGTATATATATGTATATATATATATATATATATATATATATATATATATATATATATATATATATGCACTCCACTATTGCTGGTAAAAGGGGTCCGGCTGTCACGGGCGGTCCTGCACCAAGCTACCAGCCAGCTGAGTAATTTTCTCCAACAAACTCCAACACTTATTTGAAGAATACAGGACACTCGTAGTTCAGTGATTTCAGATTTATTCCGCAGATGAAAAAATCACGACGCGTTTCGCCATTGACGAGCGTGATCAAGCCGTAATGGCGAAACGCGTCGTGATTTTTTCATCTGCGGAATAAATCTGAAATCACTGAACTACGAGTGTCCTGTATTCTTCAAATAAGTGTTGGAGTTTGTTGGAGAAAATATATATATATATATATTCACTGAAAAAACCATAGGTTATAGACCATTTATAGTTAGGAATTAGCATTTACAAAACCTTGAAAATTCACTGAAAAAACCATAGGTTATAGACCATATATAGTTAGGAATTAGCATTTAAAAAACCTTATTTTACTCACACAAAACCATTGAAATTCCATATATAGTTAGTTGCACTAACTATATATCGCGCACCCGCAATCCACTGCTGATCATGTCACATATTACATCATTCATGACATGGTCAGTGACATCACTGATGACATCACTGATGACATCTCAAATGACATCACTGATGACATCTCAAATGACATCACTGATGACATCATCTAGTGTCTGTGTGTTTTTGTAATGTTTAAATATGTTTTACATATTGAAGAATGAGTGGATGTATAAGTGTCTGGATGAAGGATTTAGTAGGTGCGTGACTGACTGTATGAGTGAGTGATTAAATGTGTCTCACTGAATGCATGGGTTAGTGACTAAACTGTCTTAATTTGTGCATCATTATGTCTGTTGTTCTGTAAACTGCTGCATGTGTTGATCATTAGCTATACGAGAGGCTATATGTGTTATTAATTGGTTGCCCAAGTATTTCTATGGGAGATTGAGTTTGTGTAGGGGTGGCTGGAAGGTGTGTGACTCTATGCATAGATGTGTGAGCAGTTTATTCACTAGGTGTATGAGTTCAAGAGTGCATGTGGAAACAGCTACATGGGCAGTTGACTGTGTGCATGAGTGTATTGATGAGTGAATGGATATCTCAATGCTACATGTCATAGTAAGTACATATGTAAAACACAGTACATGTGAGAGTTGGCATATATAAATAACTGTGCATGAGAGCCACTGAATGAGTGAGTAGTTGTATCGATCATTGTGAACTTGTATCAGGGATTGTATAAGAGAGTAAATATGTGTTAGTATATGTTTCAATAAGTAAGGTGTGTTTAACTGTATAGTTGAAGAAATGGAGGTGAGATTGTTTCTTTGCATGACTGACTGGGTGTGTGAGTAACTCCATGGATGAGTGGCAGTGTGTGAGTGTCTGTATACACTGAGTGTATCTAAGGTTATATTAGAGTCTGAAGAGGTTTATCGTATTAGCACAAGAATGATGTCAAATGAGATGTCATCAGTGATGTCATCAGTGATGTCATTTGAGATGTCATCAGTGATGTCATCAGTGATGTCACTGACCATGTCATGAATGATGTAATATGTGACATGATCAGCAGTGGATTGCGGGTGCGCGATATATAGTTAGTGCAACTAACTATATATGGAATTTCAATGGTTTTGTGTGAGTAAAATAAGGTTTTTTAAATGCTAATTCCTAACTATATATGGTCTATAACCTATGGTTTTTTCAGTGAATTTTCAAGGTTTTGTAAATGCTAATTCCTAACTATATATGGTCTATAACCTATGGTTTTTTCAGTGAATTTCAATGGTTTTTTAATAGCAAATATCATAAGCTGTCGAATGTCAAGTACGTGGTAAGTGAAAACATTTTCGTGTTTATGCACACTGATCTGCTTTGAATGGTGCCCCCCCCCCCTCATTTCTATTAGGAGTACTCTCTCTTTGCAGATAGTGAAAGGTAGTTAACGCAGGCCTTTGCCCCCATTGTAATCCGTCGTGCCTGCTTCTCTCTCCATTTGATTGATTGTTATCCAAGTATTTACTGTTTTAGAATTAGTTCTCTTTGGTTCATTCTCTATTTACAAACAAACACAGAGTCGCAATACTCTGTTTAGTCTTTGCAGATAACGAAAAATCGTGTAAAAAAAAAGAAAAGGAATCGAGCAAAATCAGTAGGCCACTAATGGGATCTCTTTTTGACCTCGCTAAAATAGAAACATTAGGAACAACCCCTCATGACAAATACAAAACTAGTGAGATGAACTGAACTCCACACAATGATGGCTGCAAAACAGCTCGGCTCCGCCACCCACCCCGCCCAAAATAACGATAAAGAACGGCTGCCATGATTGGTTGCGGAATGACCACGACGGAGCTACGAAATGGTGCTGCTCTCATGCTAACCCCAGCTTCAGTCTGAAACATCCAGAAACACTGTAGACTACCAATTCGATCAGTTCCGGTAGCGCCCCAATGTAACCCGGTAGAGAAGAACTAGCCCTCCCCTCTTTGACTGATGGTTCTTGTTGCCTGTCCCTTCTGTTGTCATTTAACAGAACTATTTAGCCTGCTGAAAGGGGTTGTGTTCCGACCGCTGGTTGGTGGAGACATTTTGACTATATTCTGTACCTGCGTTGTCGCGTAATGCGTCATATGACGCGCCGCGTTAGCGCATCCGGAAGTCATCCGGGGCGCGCAGCGCGTAACGTAAGCATAACAAGTCATGTGACTTGTTAATAAAACTTTTCATTGGTTCATTTTACTTTTCTTATTGTAATGATGAAAGGCTTGGTCATATGACCTAAAAATTACGCTTTTCATTACTTCCGAACATTATTTTTTCTTAAATATATGTTATAATGTTCCAGGCTAATGTACTTTCCCGGAAATTTTACAACTGTCCTGCAAAAAAAATATATTCTTTTTTCGAGAAAAAGAGCGTTTCTTCGTCCCATGACGGAGCCGTTGAGCAAAAGAGGGTCGACCTGCTGTCTTAGTCGCCGATACGCCTGAATATGAGATTCTTATCGATCACTTTATGTTGCAGGAATAGAAAACACAACAGCCCTTGACCATTTATCTTTACTGCGTTCCTTCGTATTATACCTTTTACCCTTCATGTAATTGGTCTGCTTTATTTCACTTGCCTTTTAATGATTCTAAAACAGTCACTATTATTAAAAACTTTACCAATGTATATACTACTACCATGTTTTCTTTTAAAAACCTTTATTGTGAAAATTTCATTATACAAATACGAGCCTATAACCACGTGGGCCTGCCACAGAGCAAACTGTAATCGTATATGATGAATAGACATTTACACTGTAGAGGAACGTAACGGGCGGGCCATTAGGTTGCAAGAACTAAGGTGTCTAACAGTTACGGAATCGGTGGACGTACATTTTATAATTAAAATACGACAGGGCCAGTTACAATAAAATTATCTAGATATACATTTGCGGGCAAGTACCATGGGTGACGTTAATTCGAACTTTCAACAGTACAGTAATCAATAACACATCAGAACTTAATATCAATAGGGATGTCGAAATATTCAATCAATTCTCGTCCCCGCCCGCCATGTGCTTCAAAACTGCATACGTATCTCGTGATTTCAAGGTTCTGCAACCAGTACACAACAAGGAGTTACGAGTCCCATTTATTCCGGCGCCATTTTGGGCGAGGACGGGCAGGTCCAGGATATAGTCAAAATGTCTCTACCAACCATCGACTATGATGATGTTCATATGCTGTATTTATTAGAGTAACACTCATCTGTCCACATGAAATTAATTTGCCACAATCTAAACATGTCATTTTAATCTTTCCAAAGTTCTTCTAAATATTTGGGACCGTTTCCCTTGCCTCTGAAGCTCTCAGTGCCACTTCTTTGATGAATGTACTAGCAGGTCAGGGGTTCTCCTCCAAATCTCTCTTTTATGCAGCACTATAATTAATTGGTGCCACCTCTCCATATGACGATGCATGGTATAGTTACCACAACTATATTTTTTTTCGGTTCCTCTGGAGAGTTCATCGTGGCAGATGAAGCGTGTAACGTACCGGGCATTTACCTTTTTTTGCATGTACAGGAAAGGAAAAAAAAATCGAGCGTCCGAGTTCTAAGGTGTCCCAGGGCCATTTTAGTGGACCAGGCCCAAATCCAAAGAACAGGCCGCCATTTTGAGAGTCCTCTTGCAGCCGCCTGTCGCTGTAGCATCAAGAGCAGTCGAAACTCAGCTGAATGGCAACTGAAACGGTAAAGGGGCGCCCCACTACAGCAGACGAGCCTCCACCTAGGAAGGCCCATTCACGCCGGCTCCCCCCCCTTCGGGCACCCCACGCCGTTATTCGGAGCAGTATTGTAGGATGGCCACACCAGTGCGGCAACTTGCTAGACATCACCTCGGTGGTAACCGAATCTCAACGCCTTGTGGTGTCTCCTATTCAGAAAACATTGTTATGCTGCCTTCGACCTATTCGCCGCAAGTGCGCACACAACTCAACTGCATAGCTTGCTAGACACCACCTCGGTGCCATCCGGATCTTGGAATGTCAGCACCTTTTGGTGTCTTCTCTTCAGAAAATATTGTTGCGCTGCCTTTGGCCCCATTCGCACATCGGTCCGCTACTGACGCCATCTCACAGGCTAATGGGGCGCCCCACGCCGAGTTTCAGCATTGTAGAATAACCACACCAGTACAGCAACTTGCTAGACATCACCTCGGTGCCATCCGGATCTCGGCGCCCCACTGCAGATGAAGTGCCTCTCAACTATGAAACCACCACAGTGACATCCGGATCTTGGCGCGTTGTGCTGCCTTCGGCCTATTCGCACATCGGTCCGCTACTGACGCCATCTCACAGGCTAATGGGGCGACCCACGCCGAGTTTCAGCATTGTAGGATGACCACACCAGTACAGCAACTTGCTAGACATCACCTCGGTGCCATCCGGATCTCGGCGCCCCACTGCAGATGAAGTGCCTCTCAACTATGAAACCACCACGGTGACATCCGGATCTTGGCGCGTTGTGCTGCCTTCGGCCTATTCGCACATCGGTCCGCTACTGACGCCATCTCACAGGCTAATGGGGCGACCCACGCCGAGTTTCAGCATTGTAGGATGACCACACCAGTACAGCAACTTGCTAGACATCACCTCAGTGCCATCCGAATCTTGGCATCTCAACGCCTAGTGGTATCTTCCATACAAAAAATATTGTTACGCTGCCTTTGGCCCCATTCGCACATCAGTCCGCAACTTAGACATCACCTCGGTGCCATCCGGATCTTGGCATCTCAGCGCCTTGTGGTGTCAGTCAGAAAATATTGTTGCGCTGCCTTTGGCCCCATTCGCACATCGGTCCGCTACTGACGACATCTCACAGGCCAACGGGGCGCCCCACGCCGACTTTCAACATTGTAGGATGGCCACAGAAGTGCGACAACTTACTAGACACCACCTCGGTGCCATCCGGATCTTGGCGCGTTGTGCTGCCTTCGGCCTATTCGCACATCGGTCCACTACTGACGCAAACTCACAGGCCAACGGGGCGCCCCACGCCGACTTTCAGCATTGTAGGATGGCCACACCAGTGCTGCAACTTGCTGGACACCACCTTGGTGCCATCCGGATCTTGGCGCGTTGTATTGCCTTCGGCCTATTCGCACATCGGTCCGCTACTGACGCCGCCTCACGTGCCAATGTATTTTCTCCGCATTTTATACCCTATGCCGCATAACAGGTCATGTGACTTGTTTATAAAACTTTTCATTGGTTCATTTTACTTTTGGTTTCCTAATGATGGAAGGCTTGATCATATGACCTAAAAACAACACTTTTCATTGGATGAAAACTTTTTTTTTCCCCCAAACGATGAAAGCCCCACCTTGTTTCTGGATGTTTCAGACTAAACTGGCGTCAGCATGAGAGCACCACCATCTCGTAGCTCCGTCGTGGTCATTCCGCGAGCAATCATGGCAGCCGCTCCCCACCAGAAGCCTGCAGGAGTCGGGGCCCCCAAAACTTTTGATGAATTCTCAAGGCGGAGGGGACGCTTTCGAGAATGGGGTCCAAGACCTAGCAGACAAGCGTCCGATTTCCAAGGTGTCCCAGGGCCATTTCAGTGGACCACGCCCAAAAAGGAAAGAGCCTGCCACCATTTTGAGAGTCCTGTGGCAGCCGCCTATCGCTGCACCGCAAGAGTGGGCGCAACTCAGCTGAATGGCGGATTTTGACACAGTGGACCAAAAGCGGACGGAATGGCAACTGAAACGGTAAAGGGGCGCCCCACTAAAACAGATGAGACTCCACCTGGAGAGGCCCGTTCACGCCGCCTCCCCCGGGGCGCCCCACGCCGTTATTCGGAGCAGCATTGTAGGATACCAAAACCAGTGCGGCAACTTACTGGACATCACCTTGGTGCCATCGTTCTGCTGCCTTGGAACTATTCGCACAACAGTTTGCTACTGATGACCCACCCCCCGCGACGCCCCACGCCGGAAATCTGGACGTTGTGCTGCGTTGGGACTATTCGCACAGCCGACCGCTACTTCGTTGTTTTTCCCTAAAAATTTTTATATGTTATTACTATTTTTGTTTTCTTGTATATATTTATAAATTATTAAAGTTTTATAATCTTACTACTTTGTCGGAGTGCTATATATTTTTAATGTGACACATAATTGTAAAAACTTTGATGTACAAAGAGTCATCCCTGGAATCTTCCGCTTCACGCTCGGTCCCCTCCCCAATCACAATACAGGATGGTTTTCAGATAATAGCAACGCTTCTGCTGTGACGGATCTCATCGAGTGTGGGCCTTGATCTACTATAACTCCTTTGAAGAGGGGTGATTCTTTACAGCTGTGGCCATAAACTACATCTGCAGGGCTAGCTGATAGCCTAGGACCGGCCTGGACAATCGGACACAGAGGAAAAGGAGTGTCAGAGGGTGCGGTAGTGAATAGGGCGAAAGGGAGGTGTCGGGCGGGCACAGGGTGTGATTCTCAGGGAAGAGCAGCGCAGATGGGGGGAGGTTTATTACCCATGCATAAGACAGAGAGCGGGGGTGACCACTGCCTGGGTGAGATGCTTGCGAGGGTGGGGAGCCATGCTAAGGATCGACAGCGTGCACAGAGTGGGTCTGGTCAAGGCATCTAAAATGGCTGCCGTGCACGACAAAAGTGTGGCATTCGAAAAAAGACAAGATGGCGCACACAATGTTTTTCAACAATTCCTGATTTCCTTCGAATCGAACGTTAACAGACGTTGGGGCATATTACCAAAGTTAAGCGATATTTATCCCTAACGATGCATTGCAAAGATTTTTTTACCGTCAGAAATTATCGCAGATAAACCTTGCTATTATCAAGGTTTATCGCAAATACGATAAAAAACGACCGCAATGCATTAATATCGCTGAAAACTCAGCGATATTCATGCATTACCGAGCTAATGCTCTTAGCCATGTTATCCACCTCCCATTGGATAACATGGCTAAGAACTGCTCAGGGCAGCTGTTACTTTTTGGAGATATTCGCGCTTATCTCGAATATTTCCAAAAGTTGATAATAGGAGATAGCGATGTTAGCGACTGTTTCCAGTCGCTAACATCTTGGCATGCCCACTTTGCATGTCATTAGTGATAAATATCACTCACATGCAAAGTGGGACCCAAGATGGTCGCTATCTCCTACTAGCCGTCGCTAACTGGTGTTAGCAACAGCTAGGTAATACAGATATAATTTTATCTCCGCGAAGCGGAGCGCTGTTACAGATATATATCTTGTTTTTGAACGTTAATTTCTCAAAATGCACTGAAGCACATATATTGAGACATAGCAAAGGCACATCGGGCTACCAGTCCCTAGGAGATAGCGATGTTAGCGACTGTTTCCAGTCGCTAACATCTTGGCATGCCCACTTTGCATGTCATTAGTGATAAATATCACTCACATGCAAAGTGGGACCCAAGATGGTCGCTATCTCCTACTAGCCGTCGCTAACTGGTGTTAGCAACAGCTAGGTAATACAGATATAATTTTATCTCCGCGAAGCGGAGCGCTGTTACAGATATATATCTTGTTTTTGAACGTTAATTTCTCAAAATGCACTGAAGCACATATATTGAGACATAGCAAAGGCACATCGGGCTACCAGTCCCTAATATTTTACCAAGTTTCGTGCAAATCCATTCAGCCGTTCGATTATTATTATTATTATTTTTTTTTGCCCCGCGGGGCCCTTTTAAAACCTCCACATCAAACCTAGGGGGTCAGCGAGGATCTACTATGCCCCCTTATGGTCATTTGCCCCTTCGCTTTGGCCTCCTCTTGTCTCTCGATCCTACCGAGAGACAAGATGGCGGCCGCTACGTACTGTTTGGAATGGTTACAGACACCGGAGAGCCAATCAGCTTCGCTTCGCAAAGCTCCGTAACGCGAAAAGTACGCGAAGCGGTGCGCTGTTACAGATATATATCTTTTTTTGAACGTTAATTTCTCAAAATCCACTGAAGCACATATATTGAGACCTAGCAAAGGCACATCGGGCTACCAGTCCCTACAATTTTGCCAAGTTTCGTGCAAATCCATTCAGCCGTTCGATTATTATTATTATTTATTTTTTTTGCCCCGCGGGGCCCTTTTAAAACCTCCACATCAAACCTAGGGGGTCAGCGAGGATCTACTATTCCCCCTTATGGTCATTTGCCCCTTCGCTTTGGCCTCCTCTTGTCTCTCGATCCTACCGAGAGACAAGATGGCGGCCGCTACGGACTGTTTGGAATGTTGACAGACGCCAGAGAACCAATCAGCTTCGCTTCACAAAGCTCCGTTGCGCGAAAAGTCCGCGTCCTGGGCCGCTGCCCAGTCCGCTGTTACAGATATATATCTTTTTTTAAACGTTAATTTCTCAAAATCCACTGCAGCACATATATTGAGACCTACAAAAGGCACATCGGGCTACCAGTCCCTACAATTTTGCCAAGTTTCGTGCAAATCCATTCAGCCGTTCGGGCTAAAAGTGAGGCCAACCGCCCTATGGAAATTAACATGGGAAAAACGCGTTTTGGGACCCCCCTTTTTTCTCGGCCCCCCCTTGACGAACCCCCCCAAAATTTTCAGGGGCTGCTCAGAAACAAAATGTGCCATTTTCCTGAAATTTCAGCCAATTCCGTCCACAAACGCCAAAGTTATTAGACATAGAATTTTCAAAAAACCCATAGAGAAAGAATCCTAACTATATATACCTACTGGCGACCGCCAGTAGGTAATATATATATCTTTATATATATATATGTATATATATATATATATATATATAAATAACTGCTCCAAAGGTGTCCCCAAGATGGAAGGCACTCTAACACCGCTTGCAGGCACAGACGATAAAAGTGGGGCATGAACATCAAGGCCCATCTAGGGGCTCGAAATCGGCAGCAGTTAATTAGCGTGCATCTGACGAAATTCAGTGTGGACTACGTGGCCCAGCATCCCTCACTCCGCACGTGACAAACATTCTAATTAGGGTGCTTGGGGCGAAGGAGTGGCTCATACAGAGCGGACTATTCGAAAATAATTTTCGGTCCACAAACACGCATTGCCAGCTCATCCTGCCTCTGAGGAAGAAGTTTGTTAATACTGCGAAACACGTCAGGCTCTTGAATGCGCTGGACTGTGGAAGCATTTGATGTTAATTTCCCCTTGTACCATTAAAAGGGTGTGCCTGCAAGCGGTGTCAGAGTGCCTTCCAATTTGGGGACACCTTTGGAGCGGTTATGTTAAGGCAGCGGTCCCAGCCGTCCGAAGTGCACCACCCCGCCCGAGGGGGCCAGGGGGTCCGAGCCACAATTGGACCTCCCCCTGGACACTGCTATGAATAAAAGTGGGGCATGATCTTCGAGGCCTATCCAGGGGCCCGAAATCGGCAGCAGTTACTTAGCGTGCATCTGACGAAATTCGGTGTGGAATACGTGGCCCAGCATCCCTCACTCCGCACGTGACAAACATTCTTATTAGGGTGCTTGGAGCGAAGGAGTGGCTCATACAGAGCGGACCATTTGAAAATAATTTTCGGTCCACAAACACTCAATGCCAGCTCATCCTGCCTCTGAGGAAGAAGTTTGTTAATACTTCGAAAAGCGTCAGGCTCTTGAATGCGCTGGACTGTGGAAGCATTTGATGTTCATTTCCCCTTGTACCATTAAAAGGGTGTGCCTGCAAGCGGTGTCAGAGTGCCTTCCATCTTGCGGACACCTTTAGAGCGGTTATATATATATATATATATATATATATATATATATATATATATATATATATATATATATATATATATATATATATATATATATAAATATATATATATATATATATCAGGGTTCACAGGTGTCCAAAAACACAGCGCACTCCAACACCGAGTAACCAAAGTTAAATATGATGGCAGGTAGGCTGGCATGTACTGTTGCAATAAATTTGTGCCTAACGCGTTTCAAGCTCAATAGCTCTCGATCACAGGCAAGCGGCAGCAAAATGAAAGGTGCGGGCTGCTGGTCGGCTTTAAATTCATTTTAATTTCCCGCAGGTGAGTTGGAAAATTCACACAATTGCACCCTGGGACTGGTAGTCCATTTGCATAATAACATTCGTCATATGGTGCCACTTTACATACTTTTCCATAATACCTCAAATAGGTCAAACAGTTCCATAGCCCACTGTCCCTGCAAATAACATCTCTCAGTGTGTCCCAGTGCCTCGTTCTCACATGAAGCAGGGGCCGCCATACATCCAGGGCGGTGGTGCAGCTCCAACGGCTGGACTGCCGTTCAATATCAGGGTTCACAGGTGTCCAAAAACAGAGCGCACTCCAACACCGAGTAACCAAAGTTAAATATGATGGCAGGTAGGCTGGCATGTACTGTTGCAATAAATTCGTGCCTAACGCGTTTCAAGCTCAATAGCTCTTGATCACAGGCAAGCGGCAGCAAAATGAAAGGTGCGGCTCATCCTGCCTCTGAAGAAGAAGTTTGTTAATACTTCGAAAAGCGTCAGGCTCTTGAATGCGCTGGACTGTGGAAGCATTTGATGTTCATTTCCCCTTGTACCATTAAAAGGGTGTGCCTGCAAGCGGTGTCAGAGTGCCTTCCATCTTGCGGACACCTTTAGAGCGGTTTTATATATATATATATATATATATATATATATATATATATATATATATATATATATATATTACCTACTGGCGGTCGCCAGTAGGTAGTTATAGTTAGGACCTAGTTTCCATAGGAAATCGTCAACATTCTATTTGGATTAACTTTGGCCCTGGTGGATGAATCTTTGCGAATTTCTCAAAGAAGATGGCTCGGTCCACTGCGCTCCTTCCCTGAAAATTTGGGGGGGATTGGTAAAGTGGGGGCTGAGATAAAAGGGGGTCCCAAAACGTGTTTTCTCCATGTTATTTTCCATAGGACGTTTAGACATGGCTACAGGTCGAACGGCTGAATGGATTTATAAGAAATTTGGCAAAACTGTAGAGTCCGGCTCGCAGATTACGCTTTTTGTGGAATGGTGTAAATCCGTTCAGTAGTTGCTGAGAAAATTAAAGTTAAAGTCAATTATATATCTATAAGCGCGGACGGGTGCGCGCACTCAAGCGGCTGCGCGCGAGCGGAATTTTTTTTTGCTGCGTGACGTCTGTTAACGTTCGATTCGAAGGAAATCAGGAAGTGTTGACCGCCATTTTGTCACTGCGAGTAAATATATTGTCATTTCAAAGCGTTGGAACATGGAAAGGGGAGAAGGTAGAGATTGTTTTGCTGCGTAGGTTTTCTCAGGGTGTGCAGTAAGGTCCTTATAGGCGAAAATATATATATATTTTTTTTCCGAAAAAAAGTTGCGGGGTGCGCGCACTCGGGCGCGCACACCTATTTACAAGAGTGTGAAAATGGAGATAAATCAGAAGTTTGAGTGCTTTGATATAAGGTGGCTCTGAAAAGAGCCCTTGTGTTTATTGAGTTGTTTCTGCATTTATAAGTAAGTACCGATGCAGAGTCTGATGTTGCAGAGGAAGATTTTGTTTCCCTCATCCGTGAAATGAACACCATCTGTCCTATAGATGTCTTGCATGTGGTAACGCAAGTTGTTGTGGTAAATAGAACCCATGCTATAATCTCTGAGGAAAGCAGAAACAGATTTATTAACATGTCTCCTTGCTTTCTCAATTTGTGCACAATGTTGATTGGACCAATTCCATTTCTGTCTTTGGCATATATTGGAATATACCAAGGCAGTTCGAGGAAAAAGTGTCATCAATTGTCTAAAGGTGTCTTTTAGAAGCATTTCCAGACCTACCCCAGTCAATGTGCCTAGATCATTCCCACCACAGTGCACAATTATAAGGTCTGGTTCTGGGAGATGCATAAAAGTTTTCACCAATGGTATTAATTGGTGACATCTTAATCCTCTTTGCCCAATCCACGTTATCTGCACATTTGGTAAATCAAGGTTGGAAATTCGTCTGCTTGCTGCATATTTTCCACTCCAGTGAATATAGCTGTGTCCTAAAAGCCAAACCTTCATTTTCAAGGCAGATGCAGTCGTGCTCCGATGGGTTGTGGAAGTGGAATGGCAGTTAGAAGCTGAAATTCAGGATAAAAAAATGGATGAGGCTTGGTGTGGTTGAAAAACAAAAGATGATTGGTTGATTCTAATACGTGAAGATTGAAGACTACGTTGCATGTTAATGTTATGTAAAAGAAAAAGTAGTATTTGGTGTGAAAAAAATGACATGTAACAGAGCTGTGGATAGGCAGGTGTTTCTGGAGGGAAAACAGTGTTGTTAGTTTGCTGTAGAACGTTGAGATATGAACTTTTGACCTGTGCCTTCAGCCAGGTGCAGAATGAGGTGTTACCATGGAAACAGCCAGAGATGGCAGTGGGTGATGGGTGACTTTTATGTGACATTGAAAATATTGTGAGGGACAACCAACTGAAATGTAAATTTTAATACAAAATTTTGCGGGAGGAAATATGATTGGCTGAAGAGACATATATGAGTCTGTATTGACTGGATATCTGTGCCATTGAATTTTGGTTGCAGTGATAGCAGCATAATTGAGACTTCCGTCAAACGAATATCTATTTTGTGACTGTCACTGTTGTACATCGTACAAAGCATTGGTAAAGGTAAGTCTGTAACTGTTTGTTTTGTCATGTACCGTAAAAGAAAGGGTTCACGGGCTGTTATAGGCCTGTGGGTTCTAGTATGAGTAAATCAGGTCGACAAAAGAAAATATTAAGTTAGTACAGCTGAAGTTACGTGGAACACATGAATACTGTTTCAATATACAATCATTTTAGTTGAGATTATGGATTAAAAGAGAGAACGTGTATATTTGAAATGTTTATTCAGAAATGCACTGTTTTCAAGGCAAGTTTCTTATCTAATACGAGTGCAGACATTGCAAAAAACAAAGTAATCGGTATAGCCACTAGTACATAAAATACAAACGGTATAGTTGATGAAAAATGAATATGGTTTAGCAAAATTAATTATACACTCTTATGAGGAAGTATATTGGGGCAGATTTATGAAGGCCTTGCGCCGCCGGTGCGTTACTTTTAACATAAAGAAGGCTCATTATACGTTAATAAATGGATGAAGGTCTCTGGCCTTTCAGTTTAGGAACGATACATGAAAATGCTAGTGGTTAGACCAGTGTTTCCCAAACTGTGGTCCGCGGACCCCCAGGGGTCCTTGACCCATTCTCAGGGGGTCCGCAGGCAGCAGTTTTAAAAGCACTTCAAAGTTCCTTGCAGAGTTATCAGTTTTGGAGCAACAATAAAAGTGTCAAGATAACACCAGTGATTAATGTACCTGCTGGAGAGAGGAGAGTTTTGTCCAGTGGCAACTTCAACTTATCTAATGTAGCACAGAGGGTTACTGCAAAGAATATGTACCATGTATTTAATTTAAAAAAATGTTATATGCATAGGTCAGTGGGTTACTTACTGCTTTTGTAAGTAACTTATTTTTCTTCCCAAATTGTCGTATCCTTGTGCATAATAAGGTCTTCATTTACTATTCTTTGAAAGCTAATAAAATTCAATCTGTAATGATAACTGTGTTGTAGACTGCACCATTGTTTCCCAAAAACCTTTGGGGGAGAGCATTCCAAAGCACCCTCTGTAGTGGTCAGGCTCACTCATTGCACTTGGTATGCACCGTATGGGGACTGGTCTGAAAACATTTTCTAGGGCTGCTTTTGGTTTCCAGACTGGCCCTTGCAGGAGCAGGAGCCTCGAACAGCAAAATAAAACCAGCCATGTAAAGGTTTGTCACTGGGATGCAGCACCAATCTTCCCATTAAATTATTTAGTTTTTTGTAAATTCACAGAAGTGGAGGAGCGTGTCGTTATCCTCCTTGGCTTAATGACACGGTCCACCACTTCGGAAACGAGGGTTTTGGCCATATTTACAAGAATATGGTGCAGCCCTGTGTTTCCTCCTGCGCTTGCGCTACACTTAGCAGGGTAGCGGCAATGCAGGCACCCTTGCACCATAGTGCAAGTGTGACTGCGTGCAGGGGAAGATTGTTTATGTACAGGAAGATCCTCCTTCCTGAACATAAAAAATCCAAGGCGTTTTGCTTTTTCCATGTGTACTGCATAAGGCAGCACACATGAAAAAAGCAAAATCGAGGAGAAATAAAGCATTTATCCTCGTTTCGTCAAGTTAAGTCCAGGTGTTTCCTGGTTTTAATTATGGCGCAGTCTCCTATTTACGCTGCCCTTGTAAATAGGAGGCAGCGTTAAAAAATCAATGGCTGTTGCAGTGAAACGCCCATCGCAACACCCACTGCCCACCTCTTTCAAGTTAAGTATTGCATGAAAGTGGTTCTTATTTGCAAAGCAGCGTTAAGCCATAGTAAGTGGCTCAACGGTGCCTTGTACATAGGGCGAAACCCATATCGCCACGGGAATATCGCAAAAAGTGACGTTCCCATGGAGATAGGGGTTTGTAAATATGCCCCAAAAATTGTTAGTAATTCGAGTTTTTCTTTTGTGTACACCTGAAACAATTTCCCTGAGATATGTGGCATACAAGGTAAAACAGAACACCGGGACCTTTATCGATTGCGTTATGTTGCACAAAAGAAAAAAATACACGTAACAGACTTGGATCATTTACATTTTCACTATTTCTGGGCACTTTGCTTTTTGACCTTTCAGTAACCGACTTGCTTTATTTCGCCTGTATTTTACGTAGATCGGAAACAATGGCTATGTATTCGAACTTACCAATTCAAGAGCCACTATTATATTTGGTTTTCACAAAATCTTTATTCAAAAATGATGACGTACAAATGCAGGCATACAACCACGTAAGTGATGACGCACAAATGCAGGCCTAAAACTACGTGGGCCAGCCACGGAGCAGACTGGGGCTGTACAAGAGGGCATATTTATCTGAAGAAAACATAACTGAGTCGGTGGTCATTTTATTTCATCAAGGTACGATAAGTGCAATAGAATCATATCGAAAATTCATTGTGGGCAAGTACCATCAGTGTTGAAAAATCGACCTTTCAATAATACTGTAATTAATGATGCGTCAGAACTTAATATCAATTCATTGTCCGGAAGTTCAAGCAATACTCATCCCCTTCCGCCATGTGCTTCAAGAACTGCATCCATATTTCATGATCTGAAGTCTGAGCATCCGGAACACAACGGGGAATTGCGAGTTTCGTTTATATCGGCGCCATTTTGGGTGGGGTCAGGCGGGCCCAAGTATAGTCAAAATGTCTCCACCAACTCGGGGTTGGACCAGAATCTCTTTCGGCAGTCCAGAAGTTCCGTTAAGCGGCAACAGAAGGGACCGATGACATGAACCATCAATCAAAGAAATTGAGGGGCAACAATCTTTCCTACCGGGTCATACTGATGTTCCACCGGAACCAATCGAATCAGTAGTCTGCAGGATTTTTGGTCATTCAAACTGAGGCTGGCGTCAGCATGAGAGCGCCAACGTCTCGTGGCTACGCTTTGGTCGTTCTGCGGGCAATCATGGCAGTCCTTTTCCATCGGGGGCGGTCGGAGGCCCGCGGAGGCGAGGGCCCTCCGCAGCTCTCGTAGAATCTTCAAAGTTGAGGAGAACGCCTCTGGACAGGTGTCTTCCATTAAGAAAATATTGTTGGCAGCATTTTGAAAGGAAAGACAGGGGCCCATTTTCTGGTTAACAGGCGACCAGGCCAACTTTTCACGCCAGGCCCATTCCTGCAAAGTCGACCGCCATTTTTAGGAGATCTGCAACCACCGGCAGTCACTGGGTTGCAGGAGCAGATGGACTCAAGCCTGTTGGGCGAAGCATCGTTGCACCGCCACAGTGGACGAGTCCCTGCTGGGTGAGTGGAGCGTCGCTGTACCGTAAGAGTGGACGAGTCCTTTGCGGGGCGCGTGGAGCGTCCCTATACAGCCACAGTGGGCGAGTCCTTTGCTGGGCTCATGGAGCGTCCCTATACCGCCACAGTATGCGAACCCTTTGCTGGGCTCGTGGAGCGTCCCTATATCGCCACAGTGGACGAACCCTTTGCCGGGTGCGTGGATTGTTGGGGGTGCAGCTGAGGGGCCTCCACCTGGGGAGGCGGGAGAGGCTCGTCCGCGCCGCCTCTCCCTCCCAGTGCACCCCACGGCATCTTGCTGACATTTGTTATGGCCGGACCAGGCGATGAAGAGAGGGGGGGGTCGGAGGCATATGCAAGACATCCCCCCCTTGTGGCCCGCAAGGCGCCGAAAGAGGAAGGGAATGGCAAGACAAGTTCATCTCAGGTCGGGCCCATGCCTTCTCCGGCCGATGGCGGCCGGCCGCTCTTTGCCACGGCCCCAGGAATGGATCCCTTGGTTCATCCTGGGGACAGGCCTTGGCGCGTGGTGTCGCCTCCGGACTATTCGCGTAATGGTTCTCCACCCCAGGCCGTTGCCGACGGCTTTTATAGACTTTCTGACGCTCAAAAACCCTACTAGAAAGCAGCCCAAAAGTAGCCCAACATTGCTACTTTGGGGGAGGAGGGACAGGGACGGCGTCAAGTAGACGGCGAAATGCATTGTGGGTTTGTTGCTGCGGCCGTTTGTCATGTAAATAGTTGTTTTAATATATTTTTGTTCAAGAATAAAAACATTTTAACCTGTTATTTTGCTGTTGTATGGTATATTTCTAATATTTGTCGCTCTGATGTCGTTTCCCCTCCAAAATGTAACATGTGATTGTAATCTACAGCCGGACATTCCGACAGGACATGAGAGCAAAAGGGGGGGGGCAGATCTGAAGTTGGGCAGGCGATAAGATCACGTTTTGCTATGCGGGGCTATCTATGTTCGTGATGGGGTCTAAAAGGGGCCACTGTGCCGTGACTTTCGCTTTAACTCCAATAGTGGTGAGGGTGAACACAAATGAACGCCGCTTATGTACATATACATTTTCATTTTCTACACCACATGAAACCTGCGTCAGGTTTCATATAGGCGTTTTGTTGTAGGGTGGGCATTCATTTGCATGAAAGCCCTGTAAAACTAACACAGTGAAATTTAGAAGATTTCACTGAGTCAGCTTTATAGAATTGCTGAATCAAATCCTTACGCTTGTTTGAAACAGGCATAAGGAGTGATGCACCATGCAATTTGTGGCTTGCTCCTGTGCATTGCAGTAGACATGTCGCGCTTACGACGTGATTCCTGCAATGTGCTGCTTTTGCGGCACAGATGCGTGACGCATCTGTGTTGTTTTTGCTCAATGGTGCTCCACATTGTAAATGCGGCACACCATGGGTGGCAGAGCAGCGGTGCACATTAACTGGTGCATCTCTGGGGATGCGCCAGTTAACATAAATCTGCCCCTTTACATTTAAGTATGAGCAAGGGACACAGAGTTGGTGAGGCTTATCCAAGGTTAAAAAGAGATGAGTCCTGTTCACTGAAAACTTGGACATAGGACTCACCTCCTCAGCATCGCTGGACATGGCTAAATAATAGCTGCAAAATGTTACTCTTGTTAAACAATTTTACTATTATAGTCTCTGAGATTTGTCTCTTACTCTGCAACATCTTATTGTTGTTCTCTTTCTTTAAAGATAACGACAACATCAACCATGAGTGATAATGAGCAATCCGTTGATCTCGATCTTATCGTTGAACTTGTCATTGAAACGTCAGTGGAAGTGGATCCCTTAGATGATTTAAATCCTGAGGATGATGAAGAACATGATGAGGATGCCGATTTGTCAGAATTGTATGACATAGGGTGGGAAGCTGACGTGCTTGAGCCTATGGAACTATAAACATTTATTTTAAAAATTTACTGGAAATAAAAAGTGAAAATGTAAACCGATTCATTTAAAATTAAACACAACTTGAAAAACAGGTTATGTGTAGTGTCTTTAATAAAATAGTCAAATATGCTCATAAAAAATATTTCTAAACCAATGAAAAGCTTTATTAACAAGTCACATGACCTGTTATGCTTACGTTACGCGCTCCGCGCCGCGCCCCGGATTGCTTCCGGGAAGCTGCGCTTCGCGCCTCGCGCACCGGAGCACTTCCGGGTGCGCTAACGCGGCGTGTCATATGACGCATCATGCAACAACGCGATACGTCGTTGGGGCTCCACCGGAACTGATTGAATTGGTAGTCTTACAGTGTTTCTGGAAGTTTCAGACTGAAGCTGGCGTTAGCATGAGAGCACCCCGTGGCTACGTCGTGGCCATTCTGCGAGCAATCATGGCAGAAGCTCCCCACCGGAACTCTGCGGGAGTCGGGGGCCCCTGTGACTTTTGTAGAATCTTCAAGGCCTCGTAGTAAAAGTATGCGTGGTAAAGGCTGTCGTTGTAACCACGCATGCGTTGTAATGCATGCGTGGTTAAAGTTTTCGTTGAAACGGCCTCGTTGTAGTGGTTGTTTCCCTTCAGGCCCATGCTGTTTCAAAACTGTGCATGTGCTTGAAGCAGGCGTAGGTATTGACGCAGCATAGAAACTACTAAGAACCAATTGGAAGTGTTGTTTTCAAGTCACATGACTTCACATGCGCGTCTCAGGACGTGTACGTGGTGATAGTATCTAGTCACGTACGCCATTTGGAAGTAGCGGTCTAATTTAACGAAGTTTCAAAACGTGAAAAGGAGTAAATTCAAACATATCCGGATTTAATATATCTTTTGAGCTCGATTCAAGCATACAATTGTTAAAGTATAAAACCTTTTATATATTTTTTTGAAAATAGCAAGGTGTGTACATTCGGTCACACACGAAAGTTTAAAAAGACATTCGGCTCCATTTAATGAAAATGTTCATAATAATAAAAAAGAAGCCTAGGTTTAGTGTCTTTGACGTAGTATAAGTTCTTTGATGGGTCTATGAAGAAATTTAATAAGTTGCAATTGTAAAGTTTTCTCGAAATATATAGGCGAGTGCGCGCACACGGTCGCGCACGAACGAAAGCCAAAAAAGCGGAGATAAACCCCCTTTATAATATGCTCCTGGAGCTCTTTTTGGTACAATGAGTTAGTTCTGAAAAGAACTTTTTTTTTTTTAAAACAAGTGTTATGTTGTGTTTGATTTTTTAAACTTGCAACAACATTTTTCATATGTGACACAGGATCGAAATGAAATGAAGAAATTTATCTTTTCTCGGGGCATTTATGACTCTCAATTTTTAGTTTAGTAAGAATGAGGCTCTGCTCTCCGTACAGAAGAATTTCTCCACACTCGTTGCATTTCATGTGCACCTTTGCAAGATATGGTCTCAAGTCCATCACAGCACTCAATGGAGATACAGGTCGTCCACCAGAAGATGTGCTGGCCACCTCTGATGGTAATAGCGTGGCCAGGGCTCTTGTCGATGCCTTTGCAAATTCAACAGGGTGCACTTGTTTGACATGCCGCACCATGGTATGTATGGAAAAGGAATATTTTTTTCTTGGATTTCCTCTTGAGAGAACCTTATTGCATATCGTGCAGGTAACTTTTGGCGCATTAACTTTCTTTTGTTCTTCAGGATAAGTGAGAAATTGCCAAATAAAAGATTCCTTTTTTCTTTTTAAAGGTAGTCGCTCATTTCCTTCAGATTCGGAAGATGAATGCGGGGCGGCAGCCATTTCAGCAAAGTCTTCCGAAGGGTGTTGAACGTTGTTCTCTTTTGAGAGTAGAAAAGATAGTGAGAGAAGTGGGTGGAGTACTCCGTGTAAATTGCAGAATAGAAACTACTAAGAACCAATTGGAAGTGTTGTTTTCAAGTCACATGACTTCACATGCGCGTCTCAGGACGTGTGCGCGGTGATAGTATCTAGTCACGTACGCCATTTGGAAGTAGCGGTCTAATTCAGCGAAGTTTCAAAACGTGAAAAGAAGTAAATTCAAACATATTCAGATTTAATATATCTTTTGAGCTCGATTCAAGCATACAATTGTTAAAGTATAAAACCTTTTATATTTTTTTTTAAAATACCAAGGTGTGTACATTCGGTAACACACGAAAGTTTAAAAAGACATTCGGCTCCATTTAATGAAAATTTTCATAATATTAAAAAAGAAGCCTAGGTTTAGTCTCTTTGACGTATTATAAGTTCTTTGATGGGTCTATGAAGAAATTCAATAAGTTCAAATTGCAAAGTTTTCACGAAATATATAGGCGGATGCGCGCAGTCGGTCGCGCACGAAAGCTTGGAAATGCGCCATCCATTTTATTGAGAACTGTTGCCGAGAGTGCGCACACCGGGTCGTGCACGAAAGTTTAGAAAGGCTATTTTTATTTATAGACAAATTTTAATGCGTTGAAAAAAAGGCAAGGTACAGACTTTCTAATTCTGTATCGCTTTACAAGGAGTCTCTATGCAACTTGAACAGTGAAGAAAACAGATTTTTTCCGAAAAAAATATTGCCAGAACTTTATTGACAAAAGTATAGGTTGCATACACGAGATATTTCTGAATTAGCATTTTAAAAACCAATGAAATTCACTGAAAAAACCATAGGTTTTACACACGTTATAGTTAGGAAGTAGCATTTACAAAACCTATGAAATTCACTGAAAAAACCATAGGTTTGACACCAGTTATAGTTAGCTGGAAATTTTACTGATATAAAACCAATGAAATTCCACGTTATAGTTAGTTGGACTCACTATAACTTGCGCGTGTAATGCACTGCTGATGACGTCACATATTACATCACTCATGACATCACTGATGACACCATCCTTGTGACACAGTGACAGACCTCCTTTCACTGTAATCTAACCCTTGAAACACATATTCAAAAATAGAAACTACAATTTTCAAAAAAATGGAGATACCCATACCAGTTACAACAACCAATTCAATAATTCCACCATCTATATACACATTCACTAATTCACCAACAGTTCTATATATTCACTCATACATATATTCACTAATCATATGTAGTGATACACCTACACATCCTGTTACACACCGAAAGTCATCCAAAAATTATTCACACACATACTCACACATGCAAATAAACTATTGAACATCCATTTATTTGCATAAACAGCTATACACACACTACCACTTTACTTCTAAGGAAACTTACACATACTTACTCTCTTAAAAAATCACTTATAGAAAAATACTAATTTAAACAGGAACTCTTACAATCCCTCACTCTCAGATATACTCACTTATATACATCAATATTCACATATACTAGATTAAAACATATGTAGTTACTGATAAAGACACTAATAAGACAGTCATTCACTCACTAACACAGACATATACACACTCATCCACCCATACAGTCCTGCACATATGCTGTCTTCAAAACTCATACAAACAGAGACTCAGCCATTCTTGCATCTATGTAGTAAGTAATTCCCCCACCAAACCATGCAAACACTCATACTGATACTAAGAAAAACATCTAATAACCTATATACATACACATGTAGCAACTCACCAACCCATGCAGGCACTGATATACAAAGTGAAACACTAATACATATATTGAACTATTTAAGGATTACTCACTAATATATGTATTCACTAAGATATTCAATAATATATACATATATAACACATATTTAGTTTTTCAGAAAGACACACATTCACTGGATGGTGTCATCAGTGATGTCATGAGTGATGTAATATGTGACGTCATCAGCAGTGCATTACACGCGCAAGTTATAGTGAGTCCAACTAACTATAACGTGGAATTTCATTGGTTTTATATCAGTAAAATTTCCAGCTAACTATAACTGGTGTCAAACCTATGGTTTTTTCAGTGAATATATATATATATATATATATAGATATATATATATATATATATATATATATATATATATATATATATATATATATATATATATATATATATATATATATATATCGCAATGAACGGACCTTTGCGATCAAGAACGGCTGTGGAAAATGTAATATTTAATTGTTTACTATTATATATATATCTATATATATCTATATATATGTATATATCTATATCTATATCTAAATATATATATATATATATATATATATTTATATATATATATATGTATATATATATATATATATATATATATATATATATATATATATATATATATATATATATATTCACTGAAAAAACCATAGGTTTCACACCAGTTATATTTAGCTGAACATTTTACTCATACAAAACTATTGAAATTCCCACGTTATAGTTAGTTGGACTCACTATAACTCGCGCGCCCGCAATCCACTGCTGATGATGTCACATATTACATCATTCATGACATGGTCAGTGACATCACTGATGACATCACTGATGACATCACGGATGACATCTCAAATGACATCACTGATGACATCACTGATGACATCATCCATGTGATAATACGATGCACCTCCTCACACTCTAATCTAACCTTTGATACACCCAGTGTTAAATACAAACTACCATTCCTGAAATCATTGACACACCAATACCAGTAACTACATACGCACTCACTGATTTCTAGGTCTACACACACATCCACTCATTCACCCATACAATCACTCATACATACGGTCACTCCTCAATAGAACACTATCATACCCACTCATACACCTATACAGACACTTACACACTGACACTCATCCACAGAGTTACTCAAACACCTAGTCAGTTATGCAGAGAATCAATCACACTCCCATTTCCTCAACTACACAGTTATACACACTAAACCTTACTTATTCAAACATATACTAACACATACTTACTCTCTTTTACAATCACTGATACAAGTAAACATTGATCTGTACAGTCACTTACGCAATCACAGGCTCTCATGTATAGTCATTTATATATGCCAACTCTCACATGCACTGTGTTTTACATATGTACTTACTTGGACATGGAGCACTGAGATAGCCATTCACTCACCAACACATCTATGCAGACAGTCAACCCCCATACAGCTCTTTCAACATGCACTCTTGAACCCATATACCAAGTGAATCAACTGCTCACACATATATGCACAGAGTCACACACCTCCCAGCAACCCACACACACACTCACCCTCACATACAAATACTTGAACAACCAATCAATAACCCATATGGCCACTCATATAGCTACTGATCAACACATGCAGCAGCTTACACAACAACAGACATACTGATGCACACATTCAGACAGTTTAGTCACTAACCAATGCATTCAGTAAGACACATTTAATCACTCACTCATACAGTCAGTCACGCACCTACTAAATCCTTCATCCAGACACTCATACATCCACTCATTCTTCAATATGTAAAACATATTTTAACTTTACAGAAACACAAAGTCACTGGATGATGTCATCAGTGATGTCATTTGAGATGTCATCAGTGATGTCATCAGTGATGTCACTGACCATGTCATGAATGATGTAATATGTGACATCATCAGCAGTGGATTGCGGGCGCGCGCGTTATAGTGAGTCCAACTAACTATAATGTGGGAATTTCAATGGCATTGTATGAGTAAAATGTTCAGTGTTCAGCTAACTATAACTGGTGTGAAACCTATGGTTTTTTCAGTGAATTTGAAAGGTTTTTTAAATCCTAACTATAACGATTGTGAAACCTATGGTTTTTTTTGTGAATTTCTAAGGTTTTTTAAAAGCTAATTCCTAACTATAATGATTGTGAAACCTCTGTTTTTTTCAGTGAATTTCATTGTTTTTTAAAAAGCAAATTCATTTGTTTATCGACTTTGTAACCTACGATATTTTTTATTTTTTATTAGCTGTTTTTTTATAAGTATTAATTATATTTAAAAAAATATATATATATTTGTTCAATGTATATATTTTTTTATCATTTTTTCCTGGTGTGCTCAGGGTGCGCGCACCGGTAAGCTTACCCGTATCATTTTGACTTGGGGCGCTCAGGGTGCGCGCACCGGTAAGCTCTCCCGAGAGCGCAGCAAGAGCGCTAATTCTGCGTTCTTAAAAAAAAATATGTATGAAAAGTAAAAAATAATGCGAACATTCAGTACCATACTTATAAAAGCAGTATTTTTGATTTACGAAATTAAAATGATTTTCCATTTCCGTAAAGCTACCAAAACGAAACTCAGGCGCGCCGCGTAAGCGCCCCCGGAAGCGCCTACGTTCGCGCCGCGTAAGCGCCCCCGGAAGCGCTCCGTTGCTCGCAGCGTAAGCGTGTCAAGTCATGTGACCTTAAAATAACACTTTTCATTGGTTGCTAACAGTTTTTTTTACAAAGAATGAAATCCCCACCCATTTCCTTCACTTCTTCTTTCACTTTTGTGACTGCAAGACCTGTCTTTTTGCTGCTTAATCTTTGTTGAATTATCATGACTGCCAGAGCATCGAGCCGCAATGATGACTCTGATGGATTCATTGATGAAGAGCCTCCTCAGCCTAGAGTTAAGGAGCATTTTATCTGGAAATTTTTTGATATTCCAGAGGGACTTGAGAAAGTAAATGCTCCAAAGGTGGAGTGTAAGATCTGCCATACTGTACTTTCCAGAGGAGACCCCACAAGGAAGTACAGTTTTGGTAATTCTACCATGATTCGCCACGTCGAGAGAAGGAATCCCCAGAACTATGCCCGGGAGAGTGTCAGGGCTCTGGCACGAGAGGCTCCAAGAGAGGGTGCCTCTACTTCAACTGGAGGAGCAACTACATCGGTGAGGGGGCGACCAGAAGAGCTGATCCCTAATATTCAGCCTGCTTTTAATGAAGCCATAATTAAATGCGGACAATGTGATCAGCTACTTTGTTATGGGGAACAAAGTGTTATGCTCATGGTTCGAGCATTAGAGAACAACCGCTACCGTCCCCAGCCCTAATTTTAATTTTGTTTTTGCTCCTGTTGAGCAGTTTCCCATTCCCTGTTTTTGTTTTTGTTAAAAAAAAAGGAAAAAAGAAGAAAAAAAAAGTTCTTTTCAGAACTACCTCCAATTCTCATCAAAGAGCTGTATTCTTAAAAAAATGAAAAAGAGTAACTGAAGTGGAGTGCAGTGAGAGAGGAGAGGAAAATTAGTGAGAAAGCAAAGAAAGGGACGAGAGGGGAAGGGAAGTGAAGTAGGGGGACTGAAAGAAGGTGAGTGTGGGGAAGGAGAGTGAGGAGAAGGAGAGTGAACATGGGGATAGTGGATAAGTGAAAAAAATGTAGTAAAAGAACGGGGGTGTGGAAGGGTAAGAAAAGAGCAGTGATGTTTAGGAAAGAGTGGAGATACAGACTGCATAAACACAAGTGAGTGTGAGACAAGGTGAGTAAGGCAGTGAAAAAACAGAGAAAGTGAAAGAAAAAGTAAGAGTAGAAGACTGAAGGCCTCATTTATGAGGCCATGCGTCACTTTTACGCCACCGGTGCGTCACTTTTTGTGACGCACCAGTGCTGTAAAAAATGCACCTTGTTGAGTCATATTTACAAAGTGACGCATCTAGGTAGATGCATCACTTTGTAAACCCCTGCGCCACATTATACCTGCGCCAGGTGTAATGTATGCAAAGGGGGCATATTGACGCAGGAAAGGGTCGTAGAAGTGATGCAGTGAAATCTATGAGATTTCACTGCGTCACTTTTAGGACACCGTTGCGTCAAAATCTTGCGCCTGCCTCACAGCAGGCGTAAGACTGACGCAGGCCCTTTCACATGGGGCTGGCCCCATGTGAAAGGATGCAATACTGGAGTTGCGTCACTTTTGTGACACACTCCAGCAATGCATCACTTTTGCGCTTACAGATACGTCAGAAATACTGACATATCTGTAACTCCTTGCGACATAATACGTCATACATTAAATATGACGCATGAGTAGAAGACTGAAGGCCTCATTTATGAGGGCATGCGTCACTTTTACGCCGCCGTTGTGTCACTTTTTGTGCCGCACCAGTGGTGTAAAAAATGCACCTTGTTGAGTTATATTTACAAAGTGACGCATCTAGGTAGATGCGTCACTTTGTAAACCCCTGCGCCACATTATACCTGCGCCAGGTGTAATGTATGCAAAGGGGGCGTATTGACGCAAGAAAGGGTCGTAGAAGTCACGCAATGAAATCTAAGAGATTTCACTGCGTCACTTTTAGGACACCGTTGCGTCAAAATCTTGCGCCTGCCTCACAACAGGCGTAAGACTGACGCAGGCCCTTTCACATGGGGCTGGCCCCATGTGAAAGGATGCATTGCTGGAGTTGCGTCACTTTTGTGACACACTCCAGCAATGCATCACTTTTGCGCTTACTGATACGTCAGAAATACTGACGTATCTGTAACTCCTTGCGACATAATACGTCATACATTAAATATGACGCATCAGGAATGTCGCAAGGAGAGGGCACTGAAAAGTGATGCATCGCTGCTTTCACGCAGCAATGCGTCATTTCTCATAAATAAGGCCCTGAGTGAGAGAGGAAAGAAACATAAGTGAGGGAGTGTGGCTGTGTTATAGGGATTGAGTGTGATAGAAGAGGAGTGACAGACTAAGGGGTCAGAGAGAATGAGGCTAACAGAGAGAGAATGAGGTAAGAGGAGTGTAGAAGTAAGAGGACAGAGGGAGTAAGAGAAGGAATTAGTGAAGTGGAGTAAGGACAGTAAGGGAAGGGAAAACAGTGAAAGAGCAAAGGATGGGAAAAGAGAGGAAGAAAAGAATAATGGCATAGATTCTTTCTCATTTCAGACCCATATTCTTTTACCTAACCGATTAAAATTGTTCCCACATAAATTCAAAACCAAACTGCACATTTTTATTGGTTGTACATTTCAAGACTTTGAAACTCACATACCATTCACCCATCCCCCAGTGCTCATTCACCAAGTAACCATGGTAACTCCCTCTTAAACCAGCACACAGTTCACAAGTTCATCATACTATGTTGCAAAAAAATCCATCAAGGTTGTTTGACCTCTCAATCTACTAGCTAATGAAATGCAATGTTTCTTTAAATGACTTTTTCTCAACCATTTAAATGACTTCTTACAAAAAAAAAGCATGCAGCCTAATTTTCAGTGGAGATTTTTAAGAAAGCACCAATCATTTCTGGTTTTTCAACTGCACTGATTCCCAAGCACTTTTTTTCATAATCAAACTGCCATTTAATTTCCACAATTCATCTGACTAGAAGCACATCTACCTTCAACATGCAAAAAGTCTGGTTTGTGGGTCATAGCTATGTCCACTGGAGTCAAAAATACGCGGCTAACAGAGGTATTTACAACCTTGATTTACCAAATGTGGACATTGTATGGATTGGACAGAGAGGATTGAGAAGTCACCAATTGATACCATTGGTAAAATCCTTTATGCATTTACCACACCCTGACCTTATAATTGTGCACTGTGGTGGCAATGAATTGGGCACTTTGACTGGGGTAGGTCTGGAAATGCTTTTAAAGGACATCTTTGGGCAATTGATGTCACTTTTTCCAAAAACTGCCTTGGTATTTTCTAATATATGCCAAAGGCAAAAACGGAACTGGTCCAACCAATTTTGTCCACCGATTGAAAAAGCAAGGAAACATGTAAATAAATCTGTTTCTGCTTACCTCAGAGACTATGGTATGGGTTCCATTTACCACAACAACTTGCGTTACAACATGCAAGACATCTATAGGAGAGATGGTGTGCATTTTACAGATGAGGGGAATAGAGTTTTCCTCTTGAATATAAGACTCTGCATTGGTACCTACTTGTAGGTACAAAAAACACCCACATAACACAACAGCTCTTTTCAGAGCTACCCTACCTCTAAGCACTCTAAATTATTTTTTTACTATCATTTTTTACACTGTTTTTCCCTGTGGTGCGCTCAGGGTGCGCGTACCGGAGAGCGCACCTGGGAACGCACCCAGCGCTTACCCCGCGAAAATTTTAAAAAAAAAAAGTTTTTTTGCCCTTCAGGGTCCTTCTAGGCCCCCCTCAGAAAACCTAGGGGATCAGGGGGTGTCTACTCTGCCCCCTTTTAATTATTTCCCCCTTTCTTTTTCCCGTAGCGCGCCGGGTGCGCTCCTCAGTACGCGCACCTGTGAGCGCTCGGAGAGCGCATATAGATATATATGTGTTTTTGAAGTTCATTTTCAAAAAAACCACTGGAGCAATTTTCACCAAACATAGCAAAGGCACATCTGCGTACCAGTCCCTACAATTTTGCCAAGTTTGGCGTAATTCCGTTCAGCGGTTCGGGCTGTAGACTTATCAGACCGCCCTATGGAAATTAACATGGGGAAAACACGTTTTGGGACCCCCTTTTTTCTCACCCCCACTCTACGAATACCCCCGAATTCCTCCAGGGAAGGAGCGGAGCGGAGCTGGCCAAAATTTTTGAAAATTACACGCAAATTCCTCAACCGGCACCAGAGTTATTCCCAATAGAATGTTGCGGATTTCCTATGGTTGCCAATCCTAACTATAACTACGTACTGGCGACCTCCAGTAGGTAATAAATAAATATATATATATATTACCTACTGGCGGTTGCCAGTAGGTAGTTATAGTTAGGACCTTTTTTCCATAGGAAATCCACAACATTCTATTTGGAATAACTTTGGCGGTGATTGATGAATCTTCGCGAATTTTTTTTAACTTACGGTCAGCTCCGGTCCTCTCCTATCCTGAAAGTTTCACAGTGATTCATCAAGTGGGGGCCGAGATAAAAGGAAGGTCCCAAAACGTGTTTTTCCCATGCAATTTCCCATAGGACCTTTAGCCAAAGCTACAGCCCGAACTGCTGAACGGAATTACGCCAAATTTGGCAAAGAGGTAGTCCTCAGTTCAGACTCGTGTCTTTTGCTTAAAAGTTGTCAATCTGTTCAGTAGTTACTGAGAAACTTACAGTTAAACGCATTTATATATCTATGGCCGCGGTGGATCAGCGCATCCTGAGCGCACCGTGAGCGTTCCATGAGCGCACCATAAGCCCACCCTTCCGATCATGCACTGAATGCTAATTGGCTGTCAACATTCGTAACCAGGAAGTGTTGGCCACCATTTTGTGTCTTGTTAGAAGCGAGGCTGATGAAGTCAGTGGAATATGTGTGCAATTCGTAGAAAGGGCAGGGTAGAAATACTTTTACCCTCTAGACCTGCTTAGGGGGTCCCAGAAGGACCCCCAGGGCCCACACATTTTTAAAAAATATTTTTTAAAAAGACGCAGCAGGTGCGTGTGAGGTGTGCGGACTCTGCCATAAAAATAATAAATAAAATAAAACAGAGCTTTATTTATAATTAGCCCCTGGGGGGCTAAAAACTGGGGGCAAAATTATTACATTTTATGGGGGGCCCAGAGGGGCCCCCCAGCCCTGGGGATCGTCACCCCGCAGAGCTACAAAAAAAATGGTTGGGGAGGGGTCCAAGGACCCTAAAGCCATGGGGACCATCACCCCCCGGGCATTATGTATTGTGGGAAGGGGACTGCATGGCCCCCCTCCTGGAGCACTCGAGGGTAACGTCACCCCCGGGGCTACAAAAAAAATGGTTTAGGGGCTGCAAGGTCTCCAAAGCCCCGGGGACCACAACTCCCCGGGGCATTATGTATTGTGACAGGGCCGGCTCCTGCAGTGTCCCGGGGTGTCCATCCCGCCCTCCCATTGCAAGGAAATCTCTTCTCTTTTTCAAAATCTAAATCAGATTCCTTTTCGACATCGGGAGCTGCATCTTAGTAGCTCCCCATGTGGAAAAGCAATGCCGGCTCCCAAACGCGCAAACGTTGTGCACCAGAGGCGCTGGAGTCGTGCACCCTACAGATTATGAGTCGTACATCCAGCGCATGCACACCAGGGGGCCACACTGAGCGCGCGTTGTGTGTGCGACTTCTAATTTTACCATAAAAAAATAGCCCCTATCAGTAATTTCTAATATCCCCGGGGACCCCATCCCCCGGGTGTTATAAAAAATGTTGAGGACCATGGGGGAGCCTAAATGCCCTCACGGACCAGCCGGCTCCCCGCGTCCTTTGGGAGCCGGCATTGCTTTTCCACATGGGGAGATGCTAAGATGCATGTGGAAAAGCAACCTAGTTGGATTTTGAAAGAGAGAACAGATTTCCCTGCTCTCTCTCTCAAAATCCAAATCAACTTTGATATGGGAGGGCGGGAGCCGCAATACTCCCGCCCTCTTACAGCAAACAGCAGGGTCCCCGGGGGTAGGCACCCCGGGACACTGCAGGAGCCGGCCCTGGGGTGTGGCAGTCCCAAGGGCCCTCGAGGGCTCATGGTGGAGGGCCACGCAGCCTGCCTCCCACAATACACAATTCCCAGGGGGGGTGGTGGTTCCCGGGGCTTGTGGGGGGTCGTTGAGGCCCACACACTTCTTATTTTGCAGGGGGGGCCTTGGTGACCCCCCAACCATTTATTTTATAGTCCCGGGGGGTGGCTCTCACTCTTGCATAGAAAACAGCAATGTTGAGAAAATTTTCCGGTAAGATAACAAAGGATTTTCAAGTCCATTTTCTGCGTTTTTGTTGTAGTTTGCAGCCGTTAAAGCGACGACAATTTTAACTCCGTCTCTGTAAATATTCCAGTAAGTTTTGTAATCTCATCTTCCATTTAAATAGGCACGAAGTATTTATTGAAGTTCATTGTGAATCGTGAAGCAACACTGTCTAATTGTGATCGATAAAGAATTGAATGAGTTGTGTACTTGTTTTGCTCATAATGTGCATAGGGGAAGATTTACAGGTTCATTGCATTACTATTGCATCACTTTTAAGATGGGAAAAGTGATGCGAAAGTTGCGCAAGGGGGTTGTACATCTGGTACACAGTGTTCTGTTTTACTTTGCTTTCCTTTCTGTCACATAGAGGATTCTATAATGGTTTCTGTACAGCGAGTACCATTCAACCCTACCCCCAAACGGCTTACTGCCTGTTCATGGAACACTTAAGTGAGCACAGAGGTTAGAAGTTCACCACACTATGTTGCTAGTTGAAAAAGTTACTGTGCTGGAGTTTTAAAAGTTTTCCATAGGAACCGTTAGTCGTAGCTATAGACTCTGGTAAAGAGCTGGTAAAGAGTTAGCCTCAGTATTATACTTCAAGTTATAAATATCATTTCTATTTTTAAATATTTATTTTTTTATTTTTTTTTAATTCAGCAACACAAATAAAGTATGTACAAAAAACAAAGAAGACATATTCATATTCATAAGTGAAGGTTGTATCTGTATCAACAGTAGTAACTCTTATTTATTAATACAGATCATGTAATCATATAGGAGAATAGACATTGCATGCTAGCTACATCAAAGAGTAAGTGGGAAGTTTGTTATTATCTTGTTTTTTTTGTTGTTGTTTTTTGAGTCCTCATATATTGCCACCAGAAATATAACTCTAGAAAGGCTTTCTCCGGGCCACCACTTCAGACTTAATTGTTCCCGCCCTGGAGTCTGCAAGCAACCAACGGAGATCACCCAGGGGTAGGTCATTTCCCATCCCACTCCCATTTGTGGTGATTCTTGCCCTGCAGGAGGATAGGACCAAAAGAACCTCTGGCATAATCATCGGACTCGGTTCCGAATTAGCTCCCAGACCATGCCATCAGTGGAGGCCATACCATTCTTGCCTTCTCTCCGCCGCATAGCAGATCCAATCAACTCACCACCATGATGTTTCTAAGGCAGTCCGCAAATCTCGGAGGACTGGCGGACTTCCACTCCCTACATATTTCTCTTCTAGCAATGACTAAAACATTAAAAATCAATTGTGTAATATTATCTCTAATATCATAGTCTTGAGGGAGGCCGAAAAGTATTAATCTGGTATTGCATTCAACGGGTAATAATGTTACCTGCTCTAAAAAACTAGCAACCTTCTCCCAGTATGTTTCCAGTATAGGACACTCCGCAAACATATGCCTATCATCAGCTGCTCCTGTCTTGCATCTGAAACATAGATACTCATCTGCAGATATCTTTGAGAGCTTAGATGGAGTCCAATAAGCCCTATATGCTGTATAAAGATGGTTCCTCCTTAGGTTAGAGGGCTTTATAACATTCTGTGAAAGGACAAAAGAATCTGTCCATAATTTTACCATTTCCCCAGGATCCTCAGTTATTAAGTCTCCCCAGAGTTTAATTGTTTCTGCTCCCAAATTATCTTTCTCGTGTGACATTATAGTGTACCAGTGTGATATCTCACCCTTCCAGCCCCCTCCCCTGTTAACATGCTCCAACATTACAATCTCTTTTCTATTTCCCCCGCATTGCTCTTCCCACCATGAGGACAGCTGGTAAAACTTAAACCTTGAAATAGCACCTCCTGTAAGGTTGAGAAGAGATTCCCAGCTTAATAGTTCTCCATGATTACACAGGTCACCCCACTGCGAAAAACCTGCAACTTTCAATGGAATAGCTAAACGATCCATTAAGCATTCTGGGGTACCTGGAGAATCCCAAATGGGGGCCAAATTATGATAGTAGGGAATATCAAAAATTCTTCGTATCGCCTGCCATATAGCGAGCGCGGTTTTCAGAACCTTAAGACGAACCTTTTAAAAAAAATTCTGGTCTCCAAATTTAAACAAGAAAAAATCTAAGCCTTGTGGCAAGTCTGTGAGCATGGCTTGAAAAAGTTTACCATGGGATGACGAGTCCAATTTATTTGCCAGGAGCCTAACATTTTTAAACTGAAAAGCATAACAGTAAAAAAGTAAATCTGGTAAAGCCAAGCCTCCTAGTTTCAAACCCCTCCTCAATTTTCTCCATGCTATTCTAGGGGATTTAGTAGCCATATGAATGAGCCTATCCGACCTTGGAGATTAGCTATATCTTTTTTATCGATGCCCAGAGGAATTGAATTAAATAAGAAAGTTAGCTTTGGTAAAATAATCATCTTTACCAGATTCACTCTGCCATAGATATTAAAAGGCAGAGCGTTCCATCTAGTCAAGAGTTTCTTAACTTCCTTTAATACAACGTTCCAACTGGCCTTTACTACTTCATCCAGGGTTTGAGTGATATGAATCCCCAAATATCTTATTTTTGTTTTCGCCTCTAATATAGGGGACAGGCAATTCCAACACATGATGTCGGTTTTATCTTGGTTTATTCCGTACCCTGACACTGTACCAAAATCTTTGGCCAATTCTATTAAACGTGGAATAGCCTCATCAGGGTTTGATGTATAAAGTAAAAGATCGTCAGCGTAAAGTGCCGTCTTAAGTTCCAGATTTCCCAGCACAAATGGTAAAATATTGAAGTCAGATCCTATAGAACAAACAAAAGGCTCTATATAGATATCAAAAAGAAGAGGCGACAGTGGACAGCCCTGTCTTGTTCCTCTGGAAATATATAGCCAATCTGTTAAGCTTCCGTTAACTAAAACTTTAGCTCTAGGTCGTCTGTATAGAGTCTCAATCCCCCTGATAAATGTGTCCGGGAATCCAAATTTTTCCATAGTTTTCCACAGAAACCTCCAATTTACCTGATCAAAGGCTTTTGCAGCATCGATCGCAACGATAGCCAGTGGAAGCCCGTTCTTAGTTGCAAAGTCTATCGCCCCTATAACCTGATAAGTTAGTTCATTAAATTGGCGTCCAGGTATAAAACCTCTCTGATCTGAGTGTATGATGGATTTAATTACTTTTGCGAGTCTAATCGAAAGGATGCCGGAATATATTTTGGAATCTGAATTAAGGAGGGAAATAGGCCTGTATGAAGCTATTCTTTTTGGATCCTTGTTAGGTTTAGCCAGTAATGTTATTGTTGCCTCAGCCCAAGTATTGTTATTATCTTATAGTAATTGTCTGATCCTATTATTCCAATCCTCAATTGGCTTCCAAATTCTTTCCCTTCGCATCCTTGCTTGTTTCCCTCTACATGCATAAATTGCCTTTTCTTGATTGTAAATACCTAAATATCGAGTTAGCCATATTTGAAAATTAGGGGGATCTGCCTCCTTCCACCGTGCTGCTAAGATTATTCTATAGACCGCCGTCTCTAGAAAGAGGCACATTTCCTCCTCCTTGCTGTGCATAAGAATATTATCATATCCTAGTAAATATAACATCTGTGATTCCGCTACGGCATGACCTGCTATCAATTGTCTGAAAGATGTTAATTTATCACATTCATAAAACATGTGCATCAAATGTGCTGGACCAGTACCACAGCGAGGACATTCGGAATTTGCTCTCTTCCCCCAGGAAAAGAGTTTGGCAGGTGTATAATATACATTACATATGGTCTTATAAAGCTGGGCCTTTAAGTTTGACGAAATAAATAATTCAGACAAGAGCTGTAGAGACATGTCTATGTCGACGTTAGGATTGTTAAGTTTAGTTGCCCATGCAGATTCAATTCGCTCTACATCATCCTTCTTACTTTCCAACAACAAGTCATAAAATGTACCTATCCTGGATGCTGATTTACCGATACAATCCAATAAGGGGATATCTAACAAAGAGATATTGTGTAGTTTTCTATTGAGGGTAGTATTGATTTCTATATACTTAAAAATATCTGTACTCGGAATTAAGAATTTATCTTGTAGATACTGAAACCTGGTGTCAAGACCTGTCTGGCTGCCATCCAACATAACAAAAAGAAATCTAAAAAGACGTTTGTAAAACATGCGCGATATAAAGGCTCGCGTTTGCACAGAAGACATGTGGTGTCGGTAACATTCCTTAAACAGTGTTTGACAGCGCTTCAGAATAGCAGTACCTACATGGCTGGAGCGTCGAGACACGGCAGAGTTCTGAGTTGCCGGTCTAGTGTTCCTCAGCGCGCGATGGGCGCTGCAGATGAGGCGCGCGTTCTGATAACAAACTGCGCACTTCAACTGAAGCCGTTCGCTGAACCTGAGTGAATTTCGAAGAGTTCCGTGAGTCAGAGTGGAGTTTCCCTTCGTTATCTTCTAGTATCCAGTTATCGCATGCGCAACGTGGGACACACGGAGCTAAGTTCAATTTTCAATTTCCAGACTGTTAATCCAGTTTTTTCTTTCATCTCTGTCCAGAGTCTTACTTCCTTAAATGCTACAGAGTGAACCAACTCGTCAGACAGCTATTGATTTATAGTTTACGCATAGTTAGGGTTCTTCAAGATTGATACAATTCAGAACTGATATTACGTGCTATTACAGATGACAAGTTATAGAGGATTCTTCAACAGTGACAGGTATTTATTTCAGAATTAATAAGGTATATTTAGAGTCACGTCGAGTATTAAAAGAATACTAATGGTACTGTACTTGTATAGGTCATAAGAAAGCCAAGTTCACAGTTGATAATCCAGGAAGAGAGAAGCCATTGCCTAAAGTTCTTGGGTAAGCCATATAAAAGCATAGAGGAAAAAGAAATCGCATGCAAGGTTGTATAGCTTGTGTTATATGATGGTGTTTCCCTGCAGGTATCGCACAAAGACTCAGAGGACCAACTGTAATTTTCCACACGGAGGCAGTCTCTCTTGTCTTTTATTATTTTCTCCACTTCCCCTTTCCCCCCTACTTTAGTGGTTACCTAGACATCTATTGTCGGGTGGCTCCTGAGGTGGTGGGGCGTTGGGATTCAGCTACGACTCCTGTGGATCCATCAGGCCTTCTTGACACCTGGTTTCTGCGATGCCCTGAAGGAAATCTCCTACTGTAAAAACTCCCAAATTTTCCCAACGTCTGGAGATATCGTCGGTAGCCTGTCCTGGCAGCACAGAAGAGTTCCATAATGGTGTGTACTTATTAAATTTTGGGATTTCAAGCTGCTTTGCTGTTTTCCTCCATACTCTCCAAGCACTCTTAATAATTTTAAACTTCACCTTCTTATAATATGAGGGTTCTAATTGTTTTAACAACAGGCCCTTTGCCTTGTTTCCTAAGGCTAATTCATATATTGATGGTATAACACTTTCCACAAGATTTGGATCTACTGTATTGATATTAAACAGGGGCGACATTTGTTGGAGCATAGTGGCCCATAAGTAAAGCATTATATTGGGGATTGCTAGCCCACCTCTTTGTACCGGGAGGGATAGGTAATTTATGGCCCTTCTAATTTTGCCGTAACTCCAAATAAATGTATTCATTTGATATTCTATCGCTTTAATAGTTTTATCCTCGACTATAAGAGAAATTGCCCGAAACAGATATAGCAGCCTCGGTAGAATGTTCATTTTTAGGAAATTTCCTCTCCTGATAATTGATAGGTGAAGACTGTCAACCCTTTTTAGATCTTTCTTAATATTTTTCAGTAGGGGTTCATAATGTAGATCATTAGTATTCTCTATATTGGGTGATATACATATACCTAGATATATTGCGCTATCTACCTTTTTCGGGTCGTCAAACTCGACATTGTCCGTGCATATTACCATGGTTTTATCCCGGTTAAGAGAGTATCCTGAAATCTGCCCGAAGGCTTGTGTGATAGTCTCAATTTCAGCTATAGCCTCGGAGGGGTAGGGTGTTATTACCGCCACGTCATCAGCATATGCCAGAACCTTAGTATCATAAGTGCCTACTGTGACAGGTATAATTTAATTGCTTGCTATTAGTTTGAGGATTAATGGATTGATGTACATAGCGAATAGGATCGGAGAACAGGGACATCCCTGCCTTGTTCTTCTCAGTATTTCAAACAGCCTAGATTCCTTTCCCATTAGTAGCACTCTGGCCTTTGGTTCGTGGTACATTGCCCTAATTGATTTGGAGAGGCAAGGCCCAAAGTTATTCTTCTCTAGCACCGCCTACAAAAAACCCCAGGAAACACGATTGAACGCCTTCTCGTCATCGAGTAGAATCATCGACATTCTGCCCCCCGTTGCATTCATAATATCGAATAGCGATATAGCCCTCCGAGTATGGTCTGTGGTGGACTTACCGGGGATAAATCCGTGTTGCCACGGGGAGACAAGATTTTCGATTACCCTCTTTAGCCGATTAGCCAAGATTTTAGAGTATATCTTTGAATCCGAATTTATTAAGGAGATTGGCCGATAAGATGATGGTAAGTTTGGGGGCTTTCCCTTTTTGGGGAAGATAATTATATTTGTTACCTTCCATGAGTCAGGAGGGATGCCGCTTACCTGAATCCCTATAAATAGATCTAATAAATATGGTGTTATACAATCACCAAGGATTTTGTAGAGTTCTACTGGGATTTTATCGGGGCCCGCCGCTTTTCCTGAGGATAGCTCTGCCAGGGCCAACACCACCTCTGTGTGTGTGATATCTTTTTTGAAATTTTCCCTACTGTCTTGATCTAAAGTTTTATTTGGTCCAATCGCGGCGAACCATGTATTAAGTATATCCTTTTCTGTTTCTTGGTCTGTCTTGTCCTCAGTCTGATATAGTTTCTGATAATATTGCCTGAATATGTCTACTATGTCTTCTGATGTTGTATATTCCTTTCCATCTGCTTCTATACTGGAAATTGTGTTCTGGGATTGTTTCTGTCGGGTATGTAGAGCTAGCTGCTTCCCCACTCTCTCCCCATCTTCATAGATTTTGTTACGGTTTGCCTGGTAAGTCTCAGCTGCTTTCTAGGTAAGTCTGTCATTTAGTTTGGTTTTTAAGATCAGCATTTTCCTCAGGGTGGGTCCCTCATCCTCTACCCTCCCTATTAAATTGGTGTGTTCCTCCTCGATATTAGCTAGCTCTTGCAACTGTCGTTTATTGTCGTTGTCAGCCTCCTTCCTACGTTTAGCTACAAAGCTAATTGTTTCTCCCCTTAAGGCCGCTTCGAAGCAATCCCAAACTGTGCCCCTAGAGGCGCTAAATCTGTTGCAGTCAAAAAAGCCCTTAGTCCATGTTTTTATATATTCAACATAATCTTTATTTACCAGAAGTTTTCTGTCAAACGTCCAGCTTGAGCGTTGTCTATCGAGATTTGCGATATCTAGTATTAAGGTCATTGGATTGTGATCCGAGATCGTTTTAGGGAGTTTTTTTATTTGTATTTTATCAGAACAGTCTCTGGTTATCCACATGTAATTAATCCGGACATACTTGGTGTGCGGGTGTGAAAAGTAGGTGTAGCCCGGATCAGCTTGATGTTTTAATTACCAGATATCAATCAGGTCTAAAGTTTCCTTCAGTTGAGAGATGGCTTTAAACACTTTTGGTTTTCTTCCAATATAAGTGTAAGAATCCTGGTTTTGAAGCAATGCGTTGAGTCCCAAAGAAATATTAAAATCTCCACAAAATATTAATATTCCGGGCCAAGAAGCTAATTCCATTTCAAGTTCCTCAAATATGGAGGGATCATCTTGATTAGGTGCATATACTGCACAGATCGTAATACCTGCTTTTAAATCTATGATAATCCATCTGCCTAAGGAATCTACTAATTTGCGTTTTGCCTGTCCAAGAAATGATCTAGCTAAGATAGCAACGCCCCGGGTTCTAGATGTCTGAGTTGTGGTTGCCAATATATTGTATCCAGGGATCTTAAGTGTATCTCTTTCGCCCCAGGGAATATGGGTCTCCTGGAGATATAATACATCAAATGAGTTTTGATTGATTATCCCACAAAGCCGGTCCCTTTTGTTCCTATCGTTGAGTCCCGCCACATTCCATGAACATATTTTTAGTTTATCCATGATCTAGTTCTTTTGTTTTATTTTGGCTTTGATGAGAGCATGCTATTAAATAATTTTTCTGGGTTTTACCTTCGCTGATCTTACGCTGAACGTTGAGTTCCTCCTTTCTATTTGCTTTATTAGTTTGGTTGCCTGTTTTAGTGATTTTACCCCACCCATTCCCTCCCCCCACCCCCCCTTGCCATCTCCTCCCTCCACCCCCCTCCCCCAATATGAGGCGCATAGACTCCATTAGAGTCCGGTTGGTGATTTTGCCCGGTTCAAGTGGAACCAGGTTGTGGGCCCCCTTGTAATCGGTTGCTCCAAGCGGTTGAGAGCCCCGACTCCTGTGCCAGCCTGTGGAAGTGAAGGTTTTTATTTTTTTATTTATTTTTTATCAATTTTTTACATTCTGCCTAATGCTGTGTAGGGTTGTTGAAATGTTGTCATGCTTATATACATCAAATTAATCTCCCTATCACTTCACTTCCTGTGCTTTTCATTGACATTAATTACAAGTTGCATCTTAACTAATTTTGGACATTTTACTAATAATTCTTGTGATTGTTTCAATTAAATACATTATTTTTTATTCCTGTTTTTGTCTGAGTTTGTGAGTTTGCTTAAGTAAGCTTCTGCTTGTATCTCGCTAGTGAAGCTTCTTGTGGTGCCATTAATGATGATCTTTAATCGTGCCAGGTTCTGCAGGTAGACGGTGGCACCAATTTTTTCAAATGGTGTAAATACCTGTCTCATCCTCCACCTTCATTCAACTGTTGCATGGGCAAAGTCTGGTCTGCAGAAGAACGAGAATCCTTTATATTCTTTTTATTTGTTGGGCGAGTAAGGTCGAAAATTGCTTCACGTAATAAAAAATTACCAAAGTTAACAAGCATTGCCCGTGGATACTGTGTATTTGCCTGTGGCCTTTTTGAAAGGGTCAGAGGAAAGCGGTGGGCCCGTTGTATTTCTTTGGCAAAATCCCAGGTATGCAGTTCAGGGAATGTTTCTTTCAACAATGAAATTATGTACCCCCTTGGATCATTCCCCTCTGCGTTCTCGGGGATCCCAAGGAAGCATAAGTTGTTGCGTCTTGCTCGATTTTCATGATCTTCGACCTTCATCATTAGGTCTCTGACTATCCCCTCCTGCTCTTTCCCTTGCGTTTGTAGAGTTGAGACATCTTTTTCAAGATTTTGCGTACGTATTTCAACAGAGGTCATACGTTCTGATATCTCGAGACACGTTGCCCCTACTTTTTGCACCGCCCCTTGTAGCTTCTGAATGGCGATGTGGTTTTTCCTATTATCCTGTTTGACATCATCTTGAAAGTTCTTGATAGATTTAAGTATATCAATCAGGGTGGGCTCTGATTGAATTTTCCTTCCATCCCCGGTATCTGACTGCGGTGTCTTAAATGCTTTTGATTCAGCTACGAGGCTTAGGTTAGAGTTTGATTCGATGAGGTCATGTGATGAAATGGTCCTAGGCCTATGACCTGTCTGATCTGTGTTACTTCCTTGGTCGGTAGTATCGTCGTATATAAGTTTATTCTGTCTCTTTTGTCTTTTCCTTTTCCTTTCTTGTTTTCTACTTGAAGCACTGCCCTTGAGCGCTGTATTCCATTTCTTTAGCTCTGGTTCTGATAGTTCTACTTTTGATAGTTCGAGGGCTGGCGGCTCAAGAGATCCCACACTCGTCTGTCCTAGCCTTTTTAGCTCACTTGAAGTTGAAGCACCAGTTTCATAGATTTCTGAATCAGAGCCAGAGCCAGACCCAGAATTTGATTCGGACCAATGATCATTGGCCTGTGCAGGACCCTTGGGGTTGTTGCGTGAGGATAGCCTTGACTCTGAACTAATATCCTTTCCAGTGTCATTTTTAATCGTTAGCTCATTTATTTGTCGTACTTGTTGTGCCGGATTTTAAATATTTTCTTACTGTATTATTATCACACTAAATAATAGTGAAATGTTGTCAGAAAAAGAAGAGGTATATACTTATTTTTATTAACTTTTATGAAAACAACAATACATAACTGGAAACGTAACTTAAAGATAACAATGTAATAAATTACTAGAAACTTAACTTTAAAAAAACAATTAAACAAAATGTGATATGGACTCCAATAGAAGTAGGGTAGGTAATCTGCAAAACGAAATGAAAATAAGTGTTCAAAATTAGATCAATGTGACTAAATGAGGTCAAACATTACAAGTTGAGGTAATAACTGGCAATAATTTTTAAGTTGCCTGATACATTCCACCTCTCTTATAGGCCCAAGTTCAAGAGGTGTCTGTACGGAAGTGCCTACTGCATCAGATTTGCAGTATGGACCAACAGGTCTTTAAAATGATTCAGAGATGAGACTGAATTAGGTGAGAGATCAAGTCATTATGCAGGACAATATTCTTTAGGGCTTATTTACAAGCCTCTTGTGCCACTTTTGGGTTGCTTTTCCTATGTTAAAAGTAACGCAAAAGTGGCGCAAGGGGCTTGTAAATAAGATCTTTTATTTCGAATGCATTTAATCGGAAGCATTGTATATCTGGGCCGCTCTGCTTACCTTGTGTAAACACTGTGACCTACAGAGTTCACAACTTAAACAGAGTGGACAGCAGCGTCCATAACTTTAAAAGAGAAAGAGAAACGATGTGAGAGAGTGAGAGAGAGACAGAGAGAAAAAAACGACATTAAAACTGTGAGAGAGAGAAAGTTATAGATGAAGCAGTTAATACTGGAGAAAATACTCGTAGCTCACCTTTTGCCTCCGTTGTGTGTCCAAGCATGTGCTGGTTCATAGTGCACCCTCCAGTTTAGTGATCTGAAAGATAGTATATAGAGTTAGTAATAGCATAGTACATACAACTGCACACATATATTTTTGCTTTATTTATTTGTGCACTCAGGATAATGTATTTAATCAACTTCCACTGTAAGGAGGTGTCTGTGCACTGCTTTTCTTTCAAAGTAGTATATCCCATGCACTCCCACTGCATAGCGGTGAGTTCTCAATATTGCGTACCTAGACTGTTGCACCCCATTGACTTGCAGAGTTCAGAGGTGAGTGTTTTCCAAAGGAAGTCAGAGGCAGATTTACAAGCTCCATGCGCCTCTTTTCCCATGTTAAAAGTGACACAAAAGAGGCACAAGGGGCTTGTAGATCTGCCCCTCAGACTGTTGTAACCTATCCTCACTGCTCGGAGTAAATTGTACATTCCTACGCAGTGAAGCTGCTGCCCACTACCCACTCTCTCCCTTCACAGATGACTTGTCTTTGTTTTGGAAACAAGCTTATTTGCTCACCTTGTGCCATTTGCGTGATTCAAAGAGGGTGCACCACGTGTCGAAGCAGCCTTCTCATACGCTGTTACTATGGCCACGCATCTTAGCAGAATCCATGAACGTAGAACTTTGTAGGTGTTTTGGGGGGGGGGATGACGCCAATTTGTGAAACACAACCTGTAAGATAAAAAGGAAGTTAACATTGTTTGTCAATTCTTTATCAAAGGAGAGAGGAAGTGAGAGAGTGACTGAAAAGAATATTCGGAGCTCACCTTTCTATCACCGGTGTGTTTTTCACCACGTGCCGTGGACATAATGCACCCTGAAGCTCTACATATAAAAGATAGTAAAAGAAAGATGTTATGATTGGTATTTGTTACTATCTTAATGTGGAGTTGAATAACATCGCCCTTTCATACACCTTCCCTCTTGCATTTAAAAACAACTATTTGTATAGTTTATATTCCAGACATTTGACCGGTTATAAAAACATTCCTGCTATTGGAAAAAAAAATATGCATGTAATAAGAAACGGAATATAGGACTGCGTATGCCTAAAACGCTGTGTTGCATTTTTTGTATCTAGTCTGCTGCACCCCATCGACTTCCTTCGATGCGCACCTAGGCCTTATTACTCACCTTTTTGTGGACAGGATACCTCCTACATCATGCAGTCCTGCTCTGCCACCAAGAAATCTGACATATGTTTCCGAGTCTTGGTATCAGTATGGGTAACAACATACTCGTGCTCCTATCATCCTCTCAGGTTCCTCACCCGCTCAGTCCTTCCGGTACCACTAACTCAGTGACCAAACACTAGGACGGACAATCACAGCACTTGCGATGGTAGCAACTCTAAAATAGCGTAGAGCACGTGTGCCCTGTCTTTTTTATTGGTGGGGTCACGTGTGTAGTGACATATGTGCTGGATGGGTGTGGTGCGGGTGTTTACCAGCCATGAGGGAGTGTGTGTGTGTGCCGTTAAGACAACTAGACCTGGAACTAAGAAATCAGTACAATGGAAATCTGGCAATGTTGCGTTTTTGTTTTTTCCTGCAAGCGTAAGTGGAGTGGGCTGGCCTGACATATGCCAGTGCTGCGTGAAGCTCTGAGCCATTATTCCGGAGCTATGGGCGTGGTTCCGTCGTGAGCTATATGAGAAATCACGTGATTGGAGTGTCCGTCTTGTAGGTGTGACTTCACCCGGGTCTTAAATGCAAATGTGTCATTATATCTGTAAAGTTCCACAACATGGCCAACATGCAGGGTACGGGGTATCACTGACTCTATATTCATTCATAGTTGCATACATAAAAGATGGTGGACATGACGCATTTCTGCGATTATGAATGTTTGTTGTACATTCAGTGGAGTGTTGTCGCTGTAGTAATACAGGGCTGTTAAAGGTGTAAGTTGCAGTTTTTGGCACATGAAAGGCAGATAATATATATACGTATGTGCTCATTCAGATATACTGTTAAACTTGGTGCTGGAAATCAGTGTTCGATGCTCGGAGTTGTGTCCACATCCTGTTATTGTAGAGTAATGACGTATTCAAAGCCTGCCTGAAAATGTTTTGTAAATTTGGTGCTCATGTAAATTGCTGATATAGTTTTGAGTTTATTTTGCGCTATATAAATATGCTAAAAAAGAAAATTTAAAAAAAGGAGTAATAGCCCACTCTTACTGTCAGTGGTAAGATGGTTGAATACACTATTTATATCACAATATAATGTGGTAGGGTACAGGAGCAGCAGTTTAGAAACATAATAAATACACAGACACAAATAGATAGTTGAAGTCTGTACGGGCACGTGTGCTCAACTCCATTTTATTACGTTGCTGTTGGTCACAAGTAGAATAGTGATCATGATATCATGCATAGCTATTCAATCGTAAATGGTTTATGATTTCTTCTGTACAAAGGTAGGAGCACTACATGTAAAATAATACACAGAAGATTCTATCGTAAATGGTTGAGTTGTGGTGTACTAAGGTAGAGTCGGTCTGTGTGGAACCTGCGATGATGTGTGGTTCAGGCAGACGGCACTGCTAACAATGTCTTTTGGTTACTGAATTTTGCCTTAATAACACCACGTGGTGATTATTTATGGTGCACTGAGTTAGTGGTACGTCTGGTAGTCAGCGTGTTGTCTACTGGACTGCATAATCTGTAATCACGATTGAAATAAAAGATGAGACATGTATGGAATACATTGTCGAAATGTGTATGTTTCAGTGACATTCTAGTTCAAGTTGTGACCTGTGCAGTCTACAGTTTAGACTGCCATTGAGTGTGCCTTTGCACTTGCAGCGTGAATTTTGTTTTTCAACTAAACCTAGAACTGATATAAAAGAAGTTTTTGAAGGAAGGCTACTAAAGGGACATTGTAAAGGGTTTGATAGACGTTTTATTTAGTTTGGTACTGCACTCTGCAAATAATGAATGAAGAGTCAGTTGAATTCTGCCTGAATACGGCCACGTTGCGATGAATTATGGTGCACTGAGTTAGTAGGACCTTTGGGACTGAGCGTGTATGTAATCTGCGATGAAGCGTGGTCTGGACAGGACGCACTAGGGGTAATGTTTTTGACTACTGAATTTTGCCTTAATAAAGCCTCGGGCGATTATTTATGGTGTACTGAGTTAGTGGTACGTCTGGTGTTTAGCATGTGCTCACCCTGCGATGATGCGTGGTCTGAACAGGCTGCACTCAAAGCATTGAATGTTGCATACTGGATTGCATGTACTTTGAGGTGAAAAAAAAACTACCTTCGATGGTTATCAATTGTTCTGCAAACTAGCCCTACTGATTTCTTCCCATAACAAATTAAACAATTGCATTTAACGCAGTGCATTCTAACTTTCTCAAAATGGGGACGTATGTCTGGTGGTGAGGTTGAAGGTGATGCCCCAGAGGTACTTGGTGTTGCCGGTGGTGGAGGTACATTTTGGCGCTGTGTTCTACATTCTTTGTAAACATAGTTCACAGGATGCTGGGATTAAAGGTGTTTGCGCATACTGTCAGTGCCTTAGGAGTATTTTTTGTCTGTTCCTTAAATAAATGAAGGCTAAATTCCCTACTGTGTGTAGTGTAGATAGAATGCTGAATTCAAGTTGTGAATACTACTGTCCGCAGTGTACAGTGATGCCACTAGTCAGCACAGTTATAGAAGAATATTCTTTTTCACTTATTTAAACAAAATGAAAATATATACAGTATAATTGTCTCTGCATTAAGTAAATCAAGGCTGAATCCCCTACTGTCTATAGTGTACTTGTATAGCTGTATTCAAGTTGTAAATCCTGCTGTCCGCAGTGTAGAACTTAGGGTGGAGTGCATCATCTGTAATCATGATTGAAGTGGAAGATAGAGCATGTATAGAATACATTATTAAAATATGTATGTTTCAGGGACATTTAAATGGGACCGTATGTCTCACCATGACATAAAACTGTTCACTCTTCTTTGCGATGATTTATGGTGCACTGAATTAGTATTATCTTTGGCGCTGAGCTTGTATGTATCCTTCGATAATGCGTAATGCAGGGAGGCTGCACTAGTGAATTCTGTCTTAATAAGGCTACGGGGAGATGACTTGTGGTGCAGAGAGTTAGTGGTGCCAAGAGAACTCAGCGTGTGTGCACTGATTTCTCTGCTCCCCCATCTTAAAGCCAGGTAGCACGCAAGCAAGAAACTGGAGCAGAGCCTGCCTTGAGTCCTTTCACTCCATCTTAGTGGACACGGCTCCCCCGACCCACACTGGATCCCTCTCTACCCAAACTAGGAATCTTTTTCTTTTTTTTTATTATTTCTTTTCTTTTCTTTTTTATTTTATTTTTTTTGTCCTCATTTGCCACTTTATCGATCCAGGGGCATTCCTACCGCAGGACCCAGTAGCCTTTTTAAAGTGCCATCAATTTTCCCTGGAAGTCTGGTCTGGTGTCGAAACTGAGAAATAGAGCCCCACACGATCTAACTCCCGTACACACCCGATATGGGCTGATCGTCCAATATAGCTATGGCTTGGGGTGCCTCCCATTGGACATGGAGACAGAGGCTTAATCATCGGACCCGGGGAAGAAAGAAAAACAAAAAAGCCCGGGGTCCTAATTGTTCCGACTCCACTCAATTAAGACATTCCAAAATCTCACTGTACGGGGACTACATGTTCTGGCCAAATCTGCTTTTGATGTGGTGTATAGTGAAGACAACCACTCTGCATGAGTTGGTGGGTTGATGTTAACCCAACTTTTGCAGACTTGTCTTCTTGCTAATAATATAGCGTAGTATAGGAACTCTCTTTCTAATCCTTTGATGTTATCACTCAGTCCAAATATTACCAAGGACCAAGAGAGGGGGATAGAGATTTTAAGGATTGACTCAAGCGATGTCTTTACTTCCTGCCAAAAATTAGTGACATTCGGGCATTCCCAGAACATATGTAGATCTGAGGCAGCTGGCGGGGAACATTTACTACAGCATTTCCCCGATTGAAACTTAGAAAGCCTTTTGGGGGAATAGTACGCCCGATGTAATGTAAATAGTTGATTTTGCCTCAGCCAGGCTGGTTTTATGATCTTATAAAGGAGCGTAAAGGACTCAGTCCATTTCCCTTCTGCCTGGGGTTCACCCTCTCCACCCCATAGCTTTGTCGGAAGATTAGGCTCATCCTCTCTTTCTTCCAAAATGCTCCAGTAATGTGCAGCAACCTCCTTTCCCTTATATGATTTTTCCATTAGATTCCTCTCTAATAAGCTGTCTCCTCCGAATTTGGTCTTTTTAGTCGTTTGAGAACGAAGCCAGCTTGAAAGCTGACTGTAAGCAAACCAAGATAATGGTGAGGTTGCACTGTCTGAGAATGTTTCCCAATCGATAAGACAGCCATTTTCTACTAGTTCTCCCATCGTATAATTCCTGCTTCTTGTAGGACTGTTTTTACCGTCTGTATGGAATATGGTGAAAGCCCGGGAAAGTCCCATATAGGCGCGTAGTTAGAAAAGTATGCAATCCCCGCCTTAGATTTAATTTGCGACCATTCTTTTATGGGGCAGTATAATGTCTTCAGTCTGACTTTTTTAAAGAACCTCTGATGCCCGAATTTAAATAGAAATCCGTCCGGGCGAAGGTCTGAGCCCATTAGCATAGCTTTGAACATGTAGCCGTTAGAGTTGTCTAGTGGGGACTTTAATAACATCCTGGAGTGGGTCAGGTGAAAGGCCCACGCATAGTATTCCAGGTCTGGCAAAGCAAGGCCTCCTTTTTCCCTTCTCCTTCTCAGTTTCTTCCACGCCAGCCTAGATGATTTGTAACACCAAACGAATGAATTCATGTTTTGTTGGGATTTTTTTAGTTGGTTCGTATCAAATATTAAAGGAATTGTGTTAAAGAGAAAAGTGTATTTCGGGAGAATGGCCATTTTTACTAAGCTGGTCCTTTCATAGATGGTGAGAGGTAAAAATGACCAAGACTTCATTAATGTTTTCGCTTCTCGTGAGACGCGATCTAGGTTATTCTGAGCCAAAAGGTTAGGGTCTTTGGTGATTCTTATGCCCAGATAACGCATTGAAGATCTTAGGGGAAGCTGAATATTGGTGATGTTCCAGACCATTATCTCCGTCTTCCCTGCGTTAATTTCATAATCTGAGTATTTTCCAAATTCCTCCGCGCTTTGGATTACCATAGGGAAGGCTTGTGTCGGGTCTGTAGTATAAATAAAAAAATCATCAGCATACATCCCGACTTTTTTTTCCCACCCTGAGAACGAAAAGGGGGGGATATTGGGGTCTTCTCTTACGGAGTGAGCAAATGGTTCTAGATAAATGTTAAATAATAGGGGGAAAGAGGGCACCCCTGTCTTGTTCCTCTAGAAATTTGAAAGGGATTTGTGCATGTACCATTTATTATCAAACCTGCCTTAGGGTTTTTATATAGTAAGCCTATCGTTCTGCAGAATTTAGGACCTATTTTGAACTTTGCCATAACGGCATGTAGGTAAGACCAGTTTACTCTATCGAATGCTTTTTTGCATCTAGAGTCATGATTTCAAGAGGTAGAGCAAATGTTGAGGCGATATCTATAGCTCCTTCTAGATCGTATGTTAAGTCGGCAAGTTGTCGGCCTTTTATAAACCCCTTTTGGTCCTGGTGTATGATACCTCCAATCTCGCTTCCCAAACGAGCGGCCAAAATTGACGAAAAGATCTTATAGTCATTGTTTAGAAGCGAGATTGGACGGTATGAACCACAATCCGTTGGGTCCTTGTCTGGTTTTAGGATTAAGGCAATGTTCGCTTCTCCCCAAGAGCTAGGCGGTGTCTCTCCTTTTAATAGTATGTCATTAAATAACTTCGTTAGTGTCGGGGTAAGTGTGGAGTTAAGGATCCGATATAATTCACCCGGAATCCAATCCGGTCCTGCGGCTTTCCCCTGTTTTAGCTTCTTAATGGTACTTTCAACTTCCCCCTGGGTTATCTCCCTGTCTAAATTCTCGCTCTGGTGCTCTTTTAACTCAGGAAGGTTCATCTTTTCCAGCCAATTGTTTCTTTCCTCAATGTTATCGATATTATCAGTTATTTCATCAGTATACATTTTATGAAAGAAGGTGCTGAAGGCTTCACCAATCTCTGTGTCAGTTTTCCTGCTGTTTGATTCTCCATCCACTCTCACTTCTTTTATGTGTTTTCTTGCCTGGTCTGCTTTTATTTTCCAGGCTAATAGCTTTCCTGCTGACTCGCCATATTCAAAGTGGGAGAGTTTACTAGCCTGCCAACGTTTGTTTAGTCTCTCCTGTAGTAACGTATCTAATTTATCTTTTAGCTCTTTTTTCTTATCTAAGTTGGTAGAGGGTGCTTGATCTACTAAATCCAGCTTTGCCAGATCTTGCTCTAATGACAGTAGTTCCTCTCTGTACTTCTTTTTCCTGTAAGATGCCCTATTGGTGATACAACCCCTAATAAACGCTTTCCACGTCTCCCACACACTAACCAAAGGGGCAGAGTCTAAATTCAACTCTAAGAAGGCAATGGTCTCGGATATAAGATATTCTCTTTCCGTTTCCTCTAATAAAAGAGTACGGTCGAAAGACCATGAGGCAAAGCTATGTTCGTGGTCTACTGTAAGGGAAAAAATGATGGCAGAATGATCCGATAAGTGCGGTGGTAGATATGGGATGTTCCTTATCAGGTCTTTTAGCGAGAAGCTAAATAAGGCATAATCAATTCGGGATTTATGCCTATACTTGTAGTTATGATAAGAGACCCCCAATGTTTTCCCGGCTCTCTGTCTCCAGAAGTCCTCTACTCCCAAATTAGATATACAGTGCAATAATGCTTCTCTTGATTTGTTGTGAATTATTGCCCTAGAACTAGGTCTAATTTAGGATCTAATACTAAGTTGAAATCACCCGATAATATTATTCGGTTGGTGATGGTTATCAGGTGATTTTGTATTGTGTTTAAATAGGAGGGGTCGTCTCGGTTGGGTCCGTAATATACTACTAGGGTAAATCTCCTAAGATCTAACTGGACATTAGCTATTATCCATCTCCCGTTTGGATCTGCCTTCAAGTCTTCAATCTGGGCTCTAGCACCTTTTTTAAATATGATGGCTAGTCCATGGATGCTGGCATTGTGGTCTGTGGTAACAAATTTATCAACCCATCTTAATTTTTTTAAGATATCTAAAATCTCTTTTTTATTTAGGTGTGTCTCCTGGATCATTATGATCTGCGCGGGCGAGTCTCTGAGGTACTGCATGATTTCATTTCTTCTCCCTCGTACGTGCAGACCATTTACGTTCCAGGAGAGAAATTTAATGTCTCTCATTTCACTCTAACCGTCATTTGCCTCTCTTTACCCATTCTCCCTTTAATAGTTTTTGGTTTTCTCTTTACTCGACCTTCTAGTATATATCCTTTATTAGTTTGGATCTTGACCGTTCTCATACTGTAGACCCTGGAATCGATGAGTTTTTGATTTTTGAAATTTTGGTTCTGAGGACTTTTTTGTGCTTTTACCCCCACTGCCACCCCCGTCCCTCCCCTGGAAAACCCCTCCCTACTTACTCTGGCCGGATGGCTGGCCAGGTTGTCGCCCCCGACGTACTCCTACCTGGAGCCCCATTTATCTAGACGGTGATGGATCAAGCCCTGATCTGTTGACTGGGTAGGAGTGTTCTGATTAACTCAGATACTCTGTCCATCACCACCCCCTTTTTGAAATTATTTTGGCCACCACAAGTGTGGAAGGGTATGCTCAGACATGAGTCCCTTGCTCACTGCACCATCAGGATTCAAACAAGCCGGGCCGAAGGCGGCTGTAATGCCAGAAACCGGTCCCCGGAAGCTTGTTTCCTTTCCAGTGAAGAATTGGCTTGGTAGTTTGGTCTGCCCTGTTCCCATGATGCACTGGGCCAGAGACAGACTAATTTGCATATAGCCAGGTTCTGAACTGGGATGGTGCAGTGAGCTAAAAAACGGTGATGGATCAAGCCCTGATCTGTTGACTGGGTAGGAGTGTTCTGATTAACTCAGATACTCTGTCCATCACCACCCCCTTTTTGAAAGTACTCCTACCTGGAGCCCCATTTATCTAGACTATCGATCAGTCGATCCATTGATCATATTGGAAGATATGCAAAAGCAAGAGGAGAAGGAGGAAGAGAATCCCCTTTGTGGCTATCTAACTTGCCCCTTTTTTTTATGTTATGTGCTGATCTGAGTGATCTGAGTGTCTCCCCCTTTTATTTTGTTTTAACTGTTTTACCTGTTGTGCATACTCTTTCTGTATGTATATATATGTATAGATATATATCCATATATGTGTATATATGTTTTTTTTGTTGTTTTTATATATGATTTTTTTTTATTAACTTTGATGCGGGGGACACCGTTGCTATTTACTTATGTGAATCTCTTTATTATCTAGGAGGGTGGGAAAGTTCACTGATGGAGACTAATAATTCGTCCGCCTCAAGAGGTGTCTTGATATTATACATTTTGTTGTTAAACATAATTTTTAAGAAGGCAGGGAATCGCATCTGCGCAGTAGCTCCCAAAGCTCTAAATTTTTCTATACGTTGACCCAGCTCCCACTGCCTATCTAAAGTAGTTTTAGATAGGTCAGATCTTATTTCAAAGGGAAAATCTGAGGTCTACAAAGTTTTGGCTTTGAGTGCTAGGGTAAGAATCGTTTCCTTGGTTGTATAAGTCAAGAAGTTTACTAAGATCTTCCTAGGTTTAGACCTATTTGGGTTTAAGCGAAATGGGTTGATGAACTCTTTGTATGTCAGTTTCCAAGTCTGCTTCTGACATCTCTAGTTTCAGCGAGTCCTTAAGCAAGGTCACCACGTATTTTTTGAGTTCACACCCCTCTTTTCCTTCCGGGATTTTTAAAATCCTGAGGTTGTTCCTTCTTGAATAGTTCTCTAAGGACTCAACTCTATCCTTTACTGCTTCTCCCTCCCTTCTCATAGTCACCATTTTCATTTCGGCATGATCTAGCTTTGCTTTGAGCTCTTCCACTGTTGTCTCTAAGCATCCTGTCCTTTCAGAGAGTCCATCTACTTTGGATTCCAAATTCTCACACATGGCCCGGATCTCCGATTGGTTTTGCCTAAATTCTGCAAAACAAGCTTTTGACTCTTCAAAACCAGATTTAATTTCCTTGCTCATGTTGAGAAGTATGCGCTGTATAGTGTCATCACTATCAACCCTGTCCTCGTTCTGTCCGCCTGGATTTTGGGCCGGGGTGCTTTGTATGTCCGTCCTCTCCATACCTGCTGAGTTTGCTACCAAGGGCTCTGTCTCCAGCGTCTTGATACTGTTCAGCTTTCCATCATCGTCACCCTGATCTGGGGTTTCTGTCTGCTCAGTGGTCTCTATCAAGCACCCCGTACTAGGTATAACTGGTGAGGCAGGGATTTTTGCTATAGTAGACATTTCTGGTATTGCAGACCGGGGCAGTTGTTCCTGATTAAGGTACAAAATCTGGGGTAGAACCTTAAAGTAAGATTTCAGAGAAGGTGTGACTCTTGTAACCCTGGGTTTTCTAGAACTAGCTTCTCCCTGGGCTATCTCCTTCAGGCTCTTTGCTCGCCCTGCTGTTATTTTATTAGTATGTTTAGAAAAAATCCTCCCCCTTGCCCCCCGGGATCTTGTTGCCTGATATTTGTAGTGAATCTACTTCTGACCCAATTTCTGTTTCTGACTCTGTCTCAGATCCAACTTCTTTTTCAAAGCTTCCTTCAAACACTTTTTCTGAGTTTAAAGTCAACTGAGAACTGTTATCACTCTTTCCTAGATCAAAGTCCTTATGCCTGCCTTTCCCCTTTCCCTTTGCCTTCCGCTTCCCCAGGTTGTCGCTGGCCGAGCCTTTCTTCTTAACCGCAACCTTCTTCTGTTTAGGTGGTGTTTTTCTGATATTCTGACGTGAGACTGCATTGGAGAGGGCTTGTAATCTGTTCTTAACAATATTTATGTAGGGATCAGGAAAAAAGCCTCTTATCGGGGGGGCCCCATAACTTGCTGTTTGATTTTGTATTTCCGTATTTGGAGCCCAGTTATTAGTTGATTTATCTCCTGCAAGTTTAGGTTTAATTTTTAAGGCGCTAACAGAGCAAAGGGGTGGATTATTAACTCCCGTCTGTAACTCTGCCACGTCACCCTCTACCAAAAAGTACCACTTACCAGACCTTGTCACTGTAGCTGTAGCTGAAGTTAGGGCTGCTCCTTTCGTGTTATGGTTTTAGAGAGCAGCTCTCCTGCTCCTTCGCAGCTCCACGGCTGCCTCGCTCCAGCGAGAGGGAGCAGGAGAAGAAAAACGCCCCCAGCACATCGGCCGTTCGACCCCTCCTGTCAGCCACTCCTCGGGTGACACAGCTGACTCGCCCCCTCAGAACAAGACTAAAACCTACAGCTGTTAAGATTGGTTTTCTTCTTCTGCAGCCAGCACCGGCACACGAACACGAACACGAGCACAAAATCACGAAAGCAGAAAAAAGAAGCTCCCCCGAGGCTCTCGGCCGCACCACAAAGCCTACTGCAGCTGCAGATGAAAGGGGCGGTGCTGAGCTGAGAACTCGTAGGTGTGCTCGGGGTCGGGTCGGGTCAGGTCCCAAACAGCAGCCACGGTGTAGAAACCGAGCACCGGGTATTCCGCGCATGCCTCGGAGAACGAGAATTCAGACCAGCTCAGCCCGCTCCATCAGATCCGACCTCCTGTACAAGTGAAAAGCTTCTTGATCAACCGCTTTGGGGATTCTAAGGACGCCTACGGGACATCCAGGCAGGAGCCTTCGTCGGGACGTGCGGTCCGCGCTAGCAAGCGGCCGCCATGTTTTCCCAAGCTCCCTTATCAGGTGATTTTGTATTGTGTTTAAATAAGAGGGGTCGTCTCGGTTAGGTCCGTAATATACTACTAGGGTAAATCTCCTAAGAACCCAAACTAGGAATCTTACATCTTGGTTAAAGTCGGCCAGCGATAAAGTAGCTCCCCTGAAAAATATAAAAATCAAAAGAGCTCATGATGCTCAAAGATGTTTTTCTTCTAGCCTAAAGGAACTCAAATTGAGACTCAGACAAGCTGAGCGAATATGGAGAAGGAACTATACTCCGGAACTTAAACTCATTTATCTGGCCCTACTCAAAGAGTATAAGCTCTCCATCCTCTCTTGCAAAACCAAGTACTTTTTGTTAAAAATTCAAAAATCTGCCAATAAAACTAAAGAGATCTTCTCTATCGTGGACCAATTGACTGGCCCCGAGAGAGTCACCGCGCAACCAATACACTCGCAATCATTGTGTGACTCATTAAACCACTACTTCTTTGATAAAATAGCTACAATAAAGGCCAGCATTCCAGGGAACAACACCCGCACGGTGCCATCTATCGTATGGCAAAAACAGGCAGTTCTAAACCAGTTCCCCCCTTTCTCCACGGAAACCTTTCTTAATCTGATTAACAAAGTCAAGTCGGGCTCCCCCCTCGACAGTGGCCCACCTCACATTCTGCGTGAAGCTTTCCGCATTTGCCCAGACCCTCCTATCTCCCTCCTCAACACCTCTATCAGTAGTGGCACGGTTCCCGAACCTTTTAAAAATGCGGAGACACTTGCCATCCTAATGAAACCTGGCGCCAATCCTCAAGTGATGAGCAACTATCGTCCGATCTCCCTATTGCCCTACTTGAGTAAGATATTGGAGGCCCATGTGGCCGGCTGTATGAGCTCGTTTATAGAGGAGTCACATCATCTGGATCCCCACCAGGCGGGCTTTCGACCAGCCCACTCGACAGAGGCAGTCATTTTGACAGTCTTGGACACACTAAGAGCGGGCGCAGATCAGAACTCTCCCCAGGCACTGATACTCCTTGACCTGTCAGCGGCATTTGACAAGGTCGATCACAACATCTTGATCGACCGTGTCTGTAGCACGGGGATAGGTGGCCAGGCACTGAAATGGATTCAATCCTTTCTGACAGACCGACACCAATCAGTTCGCCTGTGTAACTTCTGCTCAAACAAAGGCAAACTTCAATGTGGAGTCCCTCAGGGCTCCTCTTTATCTCCTCTTTTATTCAACCTGTATCTGCAGCCCTTGATCCAGGCATTGAAGGAAATGGAAGTTCTGGTCTTTAATTATGCGGATGACCTTCAATTAATTTTCAACATACAACCAACCAGCTCCTCTGAGTCCAACCTGAAGGCTGTCATGTTATACATCAGCAACTGGATGAACGCCAATCAGCTCAAGCTGAGCCCCGATAAAACGGAGCTCATTCTGACAGGAGGGACCCTTAATGCCTGGAATACCAATTATTGGCCAACATCTTTGGGCTCCCCGCCTGTCACAGCACTTAAAGTAAAAAGTCTGGGGATAATGATAAGCAATGACTTATCAATGAACCCCCTGATTAGTTCCGTAGTGTCGACTTGTTTTTTCCTTCTACGGAAAATAAAGAAAATAATAAGATTTCTTTCAAGAGAAGCACTTACCTTGGTCGTCTTGGCGCTCATTATCTCCCGACTAGACTATGCCAATTCCCTTTATGCTGGAATTCCGGCCTATCAAGCCCAGCGTCTGCAGCTGATTCAGAACCACGCGGCCAGACTTATTCTCCAACTCCCTGTGCATCAGCATGTTAAACCAACTCCATTGGCTCCCGGTGAGTCAACGTAGTGCCTTTAAGCTGGCCTGTATGGTTCATAAGGCGCTACTCAGAGGAGGGCCTAAGTTTATCTCCAACAAAATCAGGAAATATATCCCGTCCCGCACTCTACGCTCCTCCAGCCAATACCTACTGGCCATCCCCAAGTTTAGGCGCATTAAACACGGGGGATTGCGGTTTTCCACCCTCGCTCCTCAAGAGTGGAATAAAATCCCTCTGCCTATACGGACAACAAATAATCACCTCCAGTTTAGAAAACAGCTGAAAACCTGGCTCTTCACACAAGCACACTCCAATTAACCTCGCCTTACAGTTAGAGCCCTGCCTTCCGAAGCGCCAAGAAACCTACCAGCTGTACGTAGCGCTATACAAGCATTTTTTACATTACATTACATTACATTCTGCGATGGTTCATGGTTTAGGGGGTCGTAGTGGTATAATGTCTCTTATCTACTGGAAAGCATCATGTACAATCTCTATTCTACCTGAATCGTGAGTCGTCACAATGTAGATCGAAGGCAGTAGGCATCACTGACATCAAGAAATTCTTTTTGTCATATCCTTTAAAAAATCTGAGGAGATAAAGTAGAATTATCTCTACCTTAAATAAATCAAGGCTAAATGTCATGCTGTCTGCAGTATAGATTCAAATCTGAATTGAAGTTGTGTACCCTGCTGTCAAAAACTGTAGATCGAAGGCAGTACTGAGCACAGATATGGACAAATGATTTGTGTTTCTTATTTTAACAAAAGCTGAACACATACAGTACAATTATCTCTGCATCAAATAAATCAAGGGAGAATTCTCTACTGTCTGTAATGTAGATGCAAAGTTGAATTCAAGTTGTGAACCCTGCTGTCCGCAGTGTAGATCGAAGACATTACTCGACACAAACATTGATGAATGCTTTTTTGTCACAGTTAATAAACTCTGAGGACACAGTACAATTTTCTCTGCCTTAAATAAATCGAGAATGAATGTAATATTGTCTGTAGAGCTGATGCGCCACAGGTACCAAGTTGTGAACACTGCTGGTCGCAGTGTAGATCGAAAGCAGTAGTTGACACAGACATCAAGGAATGCTTTTTTGTCACATACTTTAACAAAATCTGAGGACGCAGTACAATTGTCTCTGCCTTAAATAAATCGAGAATTAATTCAATGTTGTCAGTAGTGCTGATGCGCTCCTGGTATCAAGTAGTGAACTCTCTTGATCGCAGTGTACATTTGAAAGCAGTATTCAGTACAGACATTGGGGAATGTTTTTTGTTGCATCATTTAACAAAATTGTCTCTGCCTTACATAAATCAAGGCTAACTTCAATGCTGTCCGTAGTGTGCATGCAAAGCTGAATTCAAGTTGTGAACCCTGCTGTCCGCCATGTAGATCGAAGGCAGTAGTTGACACAGACATCAAGGAATGCTTTTTTGTCACTTACTTTAATAAAATCTGAGAACATAGTATAATTGTCTGTACCTTAAATAAATCAAGACTGAATTCAATGTTGTTTGTAGTGCTTATCCGAAACTGGTATTAAGTTGTAAACTCTACTGACCGCACTGTAGATCGAAGGCAGTATTGACCACAGATATTGACGAAGAATTTCTGTCACTTATTTTAACAAAGTCAGAGGACATAGAGTACAATTGTCTCTGCCTTACATAAATCAAGGATAACTTCAATGCTGTCTGTAGTGTATATCCAAAGCTGAATTTAAGTTGTGAACCCTGCTGTCCCCAGTGGAGATCGAAGGCAGTATTCGATACAGGCATAAATCTGCAGTGCTGTGGCCCTGAGTTCGCAATCGGCCTGTATCGAGGAGGTACGTGCTTATGGGGGCAGCCATGTTGCAGGGTGAGGACCTTCGCTGTGGTGGAGTCTCTTCTTTTTGCAGAAGTGAACTACGCCCAAGGCGTAGCTTAATTATTTATAGTCTTACGCTGACGTTGCGTACATTGGACCAGCCCACTCCGTTTCTGCTTCAAAGGGTGGGGGACCATAGCTACATGACCAAAATATTCTCCAGTGTCTGAGATAATATGGTTGCGTCCACTATGCAGTACACTACAGGTATCAATGGTATATCTACACACAGAAAAGTTTTTGGTTTGTATAGTGAATTGTGTATGGCATTTCACCGGTAGTCTTGGCGTTGTGTACATTATTGTTGATGTGCGAGTTCTTTCCCTTATACATACTTGGTTGCCACATCTCTGAACATTGAGCTAGTGTGCTGTTGAGGGGATATATTATTTTGGGAAGGGCTGTTGTCCTGTTTTGCGCTGCCTCTGAGGTAGTAAACGGGGAGGGGTCAGGAGCAGTAGTTTTATTGGTGGTGGCACTGGGTATTGTGATTTTGTTGGGTGTCGGAAGGGTTTTTTAGTACCTCTATCACATGTTGCACTTTAAATATGGGTGTGAGTTGGATGTAATTCACGCAGTACATAGCCAACAAATGTTGATATTGATTTGTTAGTGGTAAGTGTCAGCAATTTTACGCTAATGTGGTCACTTTAATCTTTAAGAGGTTCCCTACCTTTGGAGGAGTTTTCAAGCCGTTTTGCTTTCCGGAAGTGCTATTTCTGGCCCCTTGGCTCCTGCTCCCAGCCTTTCACTAAGGTACTGCCTGAATTGTGTGTCCAGGGGGAGGAGTATTCATCAGGAAAGGGCCTGGCTTTGGCCTAGCCACACCCACAGTCCTGTATAGCTGCTGCACCAGTGCATTTGAAGATTATTCCATTGTTTTTCTTCATTTCTTTGCAGTTTTATTGCTTATTTGACTTTCAATTCTGTTTATTGGTGGTTTTTCTCCTCAAAATGGAAAATAAAAATCCAGTCAATAATAAAAGGAAGCAGCAAAGAGTCAAGATGACTCTTGATTGAATTTGTGTAGTGTCAACCTCAAGATTATCTTTCTTGCGCTTTGGGATTAAAGCCTGTTGTTTCGAAATTGATCTAGTACGGACAATGGCTTTTTCGATTGTCTCATCAGCATACCCCTTTCCAAAAAACGCCTCTTACTTGCCTCTTGGGCTTTGGCACACTCTGATTCCGAACTGCAGATCCGTCTCAATCGCAGCATCTCCCCATAAGGGATGCTACGAATGAGATGGCGCGGGTGTTGACTAGCTGCATGTAACAACGTATTTCCCACGGTTGCCTTCCTGTGCAATCTAGTTGCCAGGCTGCTGTTCTCAACAAACACCTCAACATCCAAAAAACATACTGATTCGTGTTAATTTCAGATGTAAAATGTAAGTTGAAACTCTTCTACAAAGGTGTCAGCACTGCTCTTGGACCCCTTCCACACCATAAAAAGATCATCTATATACCTCAGGTACAATGCTACATTATTCGTCATGATGTCCCTGTGTTGATCCATGAGGACCCGCTCCTCCCACAGCCCCATGTGCAAGCACCCAAATCTGGGGGAGAAGCAGGCCCCCATGGCCACACCTCTTATCTGTTGACATACCGGATTGTTGAATACAAAAAGGTTTTGTTTCAGACACAATTTTAACATAGTGATGATCATCTTGTTGTGGTTGGCAAAATTCATAGGGCGTTTGTCTAGATAATATTCTACAGCTTTAATGCCGTCACCATGCCTAGTAGACGTATATAACGAGGTGACATCAAGAGTCATTAATACAAAATCCGTGCTCCAGGTTATCTTTTCCAATTTGCAGATAAAGTCAGTAGTGTCCGTTACATAAGATTTCACATTTTTTACCCAATCTTGCAAAAAGAAGTCAATGTATTTAGAGATATTTTCCATTGAACTGTCAATGGCTGAGGGCTGAGATTATAGGCCCCATATATATATATATATATATATATACATATATATATATATATATATATATATATATATATATATATATATATATATATATATATATATATATATATATATATATGTATATATATGTGAGATCAAGGCCTTTCTGGGGCCGAAACGCTTTATGGCGGTGTTTGGTGTTTTAATGTAATAATAAATACTTTTGCACGTAGCTGTTTGGTTCCATTTTCGCCCTTCCTGGTGATTGTTCAAGACGGAGTTCCTTGCATATATATATATATATATATATATATTCACTGAAAAAACCATAGGTTATAGACCATGTATAGTTAGGAATTAGCATTTACAAAACCTTGAAAATTCACTGAAAAAACCATAGGTTAGAGACCATATATAGTTAGCTGGACATTTTATTGACATAAAACCAATGAAATTCCATATATAGTTAGTTGCACTAACTATATATCGCGCACCCGCAATCCACTGCTGATGATGTCACATATTACATCATTCATGACATGGTCAGTGACATCACTGATGACATCACTGATGACATCTCAAATGACATCACTGATGACATCACTGATGACATCATCCAGTGACTGTGTGTTTCTGTAAAGTTTAAATATGTTTTACATATTGAAGAATGAGAGGATATATAAGTGTCTGGATTAAAGATTCAGTAGGTGCGTTACTGACTGTATGATTGAGTGATTAAATGTGTCTTACTGAATGCATGGGTTAGTGACTAAACTGTCTGAATGTGGGCAACAGTATGTCTGGTGTGTAAGCTACTGCATGTGTTGATCAGTAGCTATACGACAGGCTATATGTGTTATTGATTGGTTGCCCGAGTATTTGTATGGGAGACTGAGTGTGTGTGTAGGTAGCTGGCATATATAAATGACTATACATAAGAGCCACTAATTGTGCGAGTGGCTGTATGGATCATTGTGTACTTGTATCAGTAATTGTATACCAAAGTAAGTATATGTTAGTATATGTTTTAATAAGTAAGGTGTTTTGTGTATAACTGTATAGTTGAGGAAATGGAAGTGTGATTGAATCTTTGCATGACTGACTAGATGTGTGAGTAACTCAATGGATGAGTGGCAGAATGTGAGTGTCTGTATAGGTGTTTGAGTGCAGATGATAGTGTTGTATTGATGAGTGACTATATGTATGAGTAATTCTATGGGTAAATGAGTGGATGTGTGTATAGACCTAGGAATCAGTGTGTGCATATGTAGTAACTGGTATTGGTGTGTCAATGACTTCAAGAATGGTTGTCTGTGTTTAACACTGGGTGTATCAAAGGTAATATTAGAGTGTGAGGACGTGCATCGTATTATCACATGAATGATATCATCAGTGTTGTGATCAGTGATGTCAATTGAGATGTCATCAGTGATGTCATCAGTGATGTCATTTGAGATGTCATCAGTGATGTCATCAGTGATGTCACTGACCATGTCATGAATGATGTAATGTGTGACATCATCAGCAGTGGATTGCGGGTGCGCGATATATAGTTAGTGCAACTAACTATGTATGGAATTTCATTGGTTTTATGTCAATAAAATGTCCAGCTAACTATATATGGTCTCTAACCTATGGTTTTTTCAGTGAATTTTCAAGGTTTTTTAAATGCTAACTCCTAACTATATATGGTCTATAACCTATGGTTTTTTCAGTGAATTTCCATGGTTTTTTAATAGCAAATATCAAAACCTTTAAAATGTATGCTTCTTTAAATCGAAAAATATATTTTATATGTTTTTAATACATTTTTTTAAAGTATTTTTTTTAAATTATTTTTTTGTTTCGTTCCCGGTACGCGAACCGGTGAGCTTCCCGTTAGCTCAATTTGGTGCCGCGACTCGGTCCGCGAACCGGTAAACGTTCCGTTGGCGCAACTACCGCGTTAGAAAACAACATCGTGACGCGTCGCGTAAACGCGACGTATCGCGTTGTCGCGTAATGCGTCATATGACGCGCCGCGTTAGCGCACCCGGAAGCGCTCCGGTGCGCGAAGCGAGGCGCAAAGCGCAGCTTCCCGGAAGCGGTCCGGGGCATGGCGCGGAGCGCGTAACGTAAGCATAACAGGTCATGTGACTTGTTAATAACACTTTTCATTGGTTCATTTCACTTTTGGTTTCCTAATGATGTAAGACTAGGTCATGTGACCTAAAAATAATACTTTTCATTGGTTTAGAACTATTTTTTGTCCCAAATGATGAAAACCCCTCCTTGTTTCCTCACTCTGACTTTCAACTTTGTGAGAGGAAGACCTTTTATCTTTACTTAGCAATGGCAAGTCTTGTAGCTCCAGCTGGTGCACCCCCACCACCACCACCACCTCCTAGGAAGAGAGGACCACCTCCTCAGGTTATCGTTCAGCAAGAGGAGGAAGAAGAGGAAGAAGAGGAAGAGGAGGAAGAGAGGCAGTTTTTGCCTGAGGAGCCTAGGAGGTCCCGTGTCAAAGAAGATTTCATTTGGCAATTTTTCAAATATCCCCGGGGCCAAAAAAAAGTCAATGCCCGGTATGTAACTTGCCTTATTTGCAAAAAAGATCTGTCCAGAGGGACAGATAAAAAATATAGTTATGGCAATTATACCATGCATCGCCATATGGACAGGTGGCACCCTATCAACTATAGTGCTGCGCAGGTACGTCGTGACCTGCAGGATAACCTCCGTCCTGTGGCCAGTACATCACATCAAGAGGCACTGACGGGACCAGAGGCGAGGGAGACGGTCCCAAATATTCAGCTGAAGTTTGGGGAAGTGAAACATGTATGCATTTATTGCGAAAAATTGATTTGCTACAGGGAGAGTAGCATAAATTTAATCAATGCTGCAATTGACAATCACAACTGTCCAAAACGCCCCAGAAAATAAATTATCTTTTTTTTTTTTTGCTCCTGTTGAGCCCTTTATAATGAATCATTTTTGTTTCCCCCCTAAAAAAAAACCCAAAAAAATATAAAACCGTTCAAAAAATACAAAAAAAGTAAAAAAATGTACAGAAAAATAATAAAAAAAATATAAAACAACAAAAACAATAAAAAAAAAGTTCTTATCAGAACTACCTCCCCTTTATAAAAAATTGCTAGAATGTTTAGCACTCTGGCAACCTCTATTTCTTTTGGTTCGCTTCCTGGTTCGCGCGCCGGTACCCGAACCGGAAGCGAACCAGAATTTTTTTAAAAAAAAGAAAAAGAAAAGAAAGTATAAGGGAAGGAAACAGAGAGTAATGTTAAAAGAAAGACAGCTAGAGGGAGTAACACAGAGATACTGTTTAATAGATCTATTTACCGAAGAAAAGATGTAAGTGGGTATAATTGTGAAAAACAAAATAGATAAGGAAGTGAAAGAAAAAAAGGAGAGTAGAAGAATAATAAACAAGAGTTTCTTAGAGAATGTGAGTGAATGTTCAAATTAAGAAGAAAAACAGTAAAGGATGTGGAATGAGAGGTAGGGATAGAACCGGACTAAAAGAACAATCCTGAGGGAAAGTGTTAAGAAAAAAGTGAGCAAAAGTAAATAGGAATAAAACAAGATGTATGATAGTGACTAAGGTTAAAACATGTGGAATAACAGAGAGAAAAAACAGAAAGCAGAAAAGAAGAAGTGACAGAAAAGGAATGATTGAAACAGCAAAGAAATGTAAATAACATAGGGGCATATTATCAACACAGGCGATAAAATTATCGCTGCTTTTATTGGCAGAAAACTACCGCTAAAGCCGCTTTTGCGGCAGTTTTCTGCCGATAAAAGCAGCGATAATTTTATCGCCTGTGTTGATAATATGCCCCTTAGTGTGTTTGAACTACAGGGAGAAAGCATAATGAACAAGTAGTGAAAGAGTGATGAGTCAGAGATAGTGAGAGTAATAGAGAAGGAGTGAGTGAACAGGAGTGAGGAACTATGAGAACAGAGGGACTGAGAAAAGGAGTGGAAGGAGTAGAGTAAGTAAGTAATAGAAAAAGGAATGAGGGAATTAGCAAAGGCAGGAAACTGACGGTTAAAGAAATGAAGCAGTGGAAGTAATAGAAGTTAAATGTGATAGAAATGTAACGAAAAGAGTACAAAACACTTACCTTATAATTGTCGTTAACTTAGTCACTTGTTATTTTTATACTTTCAATCTGTGAAAGAAACAACAAAAATTTGAAAAATATTAAAAAATGTATTTAAAAATTAGAAAAGACAAGGGAAAAGATTGACAATCATCCAATTTTACAAAGAAATAAAGTTAGAGATAAACATGCAGAAAAAAAGAGAAAGAAATGGTGATAGACAGTCAGAGACAAAAAGAAATTGAAATAGAGTAAATTACTAAGAGAAATAAAGGAAGATACTTTCAGTGACAGAAAAGAAGGATAGAAGAGAAAACTAAATTGAAGTTGTGTAAGCTAGTAAAAGAAAGTGAGTAAGGTAAACTATATAAGGAAAGGGTGAATAAGGAAAACAGAGTGAGGGAGAGAGGAGACAGAGGAAGTGAAGGAAAGAGTGTCAGATACAGACTGAGTGAGGCATCTACACAATGTGATTCGTAATGTTAGGAAACACAGGTAATGTAATTGAAAAACGTGCAATTTTTTTTGCTCATTCCACAATCACATCACTTGTGTTTCCTTTGCTTAGGTATCTCATTGTGCAGAAGTAGTCTAGCATATGAAAGAGTATGCAGAAGGTGAGCACTGTATGCAACAACTTTGACACTTACAGAAGCCTCAGCTTCTCCATGCCCCCTACACAGTCCTAAATATATACATTTTAAACTGACGGTATCTTGTTGCAGATGAAGTGAGGCCAATCTTGCAACATGGTGCATCTTTTGCACTGCTGCTGCGTCACAAAAGTGACGCCATGGCGGCGCAAAAGAGGCGCACGGCCTTCATAAATCTGCCCCTAACATTTTAAATGATTGTTTCAGGATGCCGATAAGGTGTGGCCTATCCAGAGATTTGTTTGAGGTGAGGCCTACTTAGGGTTGCAGATGAAATTTAGGCTTATTGAAGAGTACAGAGGAGATAATACATGTGCAGGCCTACCAATGAAGTGAGTCATGTCCACTGCACTCTTGAACAAAGGCCACACCTCCTCTGTGTCCCTGGACAGGCCTAAACCTCATCTGCACAATGTGATTCATAATGTTAGGAAACACAGGTGATATAATTGAAAAACGTGCAAATATTTTTGCTCATTTCACAATCACATCACCTGTATTTCCTCAGCTTAGGTATCTCATTGTGAAGATTTAGTCTAGCATATCCAAGAGTACGCAGAAGGTGAGGACTGTATGCAACAGAGCAATGTACATTACTCACCTCCCTTGACACTTACAGAAGCCTCAGTTTCTCCATGCCTCCTATACAGTTCTAAATGTATATCATAAATACAAAAAGGTACAGAAATAATTATACATGTTAAATGGTTTATTTTTGCTGTTCTCAGAATATATCAAATTTCACTAAAAACAGTGAGTTGAAGGTATTCATCATATAACAGCGGGGAAAAAAAACACAATCAAAATGATTGTGTTTAAAAAAAAACATATAACATAACCAATCAGAAATCCGAACTCCTGAAAAGTAACTTACTTTCCATGACGTCGAAGGATGTCCTATGAACAGCTTATACTCTGTTGTGCTGTAATTATTTTCTGCCCGCCAGTTTCTGAAAGAAAAGCTCCATCATATTGACAAATATGTTACATACAATAAATGACTTCTCGCTCTCTACCGCACTTCTCCTCAAGGCCAAATCGTGTAAGAGCCATTTATAACTCTTGGAATTCTTCTAAGCAAATCCCGTCATTTTCTTTTTCCGCAACTTTCAGAAAGAAAACGTTCAAGATCACTTTTACAATCCTGTACTAGTAATATTTTACCCTTCTTGCTCACTCATGTTCCACATTTCCTATGACACTGATACTACTTACTATGAGGCAGACTAACACTACCTCTATGACTACTTCAATTATTTAATTCTCTACATCACTTTTAATCACAAAGCAATTTAAAACAGTACATAAAATTATATCAACTCCTAGAATCATTATAGGCCAGTTACCTACCCTAAATTCTCTCTTCTGAAAACAAAAAGTAAGAATATTTTTAAGTCAAAAGGCAACATTTTTCATAGTCAAATGTGAATCATTTCCAAAACACCAGCTTTTTTTACATTTTAAATAAGCTGTGTAATAAGCGGATGTTGTCAAAGGACCATCATGTCATATAATAGCTGCAGTTAGAAATGTTCTTCCTAAAATCAATAACTGTGTAGCCACAACATTTGTAATTAAAGTTGAAAACTTACTTTCATCAGGTTTATATAGTTGGAATTTTAAAATGACATTATAACCAAAAGTTTGTTCAAAAAATGTGTACACCATTGCACTTACATTACCTCTACTCCATGTTTTGATTGGCTGCTTGAATTAGCTTATTAAAAGAAACAGTTTTTCTGAACTCATTCAAAGTGCAGTTATTTTTCCATGACGTCAAGTGTTATGGTAAGAACACCATTTGCTTTGGGGAATACTCTGTTGTCCTTTAACTAATCCGTGCCCACCACTTTCTGTAAGAAAACCTTCTTTTTTTTCAGGAACTACTTAAAACTCAAAAATAACTTTTTACTCTGTACTACACTTATCCTCAAGGCCAAATAGTGTAGGAGCCATAAGAACCTCTTGAAATTCCTCAGAGCAAATCCCGAGATTCTTTCCCTAACATTTTGGTTGTAAAAACACCAGGTAAGAATTTTTAAGGTCAAAAGGCAATTTTTTTTTTTAAGTTAAAACAGAATCATTGCAGAATGACCAGCCGTGTCTAGACTTCAAATAAGCTGTGTAATGTCCTGATGTTGTTGAAGGACCGTCATGATATATAATTGCTGCCGTTACAAAAGTCCTTCCTGATATTGACAACTGCGAAGCCACAACATTTTTTATTAAAGTTGTCAATTTTGTTCCATCAGGCCTACATCGTTGGAACATTAAAATGACATACTGGCCATATGTTCGTATAAATAATGTGGACAGCATTGCAGACTTACATTGGCTACACTCCATGTTGTGATCCGCTGCTTTTACTAGCTTATTAAAGGACACTGATTTACTGTCTGGCAAAGTTAAATATATAAATCTTTCTGAGTCTACACTAGTAGTACTTGATACCCTACAGTTCTCGCAGTCATGCTGCCATTGATAAGAAAGGCCAAACAGATGATCTACATCTACACCTTCATCTTGCAATACATCAAGCATATACATTAAAAACTCCTGACAATCTTGCTGAATATTTTGAGAGAAATGCATTTGACCTGAACATTTGTCTAACAGATTTCGAATTTCAGACACACTTTCTATTTTTATTCTATCAGTGCTACATTTCTCTAACACAGAATTCAACAAACTGCAAAATGTTTGATCCGAATTGACCACAATCTCTTCTTTTAAAGTTTCTAGAGAAAAGACAACATTAACCACTACATTAGCATAGCAGTTGACACCAGAACTATTTTCAAATTGAAAACCAACAACATTTTCAACAGAATCCATTTTTTTTCTGCTTATAATTTTGGGTTCATCGACTTTTCGTCTTTTTGCTACAACCTCCCTACTATTGGTCACATTTCTTCGTTTCCGGCCTACCACACATTTCTCAAACAAAGGATATTGAGGCAAATGTGGCGCATACTCTCTTCTTAACCTATTGTATTCCTTAACACAATCTAGATCCGCACAAATGTTTGTGACATTACACTCAATCAAGTACAATCCCGATAAACTTCTGACTCATGACAATGCCACATATGCCATACCCTCCTTGAACACAGAACTGCCAATATTCACCAATGCACTGTCTACACTTAAACCTTGTGATTTATGGATTGTCACCGCATATGCCAAGCAAACAGGAAACTGCTTACGGCGAACATATAAGTCTTTTACAAGCAAAAACCTAGCAGAGCAACGACCAATTAGCTGTACTTCCTCAATGCCATCAAATTTAATTTTTGAAAATTCAATTCCATCTCTATTTCTGTATTTCTCAAAATCAACAACATTACCCATTGATCCATTTACCAGACCTCTTTCAACATGTAAATTCCTTCTTAAAATGATACGGCAATTTAAGCACACATTCAGAGTCTTTTCAAAACCAGCAGTTTTAGATATAGCCTTCTCTAATGAATCCAATTTTGATTTCAAATTCTCAGACAAAATAATTGTTGCTCCCATATGCTCTATTCTGTCAATAGCTTCCAGTTTCACAATATCTTGGTTTTCTAAATTCAACATTTTATTGTTGAAGATGGCACATTCTGCAAGAGTTGGCATCAAACATATTCCAGATTTCTTCTCAGTAATTTTCCGAAAAATATTCTCAGGCACAACGTCTTCTTCTGGATACAAATTTGACAGTAATCGTGCATGTAAAGCTTCTTTCCCATGCTCGGTCACTTTTCCGATTCTAACATCTTGTAGAATATTCTTATAATCTTCATCCTTCGCTTGACGCATATTTTCACGCAGTTCAGCATAATTGAAGTTTAACCATATATTGACGTTGCCAATGCTCCCTAGGCACTTCCTGGTATCTTCATGCGTGAGCATTTTGAACACAGGTTGTCCTTTCACTGGTGTCAGCTGCAGAAGATCACCGAAAACAATGCTGTGTTTGCCACCAAATAACACATCATACTCTGTTTTGAGAACTTCTTGCATTCTCAAATGCACAAAGGCAAGCATGACATTGGAAACCATGCTTACTTCGTCAATGATAAGAAGTTTCATTTTCCTCAAGACTCTTGAAACTTCACAACAAGCATCTCCAGATAACTTGTGGTATTGTAATTTGTTATCATGCTCCACTGGCAGCATCAGTAGACGATGCAAAGTAATACCTTTAATGTTATGTGCTGCCAGTCCAGTTGGAGCGGTGACAACACAAGACAGCGATGACTCAGTCCTTTTCTGCAAATAATATGAAATTGCTTTAATGAGGAAACTTTTTCCAGTTCCCGCTTCTCTACTCACATACAGTCGGACAGGCTTCAACGACGTACATGAGCACTCTTTCTTCTCATGACTTAATCCATGATCAATTTGGTTGGTAACTTCATCATATATTTTCCTCTGCTCAACGTTGAGTTGTCTTTCCAAGTCTTCTAAGTTAACCGCATCCTCCTGAGCATGTGCCATGGCTCTTTCCACTTCAATCATGGCAGTGGCAGCTTCATTTTCGATAACTGGTCCTCCTAGTGGATCCTGACTCAATGAAACAGAACTCTGACTGTCCTGAGAACTGTCTCTAGCAATCTCGGCTGCAATCATTGCTTCCTGCTCGATTTCCGCCTTCAACATTTCTAGATATTTGGGAAAAACAGGACATTCTATGGTCTCCTTGGCGGCATTGAAAGAGTCTTCGTAACAGAGGAAATCTCCAAGCAGTTCCTCTTCTGCACACCAAGGCTTGAAAAGTTGCAAAAGAGCTAAATAGAAAAACTCTTTTCTTTCAGGAGATTCGCCACTCAATTTTCGATGGTTTACCAATTGGCATTTTCTTTGCTTGACCAGACATCCCTCACTTCCAATTACAGCATACACTCCTTTATCAATATCTTCTTTGATGTTCCTCTTGAATATGTAATTTTCTAGAACCTCATACAGACAAACATTCTCGAGGTGACTGCTTCTATTTGGATAATATGTATCCAACATGTTGGTCTTCAAAATATCGGTACTGTTTGGCTCCTTTTCTGCCAAATACTCAATTTCCCGCACAGGTTTCAGAACTCGATTACGCGTTGCAGCAAGACCAAGACTTGCCCAAATGATACTCCTAGATTTGGCATAGAGACTTGCTGAAGATAACCGGTCAGAACATTCGTAAGCTCCGATTTCTCGATGCGACAACATCTTCAGACTGAAACTGTACAACTTCTTACTGAGGCTCTTTTCATGGGAAATGTCCTCCCACATATCCTTCAATTCTGTCTTTTCTTTTTTGGTGATGTAAGATGTCACATACCGAGCCACAGCCATACAGTTAACAGCCACAAACTGTATATCCATGTTAGCATTCCACATGGACAAAATCACTGGGTTGTAGTCGTTGATGTACTTGGACTCTTCGTTTCTTTTCAAATTGTATGTATTTTTGGGTGATTTCCTCGTCACATTATGTCGCAGCGAAGACATCAAACTGTTCACTCTTCCTTTAGAAATCACCGGTCGTGGAAAGGCGAAACGACATTTTGTGTAGAACTTGTCCTTGTTTCTGAATTTACGACCACAGTACTTTCCACAACGATCGCTTTGGAAACGTAAAACTTGTTCTCTTAGGCTTTTGTCTTCCTTTGTGTTTGGAACAGCACATGTAGAATACTGTTCTATGAAACTCATCACTAAGTCATCCGGATCTGTTCCAAATTTGGGTGCATCTTTGATCCATAGCAGCATATGTATATGAGGAGCACCTCTTGCTTGGTACTCCTTTCTCCAGAAGAAATCCAACACCTCTCCAAGAGGTGGATTCTTCTTGTTCATGATGAAAGACATCATAGCTTCAAATCTATGATTGAAGTATCTGCATACATTCACTGGATCCAAAGAGCACAGTTCTCCGGGTGTCTTGAATTCGATATTTTCAATGTTTCCATTTGCCTCTCGTAGAAATTCAAGTAAGTCTTTCCAGCCATACTCGGCACAGCTGAGAGTGAGGAACCATGTGGGAGTTCCTAAGTTCCTCAGCATACATTTTAAATCACCATGACGACGGTACCAGTACTCATTAGTACCACACTGACACGCCATGAGATTAATCAGGTGAGAATCCAAAATACTGTCTTGCACATTGACTTTATCCATAAAGTCCCTTGCCGAGATATTTTGCATCTGTACACCACTTTTCAAGATGTGGTTCACTGCATATGACAGTCCAGACAGATCGATTTCAAACAGGAGATGAAACAAATAGGGAATGCATTGACGAAACCTAGGATCTTCTGCATACAATCGTAAAGTCCGGTATTCAGAAGCAGGAATTTGATCAGGTCGCTCATCATATCTTCCTCCTTCACCTGTTGGAAATAGCTGTGGGAAACACCGAGCTTCCAAACTTTCCTCCCAAACACTAATAGGACTCCCTTTGGCTTGTTTCATTTGAAACAAATCAATAGCATTCCCCATGACTTCCTTGGAATGCAAAGGATGAACACTATAATGTTCATATATTCGTTCATTTTTAGAGGCTTCTACTTTCTCAATTTGACCAGCACACAAATCGCTATCCTCTTCTTCACTTACTTCCTCTTCTGCAACATATACATTCTTATAGTACTTATTTTTTTTCTTCAAATACAATGTTGCCTTTTTGACTTTCCTAACATCCACTAAATCTTGCTATATTTTCTTACTCTTTGTCGGAACCCCATTAACTAAGATAACCAGAGGTTCCTCTTCCACTTTCTCTACTCCAATTGTATTAATGTTTTTCTTCAAATCTAGAGGCAAATAAACAACTCTTCCCTTTAATCCTCTCTGTAAATCTGATGGAGGCAATTTCCCTGTCTTTGGCTCCATTCGTACAATAGCCTGAAAAGGATGGACACTTTGAATCAAAATAGATTCATAAGTATTTAAATCCTTCAATTCAGAAGGAATCTCAACCAATTCCAGATTATTATGAACCGCTCTAGCAGGCATCCGGTTTTGATTTAATTTGTTACAACAATAAGTACACACACGTTGATCCGATCCCAAATCAAAACAATTTTCTACCATCAAGTATGTTGCGAAATCCTTCCATTCACTATTATTTTCTCTTTCACTTTTTGCATATAAATCCACTAACTTAGTCTGATTCTTATAATAAGTGCGTCGACAACACACACAAGTAAAATTAGGCCTCTCACTTGATTTCACCTGAAACGTGGCAATTTCCTTCTGAAAATTATCTGTACTGGAAATCTGTACACTCTCTTCCACATTACCTTCTTCTTCTGGGTCAATTTCAACATTCTCCTCTTTACTTGCAAAGTAACAAAACTCAATTTCTGCACAAATATTCTTCACATCTACTTCTGAACCATGCAAAAGAGCAGTGCATAATTGTTTAAGCATAATTGCTGGACTCTTAGCATAATACAACATTCTAACTAATTTCCTCGCTTTATTATGATGCACTGCTAGCATCCTGAAATGATGAAAAACACTCTGGCATACTCTCCTGGAAAGACAAGCCAATGAATGACCATGCAAACCTGTCAGTTCTCTCAATCTGCAAGGATCTAAGTCTTGCAACAACTTATTTTTTTGTTTCAGACTTTTCTTACTATATGTACATAAGACATTACAAAACAAATCAATTGATTCCTGTCGCACACTGCAAATACTACTACACTTCCAGGTGTACACTGGACCCTTAGGACGTCTCCCTAAAACTTAATCAACTAACACCTCTTCTGCCTCTGTTGTCACAAGTTTTTCTTTTTCAACCACACATCCATCTTTCACCTCATATGCTCGACCACTGGTGTCAACTGCATGCACCAAATCATTATCCTGGAAATAACTCTCCTCATTAAAAAATCCCTCACAACTTGAACTATGCATCCATTCTCCTGAAAAAACTTCACAAAAATTACTACGATTAACTGTTCTCTTCCATCTACTATTTGATTTGAAATCATAAATTACCTTGTTTAGTTTCCTAATTCTATTGATTATCAAAATAAATAACTTTCGCTTAATTTCGAATGCCTGATCAATAATTTTCTCAATATTTTTTTTTCTTTTATAAAAAACCACTTTCTGTTGACCTTTCTTAATATTTTTTAACAAATTGCCAATTATCCTGTAGCGGAACATTCGTCTACGAATGTCCCTAAACTGATTTTTCCTTCTACTACCATGCACAGAGTTATCTCCTGCTCTAGCAGTAACATTTTTGATTGGCCTTTCCTTTCCGTTTAAATTGGCTCTCTTTTTCTGGGCTAAAACATGTTCTGTAGTGATACTTTTTTTTCTGTAAATATTTCTTATGAATGATTTCGTTGTCTTACCCGGAGCTTTCTTGGTGACTTGACGAGTTTTTATTGTAGAGGACTGCTGCAAGCATTTAGTAATCTGCTGTCTTTGACGTTTTGTAGCCTTTCGGATTCTTTCCTTCGATGGCATACTGTATTTTTGAAATGATCTGCACTTGAATCTGTGGTAAAATATAATAAAAAATGTTATTAACCACTATTACCAAACAGTAAATCAATAACAGTCGTCAAAAAATTAACACACTAGTTGTCAATTCTACATACAATAATTTGTAGTGCATTGGCAAATTTAAAAGTCACAAATAGTAGCAAAGAAATGGAATGCTTCTACATTTGACCTGTGCTCTTTTATATGTGAATCTGAACTAATTTTATTAGCATATTTCACTATTTTATTAAAGACACTTCACACAAGCTGTTTTTGAATTTGTATTTAATTTTAAATGAAACGGTTTACATGGTTACTTTTCATTTCGAGTAACTTAAATTTATTTTTAAAAGTCTTTATAGGTTAATAGGCTCAAGCAGGTCAGCTGCCCACCCTATGTCATACAATTCTGACAAATCAGCATCCTCATCATGTTCTTCATCATCCACAGGATATAAATCATCCAAGGGATCTACTTCCACTGACGTTTCAATGACAAGTTCAATGATAAGATCGAGATCAACAGATTGCTCATTATCACTCATGCTTGATGTTGTCGTTATCTTTAAAAAAAGAGAACAACAATGAGATGTTGCAGAGTAAGAGACAAATCTCAGAGACTATAATCGTAATTTTTTTTAACAAGAATAACATTTTGCATATATTATTTAACCATGTCCAGCGATGCTGAGGAGGTGAGGCCTATGTCCAAGTTTTCAGTGAACAGGACTCATCTTTTCTTAACCTTGGATAAGCCTCACCAACTCTGTATCCCCTGCTCATACTTAAATGTAAAGGTGCAGATTTATGTTAACTGGCGCATCCCCAGGGATGCACCAGTTAACGTGCGCCGCTGCTCTGCCACCCATGGTGTGCCGCATTAACAATGCAGATCACCATTGGGGCAAAAACAGCACAGATGCGTCACGCATCTGTGCCGCAAAAGCGACACATTGCAGGAATCACGTCGCAAGCGTGACATGACTCCTGCAATGCACAGGGGCAAGCCACACATTGCATGGTGCGTCACTCCTTATGCCTGTTTCAAACAGACGTAAGGTTTTGATTCACCAATGCCATAAAGCTGACTCAGTGAAATCTTGTAAATTTCACTGTGTTAGTTTTACAGGGCTTTCATGCAAGTGAATACCCACCCTGCAACAAAACGCCCACATGAAACCTGACGCAGGTTTCATGTGGCACAGGACTTTACAGCATGACACATCAGCCTAGATGCATCAATTTGTAAATATGTCGCAACATAGCGCATCTTTTGCTCATCTTCTCCATGCCCCCTACACAGTCCTAAATGTATACAGTTTAAACTGACGGTATCTTGTTGCAGATGAAGTGAGGCCTATCTTGCAACATGGTGCATCTTTTGCACGGCTGCTGCGTCACAAAAGTGACGCAATGGCGGCACAAAAGAGGCGCACGGCCATCATAAATCTGCCCCTAACATTTTAAATGATTGATTCAAGATGACGATAAGGTGTGGCCTATCCAGAGGTTTGTTTGAAGTGAGGCCTACTCAGGGTTGCAGATGAAATTTAGGCTTATTGAAGAGTACAGAGGAGATAATACATGTGCAGGCCTACCAATGAAGTGAGTCATGTCCACTGCACTCTTGAACAAAGGCCACACCTCCTCTGTGTCACTGGACAGGCCTAAACCTCATCTGCACAATGTGATTCGTAATGTTAGGAAACACAAGTGATGTAATTGAAAAATGTGCAATTTCTTTTGCTCATTTCACAATCACATCACTTGTGTTTCCTTTGCTTAGGTATCTCATTGTGCAGATGTAGTCAAGCATATCAAATAGTACGCAGAAGGTGAGCACTGTATGCAACAATTTTGACACTTACAGAAGATTCAGCTTCTCCATGCCCCCTACACAGTCCTAAATGTTTGCAGTTTAAACTGACGGTATCTTGTTGCAGATGAAGTGAGGCCAATCTTGCAACATGGTGCATCTTTTGCATCACTGCTGCGTCACAAAAGTGACGCAACAGCGGCACAAAAGAGGCGCACGGCCATCATAAATCTGCCCCTAACATTTTAAATGATTGATTCAAGATGACGATTAGGTGTGGCCTATCCAGAGGTTTGTTTGAGGTGAGGCCTACTCAGGGTTGCAGATTAAATTTAGGCTTATTGAAGAGTACAGAGGAGATAATACATGTGCAGGCCTACCAATGAAGTGAGTCATGTCCACTGCACTCTTGAACAAAGGCCAGACCTCCTCTATCTCCCTGGACAGGCCTAAACCTCATCTGCACAATGTGATTCGTAATGTTAGGAAACACAGGTGATGTAATTGAAAAACGAGCAAATATTTCTGCTCAATTCATAATCACATCACCTGTGTTTCCTCAGCTTAGTTATCTCATTGTGCAGATGTAGTCTAGCATATCCAAGAGTACGCTGAAGATGAGCACTTTATGCAACAGAGCAATGTACATTACTCACCTCCCTTGACACTTACAGAAGCCTCAGTTTCTCCATGCCTTCTACACAGTTCTAAATGTATATCATTATCATCATAGTGACAATGAAACTCTAGCAGTACATATTGTGAAACCTAATTGACTTCAAAAAACGTTATGACCTTCTCATAAATGTGAAAAGGTTTTTTTTTTAAAAAAAAAACGATTTTCTGGTCATAATTTGAAAACACAACACAGGTCCTATGTAGAAGCACACCCTGTCAGTACTTAAATTTACCAAGCACACATGGGGTCGTATTTACAAGGACCTTGCACGACGGGGAAATGACTTAAATTAAAATGGGGAAAATAACATCAAAGTAACTCAAAGTCCTTCTAAATATGCCCCAAACAGCCTATGAAACTCTAGCAGTACATATCAAGAAACCTAATTGACTTCAAAAAACGTTTTTAAACACATCAAGTAAAACAATTATTCAACCACATTCATGGGGAAGTCACTTAAAATGCCCTAACACACATGAAAGGGTATTTGTAAGGCCCTTGCACCATTTTTGCATCACTTTTAACATGGCTATGTAACTCAAAGAAACAAAATCTAAATTTGCCAAGCACACATGGGGGCGTATTTACAAGGACCTTGCACCACAGGGAAATGTCTTAAATTAAATTGGGAAAAATAACATCAAAGTAACTCAAAGTCCTTCTAAATATGCCCCAAACAGCCTATGAAACTCTAGCAGTACATATCAAGAAACCTAATTGACTTCAAAAAACGTTTTTAACCACATCAAGTAAAACAATTATTCAACCACATTCATGGGGAAGTCACTTAAAATGCCCTAACACACATGAAAGCGTATTTGTAAGGCCCTTGCACCATTTTTGTGTCACTTTTAACATGGCTATGTAACTCAAAGAAACAAAATCTAAATTTGCCAAACACACATGGGGGCGTATTTACAAGGACCTTGCACTACGGGGAAATGACCTAAATTGAAATGGGGAAAATAACATCAAAGTGACTCAAAGGCCTTGTAAATATGCCCCAAGCAACCTATGAAACTCTAGCAGTACATATCAAGAAACCTAATTGATTTCAAAAAACGTTTTTAAACACATGAAGTAAAGCAATTATTTACCCACATTCATAGGGAAGTGACTTAAAATGCCCTAACACACATGAAAGCAAATTTGTAAGGCCCTTGCACCATTTTTGCGTCACTTTTAACATGGCTATGTAACTCAAAGAAACAAAATCTAAATTTGCCATGCACACATAGGGGCGTATTTACAAGGACCTTGCACCACGGGGAAATGACCTAAATTAAAATGGGGAAAATAACATCATAGTGACTCAAAGGCCTTGTAAATATGCCCCAAGCAACCTATGAAACTCTAGCAGTACATATCAAGAAACCTAATTGATTTCAAAAAACGTTTTTAAAAACATCAAGTAAAGCAATTATTTACCCACATTCATGGGGAAGTGACTTAAAATGCCCTAACACACATGAAAACGTATTTTAAGGCCCTAGCACCATTTTTGCGTCACTTTTAACATGGCTATGTAACTCAAAGAAACAAAATCTATTTGTAAAACACTTGACACAAAGCAACATTTTAAATACACAACTTTCTTCATAATTTTCTCCTTAAAGCATACTATTCTCTATTTAAATTAAAGGAATCTTTTCTCACCTTAGCAAATACTTTTTGAGTTTCAAAACAGTCTCAGACACACACCAATTTGTCTTCAGCAGAACAAAGGGTATGCACTCCAGAGGCTGCAACCAACAATGGCACAGAAATACTGTAATTCATCACACATATCTCTCATGTCACCCAATCAAAACTCTTCCCTCACTTTTTTCAAATCAACACCCTTCCCCCTTCTGCCCTTTCTGCCTTTTTTCCATAGCAACCACCTCCTGAAAGACCTCTGATGTTTGCAAGTTCACACAACAATGTTTCAATTGAACTCTGAACTCTCAGTACACCTGCGTATCCAGTGCAATCTTTCATAAAATGATTTTTTCTTGACCATTCAAATTACATCTTTCAAAGAACTCATCCATGCACCCTAACTTTCTGTTTTCAGCAATCAAAATCCACCAATCACTGCTACTGATTCATTAGCACAGAAACTCCACAGTTTTTTTCATTACATACTCCTACTGTATCAACTGCCATTTCATTCCGACACTTCATCTGACTGCAGCAGAACCTTCTCTCACCATGTTTTCTTTCTGGATTGTTGGACATAGTTATATCCACTGGGCTCAAAGGTATGCTGATAACAGAAATTTACACAACCTCAATTTACAAAATGTGGAAATCAACTGGATTGGCCACAGAGGATTAAGATGTCACCAATTGATACCATTGGTGAAAACCTTTTTGCATTTTCCAAAACCTGACCTGTTAATTGTGCACTGTGGAGGAAATGACTTGGGCACTTTGACTGGGGTAGTTCTGGAAATGCTTTTAAAAGACACCTTTGACCAATTGATGGCACTTTTTCCTCAAACTGCCTTGGTATATTCAAATATATGCCAAAGACAGAAATGGAGGTGGTCGAACCAATTTTGTCCATCCAATTGAGAAATCAAGGAAGCATGTAAATAAGTCTGTTTCAGCTTACATGAGATACCATGGAATGGGCTCCATGTACAACAATAACTTGCGTTACTACATGCAAGATATCTACAGAGGAGATGGAGTTCACTTCTCAGATGAGGGGAACAGAGTTTTCATCCTGAATTTAAGACTATGTATTGGTACCTACTTATAAGTACCTAAATCTACCACAGACCCAAAAGCTCTTCTCAGAGCTACCCTAACTATGATCACTATAAACAAATTTTAAATGTAACTTTTTTTTTACTAATTTTCACAATTTACGCTTTCCGGAGCGCTACCCGGTACGCGCACCGGACGCTAACCGCGCGAAAATTTGAAAAGAAATGTGTTTTTTCCGCAAATATGGGCCTCCTCATCCACCCTCAGAAAACCTAGGGGGTCAGGATACGTCTACCGTGGCCCCTTCTACCCATTCTGAACATTATTTGCCCTCCATCTTGTATCTCAATTCTACCGAAACACAAAATGGAGGACTCCCGTAACGCTGCCGGTTCGCGTACTGGGGCGCGCACTGGGAAGCGCTCGCTTAAAAAAGGTGGGAAAGTAATTTACAGAAAAACTACTGGAGACACTTTCACCAAATATAGATTAGCTCATACTACATACCAATCCCTACCATTTTCACAAATTTGGTTGGAATTCCATTTAGCCATTTAGCCTGTAGACCTCTCTAAATATCCTGAGGTAAATTACTTCACAAAACACATCTGAAGTGTTGGAATTTACAACCAATTAAAATGTTACTTTCATTTTCTACTTTTTTTACCTGACATTTGATTGGTTATGTACCTGAATATATATAAAGAAAGAGAGAGAAACACAGCCATTTTTACTACTACTTCCTGACGTACATTGCAAGAGCATTTTCACTGACAACTTAAACTTGTTTTTAAAAGGTAAGATGTTATTTTGTAAATTTGAAAGGAGAACTATGTCATGCACTTTAAATTAATTTGGGAAAACATTTTCAGATAGTTATATACTGTCCCTATGTAAGAGTTAGAGATTGAGAAAGGCTTGTTTATTATAATTATGGATTTATTTAGGTTTCTGTGGTATAATTATGAATTTACTTAGGCTTCTTCACAGGCACTTTTTAATAGTACTACTTCACGCCTGAAACCATACAGTGCCCATAGATTACTTCTCTGTTATAAACTCACAAGTACCTGTCTGAACTTAAACCCAACAGTGCCCTATATCTACTGATATATTTATTTTGTATGCAAATTACAGCAAGAAAATGGAAGGAGAGCAGAATATTTCCTTCAAAATTGTTCTGGATAACAACACAGAAAAAGATATTGAGGACAATGATGACTCAGATTTCATGGATGAATCACGGGACCATGAATTAGTTCAATGTGTAGATGCAGTAGATTCGCTGATTGAAAATGAGGACATTTCCAACAATGTGTTGTGAAATGTTCTGTTAAATTTGGAAAAAGAATCACAAAAATTAAAGTATATTTAATAAAAAAAAGCAAAAAAAATAAAAACAACAAAATGAACAATCAATAAACATACAATATTTGAAAAGTCTATCATTCTTTTTTCCTTATAGTACGCTCCCCAGACCGCCTCCCGGTGCGCGCACCGGGCGCTCCCCCCGCGGGGCCCTTTTAAAGCCTCCACATCAAACCTAGGGGGTCAGGGAGGATCTGCTATGCCCCCTTATGGTCATTTACCCCTTTGTTTTGGCCTCCTCTTGTCTCTCGATCCTACCGAGAGACAAGATGGCGGCCGCTCCGGACTGTTTAGAATGTTGACAGTCACCGGAGAGGCAATCAGCTTCGCTTCGCGAAGTTCCGTTACGCGTCAGGTACACGAACCGGGGCGCTGCCCGGAGCGCTGTTACAGATATATATATTTTTTTGAACCTTAATTTCTCAAAATCCAGTGGACCGTATATATTGAGACCTAGCAAAGGCACATCGGGCTACCAGTCCCTACAATTTTGCCAAGTTTTGTGGAAATCCATTCAGCCGTTCGAGCTAAAAGTGAGTCCAACCGCCCTATGGAAAATTGCATGGGAAAAACGCGTTTTGGGACCCCCCTTTTTTCTCGGCCCCCCCTTGACGAAACCCCCCCAAATTTTCAAGGGCTGCTCAGAAACTAAATGTTCCATTTTCCTGAACATTTCAGCCAATTCCGTCCTCAAACGCCAAAGTTATTCGACATAGAATTTTCAAAAATCCCATAGGAAAAAAATCCTAACTATATATACCTACTGGCGACCGCCAGTAGGTAATATATACATATATATATATATATATATATTCACTGAAAAAACCATAGGTTTCACACATGTTATAGTTAGCTGGACATTTAACTCATGCAAAACCATTGAATTTCCCCCGTTTTAGTTTATTCAGCTAACTATAACTCGCGCGCCTGCAAATCACTGCTGATGACGTCACATATTACATCAACAGAAGAAAATTCTCCCACGGCCTAAATATTATTTAACTTGCGACATTGTTCAAATACTTTATAAAGAGTCCTTCAAAACATAACAGGTACACTTATTCTCTTTTTTATTTTCAGTAATTTATTGATTTTTCGTATGTATATCAAAAAAGCTTTTTTCTTATTTTCTGTATAATTTTCTTTTTAGTTCAATATTTTCTTTTAATCATATAAACATTAAATCCAACTCATCATATTACTATTTCTCAAGTTTTAAATACATTTCAAAAAGACACCCATACTGCCACACACCTATCTACACTCACATACTACTCATACATTCATCTTCACATACTCCTCTTTTTATCCAGAGCAATCTCTTTTTTCTGTAGCTGAGGTGACACAGGTTATAATGTAGATCCCCACGCCAGGTCGATGCGCGTTTCGGTGGGCTTGTACCACCTTCCTCAGGACCGACAGAGACAAGTTTGCTTCCTTTTTGCGTGGACACTGGGTATCTAGAATTACAAAATACAACTTAATATACCTATAACACTTCATATGTTTGGAGGACAATCAAATACATATTGTAATACTCAGCTACACATAATTTCTAGATTGCATTGAAGTACAACGTACACCAACATGTCATAAAAAGCCAGGGAGTAAACTTGTCTTGGAGTCTCATCAATAGACATAGTTCTTATTGATGAGTTATTGTTCTGTCATACTAGTATCGATTTATACTAATGCACTAGATTTTTGCTGCGGTGATATACAGTAAGGCGACATATTTCATAACCTTATGCTAGTTACAGGGTCGTAAGCGTCTCAGCAATATGCATGAACTTACACACACTCGCACTACCTGGCTGTGAGGGATGGCATACACCGAATATATAATGGCAAAATACTTGTAAAAACTCGGCCTTTATATAGCCCCCTCCCGCACCATGAATGTCGATAATCGGAGTTTTATCTGCCGATATGCTCGCATATCCAGTAACCGCTACGGAGGGTTATTTAAATTACAAGAAACGGCTTTAATTTACCGAGACTGCCAGTCAGTAGATAGCGTACACCCGCATCCTGCTGAGCTTACCGTGTTAATCCTTAGTTCACGTTTCCATATTCACTCCGTCTGCAAACGCCGTGGTACGGAACAACACCCTCGAGCCAGTTTAAATCCTGCTAATCGCGCGAAAGCAATTCACACGTGATCCCCCTCAGAAGGGTATTCCAACCCCACATCAGCATATTCACAAAACACGAGCGCCATATTGTAATGTGTTTTGTTCGCTATATCAGAATTTAAAAGTTTGTCCAGTTTCTTAGTGAATACGAAATAATTAATAATATTTCTCATTTCGTATGTCGGTTCCGTTTAGCATCCAATGTTATTTATTTAGACAAGATATGCCATAGCGTAAGGAATAAAGGCAGGGCATCTACTTTACTAATGTCCTAAATATATAACAAGTTATGGTGGGTGTTTGTTGATAAACGTGCTTCTAATGTCGCACTCGCTACGATCACAGCCATAGCCTTATATACGGAGGTCAAGCTGTAACCGAGCCATAAGTCCTGAGGATAAAGGAGGGACAACCTCAGTGAGAAGGTATCCACCATATTATAGTGTCTTAAGACCAATGATAAAAGAGCCTTGCATCCTACAAAACGCCTATACTTCATACGCCTCTCCAGTTGTTAAAATCATTTAAGGAAGTAACTACAAAGTGTCCAATAACAATATTTGATGTGAGGGTACCATACCACTATAATGCAATCCATATACAGCAGTATTTCTAAACCAACCTATGGTCCTATGTTCAATGCGTAGAACAGTTATTACATAATAGGGTCCCAAATTGGGGACATAGCCAAGAATCTTGACTTAAAGGAAAGACGTGAACATAGTAGGTAAAATTGAAAGTATGGAAATATTGAGGGTTCTAGATGGAGTAAATAAAATCAAAATAAAGAAATATCAAGGGTTCTTAGTAACATACCATGCTATGTTCTCGTTAAATCCTTTGCAGACGCTGTCCAAATGGTAAATCCAGAAACTCTCTCGTTTCTTTCATGTGATTTCTATCTGTTGTCCCATTTTATGTTGTACTTTTTCCAGTATACACCATTTCAGATCTAATTCGCTATGGTGACTATCCAGACAATGCTGCACCATTGGGGCCGGCATCTTTCTCATCCTGACTGCAGATTTGTGTTCACTAAATCTGATCCGAAATTCTCGTCCCGTCTCACCTATGTAGGCGAGACCACACGGACATAGAATAAAGTAAATAACATTACTGCTTCTGCAGTTGGTTAAGGATTTCAAGTTGACATTCATATTATTATAATAGATGGAGTCAGTTTTCATTGCCGCATCACACACATGGCATGAACCACATCTATGGTTACCCTGTATGACAGGAAGACCAGTAATCGATGTCTGACTTTCTCGTAATTTAGGTTTGTTTCGGGTATGGACCAGATGATCCCTCAAGTTCCTCTTATGTCTATATGCTATCAAGGGTATTGGGAGTTGAATCTCATCACCCTCTACCTCTAAAATTCTACAATTCTTGTTTATGATATTTTTGATCTTGTAATTTAGGGAAGAATGATTGATGGCACAGGTTATTCTCTCGGACGGTTTACGTTTGGTGCCATTCAGTAGAGAGTCTCGGTCATAAAATTTTTCTCTCTTAAAGGCCTGACGTATCAGGCGATGTGGATAGCTTCGTTCTATTAATATTTCTTTCAATGCTTCGCCATGTGTTTGATAGTCGTGTAGATTTGTACAATTGCGGCGGATCCTAAGGAATTCTCCAAAGGGGATGGAGGGTGTACGCTATCTACTGACTGGCAGTCTCGGTAAATTAAAGCCGTTTCTTGAAATTTAAATAACCCTCCGTAGCGGTTACTGGATATGCGAGCATATCGGCAGATAAAACTCCGATTATCGACATTCATGGTGCGGGAGGCGGGCTATATAAAGGCCAAGTTTTTACAAGTATTTTGCCATTATATATTCGGTGTATGCCATCCCTCACAGCCAGGTAGTGCGAGTGTGTGTAAGTTCATGCATATTGCTGAGACGCTTACGACCCCGTAACTAGCATAAGGTTATGAAATATGTTGTCTTACTGTATATCACCTCAGCAAAAATCTAGTGCATTAGTATAAATCGATACTAGTATGACAGAACAATAACTCATGTATTTTGATCAATAAGAACTAATACATTCAGTATCAGCATACTTTATGACACTGAATTCACTGTCATTGTAGTAAAGATAGCCCCCTGATACCTAAAAACGTAATGGTGGTTTGCATTGCAGCCAAGATTCAGAAATAAGTGATGCTCTCTAAATTACACCTAACAAGTGAGCGGATAAGTATATCAAACAGACACTAAAACCGCATTTTCCTTCTTGTAGGTCTGATGAAAAGCCTTGAGTGCAAAAGGTAGAAAAAATAAAGATCTTTTCATTACAAAATCTGAGGAAGTGACTGAAATCTGAGTTTCCTGATTAAAATAAGGTCAGTTTATATCAAGAATGGTTAGGGGGCTATAGCATTTCCTAAATATAAGAGATTGTACTTAGACTTATACATATGCATCTATTTTACTCTGCTAAACACCCATGCCTACATATATCTCGAAAAAAAGGAAAGAAGGATACATCAAATAACAAGGTCCTAAAACTATCTTGTATATAGGTAAGTTAACCACTTGAAAAATGGGCTTTACTAATGGAAAACTAAAGGTCCAATCTGGAAGATAATTTCCATTTGCTATTTCCCTAGGACTGTCAATTGAACTGAGTGGCCTTGAAGATATGAATATATCTTCTGTGTTTCTCTAGAATCTTTAGAGGGTAAGAAGAGCCTTTTTAAGATATGATGTTGAAATGAGGGAGACATTGTTTAGAGAAAGATTTTCTTTGCTGTTGTTTCTTTCCCATTAGTAAATAATTATTTTGACTTTATTTCTTTGATTTATATCCGGTAATTCTTGACTCACAGTTAGTTCTCAATCAGAAGCCACATCAATAGTAGCTATAACCACTCTTTTATATGGGACTATAAACATTGAGGCCAGATGTATCACTAGCCCTGGGTCAGAGATGTATTTCTCTATGCCCCTATGTCTATTGATGAGACTCCAAGACAAGTTTACCCCCTGGCTTTTTATGACATGTTGGTGTACGTTGCACTTCAATGCAATCGAGAAATTATGTGTAGCTGAGTATTACAGTATGTATTTGATTGTCCTCCAAACATATGAAGTGTTGAAGGTACATTAAGTTGTATTTTGTAATTCTAGATACCCAGTGTCCACACAAAAAGGAAGCAAACTTTTCTCTGTCGGTCCTGAGGAAGGTGGTACAAGCCCACCGAAACGCGCATCGACCTGGCGTGGGAATCTACATTATAACCTGTGTCACCTCAGCTACAGAAAAAAAAGATTGCTCTGGATAAAAAGAGGAGTGTGTGAAGATGAATGTATGAGTAGTATGTGAGTGTAGATAGGTGTGTGGCAGTATGGGTGTCTTTTTGAAATGTATTTAAAACTTGAGAAATAGTAATATGATGAGTTGGATTTTAATGTTTATATGATTAAAAGAAAATAATGAACTAAAAAGAAAATCATACAGAAAATAAAAAGAAAACGCTTTTTTGATATACATACAAAAAATCAATAAATTATTGAAAATAAAAAAGAGAATAAGTGTACCTGTTATGTTTTGAAGGACTCTTTATAAAGTATTTGAACAATGTCGCAAGTTAAATAATATTTAGGCCGTGGGGGAATTTTCTTCTGTTGTTTTGCTACTTTCCTCTCTATTCCCCTGCTTTAAGTAAATAAGAGGGGGTCCCAAGTCTATGTTGTCACATATTACATCACTCATGACATGGTCAGTGACATCACTGATGACATCACTGATGACATCTCAAATGACATCACTGATGATATCACTGATGACATCATCCTTGTGAAAGAGTGGCAGACCTCCTCTCAGCGTAATATAACCCTTGATACACACATTCAAAAGTAGAAACTAATATTTTCAAAAAAATTGAGATACCAATTCCAGTTAGAACAACCTATTCAGTAATTCCAAAATCTACATACACATCCAGTCATTCACTAACAGTTCTATATAGGCACTCATACATGTACTCACTCATCATATGTACTCATACACCTATACATCTTATTACACACGGACACTCATCTATAGAGTTACTCACACACAAACTCACACATGCAAATAAACTATCAAACATCCATTTACTTGCATATACAGCTATACACCCACCACTACACTTACTTCTACAGAATCATACACATACTTACTCTCTTAAACAATCACTTATAGAAACACATACTTATTTATACAAGAACTCTTACAATCTCTCGCTCTCACATATACTCACTTATATACAGCAATACTCACATATACTAGTTTAACACATATGTAGTTACTCATAAAGATACTATTGAGACAGTGATTCACTCACTAACACACCCATACACACACTCATCCCCCATACAGTCCTGCACACATGCTGTCTTCAAAACACATACAAACAGTGAGTCACCCATTCATGCATATATGCAGTAAGTAATACCTCCCACCAAACCATACAGACACTCATACTGATACTCTCAAAACCAACTAATAACCCATATCGACACTCATGTAGCTAGTCACCAACCCATGCAGCCACTTATACACAAAGTGAGTCCCTGATACAGATATTTTCATATTTAAACATTACTCGCTAATACATGTATTCACTAAGATACACTTAATAAGTCAGTTATACATTCATTTTTACAAAAAAAAACATTTAGACACTTATTTACAAATTTTTTCTTCCATCGACTTTTAGATATACATATATGAAACATATTTATTTTTTCAGAAAGACACACATTCACTGGATGATGTCGTCAGTGACGTCATCAGTGATGTCATTTGAGATGTCATGAGTGATGTCATGAGTGATGTCACTGACCATGTCATAAAGTGATGTAATATGTGACGTCATCAGCAGTGCATTGCGGGCGCGTGAGTTATAGTTAGCTGAATTAACTATAACGGGGGAATTTCAATGGTTTTGTATGAGTGAAATGTTCAGCTAACTATAACATGTGTGAAACCTATGTTTTTTTCAGTGAATTTCTAAGCTTTTTTAAATGATAATTCCTAACTATAACGTGTGTGAAACCTATGGTTTTTTCAGTAAATTTCTAAGGTTTTTTAAATGCTAATTTTTAACTATAACATGGCTGAAACCTATGGCTATTGGACAGCAGCCTGCAGAGAGGGCTAAGAGAGATAGAACCATAGCTTATTTCCGGTTCGGTAGAGAATTGCATTGTTTTAATTGCGGAGGTTAGTCAGAGTTGGAGAGGAAGTGTCAATTACAAGTCAGAGAATTTGTACTGTAGAGGGGTTCATAGGTCAAAAAGATTTAACTGGGAATATGTGTTTTCTTGATCATTCAAACTCCATAGCATTACATGTAGGAAAGAGAGATTGGCAACAGGTCTCTGAGTTGACCAAAAATCAATTTCAGTAGGTTGAGCTATTGTAAAACTGTGTCACTGATGGTACTTTTTAGTGTAGCAGAAAAGTGAGATTTGCCTCATAACGCTTGCAGATGAGATATAGAGCAGGCAGACTTAGTTTAAAGCATCTATGCAGTACCAGAACAGGAATTAAGTCAAAACACAACACACTAAAAATCCCAAACTGAGTTAAAAAAATAAAATAATGTGTTGTTAATAAAATGACATGGTAATGACAAAACTTCAACAAAGGGAACTGGAAATATGCATTTTTAAAGATTAAAATAAAAACAGGGGTCGAAGTGCACTGCTATTGTAGTGAATGCACAACAGGTGCAGTTCACTATTGGCATTTAACTTCCAGGCCCTTGGTACAATGTGTATATATATTATGGGATTATAAACAAGTTAAATTTGCGATTTAGTACTACACCTACTCTATCATGTTAAAAAGGGGTTACACAGTCACTTCGGTCATGATTATGATGAAGTCTGTCCGAGACTCGTGCGGAAGTAGGACCCCCCCAACTAGGAGTCAGAGGTCCCACTGACCGCATTATGATTCAACCGCCTTCACAGCGGTTACATCGTGTGTCTTTTGTATTGCATTGTGTGCTGTGAGCTGCAGCACACGCTGCAATATAAAAAAAACACATCTGACATATCCCTGCACTATGTGGCAGGCACCACTTGGTGCAGGAATAGCTAGTTGGGCACCATAGGTGCCCCCCGGGGCCCATATGGGAGAGCCTGGAGTGAAGAACGGCCCGCTAGGGGGCCCAAAAGTCCCTTTCTGCCAGCCTTTTTGTGGCGGGTTAACTGCCATCAAATGCCCGGCAGAAAGGGACTTTGTAATCCCTATTGCGGAGCCTGAGCAGGCACCACCACCATTGTAGGGATTTCAGACCGTACAACGGTCCGGCTGGCTCCTTGAGCCCATTGGATGCATGTCAGTTGGTCTCTCCGCCCACCCTACATCCGCCTGCCATCATATTGTGGCAGGTGGTCCTGCATGATCCGATAGTGGTGGGACAGCCTGCCGGGTGGCGGTCCTATCGCCTTCGTAATGAGGGCCATAATTATTGGTTAACAGGGGTAAAGTTCACAGCATTCTACTGCCAGCAACAGCAAATAGGGCAACAATCTAGTGTTACACCATGCAAAAGATGGTCATTTCCTATACTGGACCAATAGAAAGACTGAAACCAGAGCTCAGCCCCATCAAATGTAAAGTGTGAATTGAGCCAGGACCTCCAATGTACTAGAAAATAAAACAGGCATGCCATGTTTAAAAGTTAGTCAGTTGAGGTTACTTTTGTGTGCTGTCTTAGAAGCTCAAGTTCAATTGCTATTTAACTTTGTGTGAGCTCCTGCCTTGCTTTACCCATCTAATAATCCAGTTTCCCACATCTATCCATCTACTATGTCGGTTCTGGTGGCTCAGTGGACTAAGGCATCCACTACAAGGGCCCGTGTTTGACCTCATGGTCACAGGTTCTAATCCTGGTGGGTCCACTCAGCCTTTAATCGATTTGAGGTCTATAAAATGAGTACCATTGAGTTGGGTAACAATGTACATCTGTTATTTTCAGCGCCAAGATGCCCAATTGCTGGGGTAAACGTGCGCTTTACAAATACACCTGTTATATTACTATTATATTTTAAAATGCTGTGTAAAAAAGCATTTTTGATCAATAGATAAATACTGTCATCTCACTTAAACCTTACTTCCCTATAAATCCTAACATATCTCTGATTCGTTCTGAAGAGGAACAACACTTTTAATTTACTTTTTGTTAAAATTATTTTTGTTTATAATAATGTGCTCTTTATTTGCTCATAAGCATACTAAATAATAGCTATTAGTATTACTCAATTTAATGGTACCAAAATTACCATCATCATGTTAAGTATTAAATTTAGTGCCTGGAATCCTGTTGTTGATTATTATTCATTGTGGACAACAGTACATTTTTGTTAGCCAATGTGTACAAACTACCTTTAAAGATCAAATGTTCTATAATGTTCTATATTTATTCATTTATTTACTTACTTATTGAGCATTTAATTGAGGCTGAGTGTCAGAGCATTTGATGAATGGCTGAGTGAATTCACAGACAGGATGGGAAGTTTAACTCTGATAGAGCGCTCAATGCTCTTAAATTTTGTGGGGAAGCATTATACTTGTGAATAATCTGCACTCGCATATATCATGCTGTTATGCTGTAGTTCGAGTTATTAGACTGAACTTTGTATCATTAGATCAAGACGTTAGATTGAAATTTGTAACTTTATAAACGGAAATAAGAAGGCGTTTGCACGTGTTTAGAGACATCATATAATCATCCATGTATATTATGAACATTATGCAATATAAATGTATTCATTTCTATAAAAGATTCGTATAGGGATTCCTGCAATGGTTGTGCCTTAAAATAACGTTCTTAGGTTAGCCAATCATTTAGGCGTAACTTTAGTTTCTCTTAGGTTTTGTTTCTCCTTGTTTGCTCTCAAGTTGTAGGTTGCAGGAATTTAACCTCGTTATTTTAGATTTAAGAAGATAGGGAGGGCACTTTTCGTGCCTGGTGAAACCTGAGAACCAAGGTCATCAGAGAAGGCTTTCAATTAATTGGAGTATGTGGAAAATTACTCAAGGAAGATGTTCGCGGAATAGCTTACAATGTTACCTGTTGGGGCGCAACTTTGTCTTTTGTTTTAGGAACAGGGACAGTTTGGTAGGACTTTTGACTGAGGAAAGGGAGCATCTTAGAGCGAGCTCCACAGCTTTGCGCTACTTGTCCCATTTAACGTGAGGGCACTTCTTAGGAAGTCAGCAGGTCCTGACACCTTTTGAGGGGGAATTCAATGTAAACTTAGGTAGGGATGTCACCCTAGAAGTATAGTAGGGAAAGATTATTCTGGTCAATTCCTGAATTACAAATGAAAAGGGATTTGGGCACAGAGTCTATACTTAATTGTGTTCTGAATTTGGAGTTCATTGTTTTGTGCCTATTGTGCCTAATAAACTGTATTCGCAGACTTGGCTCTGTATTTGTATTCATACTCTGATTTTGAGGTGTGTCTATATTCTGTTATTTTTGGCCTTGTAATAAATCCTCAACTTTGAATTAAGTCTGTGATTCTTTAGTCATGTAAAAAGGAAAATGTATTACTGGTAAATCAAGTCTTTCTCCCTTCTACACTTCCTTAGCAGGCAATAAAGATCATTGGCCTCGGGTTCCTAGGTAACTCCAGCATGTGAAGTCTGGCCCCATCAAACCTAGGACAGATGGGTATTGGTTATGTCTGACATTCTCCATTCACCTCCCTTGATCTGCCTTGACCTCATAAGAATGCAGTTTTGAATATAAGAGTTTTCAAAGGTCTTCTGAACAACATATAGTTGCCTTTAGATCTCAAGTTCCAACTGACGGGATTTCAAAGTCTAACATATTTAAGGAATATTGATTGACACAGTGGACAGGTATTAAAGTCTGGTTTACAAAAGCATTTATGAGTATGTGAAGCAAAACTACTGTAGTACTACTCATGTCATTTTAATACCTTTGTGAATTGGCCCCTGAAAAATCTAAAATAGGAATAGTCGGGACATATTTATATACACTTTGGACAAATTGAAAGGGTTGCACATGCTTTTCACTTTGAGAGGATAGCTGCATATTTTTACACTTTATCATTGCTCAGATGTGTGCTCTGAATAAGTGGTTGATGTTTACTTTTGGTAAGATTGCAGTGGGGATTGAATACCTGATGACCAATAAAATGCCAATAATTGAACAAAGTGACTCTGGACAGAAATATTTTGACTTTGGTGGCATTTATGTAACAAAAGATCTCCATCATCCAGTGGAACACATGGCCTTGACAAGAATCAACAAAGGGGTTATTTGGCACATTAACCAGTCAAAAGTAGAGTTCTGTGTTGTCTGCATAATTTTGAATGTTCAGCTTGTACTGTTATAGGATATGAGCAAGATGGTGTACATCAATGTTTTAAAATGAAAGCTCTGGAGTGCTAATACATGAGGAATGCTGCAAAATATTGGATGTGTGAAGAATCCAATTGATCCAATTATACTTTGGAGAGACAAATTGGGCCCACAGGAGGCATGTCTGGATATGCTGTCTCACTGTTTGCAGTCTAGAACATAATTGTCTGATGATACCAGATGGTAAGTAGAGAAATATACACATTTTGAAGTTGTCTTCTTACTTCCCAACTCCATAATTATGCTAAAACAGAGGAAATTGAATACCTATAGGTCATTGCCCCATGTATTTAGGTCTGCAGATGGTTTTGTAATGGCAGGGGGTGATAATGGTGTATTTCAGTGGCATCCCAGAAAGTCAGAGAGTGGTAATCAGGTTTGTTGCATATTCCATACGTGGGATGATAATGTGTTTTTGAGGCTTAGTGTGGAGTACAGATACATAGGAGACTTGAAAGTGTCTGTTTTGGCAGCCATATGAAAAATCCCATCAAATTCAAAGGTTGAATTAGGACAGTCAATGATTTATCCTGTTTCTAAGTGATATTTTATTGGTAAAAATTAGCAGGATCCTTAAAGTAACAATGTGTGTAGCTGGTATCTTCGTGAGTATTTAACCAATTTCATTTTGTTGAATGGAAAATTGATTTGTTCCTATGATTAGAACCATTGTGTTTTTTTCTGAAAATCTGTACTAATCTGTGGTTTTCCTCTAAATATTAATTACGGGGTCTATTGGTGCAAACCCCAAACAATATTTACAGATTTACTTCACAAACAATTGTTAAGGATATCTCCAAAAAAGAAGAACTTTTAAGAATGAGGTATTCCCGTGATTGCTAAATAATAGGTTATCTTTGAATTTCTGAAGTGCTTTCAGAGGAGCCTCATGATGCCCAGTTGAGTGTCTGATTAATATCACTGAGTCAATACCATCAATAATCAGTAATGGAACTATTAACTCCCATTTGCTTACTGTGAGCTACCAAAACTTTACTAATGTTGTTGATATGCTCGTTCTTCCTTTATTTCACATTTTGATCCATAAAATAATTTTGCACACAAAGCAACTTCTTTTGTAGCAAGTTAATTTGATTGTGTCTGTTTGCCTGTGCCATAATTAAATCACTACTTTTTGCCCAGGCCAGTACTGAGATTTTAGAATTCAATTGATGATAAAGCTCAGAGTAATGATTAGTCTCTAAAACTAAAAGTTCAGTTAACTTAGCATTTAAAAGGCATTAAAATCACTGTGATGTCATAAAGGTTATGGCAGTTGACCTAACATTTTTCAAAAGTTAGAGTGAATTTATTTTCCTAGGGGCAGCATATCAGTTTTAAGACATGATAGTATCCTCTGTGTTCACTTTGGCTTATGTGACCTAACTGGAAGTTTCATCACCATGTGTGAACATTTTTGTACAGATAGAAAATTGGTAGAAGTTCAAAGGAATATGGCAAATTCCCCAAACTATCAAGAATTTACCAATGCAGTAGAAATGGAGGCTATTAAGCCAATACATGGCCGTCCATTTTGATGCTAAGTTTATGCTGCCCAACCACTACACTCAAACCAAGCCATCCAAGGTAAAAATTCGAAGGTGGAACAAGGTCAAGGTAAAGACCTAGAATTGGCCCTTGGTCACCTCTCTACCCCGCTAGCAAAGGACAATATCGTAGCGGAATCCCTGTTTAACAATTGGCTCATGGCAGCAGCTAACTGTGTTGCCCCTGAAAAATTGATGGTTTTAAAGAGATCTAAGATGTCAGCACCTTTGTATGGCCCGAAGCTTAAGTGCCTAAAAGCAAATTGTAGGAAAGCTGAGCGTCTTTGAAGACTAGACTATAGTACGGGAAAGAAAGCGATGTATAATCTAGCCATCCAACAGTAAAAGGAAACAATTATTGCCGCTAAAAAGCTATATTTCATATCTAAGATTGATGAAGCTGGAAATTCTGCTAAGGTGCTCTTTAAATCTGTTAAACTGCTGGCCAAACCGCAGCAAGAAAATACATTTAAACCAGATCAGGACACGTGCAACAAATTGACCTTATATTTTTAGAACTAGTTGCAAGTGATATATGATGACCTCTTGAACACTCGGGAACACCTGACAACCAATGCCCACTGCTTGGTGCTGACTGGCTGATCCAGTGCAGACTATCCTGCTTCCAGGCACCTACTAATGATGAGGTACAAAAACTTCTCCTCTCCATTACATCCTGCCCCCTCAGAGACCCCTGTCCCCCAGGGACTATGCACCTGGCCTCTAGGAAGATTTGTGATAACCTTACACCCCTTATCAATCAAGTTCTGGAACCAGGTAATTATCCGGTAGCTTGGAAAAGAGCAGCTATTAGGTCAATTCTTAAAAAACTGACCCTGGACCCCACTGAACCCCAAAACTATTGCCCTATTGCTCGCCTACCGATAATAGCTAAAATACTGGAGAAGTCAATTAATAAGACATTGACTAACTACCTAGAAGCCAACAATCTGCTGGAGTCTACGCAGCATGGCTTTCGGTCTTGCCATTCCACGGAATCAGCCCTGATCGCTGCAACAGAAGAGGTCTGAAGAATAGTGGAGGGAGGGGGCAGAGCGGTCCTCGTGCTCCTTGACTTAGCAGCATTTGACACCGTTAACCACGCTGTGTTAGTGCAGCGGCTGAAGGAAGTGGGACTCGAGGGCATGGCTCTGGCCCTCCTCTCCTTGTTCCTGGAGGCTAGGGAGCAGAACTTGTATTGGGAGGGTTTGCAATCGGACAATTTCCATCTTCCATGCGGGGTCCCTCAGGGATCGGCCCTATCTCTATGTCACTCCATTGGCCAGACTCATCAGGCGGCATGGATTTGCCCTGGTCTATGCCTCTCAGCTTGTGATCTCTATATCCAATCAGCTAGAGGCCACATCTGTCAGTTTTCATGCATGTATCAGCGAGATCATGACCTGGATGAACCATAGCTTCCTGAAAATTAACCCCAATAAAACTGAGATGATAGAGTTTGGCACGGGCCAATCCCTCTGGAATGACTCCTGTTGGCGAGCGGAGGCTGGGGAATGTTCGAGCCCTGTTGTTAAGGTCAGGAACCTCGGAGTTATCTTCGATGACCAGCTGAACTTCTCTGCCCAAGTCAACAGTCTCACTTCCTCCTGCTTCTTTCTACTAAAAACCTTGAGAAAAGGTTTTCCTTTTATTTCACAAGAATTACAAAAGATGTAGTGGTCGCCCTTTTTCTGTCCAAACTGAACTATTGCAGTGCCCTTTTTCTGGGAATTGACATGATTTAAATGAGGAAACTGCAATCTCTACAGAATGCGGCAGCCCGCCTGCTTTTAAACATACCAAAAGGACAATCAACCTCAGCAGAGATCAAATCACTGCACTGGCTCCGATGCAGCAGCAAGTGGAATTTAAGGCCTTGTGCCTGGTGCACAAGGCACTTCCTGGTGGGGGCACTGAGGATATTAAAAAAAAATTCTACTCTACATACCTGTGTATGTTCTAAGATCAGCAGATTTGAGCCTAAGCCACACTGTAAAAATTAGGCGGGCAAGATGGGGCAGCAGGACTCTGTTGAATTGTGCGGCAAAACTCTGGAATAGAATGCCAGTGGCCATGAGATTTCAATCCAACTGGCAGCTTTTTAGGAATGCTTTGAAAACATGGCTGTTTGCTTCCACCTAGTTCCCCTGATAATACAGGAGGTTTTCCCTCCCACATAAACCAGCTCCAGGAAGCCATGACAATCGAGCGCTCTATAAACATACATCCTATCCTTTGAATAGAAGTTTAAAAGCATAGGCGGAGATCTCCAATTCTGTTTGAACATACTTTTAGGTTTTTTCCTAAACCCAAAAATTCCTAAGCTCTGTAGAATGCTGAACATGCAGATGGAGCCCACTCTGCAAAGGCACATTAATTAATTTTTTCTCCACCAGGAACAAAAATGTCCCCTATTGATAAAGCTCACCCTAACATATCTTCCTCTTCGTTTTCAGGGAGGTGAGTTACACCAACCTTTCACCAATTTAAATCTCTGACCAAGTCCAGCGTGATAAGAGGTCAGATTGAAATTTAGGAATGGCAGCAAACACACCTGTTTGTTGACGCTTTCAAACTTTCAAGGCAAAGTACACCTTGAAACACCCTCTACTCACCTCTGGAGTAATATTTACAATAACTGATTCTTCCATGCCCTTTGTGGAAGAGTAGAAATCTGCAGTAGTAAATGCATTTATGCTTTCCAAGAATCCATATGTGAATTCCTGGCAAGCTTAAATTAGGTCTTTCTGCTTGTAAAGGTTTATTTAGGGAGGAAACCTATTTGTGAATAGGCACTATCCTCTCTTTGCTCAGCTTATAAAAGTGATAAGGGCAGATTAAATGGAGTACTGTTACAATATAAAGATCACAAGTTTCAGAAACAATGTGTAAAAGTAAGGCACAGTAAACTGGCCTGCCCAGGATCACACCATTTAAAGTAAAGGATTAAAGCAGAGAGTTGAGCCCAGGATTCCAATTCAAACGTTTGCAATCATGTAATAATAAATGTCATCCTGTTACAGGAAGAAGGCCTGCTTTCTGCAGATTTGTTTTTTCAGGAACTCTGTTACACTGTGCTCAACATGGTTCTAAACTTGTGAATGGACTTGTTGACAAATGTACTGTGCAAACGATGTGATATAATAGAATGTGGCACCCAACCCTATTATATCCATGAACCTAATCAGTGTAAGTCTTGTTTGTTGTCTATTTATTCATCTATGACTTATTCGTTCTAGTCACATAGATTTAAGTGTATGCATGTCACATTCTGGTTTCTTCATGCCCCTAATTTATCCTGAAAGCCTTCATACGTGTTATGATACAGTCCAGTACATTAACCACTGCTGGAATCTGAGTGTGGCATGCAGGTCACAGATTGAGAGATCAGCATGATTTGCTGAGCCCTTCGCCCTTACCTTCCAAGATCAGTAGCAAGTTTTTAAAGTACTCTGGCAAGTAAAATAACTCAATCACTAATTTATTAATGAAGTCACTTACAAATTACATGTCAATATCTAATGACTCAGACAATCAATCTATAGAACCAGAGTGCCTCCAATTTGTCCAAAATGGAAGGGTCTACATTTTCTTTGGCCAAATGTTTCTACAAAGGAGAGCATGCTTCGTTAGTGATGTCAAAGGATTTCTGTTTAACATGCCAGAATAACTAGACTCCTCATTGACATGTGGTAACTCAATTGCAAACCTGCTTACCATATATAGCTCTTGATTACGATTCACCTTAAAGTTTAACATCATGACAAAATCAGTTTTTCTATTTCGGGATCAGGCTTGATATGCTCCTACTGTTGATACCATATAACCTAATGAGATACTATTTAAAATGATAAATTCCATGCCTTTCCATAGAGGCTACTTATCACAAATAATGGCAAAACTCCAATGGGCACACAACAACCCATCTCACTTCATACAAAATGACAAACAAAAAATGGCAACGTGAAACTAAAACCAATGGCAAAGCCAAAAGGTCTGGCTTGTGGGAAAGTACTTGTGCACTTCCATGCATGCAACCGTGTATTTATCCATCCATCCATCCTAGCACTCAACATTATATCATCCATGCACCCAATTATGCATTCTTAAATTGACTCTGTCCTCCATCCACCCAACCAAAAACCCACCAATCAATGAAGAGGCACTTCCAGTTATCATCTATAATTAATGATTTTACTGAGAATTTGTGAGGGTTTTCTCAATGCTTCTGATAATGTGTAATTGCTTCTCAGATTGGTGGGAGACTGTTATTCTACTGAGTGGTATAGTTTATAGTACTAAATAACAGCTAGGGTCTGATTTAGATTTTAGCAGATGGGCTACTCCATCACAACGGTGACGGATATCCCGTCCGCCTAAATATAAATCCCATAGGATATTATGGGATTTATATTTCTGCTGGTAGGATATCCATCACCGTTGTGATAGAGTGACCCATCAGCCGAAATCTAAATCAGGCCCTTAGTCTGTGAATTATGTAAGAGTGTTGTCAATATTTATATAGTGTTGCTTTTCTACCATGAGGGCTTTCATAGTTTCCTTCATAATTTCACTGAGATTATGCACGAAGACCTGCTGAACACTCGCTTTATCATGGACGTGGTTTACTCTTGAAACAATGTTACAGCAACTGTTTCTAAGCAGAGTGCTTGTGCTCCACTTGTGAAATAATAAAAAGTATACATTTACAAAAGTACACAATAAAAATAAGACTTTTGTATCTCCCCACCACTGAACTAGAGATTTGTGTAAGAAGTTTTCTCGGTGATAAAAATACAAAACCCCTTCATATAGTTAGTATACAATATCAAATCCCGTCCTACTGTATTTTAAGAGAGTTAATGGATGAAAGCATTGTCCTACTGTTTTGTTATGTGCTATATACAGCCCTTGCCTCCCTTATTTGACAAATAATCTGTGTTAATATTGTCGCTATCAATTGTGAGCAATAGTGCTTCTTCATACTCAGGCTACCACAACTATTAAAGACTTAAAAACCATAGGAGGCGATCAATCAAAGAGCAAAGCCAAATGTATGTTACCATCTTATTATTAGCTTCAAACCGATAACCATGTACACTCCTTTAGCAGATCACCCTCATGGTAGTAAGGCACAGCAAGGGTCAAATGAGTTATTAAGGGAATTGGTGACTGGGAAAAACTATGCAATGACGCAAATCACACAATAATATTTAGCAAATCAATATCCAGCTACTGCTCTTACTTTTAAAAATTAAAGGTAAGTATACAAAAAAAAAATACAGAGGTACATTATGTAAAGTAGCATTATTTATCCCCATCTAGATTAAAAATATATGGAAGTCTCTCAGAGTTAAACAATGCAAAGTGCCTTCCTATTCTGTTTGCCACAGAGTTCGCAATATAAAACCCCTTCCTAACGCATTTGTCTCAGACATACACCATGCAAAGTCCTTATTTTATTTAGTTTATAAAGATTATGCGTTACACATGCCTCTTTTAGTTAAGAGCAATGGCACTACTTTGTAGTTTTGAAAACACAACTGGTGTCAGATCAAATGAGAAGAAGTTTAACAAAGGGCCAAAACCAAAATCACTGTCTCTACATCATTTTTCTTTTTTTGTGTTTTGTGTTTCAAACATGACCTCTGGCACACTACCACAGCTGCCTCTAACCGGTCCTATAATTTAAACAGCAGGCTGAAACAGAATTAGTCCTTGACACAGAAACAACAATTATAAACCATCAGCTTTCATAATCTAATCCGAATGAAATTTACTTGAGCCTTCCACGCTGCAGATTGTCAGTAATTTAGGCTGCGTGTGATGTCATTGTATTGGGATTTTGATGAAACTAAATTCTGTGCTGGCACTGCAGCGATGCATCTCTTCCTCAAGAAGTTAGCATTCTGGTTATTTTTGGACTCATCTCAGTGACTTCAGTCATCTCGAAAACATGCAGCTCAGTGGATGTCTCCACTGAAATCAAGACCACGATTGGCTCTTGGTGAAGTAGACAGCTGCTAATCAATCTCCATTCGTTTTGGAACTTTCTGCCACTCTTCAAGGTTCTTGCAAGCATTTCCTGTATCCAGTTCATCTCTTCAGCACAGTATGTAGGTGATTTATTTCTCTATGGGTTTCAGAAGTTTCTCAGAAGCAAATGGCCAAGGCAAGGGTCTTTGACGTTCCAACTATAATTCCATTTTTAGACAGACTTGGACCCAATCCTTTATGAAATCCTATAGTTGATTCTTCTAATTTCGCTTGGTGACATTTTATGTTCTACAATGTGGGTGTTTATTGCAGCCATCTGATTTCCTAAGCTCCATTTCAGTAGATACATTCAGCACTGAAACTTTTCTCAAAACTGGGATCACCTATTTTCACAGCCAACACACTTCACTTCCCTCCAAGTGAGCATTACATGCTTGCTTCACAGACATTCCTTTTATATCTAGGGTCTTCACTGGGGAGTATACCACTTGGCAAAGGATTTAATCAGTTAAGAGACAACACCTTTGAAAATGCATGGTGTTTTGTTAAAAGTGAGTATTTTCAATTTCCCAATTAGGTGGTTCATACTGTATGGCCACCGGATCATTAGAGGAAGGGAAGGGTCAGGAATGTTTGCTAAGAGGTGAAAACGGCCTTGCTGTATTCAGCTAAAGGTGCCATAAACACATTACTACTTAGGTTGATCTCAGTCAGGCAACAGTCTATAATTCATATGAATGAGCAATAAAGGAGCAATGTCACGCCTGACTGCTGATGTGGTCCTTTAGGCCAAATTACCTACATAACCACAGTTGGATCTCATTAGCTGAAACCGAAGTCTAATTAGTTTATTGGATTCCAACATTTGTATAGCGTTTACTACCCCGGTGTCGGGCGCTGTAGTGCGGGCCTACATGGCAAGCATCCTTACACCATGTAGGGGATATAGTTGGAGCAGATGCACAACTCAGGTGAGATAGATTATTGAGTTCATGTGCTCACTGCAGCATTACTTTTGTAAGTCACAATTCAAGTGACTGGGTGCCAAAATTTAAAGCATGGTGTCCTTTCTGCTGGAATCTTTGTGAAACCTCTAAGTCATCCTCTCAAATCTCAGTGCAATAATTGTACTAAAACAAGTACTCACAGCAAGATATGTGTGTAACCTGTACGCCATAGTTTCCAATCCCAACAAGGATTATTCTGCCTTTCCCCCTTATGAAGTCTACAATTGGTTTTCTCTAAAATGGTCAACAGTACATATTTCCTTGAAGTGATCCAATTCGGTTTCTGATTTTGCTACACTGATGTTTAACATCGTTATTAGTATTATTAATATGATTGTTGTAATAATAACAACAGTAATAATAATCATAATAACGATAATAATAATAGCGATGATGATAATGATGATGATGATACATCTAATAATAATAACAATAATAATACTAATAATAACAGGCCACACCTTTTGATCTTAGTCACATTTTATAGGTGGAAAATGCTTGGTCAGAATTCTGGCCTTAACCTGAAAATGGAAAGTATGAATCTTTCCAGATAAGACTCAGACTTGCATTATTCCAGTGTTCGATACATGTGATTTAAAATAAACTGCTCGATCCTATTTTTTAAAAGTATCTTAAACCCCTTAAACTTCTTTTCACACGACAATATTGGGCTGCAATCAATAAGCAAAGCTTTGTTTGGCTCGCCGCCCAGCCGCGCATGTCAGTAATTGTTAAATTCAAAGGGTGCATACTTGGAAGACACAGTAAATAAATAGATGGCCAAAAGCGAATTCAATAGCAGAACCTTTCTTAACGAATGGTGCGTGGTTTTCTTTGGGCTATTATTTGTAAGAAGAGCTGTGGAAGCAGAGCAGCGAAGCAGATTTGTTCTGTAAGCTGCCTTGTGGCCTGTTTTAGCAGCTAGATAAGGAACAGATTAATTGCAGTGGCTTACACTAGGAAATTAGAACTGATAAAAAGGCTTCTGTAAAACAACAACAAATATGAGTCACTTATTGTCTCTTAATGTTGCCAATTAAAGCTTTTTTAATCACCTTTGATGGAGCAAGGAAATGCCAATAAAGAGACATAATGGTTGTACAGACTCATCTTATGCCTCTGTGTGCGAATCCGCTGCATAATGTGCTGGAAGGACTCAACACTACATACAGATGTAACATCTCAGAAGCGTCACAATTGAGGTACACACGTAGGCCCACCTAGTTCCTGCTAAAACCGATGTGGGTGGGCATTTGAGTTTCCAGTCTAATAATCAGTATCTTGAAACATGCGGCCTGGGAGCCGAGAGAAAAGGTGGTGTATTACTGGAGTACAGAAATGAATACATTAAAACTGACTCATCCTTATGTTTCCCCTTCCTGCGTAGAGTATCAATAGGGATAACTCTCTAATCCGCAGGTAATATGCCACATCAGATTTACCAGCTCATAATATATTGGTCTTGCAAATGCGCAATTGCCTCGAGTCTCAAAATAATGTATGTCCAAGAGTGCAAAAACAATTCTTTTTGTTTGTCCTTTTTGCATTGCAAGTCGAGAAACTAAAAAAATATAATGACAACTTTTATTTATTTTTTATTGAGCAAATATGGCATCTAAATCACAATTCATGAATGATAAATAGTACAATTAAAATGTACCACACAAAAAAATCGCATCACGCCTTGATCTAATTAACCCATCTGAAATACATAGTAAAACATCTGCAAATAATTCCCTTTATTATGTATGTTGTATAGAGGCTCGTTTCTACCGTATATTATTTCATTATTTAGGAGAGCTAGAGAAGTGCATACCACTAAAATTATACTATTTCTAAAATCTTCTTCTCCACTTCTCCATAACCTCTGCTCTAATCCATGTAGTCGATCCTAATCTTAAATTTGTAAAGAGCTAGTGCAAAAGTGCTATTATATTGACATCAACATTTTGTCTTTATCATTCTGTCCAATTAACAATTCATTAAAGAAAAACACATGCCATGTTGCTAAGAATAGTGTGCGCCAATATAAAAGCAATACTTTAGAATACAGTGTGTTAGCGCTTCTAGGGAATAATATCCTTGGGTGCGCTGAAACTTTGGTAGAACAAAATTTCCATGTCAAAAGCAACTGTAAGAAAAGCCAATATGCCCAAGTTTCTTTTTGTTTCTTATAACATTCTGAAAAAGAACCCACAATTCATTTAGCACTGTGTAACTTATTCCTTGTTTACTTCAGCACCTTACTTTAACAAAGGCCCCCTGCACACTTTGCATAGGCCTCTTCAAACTTCATGGAGCAAGTAATTTTGTCTTTCCAGTGCAACTTTGTAGGCGGCTTACAAGTTCACCAATTCTGAAGTATCAAGGAACTTGCAATCAGCAATGGTATAAAAATAAAATATTGTCGACCATTTGTTAATTGTTGGCTCCTTTTAGAGAAGCCAAATAAAGCCAAATTAGGATCTGGCAGAATTATGCATCCTTTGGCCTGACTTATATCATGAAACACTTGCCGCCAGAAATTGGTGAGATGAGGACATGCAAAAAACATATGAAGCCATTCAATTCGCCTAATTACTGGCACCGAAAGCAGTTGTTGGAAATTGCTGGGTACATTTTGTGGAGAATTTCTCGAGTATAATGTGCCAGCCATCTTGACAGAAATGCCATTATTTTGTAGTTGGCTGCCCGTAAAGACTTGTAACCTAGCTCTGCAATTAGTTTCCACTCACTCACTGATAGCTGGCAAATTGGGTTTTTTTCTAGTACCCTTGAGAAAATAATTGCTAGTTCTAGCTTGCCGGAAACCTCCTTTAATTTTTTTTCCCCGTTTTCAATTCCTTGTAATTTCGCCAATTGAGTGAAGTTCTTGTGTCAGATATTTCTAGTGAATCTGCAAAAAATGTTTTATCTCGTTTGTAATTCAAATGAAAAAGACTTGAAAAATGATGTGACCAAAAATACCCAGATATCTAATTGGAGACGCTATCTTAGCTAGCGAATGTAAAAAAGAAGGAAGGTCTTCTACTGTCACAATAAAAAGAACCAATTCTGTTTTACTTTGATTTATCTTGTATCCTCCAATCCTAGTAAAATCCCTAATCACAGGTAAGATTTGTTTTATAGTATCTTCATCTGGCTGGAGATGTAATGTCAAATAATCCGCAAACAATTTAAGCTTTGTCATGCCTTCTTTGGGTGCCCAAATATAGATATCATTGCAAAGTTGAAATGCCTGCAGTTCGATGAAAAACTTAAAAAGAATGGGTGAGACTGGACACCCTTGGCAAGTGCCTCTTTTAATCACAACCGATCCTGCCATCTTGGAATTCACTGACACCTTAGCTTGATCACCATTATATAGATTGGATAGCATTGACAAACATTGTGCAGGAAAACTAAACCTCTGGAGACAATAAAATAAGGCATCCCAGTTCACCAGTTCAATATTTTCGGCAATAGTGTATTTTAGCACAGTTTCCAGCTCTTATACCTCAAATATCTTGCCTATGTAGGCGATGTTTCTGGGCAAATAACTTAATCCTGCCGTCTTTAATTTTTTAAGTAGTGAGCCACGTGCTGCTTCCTCCCCATGCACTGAACATGTAATCGATTGACCAATATTATATTTTAGCATGCTCTCCATGTTTTTTAATAACGTTAAACTTGATTTATTATCCTTTCTTCTGTGCAAATCACTTAATCCTACCAGGTTTCCTTAATTTGCCAAGCGCCACATGGCCTTTCCCGCAGCAGTGTGCTATGTGCTGTTCAAGTTAATACGATGTAATTTTTCTTGTGTAATGCACATGTAATCGATTGGCCAATATTGTATTTTAGCACGCTCTTCATGTTTTTTAATAACGTTAACCTTGATTTGCCCCTTGTTCTAGCTAATACAGATGTCTCAACCATGGAACCTATTGGTCACTACAAACTGTTTATTCCTGCCCATGCACTATCCCAGGTTGTGGTCAACAACTCTACACACCAGATCCACGGACTACTCTCCATATGCTATCAGCCGAAAATTGCAATGGAACTAATGAACTTATCAGGTTTGACTTCAACATATCATGATAGAAAAGGATTCTGATATGAGCATTTGTGTATTTCATGTGTTTGCAGGCAGATGACTACAATTGTGGTGTTTTTTGCATGCTGGTAATGATACTTCCAAAACATTAATTTGTTGAAGATACATTACTTTATGTTATTTTATGTTAATAGCTGTTTTCGTTAGAATAGTTGTAAATAGGAAAGAGGGCTCTTAGGGATATCATTTATGAACACGTCCATAGTGCCCCTCGAAAGCATATTGGTATTCGCATATGATTTTGTCTAACCACTAGTACGGTCCTAACGCGGTTGGTTGAGAACCTCTGATGATTGCTTTTCAACCCCAATCCTATTGAGAACAATTCTTTTTTTATGTACATTAAAATTAAGCTCGGACATATGTACAACATATTCATTTGTAACTCTTTTTCAGTTTGCAGAATGTTACATAAGTCAGCAGCAAATTACCGAGATTGAAGAAAGTATATCCTCCTATTCTAGCTCATTACACTGATGTCTCAAATATGGCATGAACTAGTTGTGAGAAGCCAAAAACATTAACACATTTTTAACGTATAATGCTAAGGTAACTACTCTCAATATGACTAGTCGACGAAGTTAAAAAGTAACGGATATAAGTACTTGAGGGGTTTTTGGTGGCATATAATCTCCAATTCACACTTGTACGGATGGGTCTGATACAGGGGGGATCTCTGTATAACTACACAAAGTAAGCAGAGATTTTCGTACTTACTTACTTATGTACCGATGCAGAGTCTAAAGTTCAAGAGGAAGACTCTGTTCACTTGATCTGTAAAATGTACACCATATCTCCTATAAATGCCATGCATATTGAAACGCAAATTGTTGTGGTATATGGACCCCATTCTATAGTCTCGGAGAAAAGCAGAAACAGATTTATTCACATGTTTCCTATCTTTCTCAATCTGTGGACAAAATTAATTGGACCAGTTTAATTTCTGCCTTTGGCATATGTTAGAATAGACAAAGGCAGTTTGGGGGGAAAGTGACATCAGTTCTGCAAAGGTGTCCTTCATAAGCATTTCCAGACCTACCCCAGACAAAGTGCCTAGGTCATTGCCACCACAGTTCACAAAATATGAGGTCAGGGTGTTGAAGATGCTAAAAGGATTTCACCAATGGCATCAATTGGTGCCACTTTAACCCTCTCTGTCCAATCCATTTAATGTCTACATTTGGTAAACCTAGGTCTCTGTAATTTCCTTTGTGTTCTGCATACCTTTGGCTCCAGAAAATAAAAAAAATTAAATGGCAGTTTGAAAATTAAGATTTTTGTAAAATGGTGGATAAGATGAAGTTTTGAAAAAAGAATGATTGGTTATTGGACAACATTCCACACTGAAAACTAGGGTGCATGTTTCTGTTTTTTAAGGAATGTTACATAAGATAAGCTGGTATATTGAAAAGTCAAGCACACTTGCTGTTTTGATTAGCAACATTATGTGATGAACTTTTGACCTGTGTGTTCAGTTATGTGTTCCATGAAGTGTTTCTATAGTAACAGGCAGAAGGCAGAATGGGGGTAGAGTTGAAATGTATGTCATTTGGAAAGGGTTGAAATCAGTAACCAATAGAAATGTGTCTTTGCTTTTGCATTAATAAAGGAAGCAATGTGATTTGATGTGAAGGTGTATATGTGTTCAACGTGAGAGGGAAACTGTGCCATTCTTTGGTTCTCTTGAGAGGTGTTGAAAACAGAGATTCTGTATAAGACAATCTGCTGTGTGACTGATATACCTCTTATTCTACAAAATCATTTGAAAGGTGAGTTATTAATTTGTGAGGGGATGTATGTGGTGCATTTTGATTTTAATTAGACTAATGTGTTTGTCCTGCTAAAGTGCAGGGAATACTTTTTTTTTCTCTAGAATGTATTGTGAGTGTGTGTGGAGTTAGAAAGCATTCTGAGATAAGCATTTGTGTATTTTATGTGATTGCAGACAGATAACTATGCTGTTCTCATTTTTTGGTATAATTAGAAACTAGTTATTTTTATGTATTTGGAAAATGACTCAAGTTTCTACATCAAAATGCAGTACTTATTCTACACTATGAAATGTGTTTGGGTAAAATGCACTGGATAGTGTTGTTTGTCTAGAATGACACAGTGAGTCTTGTGTGCATTTAGGAATCATTCTGATAGAAGCAGTCTACTAATGTGTAGTAGAACATTTTGTGCAATATGTAGCGTCATCTAAAGCCTTGCAGAGGGGTAAATGTGTTTTGGTAAAATGCAAGGGATAGAGTGGCTTGAGTAGAATCAGACAGTGAGTCTGTGCATTTAGGAATCACTCTGAGAGAAGCGTTTTGGTAGTTTATGTGTTTCCTGACATGTAATTCATTAAAAACGTATTGTGTTCTCACATTTTGGTAGAATTAGAAAATAGTCATTGGTTAGGTGTTTTTCAAAACTAATTTGGCTTTAATAGTAAAATGCACTACTGTACATCCTTAATCTACCTTCAGCACAACCTCCTATACTACCCAAAAACCACTTTATTTCCTAGAACACTACCATACCGCTATTTCTAGTATGAGCCTGTAGAGTACATAAACACCACTGCACTATGTGAGAACACTACTCCATCATGACTACCTACAGTACCTAAACACCATTTCATTACCTTAAAGCTTAAATCTATCACAGCAGCACTCTTTACACTACCCAAACCGCACTATACTACCCTACTACTGCATTTATAAGAACTAGTGTTCTTTGTCTAGAATCACACTGTGAGTCAGTGTCTATTTGGGGAAATTGAGAGACAATGATTTTGTTGGTTTATGTGTTTGCAGACATATAAATACATTTACTCTTGCAGTGACAGTATCCCTAGCAAGATTGCACACACTACACAAAGACCAGTGCACTACCCTAAGCCCTTAATCTACCTCCAGTACGATCACCTACACTACCCATTCACTACTGCAGCACTTAAAACCCAAAAATACTATTCCAGCACGACCACCTACAGTACTCAAACAGCATTGCAGTAGCCTAAACCTTAAAACTACCCAAGCACAACCTCCTATGCTACCCAAACACAACTGTACTTTCCTAGAACACTACCCTACCACGACCCCCTACACTACACAAACACTACTGCACTACATTAAACCCTAAAACACTATTCCTAGCATGACCCTGTACAGTACATAAACAGCACTGCACTATGCTAATACACTACCCCAGCATGATTCCCTACACTACCTAAACACCATTTCACTGCCCTAAAGTTTAAATCTATCACAGCAGGACCTCTTACACTACCCAAACACCACTATATTACCATAGTACTGCATTTATAAGAAATATTGTTATTTGTCTAGAATCACACTGTGAGTCAGTGTCCATTTGGGGAAATTGAGAGACAATTATTTGGTTGCTTTATGTGTTTGCTGACATATAGCTACATGTAGTCATGCAGTGAGCCAGGCTTTAGGGCATGCAGTATTTCAAACTCCTATGCAGTATGCTTGTAGTGGTCTAACCACTTTCACACTGGTGTTTCAGGCCTACTATTCCCCAGTTAGTATTTATACACTATAGTAAAGACCCTGTGAGTGCTGTTCAAATGCCATAGTGACTCTTTCAGTAGTATGTAGTAATCCTTTCAGTGAATTGCAAGCGATACGGTTGTTTGTCTAGAATCTCACTGTGAGTCAGTGTCCATTTGGAAAAATTGTGACAGAATGACTTGCTTGGTTGATGTGTTTGCAGACATAGAAGTACATGTACTCATGCAGTGAGCCAGACTTTAGGGCGTGCAGTGCTTCAAACTCCTATGCAGCATGCATGTAGTGGTCTAACCACTTTCCCACTGGTGTTTCAGGCCTGCAGTTCCCCAGTTAGTATCCATATACTCCAGTAAACACCCTGTGAGTGTTCTTCAAATGCCATAGTGACTCTTTTAGTAGCATGTAGTAATCCTTTCAGTGAATTACAAGGGATACTGTTATTAGTCTAGAATCACACTGTGAGCCAGTGTCCATTTGGGAAAATTGTGACAGAATGACTTGTTTGGTTGACGTCTTAGTAAACATAGAAGTACATGTACTCATGCAGTGAGCCAGGCTTTAGGGCATGTGCAGTGCTTCAAACTCCTATGCAGTATGCATGTAGTGGTCTAACCACTTTCACACTGGTGTTTCAGGTCTACGATTCCTGAGTTAGTATCCATACACTCCAGTAAACACCCTGTGCGTGCTCTTCAAATGCCATAGGGACTCTTTCAGTAGCATGTACAAATCCTTTCAGTGAAGTGCAAGGGATACTGTTATTTGTCTAGAATCACACTGTGAGTCAGTGTCCATTTGGGAAAACTATGACAGAATGACTTGCTCGGTTTATGTGTTTGCAGACATAGAAGTACATGTACTCATGCAGTGAGCCGGGCTATAAGGCATGCAGTGCTTCAAACTCCTATGCAGTATGTATGTAGTGGTCTAACCACTATCACAATGGTGTTTCAGGCCTACAATTCCCCAGTTAGTATCCATACACTCTAGTAAAGACTCTGTGAGTGCTGTTCAAATGCCATAGTATCTCTTTCAGTAGCATGTAGAAATTCCTTCAGTGAATTGCAAGGATTCTACTATTTGTCTAGAATCACACTGTGAGTCAGTGTCCATTTGGGAAAATTGTGACAGAATGACTTTCTTGGTTGATGTGTTTACGGACATAGAAGTACATGTACTCATGCAGTGAGCCAGGCTTTAGGGCATGCAGTAGTTCAAACTCATATGCAGTATACATGTAGTGGTCCAACAACTTTTACACTGGTGTTTGAGGCCTACTGTTACCCAGTTAGTATCCATATACTCCGGTAAACACCCTGTGAGTGCTCTTTAAATGCCACAGTGAATCTTTCAGTAGCATGTAGTAATCCTTTCAGTGAACTGCAAGGGATACTGTTATTTGTCTAGAATCACACTGTGAGTCAGTGTCCATTTGGGAACATTGTGACAGAATTACTTGCTCGGTTGATGTGTTTGCAGACATAGAAGTACATGTACTCATGCAGTGAGCCAGGCTTTAGGGCAATTCCCGAGTTAGTATCCATACACTCCAGTAAACACCCTGTGAGTGCTCTTTAAATGCCACAGTGACTCTTTCAGTAGCATGTAGTAATCCTTTCAGTGAAGTGCAAGGGATACTGTTATTTGTCTAGAATCACACTGTGAGTCTGTGTCCATTTGGGAAAACTATGACAGAATGACTTGCTCGGTTGATGTGTTTGCAGACATAGAAGTACATGTACTCATGAAGTGAGCCGGGCTTTAGGGCAGGCAGTGTTTCAAACTCCTATGCAGTATGCATGTAGTGGTCTCACCACTTTCACACTTTTGTTTTAGGCCTACTATTCCCCAGTTAGTATCTCTACACTCTAGTAAAGACCCTGTGAGTGCTGTTCAAATGCCATATTAATTCTTTTAGTAGTATGTAGTAATCTTTTCAGTAAACTGCAAGGGATACTGTTATTTGTCTAGAATCATACTGCGAGTCAGTGTCAATTTGGGGAAATTGTGACATATCGACTTGCTTGTTTGATGTGTTTGCAGACATAGAAGTACATGTACTCATGCAGTGAGCCAGGCTTTAGGGCATGCAGTGCTTCAAACTCCTATGCAGTATGTATGTAGTGGTCTAACCACTATCACAATGGTGTTTCAGGCCTACAATTCCCCAGTTAGTATCCATACACCCTATTAAAGACTCTGTGAGTGCTGTTCAAATGCCATAGTAACTCTTTCAGTAGCATGTCGTAATTCCTTCAGTGAATTGCAAGGGATTCTGCTATTTGTCTAGAATCACACTGTGAGTCAGTGTCCATTTGGGAAAATTGTGACAGAATGACTTTCTTAGTTGATGTGTTTGCAGACATAGAAGTACATGTACTCATGGAGTGAGCCAGGCTCATATGCAGTATACATGTAGTGGTCTAACCACTTTCACACTGGTGTTTGAGGCCTACAGTTCCCCAGTTAGTATCCATATACTCCAGTAAACACCCTGTGAGTGCTCTTTAGATGCCACAGTGACTCTTTCAGTAGCATGTAGTAATCCTTTCAGTGAATTTCAAGGGATACTGTTATTTGTCTAGAATCACACTGTGAGTCAGTGTCCATTTGGGAACATTGTGACAGAATGACTTGCTCGGTTTATGTGTTTGCAGACATAGAAATACATGTACTCATGCAGTGAGCCAGGCTTTAGGGAAATTCCCGAGTTAGTATCCATACACTCCAGTAAACTCCCTCTGAGTGCTCTTCAAATACAATAGGGACTCTTTCAGTAGCATGTAGTAATCCTTTCAGTGAATTGCAAGGGATACTGTTATTTGTCTAGAATCACACTGTGAGTCAGTGTCCATTTGGGAAAACTATGACAGAATGACTTGCTCGGTTGATGTGTTTGCAGACATAGAAGTACATGTACTCATGAAGTGAGCCGGGCTTTAGGGCAGGCAGTGTTTCAAACTCCTATGCAGTATGCATGTAGTGGTCTAACCACTTTTACACTTGTCTTTCAGGCTCACCATTCCCCAGATTGTATCCATACACTTTAGTAAACACCCTGTGAGTGCACTTCAAATGTCATAGTGACTCTTTCAGTAGCATGTAGTGATCTTTTCAGTGAAGTACAAGGGATACTGTTATTTGTCTAGAATCACACTGTGCGTCTGTGTCCATTTGGGAAATTTGCTTGGTTAATGTGTTTACAGACATAGAGGTACATGTACTTTTGTACTGACACTACCCCTAGCATGACCCCCTACACCACACAAACACTATTGTACTACCCTATACCCTAAATCTACCCCAGCACGACCACCTACACTAGCCATACACCACTACACTACTCTAAACTCTAAAACACTACCTCAACAGCATTCCCTACACTACCCAAACACCATTGCACTCCTCTAAGCCTTAAATATACCCCAGCATGACCCCCTACACTACTCAAACTCTACTGCACTACCCTAAATCACTACCCCAGCATGACCCTCTACACTACACAAACACCAGTGCACCACCGTAAACCCTAAATCTACCCCAGCATGACCTCCTACACTACCCAAATACCAGTGCACTACCTGAGAACAGTACTCCAGCACGACCCCTTACACTACACCAACACCACTACACTACCCTAAACCCTAAAACACTATCCCCAGCATGATCACCTACACTACATAAACACCAGTGCACTAACATTAAACCGTAAATCTACTCCCAGCACAACCACCTACACTACCTATTCACCAGTGCAGTACACTAAACCCTAAAACACCATCCCAGCACAACCCCCTACACTACCCAAACACCCTTGCACTACCCTAAATCCTAAATCTGCCCCAAGCACGACCCCTTACACAACTCAAAGAACACTGTAGTACCTTAAAAGAGTACTTCAGCATGATTGGGTACACCACAAAAACACCAATGCACTACCCTAAACCATAAATCTACCCCCAGCATGACCTCTAAAATACCCATTCACCAGTGTACTACCCTAAACCGTAAAACACTATCTCAGCACAACCCTGTACACTACCCAAACACCATTGCACTACCCTAAACCTTAAATCTACCCCAGTATGACCTCCTACACTACATAAACACTACTGACCTACCCTAAAACACTACCACAGCATGACCTACTACACTATCTATTCACCACTGCACTACCCTAAACACTAAAACACTATACCAGCAAGAGCCACTACAGTACCCAAACACCATTACACTACCCTAAACCTTAAATCTACACTAGCATGACCACCTACACTATCAAACCACTACTGCACTACCCTAAAACACTACCACAGCATGACCCTCTACACTACACAAGGACCGTTTCAAAAAGCTTTATTCGATTTTTTACAATCATAAAAGCATATACAACTAGCAACACATCAGGAATACAGGATAAAACAGATGGCTGGCATGAACTCATATAAAACCCAATAAAAAAGAGAAGATTTAAGATCAATAAAACCACAGGTTAAAAAGTTAAAACATTGGATTTATCGACATTATATGTACAATATAAAAATAATTAAATCAAATCAAGGACAAAGTGCAATTTGGCCCGCCCTCAAGATCTAAGCCCAGCCTAGGAATTTCGCCATAGCCAGTGCAATCGGTAGCGATGTATCTGTGCGCAAAATTCGATCAGCCTCCGCCGCTGCCCTGGTACCCAGAAGCTTACAGATAGGTAACAGCCAGGCCCGCCATGGGGCAGCATAGACATTACAAACCCAGAGAATATGTGCCGTTGTCTCATTATTGGCAGTGCATCCTGGGCACCCAGCTGGGGTATGTGGTGACCATTTCAAGGTGAAAGATCTTACAGGGAGGGACACCACCGTGAACTGAAAGTACAATTTGCGATCCATAGGTTTCGTGATTGCATCCCAATATAATTCCATCCTAGGGACCAGTTTGTGGTCCATAAAGCGGCTAGTAAGGGAAGAAGACTCGTGTTGCCTTGCATCATTCAGTGAAAACAATTCCCAGTACTTAGCCTTTAACAAAGATTTGATGGAAAAATGGAATTTGCAGGATCGGTCCACAATACAGTCAGTCCTAACTCCCCTAAAGGAAGTCGGAATGCCCTGAGCCATTTAATTTGATGTGATATGTCTGACTTAATGATATCTAGAAAACCCTGGGCATAGCCAACAAGATCAGGAGTGGTCCACAATCTCCTCCAATAGAGGTGGGGACCCAATTTGGCCATAGCTGCAATGGGTTTCTTACCTAGATCTAACATCAATGGACACATAGGAGAGCTCTGGAAAAGTCTAGTTATATTTCTTAGAAACCTGTTCTCTGCTGAGGTAAGAGCTACAAGGTTCTCACAGCCCCACACCTCTGAACCATACAATGCTGAACTAACAGCCTTCAGATTATAGATTTCAAGGACGGGACTGATAGGCTTGGAAAGGGTGCGATTGTACTTCTGACAGAGCGCTCCAGATATCAGTCTGAGTTTGAGAGAGGCTATGTCGATTAGCAGGCCCCACTTCATACTACCTTGGAAGTTAACTCCCAGATAGGTGAACTCATTGACTATTTCAAGAGGGCCCTCTTTCATTGCAAATCCCCTCGTGTTTACCTTGCGTGCATTAAACTTCATTAACTTAGTTGTTGACACGTTGACCTCCAATCCCCTCTCACAGCAGAAATCCACAATGACCAGTGCACTACTTTAAACTTTAAATGTACCCTCTCTACTACCCTAAACACTAAAACACTACCCAACATTACCCTTTACACTACTCAAACACCATTGTACTACCATACACTTTAAATCTACCTCAGCATGATCTCCTACACTACCCAAATGCGACTGTAGTATCCTAGAACACTACCCCAGCATGACTCCCTACACTACCTAAACACTACTGAACTACCCTAAAGCACTACCCCAGCACGACCCCATACACTACACAAACACCATTGCAGTACCTTAAACCCTAAAACACGATCCCTATTATGTCCCCATACACTACATAAACACCACTGCACTACCCTAGAACACTACCCCAGCACAACCTACAACCCTACTCAAACACCATTGCACTACCCCAGCATGACCCTCTACTCTACACAAACACCACTGCACTACCCTAAATCCTAAAACACTAACCGTAGCATGACCCCATACACTACATAAACACCACTGCACTATCCTAGAAGAGTATCCCAGCATGACCCCTATACTATTCAAACACCATTGCAGTACCCTAAACCTTAAATCTATCCCAGCACGACCTGTTACACTACCCAAACACTAGTGTAGTATCCTAAACTCTAAAACACTACCTTAGCATGATCCCCTACACTATTGAAAAACTATTACACTACCCTAAACCTTACATCTATGCCAGCAGGACCTCCTACACTAGTGAAATACCACTGCACTACCCTAGAACAGTACCTCAGCATGACTCCCTACACTAGACAAACAACACTGCATTACTCTAAATTTTAGATTTGTACTGTTGCAAACCCATAGTGACTGTTTATGTACCATGTAGTAATGTTTTTACTAAAGTAAAAGTGAACCAATTATGAATTCCCTCAGTGTCTTCCCTTTTAGTATTGTGATCATTTAGTAAATATGCATGTACTCATACAGTGCTTCAGGTTTTAGAGTTATGGAGTGCTTCAAACTGCTATGCACTATGTATGTAGTGCTCTTACAACCTTCACAGTTGTGCTTCAGGGCTACAATTTTTTTTTCAGAATTTATATGAAAAGTGTTTGTATAGTAATAACAATGTATAATTTTTTAAAGTTGTTAATAAATACTTATGTATGCTTATTTTTTACATATACTTTTTATCATCCTTAAAATAAAGTTATCATGCCAGAGAAACAAAGAAGAAGAAAAGGTCAGAAAAAGGATACTTACTTGAAAAATACTCAACCACAAGTATTGGAAGACAAACATAATGAGGCTAAAAAGGGAAACATTTTTGGTAATACCACAAAAGAGTTTATAAAATATATTACTAGATTTAGAAAAAAAATGCAAATGTTGAAAGCAGTGAAAATGTTCCTAAAAAAAAGTGCCAACTATAGGAAAGGAAAAAAAGGCAATGGAAAAACAAAGGATACAGCTTACATTAAAAGAAGAGAAAATCAATATAAAGAATTGCGCAAAAAATATTTTACAACAGAGTAGTCCATAATTTACTAAAAACAAACAAAGAAATATAGAAAGAGAACACATTTGTATAAAATGAAGAAGCATATAGAATCCATTGTTGAAAAGGCTCTTGAAGTAAAGAGGAAACTCTCAATTTTAATAATAAACAGAATTCGATCACTAGAGAAACCAATCCACTTAATGAAGTCCAAAAGTTAGAGGAAAAGAGTAATTAACCGAAGTAATTTTTGTGATATTATTTAGGGGAATGGAAACACTCTTCAAGTTCTGAGCCTTTTTTCAATGAAGAGAGTTATTTACAGAGCAATAATTTGTTGCATGCAGTTGACACCAGTGGTCGAGCTTATGAGGTTAAAAATGGTTGTCCACTTGAGAAAGAGCAAATGGTTCATAGAAATGCAGAAGAAGTGATAGCTGATGAAGTTCTAGGCAGACCTCCTAAAACCCCAGTGTACACTTGGGGTTGTAGTAGTATTTGTAGTGTACGACAAGAATCTATTGATAAATTACGCAATTTCTTACTTGCATATTGTAAAAAAAGTGTTAAACAAAAGTTGAAGCTGTTGCAAGGACTAGAATCTTGCAGAGTGAGAAAATATAATGGTCATTCGTTGTCTTGTCTTTCTAGGAAAGTATGTCAAAGTGTTTTTCACCATTTCAGGATGTTGGCAGTACATCATACTCAATTGCGGAAGTTAGTGAGAAGATTGTATTATGCAAAAAATCCAGCACTAAAGTTAAATGAGTTGAACAGTGCTCTTTTGCATGGGTCTGTATCAGATGTGAAGAAGGTTTGTGATGATATTGAGTTTTGTTACTTTGGTCCTGAACAAGAGGGTGCAGAAACTGAGACATTAATAGAAGAAAATGTTGTCGAGAATGTTGAACATATTTGTACAAAAAATATTGAAAATGGAATTCCAAAGTTTAAGGTGATTTCAGATGAAAGGCCAAATTATTCTTGTATTTTTTGTCGCCTAACTCCCTACAAAAATCAGACTAGGAGTGTTGATCTGTATTTAAAAAGTGAAAGAGAAAATTATGATACGTGGAAAGAATTTGCAACTTATTCGTTGGTAGAGTATTGTTTTGATTTGGGTTCTGATCAGCGTATTTGTAAATATTGTTATAACAAATTAGAGGAGAATAAAATGCCTGCTAGAGCTGTTCATATTAATCTAGAGTTGGTTGCTATTCCTCCGGAATTTATAGATTTAAACACCCACAAGGCGGTGGCAGCACCTTGTAGTTTTGCTGATAGAGCTCGTGCAGATTGCGAGGGGCTCCTCCTCTGCACGCTGTAAAGCACTGTTATATCGCTTTAAAAATTTTATTTTACCTTCTGCTTTTAGTCTCGGACTCAATTGAATACGAATTGATTTTCTGAAACGTTTTTTTTTTTAAATCTGCAGAAACTACTGTCACTGTTATTCCTAGCCCCGTTCCATCGCGGCTTCGTGCCGTTTGTGTGGAGGGCAGGGGGAGCTTTAGAATCACAGAGCCACCTCCCAGAGCAGAACGGAGTTAGCGTTCTAGCTGGGGGCGGGGCTTAGAGTATAAGTCTAAGCGTGACAGGGGGCTCTGAATACTAACAAGGCGGTGGCAGCACCTTGTAGTTTTGCTGATAGAGCTCGTGCAGATTGCGAGAGGCTCCTCCTCTGCACGCTGTAAAGCACTGTTATATTGCTTTAAAAATTGTATTTTACCTTCTGCTTTTAGTCTCGGACTCAATTGAATACGAATTGATTTTCTGAAACGTTTTTTTTTTAAATCTGCAGAAACTACTGTCACTGTTATCCCTAGCCCCGTTCCATCGCGGCTTCGTGCCGTTTGTGTGGAGGGCAGGGGGAGCTTTAGAATCACAGAGCCACCTCCCAGAGCAGAACGGAGTTAGCGTTCTAGCTGGGGGCGGGGCTTAGAGTATAAAATGGCCACCCGGAAGCGCAGCGGTCGAGTGCAGCGGGAGCGCCGACACCGCACCGAAGCCGCGCCAAAGGGGTGCCAGTCTGCGCCAGTCCGCGCTGGACCCGCGTCCATCGCCCAATCCCCTGGCCGGCTACCACGCCGTCCTAGTAAGTTACTGAAATACTCATCCTCCGATCTGTTAGATATTAAAAATACCATGCTCCGGCACGAATGCCCACACTTCAACCTAGAAGAGTGTTCCAACGTGACTCATATAGCCTGTCCAAACTGTAATTTTAAATTCACTCGCTCCCTTACTCAGATACCACTTATCCCAAGGGCATCTTGTAATGAGGCCACACGCATTAAATGCGGACTGGTGAACGCTAGATCTATGTGTAAACATAGAGAAGATGTGGCTGAATTAATATCAGCACACAAACTGGATATTCTGTTTATAACAGAGACATGGGCCGACTTGGCTTCCGACCCCGATCTTGTGACAGCCGTCCCTGAGGGCTACTATATCGTCAGACAAGATAGACCGGCAGGGAAAAAAGGGGGCGGTCTTGCCATAATTCTACGGCTAGATCTAGCAGTAAAAACTGGAACTTCAGATAACATTCCTGCAGAAACACTATCTTTTTCTATCACTTTATCTCACATCCAAATGTTTAATGGAGTTCTGCTCTATCGTCCCCCAGCAGCCCGAGCGCCTTTTCTCCAATCTATTAGTACTTTATTAGAAACAGTGCCAGAAGCCTCTGATTTTACAATACTTGGAGATTTTAACTTTCATTTAGAAAACACAACAGATAAAGATACACTGAGCCTTATTGAGGATTTCAAGGCCGTTGGCTTAAATCAGCTAGTTACCTCACCTACGCACAAAGCAGGTCATGTTCTTGATGGCTTATTCACGAACAATCCGGCCATTACCCCCCCCTACTGTTACTCCTATTGTATGGTCAGATCATGCAGTGGTGGTCTTCTATGTCCGTGTTAAAAAATACAAAAATCAACACTCGACAAAAAAGCAACATAGGTCTTGCAGGGACTGGAAAAACATAGATACGAACACACTAACCGAGAAACTAGATAATAATAAACCATCCAAAGTGTCAGACCCTCAACTAGCAGCAAATAACTATAACCAATGGCTCACAGACACCTTTAATCTAGTAGCGCCTCTAAAGAGAGTGCGCCCAAATCGTGCAACACCATCAGCCCCTTGGTTCTCCGAACTGTTAAGATTGGAAAGACAGAAATGCCGCAATCTAGAAAGGTGCTGGCGAGTTAAGTACGACAACAACGATAAAGAAAGATACAAACAAGTGCTATCAGGCTATAGGAAGATGTTAAGACTGGAAAAAAGCAAATATTTTTGTAAACAGATAGAAAAAGCCCAGAACTCCAGTAGGCAACTATATCAGGTAGTGGCAACACTAACAACTATACCAGCAGCAAATACTACTGAGACTACCCAAGATTTCTGTGATCAAATGGCTGACTTTTTCAGGACCAAGGTCACAGAAATCTTCGACAAATTTAATAACATCACGACAGAGGAACCATCAGATAGCCTTAAGAACTCACAATTCACATCCACCTCTCTGAATGAATTTCTCCCTCCATCACTGTCAGAAATAAAAGATCTCATTAAAACAACAATGTCGGGTTCCCCTCTGGATCCCTGCCCACCGACCATCATTAAATTAACATCTGATGTGGTAGCTCCAATCCTGGAGAACATCTGCAGTACCGTCTGTGAATCAGGAATATATCCTCAAAGATGGAAAACTGCTATAATAAAGCCACTTCTAAAGAAACCCACCCTTAACACCTTGGAATTAAAAAGTTATCGCCCTATAGCAGCCCTTCCTTTTCCATCTAAAATACTTGAAAAAGTTATAAACAAACAGCTGGCTAGCTATATTGATTATAACAACCTGTTAGATAACACACGATTTGGGTTTAGGAGAGGACATGGAACGGAGACGGCGCTCATCAAGGCTTCTGAAGAGATCAGACAGATCATGGACCAGGGTGGTACGGCTGTTCTGATCTTGCTGGACCTCTCAGCGGCCTTTGACACGGTCGATCATAACATCCTGATCGACCGTGTCACAGCTATGGGCATACAGGGCAAAGCTGCGGAGCTCCTGGCTTCTTTCCTGTCTAACAGAGAACAGTCGGTAAAGATGGGGAACTTCTATTCACCCACGTTTGTGCTGCCTTGCGGAGTCCCCCAGGGATCCTCGCTAAGTCCGACACTTTTTAACATCTATGTGTCGGACTTGGCGAGGGTCATTAAAACCCATGGAATGGGAGTGACTTCGTACGCCGACGACACTCAGTTGGTGCTAGCAGTGCATAAAAATGGGATCGAAGTGGCAGCTAACTTTCAGACGGGCATGAGAGCCATCAGTCACTGGATGGACAGTAATTCAAGGCTTTATGTATTATATACAAAGCACTGAACAGCCAAGGACCTGACTTTTTTAGGGAATCACTGCAGGTCTATGTCCCTAAGAGAGCGTTAAGATCTGCCTCATCCGCATCCCTATACATTCAACGGGTGAGAACAGTTACATGGGGAGACAGACGCTTCTTGGTGGCCGCCTCGAAGCTCTGGAATACCTTGCCCCACCATATAAAAAGCAGCTCTTCACTGATGATTTTTAGAAAGCAAGTGAAGACCTGGCTATTCATTCAATAATGCACAGGAGGTGCCTCTCTGTCTGCGTAGCGCCGAGACACCATTCGTGGTATTTGTTTGCGCTTTATAAGTTTAGAAAATAAATAAATAAATAAATGAATCGATTCTCATTCAATGTGTGCACCTGTTTAGTGCTATTGTTCATATGGAGCCTAAAACAGGTAAATTGCTTCCTTCAGATTTACAAAGAGGATTAAAAGAAGAGTTGTGTATTTACCGTTAGATTTAAAGAAAAATATTGAAACTATTGGTGTAGAGAGTGTAAAAAGTGAACCACTGCCGACTAAGAATAAGAAAATCCGGCAGGAGTTAGTGGATGTTAGGAAAGTGCAAAAGGCAACATTGTATTTGATAAAGAACAATACATACTATAAGGATGTTTATATGGGAGAAGAAAAAATAGTTTTAGCAGAACATACTGAAACGTCAAGTAGACAAATTGAAAAAGTGGATATGTTAATATGTGAAGAAATCTATGAACATTACAGTGTGCATCAACTACATTCAAAAGAAGTGATGGGGAACACGAATGATTTGTTCCAAATGAAAAAAGCAAAAGGAACTCCCATGAGTTTATGGGAAGAGAGCTTGGAAGCTCGTTGTTTCCACAGTTGTTCCCAACTGGAAAAGGAGGACGATATGATGAACGTCCTGTGCTGATTCCTGCATCTGAATGTCGGACAACAAGATTATATGCAGAAGATCCAAGATTTCGAAAATGTATCCCATATATAATTTATCTTTTGTTTGAAAGTGACTTGTCTGGACTTTCATATGCAGTCAACCATATTCTAAAATCTGGAATACATCTGCAAAATGTATCTGCAAAATATTTTATGGATAAAGTGCACCAGAGAGATGATCATCTAGAATCTCAGCTAATTAATTTGATGGCATGTCAACATGGTACTAATATATATTGGTACAGTCATCATGGAGAACTGAAATGTATGCTACGGAACTTAGGAAGTCCAACATGGTTCCTTACCCTAAGCTGTGCTGAGTACGCTTGAGATAATTTACTAGAATTTCTTCGAGAGGCAAATTCTAATATAAAAAAAATTGAATATAAGACACCTGGAGAATTGTGCTCTTTGGATCCTGTTAATGTATGCAGGTATTTCTATTATAGATTTAAGGCTATGATGTCTTTTATCTGCAATAAAAAAATCCTCCTCTTGGATTTATTTTGGAGAAAGGAGTATCAAGCAAGAGGTGCTCCTTATATATATATGCTGTTATGGATTAAGGACGCTCCCAAATTTGGAACAGATGCGGATGATACTGTATTGAGTTTTATTGAACAATATGCAACATGTGCTGTTCCCAAACTCACAGAAGAAAACAATTTAAGAGCACAAGTGTTACGATTCCAAAGCCACCGATGTGGAAAATACTGTCGACGAAAGTACAAATCTAAGGACAAGTTCTACACCAAATCTCATTTTGGATTTCCACGCCCTGTATTATCAAAAGGAAGAGTGAACAGTTTTATGTCATCTATGCGTCATACTATCACAAGAAAGTCTCCAAAAAATATCTACAACTTAAGAAGAAATGAAGAGTCAAAATGCATAAATGACTACAACCCAGTTATTTTGTCCATGTGGAATGCTAACAAGGATATTCAATATGTTGCGGACAATTCTATTGCTTTTGCTTGATATGTAACATCTAATATTACAAAATCAGAAAAGACGGATTTGAAAGAAATGTGGGAAGATATTTCTCACGAGAAGGCTAAGTAAGAAATTATACAGTTTCAGATTGAATATGTTATCGCATCGAGAAATCTGAGCATTTGAATGCTCAGATCGGTTATCATCTGCAAGTCTATACTCCAAATCTAGAAGAATCCTTTATGTGAGTCTAGGTCTTGCAGCAATGCGAAATCGAGTACTGAAATCTGTACAAGAAATTGAATATTTAGCAGAAAAAGATCCAGAAAGTACAGATATTTTGAAAACAAATATGCTGGACACATTACCCAAACAGAAGTCTTCATCTTGAAAACATGTGTCTCTATGAAGTGCTGCAAAAGTACACTTTTGAACAGAATACTACAGAGAACGTCAATGATGGAAAATATGGAGTCATTGGTTCCGAAGGATGTTTGTTGAAACAAATGAAAGGAAATTTGATTAATCACAGGAAGCTGAGTTGCAAAACTGCTGATAAAAGGGAATTTTTGTATTTAGCCCTGGAATTACTTGGAGATTTCCAGAGCTATGAAGATTCCTTTAATGCATATAAAGATAGCATACAATGCAGTGCTTTTGCAAATTATGTGAAAATGTTGAACGATGAAATTGATCAAGAAGCTACAATTGCAGCTGAGATTGCTAGAGACAGTTCTCAAGACAGTCAAAGTTCTCCTGCGCTGAGTCAAGATCCACTAGGACAACCAATTGTTGAAAATAAAGCAACAATCGCCTTGAATGAAGTGGAAAAAGCAATGCATGAAGCTCAAGAAGATGTAACAAACTTATTAAAGTTGGAAGAACAACTAAATGTTGAGCAAAAATAAATATATGAGCAAGTGAGACAACAGATTGACCATGGATTACTTCACGAAAAGAAAGAGTGCTCATGCACGTCATTTCAACCTATCCGATTGTACGTAAGTGGGAAAGCTGGAACAGGAAAACGTTTTTTAATTAAAGTAATTACAAGTTATTTACAGAAAACAACTGAGTCCCATTTGCCTTGTGTTGTCAATGCTCCAACTGGGTTGGCAGCACACAACATTAAAAGAATTACATTACATCGTTGCCTAATGCTACCAGTAGAGCATGAAAACAAATTGGAATACCACATGCTATCTGGAAAAGCTTGTTGTGAAGTTTCAAGAATCTTGAAGAAAATGAAACTTCTCATTATTGATGAGTTAAGCATGTTATCAAACTTAATGCTTGCTTTTGTGCATTTAAGAATGCAGCAAATTCTTAAAACAGAGTATGACGTGTTTTTTGGAGGAAAACACGTCATAGTTTTTGGAGATCTACTTCAACTGACTCCTGTAAAAGGACAACCAGTATTTAAAACACTTGCGCATGAAGACACCAGAAAGTCTCTGGGTAGTGTTGGAAACGTGAACATTTGGTCATATTTTGAATACAAAGAACTCATTACAAATATGCAACAGGCAAATGATGTTGATTATGGAACTACTCTCCAAGATATAAGAATTCGACTACTGACTGATCATGGCAAACAAGCTTTGCAGGGTCAATTACTTTCAAATTTGTTTCCAAATAAAGATATAGTTCCTGAGAAAATATACATGGAAATTGCAGAAAAGAAATCTGTAATCTGCTTAATGCCAACACTGCGTGAGTGTTCTATATTCAATGAACAACTTTTGAAACTGGAAAATGAAGAAATAATAAAAATGGAAGCCATTGATAAAATAGAGCATGAAGGAATCACTATTATGTAGACCGAAAAATTGAAGACAAAATTGGATTCTTTAGAAAAATCAATATCTAAAACTGCTGGTTTAGAAAATAATCTATATGCATGTAGAAACTGTCGAGTCATTTTAAGGCATAATTTGGACGTGGAAAAAGGTTTAGTTAATGGAGCATTGGGCAAAGTTGTGGATTTTGTTGATTATCATATTAAAGATGGTATTGAATTCTTAAAAATAAAATTTGATCAGATTGAAGAAGTTAAACAAATTGGTCGTTGTTCAGTTCATTTTTTACTTGTTAAAGATTTATATATCCGTAGAAAACAGTTTCCAGTTTCTCTGGCATATGCAGTGACTATTCATAAATCTCAAGGTTTAAGTGTTGACAATGCTTTGCTGAACATTGGAAATACTGTGTTTAAAGAGGGTATGGCATATGTTGCTTTGTCGCGAGTCAGAACATTATCTGGTTCGTTTTTGATTGATTTTGATGATACAAAGGTTACTGCAGATGCCAACTGTGTCAAAACGTATAATAGGTCAAGAAGAACATATGCTCCTAATTTAGGTCAATCTCCTGTATTTGAAAAGCGTGTGGTTGGTCAAAAAAGAAGGTATGAGAATATCTGTACTGAAGGTGTAGAGAAGGGAAAAAAACAAGATAATGTGATTGCAAGCAAAAAGAAAAAGGACACTGTTGAAGAGATTGTAGGTTATCAGTTTGAAAATAGTTCTGGTGTCAACTGCGATGCTAATGTAGTGGTCAATGTTGTTTTTTTTCTTGAAGGTTTGCAACAGTAAATTATGGAGAATTGGGAAAAAACGATTTTGTTCCTTGTTGCATTCTGTTTATGGGAAATTGAGAACTGATAAAAATAAAATCCAAAGCATTTCTGATGTTCGTAATATTTTGGATGCATGTTCTGGTTCTACACAATTTACACAAAATATCAAAAAAGATGCTCAGGAATTTCTAATGTATATGCTCACTGTATTGGAAAATGAAGGTGTAGACATAGAGAATATTTGTGGCCTTTGTTATAGATGGGATCATTATTGTGAGAATTGTATGTATACATGTAGCACTAATGTAGATATGAAAGATTTCTAGATTTGACATTACCGGACTATAAATCAGTGTATTTAAAGGTGCAAATCAAACATGGAGTGAAGCCAATGCAAATCAGAAATGTTATCAACATTATTTATACAAATATATAATTTTAATGATGCAAAGATGTACAGCTGATGGAAGAAAATTGGACACTTTAATAAAACATTTTGTAGGTACACAACTATCAATATCACACTGCCTATTTAAAAAGTGAGAAAGGCTGGAGCCTTTGTAATGATGCTGAGTTGGTTTTCAAACAACGTTTGCCTTCTGAATTACCAAATTTCTACCTAACATTTTTAAAGCCAAAGTTTTAGGAAGATAATTCAGTCTCTGAGGAATTTTCTATTATGGTTTAATAGAATTACCATTGGACAATTTACATAAAAATGACTGCAAAAATACAATTTGGCTTCACGGAAAGGTATTTCTTTGAATTATGGACTTTTTGTTGCACATTGTCTCGGTGTATAATTTTAACTGACATCATTTATAGTGTTTATAAATTTAAGTTATAACATTTTCCTAGCAGTAATCATTTTATATATGTGTGATTTGTATTATCTAGTGTTTTACTATAGATGGATTATTGTTTTTTTTAAACAATCTAATTGATTGTTTTTTTTGCCCGCTTTTATGTGATGAGTATGATTGAAATCACTATTTCTAGTGAAATTCAATATATTCTGACAACAGCAAAAAAGGCAAAGAAATTACTTTGTAACACTATCCAGGCAGTCTTACCTTGCCGTGAGGGGAACGGCCGACCTCCAGCGACATCCCAGCCGTGAGGGGAATGGCCAGCAAACAGCACACCACTGCCATGAGCGGAACGGCCACAGCGGGACTACATTCCCCAGCAGCCCCTGTCCCCCGGCGCTCCCGTGACGCTCCTGCTGCGCCCGCAAGCGCTTAACAGCGCAGAGCATCGAGCGGGGCGCGGGGGACACTATCCAGGCAGTCTTACCTTGCAGTGAGGGGAACGTCCGACCTCCAGCGACAGCCCAGCCGTGAGGGGAACGGCCAGCAAACAGCACACCACTGCCGTGAGGGGAACGGCCACAGCGGGACTACATTCCCCAGCAGCCCCGGTCCCGTGATGCTCCTGCTGCGCCCGCAAGCGCTTAACAGCGCAGAACATCTCTTCTGAGCCCGGGCAGAGGGCGGGCCGTCTGTGGCCATCCGGGGACGGCAGGGGCATGGTCAGGCAACCCTCCTAATGAGAGCTACAGAAATATGGGTAAGCGGAAATTACAGACTTCAATTACAGGAGGGGGTGTTAAGACCAAAGTCCCTAGAAAGTCTTCAAGCATTATATCATATTTAATTTCAGCAGTGGGTGAATTGACAAACCAAATTGCCATTACTGAACGTGAATTGGGTCTGGATGGTTCGGACTTTGAAACACAGGGCCTGTCATCCTCTACAAGTTTACCTGTTAACCATATCCCCTTGGAACCAAGGATCGTGATTGATAACTCGAGGCCCACCGTAATGTCTGACTCAAATATTCCACTCAGTCACGAACAGAGTGCTTCTGGGAATATGCCAAGTGGGACCGTGTATCCTGAGGAAGTAAAAAACGATTCGAAAAGCAATGGGGAAAAACAGTACAAAATTACAAAGACATTAAATACTAATTTGACAAATAGAGCTTATGTACTGCCCACCCATCTAGAAAGTGCTATAAGTAACACAGTAGAAAAAATCTTCACTGAGAGATTAGAAACTATTTTAATCCGGATATCCAAAGACAATATTGATACATTGAATGAATGTGTAAGTGGGATTTTGAAAAAAAGTGAATGCTTAAATGATTATTTGCTGACACAGGACCAGGGGCAAGTCATACCTCCAAAGGCCCCAAAACCTGTAAATCCCCAGATTGCTCAGGAAAGGGTTGGGAATGTTCCCTCCACCGTCCCAGGAATGCAAGCTTCAACTATGCGCCCAAGCAATCTAGCGACAATACCGGTTGCAAATAGTCTCAACAGCCAGGTGGTGGGTACAGGCCCTACAACTCCCCCCAATCGGGAGAAGGCCGTACCTGATAGTACAGACCTGAGGAGGGATAGAACTTTGATATCTGTGCCGCCTATTAACCTCCCCCCAGAAGCTGCCCCTTTTGTTGCTATCCTTGTAAATGTTCCTCCATTAAAAGCAGGAGAGGTAGAATCCCCGGATGTTTTGTTGCAAAACATAAAGAAGTGGTGCAGTGAAAATTGTACCGGGGAAAAAGACATCTCTGCTAGCATAAACATGGGTAGACAGGTAGGTTGGTTGGGCTACACTAAAAACACTTGAAGGGGATTGCCTCATTGTAAATTTCAATAATCCTAATGGGGCACGTCGTTTAATCTGGGATGCCTCAAAACTAGACCCAGAGGACGGGGGTATTCGAGCTATCCCATTGGGCTTTTTCTACCCACAGCTGAAATCGCACAGCGAGGGTAAGAGTGTAGGCTCGGCTCTTCAGTAAACATAGTAGGCCTAGCCCAACCCTCCCTGCTCGTCAACATACCTGGGTCACAGAAAAACCATGGGGGCGGTACAAGGCAAATCACCATACCTCTGGACAGGAGAGCAGGAAGGTCCGGTTTTAACGGATAGATTTTCACCCTTATCACAGTTAGGGGAGATCAATTGACTAGCCAGTCGAGTTAATTCAACCTACTTAATTGTTCAAAATGGAGCAATCATGACTGAGGGGTCCCCCACACCTGTACAAAACAGACCAAACATAACTGAGGGGCAAGGGGGAAATGTAAACATACTAAGGGGCTCATTAGGATTGTGGATTTCCCGCATCCTCCGGGCCGGCGGAAGCCACCGCCGGCCCGGAGAATGCGGGAAATCCGCTGCGGACTGAAAAAGACCCCCCGCCAGATTAGGGTGGCTGTGGGATCGTTTTTCAGTCCGCAGCTTTTCCGCCGCGGTCGCCTTCCGACCGCAGCGGAAAAGCAATAACATGGCTGGCGGTGTCTATCAGAAACCGCCAGCCATATTATGATCGCGTAGAAAGTATGCTTTTCCACAGCGGCTTTTCCGCCGTGAAAAAGCATACGGAGATTGCCTTCGGGGGCCCGTTGCGGGCCCCCTGGGTGAAGCGGGGGTGGGGGGTGCACATGGGGGGTACCTATGGTACCCCCCTGCATTTGTGGGAACAAAGCGGCAGGCACCACGCGGTGCCTGCCGCTTTGTGCACGCAAATGCTGTGCGTGCATTTTTAACATTGCGTCGGGTGCAGCTTGAAGCTCCACCGGCCGCAATGTTAATAATAGAGGATGTGACCGCCACCCTGGCGGTCACATCCTAATCTGTATGGAGGGACCGCCACTGCCCCTGCGGACGGTCCCTCCTACTCTATGGTGGCGGACGGACTCAAGTCCGTCCGCCATCATAATCGGCCCCTAACTTGGAATGTTGCAGGCCTGCGGTCCATAAGGGACGATAATGTTTGGATAAATTTTGTGAAAGAGTATGACATCGTTGCTTTACAAGAGACGTCGGACAGAGATAGTGATTTTTGGATAAATGGTTTTACGTCTTATTATTTACCTGGAGAGCAATCACTGGCAGGGAGAGATAGAGGGGGTCTCATGTTCTTGGTCTCAGTAAATATAGCTGGTCGAGTTAAAGTTGTTAAATGTAATTCCACAAACCTCCTAATACTGGAAGTAACCCTAGCAAATAATATCAGGCTGATTCTTATAAATTGTTACAATGCACTGCAAGGAGGACCCCCAAATGAGCATCTTCTTTTTTTGTCAAATTTCCTATCATTTTGCAAGGAAAATCAAACCACTTTTGTCCATTATATTTTGATGGGCGATTTTAACGTACATTTATGTAATTTAAATTGCCAGTTTAAGGACAATGAGGGCCCGGACTATACAACACCTCAACATTTTGAACATAGTCCGAAGGGTGAAGCTATGGAGGCACTCCTGTCCACAAATGATCTGTTTGAGGTGGGGTTCGTGGCTAGCAGTGACCGTGTAGTCACATACAGAGCTAGAAACTGTGAATCTGTTATAGATTACATATTTTTATCCCCTGGGCTTTTAAGCCATGTAATATTTTACAATGCTATACACTCTAGTTTCAGTGATCATAACCAGGTAGTGTTGGTCTTAGACAACAATAGTCTCTCTCTTTTCAATAAAACATCTACAATACTAGCAGTAGTGGAGGTAAAACCAAAAGATCAAGGGAGGAGACTAAAGTGGATCAAAGTTATGCCAGAAGACTTTTTTAATTCCATTATTTCAAAGGTTGGCACAGAATTGAACACCTGCATAGACCCAGATAAATACGGGGGTGACGTAATTGCTTCGTACAAAGCGATTTGTCGACAAGTGTCCATAGAACTCACAATTCCTATCCGTCACAAACCAAACCTAGCCAAGGGCTGGTTCGACCAGAAGGACACCAAAGCACACAGCCTACTTAAGAAGGCTCTTAATAATACACCTAAAGATAAGCCACTGGTTTTACAGCTTAGGAAAGAGTATACATCTGTAGTGAGGGCACGTAAGGAAGAAATTAAAAAGAATGCCTGGGACGCATTAATGGATAAATCCACAATGAAAGACAGCTCTAAGTTCTGGACAATTATTAATAACCCCTTGTTCACGGGTACCCAGAACTCAATAATGGAAGCTAATATCGCCGAGGAGGATTGGTTATGTCATTTTGAGAATATATACGGGAGTAACATTAAGATGGAATCCCTTGAGATATCTCTGACTGACCCCCCACTGGCACCAATTAGTTTCTCTGTCGAAGAGGTTGAGAAAGCTATAGAGGGAACGGCTGGGCATAAGGAACCCAGGCCCAGATAGCGTTCCTTCCGATATGTACAAAGCTGACTGCAAATACTGGGCGGTAGTATTGACAAATGTTTTTAACAAGACGGTTGTAGATGGTTTCCCTAAATCTTGGTCCCGTTCAATTATAGTTCCCATTTCCAAGAAGGGACAAAGGGGAGACCCCAGATGTTATAGACCTATATCCCTACTAGATTCTTCTGTAAAAATTCTTGGGAAGGTCATTTTAGCCAAAGTAATGCAGTGGGTTACGGAGAATGAAGTTCTAACAAACGTTCAGTACGGCTTTAGATCCGGTAGAGGAACGGAGGACCAATGTTTAAATTTACATTTACTAATCTCTAAATACACTAGGGCTGCAAAGGGATCAATTTTTTTGTGTTTTATCAACTTATCCACAGCCTTTGACCTAGTCAATAGGTTGAGGCTGTGGACTATGTTGCTAAACCTAGGACTAGATCGGTCCTTGGTGTATTTTCTAGCAGAGTTACACAGGGACTTAAAGGCTTCTATACGGATGACGCAGGCGGGGAAATGTACCGCAGATTTTAAGTCAGGCAGGGGGGTTCACCAAGGCTGCATCTTGGCCACCATTTTATTTACATTTTATATTAATTCCCTCGAAGATAACCTGTTGACGGCAGCATTAGATATTCCGCGTATAGGAGGATCGCCCATCCCTGTACTCCTATACGCGGATGATGCCGTTTTAGTGGCACGTACCCCCCTTGGTCTGCAAAGACTACTAGACTCGTTTGGGGTTTTTATGAAATCTCTAGACCTAGTGGTAAATAACGGCGAATCACACATAATGTCAGTAGGTGCAAGGAAAAATAATATAAAAACATTTTTCTGCAATCAGGAAGTAATCTCGAGAGTTAAGGTGTTTACATACCTAGGGGTCGTGTTTGATGGCAATGGCCTGTGGGCCCCGCAAATGAAAACTAAGGTGAACGCAGTGAGAAGCTCGGCTGCTGCATTATTGGGTTTTGCAAAAAGATTGGGTGGAAAACCATGCAAAGCAATTTTAGCCATATACAAGGCAAAAACCATCTCAATAGCCAGGTATGGGGCAGGAATTTGGGGATACGTAAAAGCATATTCCGTCCAAAGGGAAGAAAATAAATTCTTCCGTGCACTTTTGGGCCTCCCGCAATCAACCGCCACCTTTGCGATTCACCTAGAGCTGGGGATAGGTTATATTGCAGATATAATAAGTATGGCTCCCATTTTACTATGGATTAGATTGTGGCTGAACCCCAATCTCACATTAAATCACAAGATAATTAAGTATTGTATGAAGCTTGAGAAGGTGAAGGAAATTCAGTGGCTAACCTATATTAAAAAGAAAACTACGAAACTGGGGCGCCCTGATATTTTCTTTAACCTGGAGGGTCTGACTAAAGCTGACCTAACTTGGGTGAAATCAAACTTCATTAAGTCTTGTGAGTCTGAAGAAATAGGTAAACCTACGGTTAGGGCTCATCACTTGCTCATTTCAACTTTAACTATGCAACCGTATCTTTCTATTGTCACGATCCCCTTCCATAGATGGTTATTAACAAAATTTCGGTTTAACCAAATCCATACGGTTCTAAGTGATATGCAGGGGTGGAGCAAGCCTGAGGACAGTACACCTTGTAAATGTGATGAATTTTCGCTGCAAGACAATATGCACTTTATGTTTTTTTGTTCTTTTTATCATGAAGCCAGAAAAAGGTTTATTCTTCCACTGTTAAAAGATAAAGCATTTCTTCAGTCGAAACCTGCACTATGGCACTTGCAATTAATGGAAACGCCTGTAATTATGTTTGGTGTGGCAAGTTTTCTGGTTACGTCATTCCGTAGTAGAAGGCTGAGACTAGCAGCACAAAAGGAGAGGGATTGTATGATAAAAGTAGTGTAATGTACATGATTAATTGATTTTTAATGGGACACTGTGTCCTTCCTTTTAAATTGTTTTTATGATAAATCTGAGCAACTGTTTTTATATTTTGTATAGCATGCTTTTATGATTTTTAATAATCGAATAAAGTGGTTTTCATTCTGATTCTACTTTGTAAAATGTTAAAATTATGCTGTGCTGTTAAAAAGGTATTATTACAGGTTATAACTATTTTTTCTTTTTTTTTACAGATCTTAATTTTAAAACATCAAATTTACCACCATTTAGATAATAAAAAACAAGTGAATCAAATGTGTACAGTTTTTTACAAGTATTACTGTTGAGGTAAGTTTTAGTACGTCTTAAAATGCACAATGGACTGTGTTTCCACACAGTTGAAGAAAATGAACATGGATGGACTAGATTTCTGTCAGAAAATTGCAATGCAAAAAGGTATAAGATAGTGGACAGCTTCAGAACACCTGTCTGCAAGATATATGGTATAGTACAAAATATACTAATATGGTTGTTTTGCAGGTCTTGATAATTTAAGAATTGAAAGAAATAAAACTCTTTAACTTAAACCACATCAGTCAGTGTTTTTGCATGTCATATTAGATCGCATCCCTTTCCTTCAGTAATATATAATAAGGTCCTATGAGTTTCCTAAAACGTAAGTAGTTGTAAATGTATCTTGTACTTTGTTATCAGTATGACAAATTTACTCCTATAATAACAATTGGCCTAGCCATTAACTCACTTTCTTATTTATAAGGTGAGGAAAAGGCATTCTGTATACCTTTTCTTTTCCATGTAAATAAAATCTCATCATACACAGTACTTTGCATTAAAAAAGGTGTTCTATAGGTTTTGCTGTGCGTGTTTGCACAGAACACTCATAGAACAAGACACATCTCTAGATTTATCTGGACATGTTTGTGAATGCTACACCATCCTCCTATTGGTGTAGCAATGCACAACAAGGAAAATTGTTTTCACTTCTCATTTTTTCACTTTTAGTATATGCTGCAATGCACTGATTGTTTTTGCGCAGAAAGGTGTTCCTTCCTGCGCAAACCCAATGTACGCACAACACACACATCCTTGCACCATGGTCCAAGGGTGCCTGTGTCACCATATGGCTGCAGTTTGTGCAGCAGTGCAGAGGGAATCACAGAGTTGCAACATATTTATGTACATATGTTACATTCCTGTACTTCGGAAGTACCACAGCATGCTGTAGTTACACAGTTTACAGTGTCATGCCGCAGCACTTATTTATAATTCTACACTTATGCATTTACCACACATCAGAAATGTATTTTTACTGTCAATTATGTACTACATATACATTCATCTCAACTTTCACACACTAGCATACTCGTTTAGATCTTTCTTTAACCAGAGTAGTTAGTTCTGAAAATACCTTTTTTTTCTTTTTGTTGGTTTTTTTGGGAAGGTTTTTTAAACGATTTTGTATTTTTTTTGTTAAAACATGGGAAAAAATGAGAACTGGCAAAAGAGAACTAAAAACTGGGAGGAGAGGAGAAAAGAAATCTAACAATGGTGGTGGTTAACAGCTCGACACACCAGATCCACCAACTGCTCTCCATATGCTATCAGCCGTCCGCATTTTATACAGGTCATTCAAAGTTTCCCAAATTGGGGACGAATATCAGGCTGTGCGATAGAGGTTGATGGTGTTGCTCCACTGGTACTCGGGCCTTCTGATGAAGCAGGAGGAGCCTCTCTCAATCTCCTTAACTGATCGGATGCTTGGATTGCAAGTGTTTCCGCATACTTGCAGTTCCATAGGAGTACTTTTTGTCGGGGTCTCCTCTTGAAAGCACTTCCTTGCATATGCGGCAAGTAATTTTTGTTGCATTCACCTTTTTTGAGCCTGGTGGAAAGGTGAAAACTTTCCAGACAATGCTGGTATATTTTTCCTTTGGTGGAGGTTCAGGAACAAATTCTTGCTCTGACAAGTTCTCTGAATCAGAGGATGATGGTGCATTAGTAGCCATGGTATCTTTAAGTGAATCTCTTCTCCAAAAAAGTAAGAGCAGCAGATCTTTTCAGGAGGTCTTTCCCTAAGAAAAGTTCTAAGAAGAGTGATTGAAATGGGTGGGGTCCTTCAATAGTTTCAATAGGAAGTCTAATGAACCAATCAAATCTCTTTTTGGTCACATGGGGTGCACGAAGGATGAGAGTAGGATGCCCGCACTCAGCATGCACCCTGCTTGTACTGTGCTCACACCCTGCGCAACTTCGCGCATTAAAAAGTGAGGTACTGTTCCAGAAAGTTAAAGAATATTATTTTTATAATAACCTCAGATAATCTCTTGTCTTAATATTTATATTAAATATATATAAATACGTTTTTCAACATTAAAAATAAATCGCGGGAGTAATGCATGCACCGCGACCAATATGCATATGAAGTCACGCGCATCCGCGCATCCGCCATGTCGCGTAGTACATACATCTCGTGTATGCGCAAGAAGTTGCACACAAGTCGCGTAGCAACCGCGCTTGAAAAGTTATACCTGTCGCTCACCCTACACGGATCTTAACAACCCTAGAAAGAGCAGGATGCTCCTAGGGTGCGCGACTCCCCAAAAAAAGGAAAAAAAAAATAATGAAAATAATTTAAGTATATCATAAACAATATAAAATAATAAAAATAATATCTTTTTTTGTAAAAAAATGTAATAAAAAATATGTGAAATATAATTTAAAATATAACATATCTAAAAATAAAAAAGATTAAAAAATGTAGTTAAAAAATATTTAAAAAACAACAATAAATATATTTAAAAACTATCATTTAAAAAACCTTTCAAATTCACCTAAATAACCATAGGTTTGAGATATGTTATAGTTAGGAATTAGCATTTAAAAAACCTTTGAAATTCACTGAAAAAACCATAGGTTTCAGGGGTGTTATAGTTAGCTAGACATTTCACTCGTATAAAACCATTTATACCAGTTGTACTAACTATAACTCCCGCACCCGCAATCCACTGCTGATAATGTCACATATTACATCATTCATTACATGGTCAGTGACATCACTGATGAAATCACAGATGACATCTCAAATGTGAGGAGATTGAATTTCCCCATAATAGTAAGTCCTTTAACAACAATAGAGGGCTTTCTCACATTTCTATTGCATTTCGTAAGACACACTAACTTTACTGGACTTTTTCTGATGTTATCTTGATTTTAGAGTAGTGCCATTGGTGGCAATTGGCAATTGACTGGACTGTGAACTGTGGCTATTATAAACAAGTATATTGAAGTAGCCATAAAAGACAGAGGGAATGGAAGGGAGTTGTGTTGAATTGAATAAGTGGAGTGGGAATGAAGGATAATGGAGGCTGATTTTCAAACTTGAGTAGTCTTCTTTTTTCTTTCATTTTTATGTTATGTTATGTTATGTTATGTTAGCTCGTATTTTTATAGCGCACGGCTACTCCATGGAGTGTCCCGGTGCTTGAAGAAACATAGATCACATAATGATGAACAAAGCTAGTCACTTGAAAGGGAAATCAAAACTGGAAGATCCACGTTTTAAGACTCTTGATGAAGGAAAGGAGGTCAGGGATCTGTCTGATGGATAGAGGAAGGCAGTTCCACAGTCGAGAGGCCACTACATGAAAGGATCTGCCCTCTACTTGGGAAAGTTGTACCTTAGGGGTGATTATCAAGAGTTGGGAGGAGGATCTCAGAGAGCGCTGTGGCATATAAGGTTGGATTCTATCCCTAAGATAAGGGGCTCTAATCTTGTGGAAGGCTTTGAAGACCAAGACCAGGGCTGAATTATTTTCTGCACCGGGAGCCAGTGCAGCGATGACAGGAGCTGGGAGGTATGGGTTCTGGGCCCTGTCAAAAAGATGGCCCTGGGCGCTGCTTTCTGAATCACCTGCAGACTGCCCACATGATATTCGGGGAGGCCGAGATACAAGGAATTAACATAATAGAGTCTATAGATGATCAGGACCTGAACCACTGTCTTCCTGTGGGGGACTGAGATCAAGGGAAGAAAGTTCCAAAGCATTTACAGCAGCCCAAAGCAGACCCCACTGAACGTCTGGATTTGGGTCTTCATGGAGAGGGCCGAATCCAAATTGACTCCTTAGTTCTTAACGGTAGAGACGACTGACACAGGAGGGGACATGTCTTGTGGCCACCATGCATGCCAGTCTTCAAACGAGTGTGGGCCAAAAAAGATGATCTCTGATCTCTTTTAGCTCTCCAAGTGTTCTGTGTCCTAAGGAGAACCCCTCAAGAAAGGTATTTGGGTTTGAAACGTGTCAACAGTTTTTCTATTGGCCAAATAGGTGTTCATGTCGATGTGCTACCACACCAATTCTCTCTTGTAAAATAATTTGAGCTAGTGCAGTAGAATCACTCTTTGACCACTACCTCTGAAATTATTTAGAGATCCGAGCAAGATACTAGCCAGAGTTTTTTTTTATATTGTTATGGTTGCAAAATGTATACAAAACCTGAGCTATATATGTTTTGCATGTCATAATTCTTTAATGTGACGTATTTATGTATTGAAAATGTATTGGATTATTCAATATGTATGTCTATTATCACTTGTTGCAGTGTATGTCCAATTATTCAAAAAGTGTTGCATGTACCAAAACTAAAAATGAATTGAATTAAAACAAAACAAAAAAATCAAAACTAAAGAAAAGAAAATCATGGTTTTCAGATCATTATGATTAGTTAATGTGAACTCTGAATGAAAGTCTGAGTGACTGTATATCAGTACTTAGGAAAGATACATCCGTGATAATTAAGCAAGCCGATAAAGGCGGGTCAATTGTTATATGGGATCGAACATTGTACACCACGGAAGTCAGGAGACAATTGGATGATGAAAAATGCTATAGAAAAATCAATAAGGATCCCACCTTGAAGCTAAAAATTCAATTGCACTCAATCTTGGATGAGGGGAACATACAAGGTTTTGTTGGAAAAAAGGAACTGGAATATCTAAAAATAAAGAACCCACGTATTCTCCTGTTCTATGTACTGCCCAAAGTACATAAGAACGAGACTGCACCACCTGGGAGGCCAATAGTCTCCGGATGCGAATCACTTTTGGAACCTATGGCTAAATTTGCAGACTTTTTCCTAAAACCGTTTCTACCCAATGTAAAATCTTTTTTAAGAGACACCGCTGACTTTATCAAAAAATTAACATCAATTGAATTTGAAGAAAATGTCAATTTTTTTGTAACTATGGATGTGGTGTCATTGTACACCCAAATACCTCAGGATGAAGGACTACATGTATTGAAATCATTTTAGAGACACGTGAAAGACCACAGAAGGTCGCTACCGAATTCATCCTCAATCTGGCCATTTTTGCATTGAAAAATAACTATTTAACTTTGATGGGGAGTTCTATTTCAAGATATGTGCCGTAGCCATGGGCTGTCCATTTGCTCCTGAGCTGGCCGTATTGTTTATGGCTAGATATGAGGAAACTTACATCTATCAGAATAACCCTTATGTCAGATGTATTGGCAATTGGAGTCGTTACATCGACAACATCTTCCACGTTTGGACTGGTAGTGAAGAAGACCTGATCAGCTTTCATGAATGGTTGAACAATCGGACCCAAGAAATACAATTCAGCCTGAGTTACTCAAAGAGTAGAATGTCGTTCTTAGATGTTGAAGTCTATCCATCTCAAGGAGGACTAGTGACAACTCTCTATAAAAAACAAACTGATGGGAACAAATCGCTCCACTTCACAAGTCACCACCCACGAAGTTTAAAAGAAAATTTACCGTTTGGCCAATGACTTTGAATTCGACGTAATTGTCATTTTAAGGATGAATATCAATTCCATGCATTGAGATTAACAGAAAATCTGATTGAGCATGGCTACCCAAAAAAATTTATTGAAAAGGTCAATAAAACAAGCTTGGTGGACTCCTCGCGAATGCCTTCTTGAAAAAAGAACAAAAAAAGAAATGGACAGGATTGTGTGCTTGTCCACGTTCTGTCCAAACTCGAATATGTTAAAAAAGGTCATCATTCGCAATTGTCATTTACTAAAAAATCTTCATGAGACATTGAATAGCATTCCATTGTTTGCTTTCAAAAAAGACTGCATCATTGCAAATCAATTGGTACGGGCGGCGCTTCCCCAAAAGGATACAGTTTCAATAAGATCCTTCGTAGGTTTACCTCCTATACAAGGACACCACAAATGTGGGACTTGTATACGTTGTTCTGCTACAGAAGAAGGTTCTGTTTTTGAACATAATAAGATCTTTTGGAAACATGAATCTTTTTCTAATTGCAAGTCACGTTACGTGGTCTATGGAATAAAATGTCCTTGCAAGAAGTTGTATACTGGCAAGACAAACCAAGAAATAAGAACGAGAATCACGCAACATAAATTAAGAATTAAAAAGAATATTCAAACGGCCCCACTAGTCAATCATTGACGTCTGAATAACCATACAGATACTGATTTAAAATGGACTGTAATCTCGAAAGTTGAACATGATATCAGGGGAGGAGACCTGGATGCAAAGTTATCCAGAAGGAAAGCTAAGCTAATTGTTAAATTCAATTCTGCAGTTGATGGTCTAAATGAGTTAACGGAGATTTACAAACTGAATTAAAAACACATCTTAATCATTATTATCAACTTCCAGCCCCACACCGTTAGTTTACCACTGAAAGGCATACTCAAAAAGCCACATGATGTTACTCGTATCAATTCAAGAAGAAAAAGGTGCGCTCAGGACCCAATATATAACTAATATACAGTTGCGATGTACTAGAGGCTCCCAAGATGGGATTTACCAAGATGTGCAGTATTGGTTACTGCGCACATCATGATGTCTTGGTTGACGGTCAGATGACCAGACACCACACTAAAAAATCTGGTCAAAATATGGAGTGGATCTCCATTGGTGTAGTGACGCTACCAGTAATGGTCACTAGACGGGCTCAAAATCAGCCATAATGCGGTAAATATCTGTGGCTTGTACTTCTTACATCCATTCTTTATACATTTGCCTTCCTGAGAAATTGTGCAAACACATCGTCTATTGCAGCATACTTTTAAACAGAAAACCATTGACGACTACATTTCCCATGATTCTTTCAACTAGGAAATGACTATGTTTTGGCGCTACCATTAATGGTTAATAGCCAGGCTCTAAATTAGCCAAAATGCGGTAAATATCTGTGGCTCGATTAGTTCCTACATCTATTCTTTACACGTTTATCCTCCTGAGAAATTGCGCAAATACATCGTTATTGCAGCATACTTCTAAACAGAACCATTGAAGACTACATTTCCCATGATTCTTTTAACTAGGAAATGACTATGTGTACCACGGATAGCCCCGCAGGCTTCCATTGAACGCTAAGGAAAGACACGCGGTTCCAACCGGTCCGTTCAAGAAGCAGCGCTCAGAGGTAATGATGCAGTGAGACCCTCCGTTTCAATTTATTAGGTATTTGGCGACAAATGGAACATCTTTCTTACCAGCCTTCATTCATTTTTGATCATAGATGGGCCCCGAGCATTCGCGTGAACTGACTATTGAAAGGAGACTTCTGAAATTAAACAAGTGAGTCTATTACACTTTAAGTCCTCTGGTTAGTATGTTCCCAAAATAAATGGCCATGTTTAACAACGAATTGCGCATTTGCTCCCCAGGTCACCGGCATCATTTGGACATTTTAAAGAGCGTGTACGGGTGTGTTTGAAGTAAGTGAATTACATGATCAGCTATGACGGAGTTGCAGCCTGGAATGAGATTGTTTCAAGTAGTGATTTTTGACTCGTGTTTTGATTTTCAATGTTCAACGTCGGGCATATAACGTCAGGCTCTCATTGTAAGAGGTAAGAGGCAGACATTCATGCTAAAAAGTGGAGAGTGCTGATAAGTTTTGTCAAAGAGCTATAGGTTTAAAGAAGAATTTTTGTTCTTTTTCACAGCGTTTGGGTCCTGATGAGAACTCCACAGCAAGTAGGAGTTTGAAACGAGCAGACCATTTTGTGTTGAGCCATAAGAAGGTGAAATCCCAAAAATATTGCTCCAAATTATTGAAACAGAGAATGCAATTGTCTAAACTGTTTGCAATTGTTTTTGTAAAGATTGTAAAAAGTGAAACTAGAAAGTACTTGTAAATAAATATTGGGTGCTGTGAGAATGATGGGTTTGAATGTTTGATCAGGGTGAGTGACAGTGTGTATGGATTGATTATGCTGATTTTTTTATTAAATGTAAGAATTTTTTGTATTGTGATGTAGATGTTTAAAATGAAAATTTGGTGAAATTAAATCAAAGTAATGTGTTGAGAAATATAAATAAAACAAAAAAGATTTATTCAGACTGAACTATAAGTCTTAGAGCCATGTTGTGTTGAAGTCCAGTGTGACGGTGTTAAGATAAAAGTAACTGATGGAACAGTATTGGCAGTGGTTTAGATCTATATATGTATATCAGTACTGGCATTTCTAGTGGTGTTTTCAGGTTTATTTAGTGGTTTTTGAGGTTCGCCCTGATGTGGATTGTGATTATTACTTAAGTGGGTTCTCATCCCACTCAACTAATAACCCCGTTTCTTACAAGCACTTTGGATACATTTGGGGAACTATTTTTAAAATAACACAGGAAGCTCACTCCCACAATCGTTCAGTCAGAACAAGTAGTCTCTGTGAATGCCTCAATATGAAAATGGCTTAAAACTACAAGTAGCCTTCAAAATGAAAAGTCTCCGGCTCTGAGTGATCTCTCCCAAGTTAACCCCCAGCCATTTCTGCTTGCTCTTTTTACCCGCAAATATGACCAGGCCAGTACCTTAGAACCGTCAATCAGCCTTTATTATTTTCTTGCATGATGCCCCTCCCATAAAGAGTTCAATATCAATGCTCTCAAACAGTCCCACAGAAGTACTGGAAGATCTCTACAGTCTGAGTAACCAGACAGAGCTTTATATAGTGGAGACTTTTGAAAAACTTGTGCATTGTAAAGCAAAGGCTTGGTGATATTTGATATTACCAGGGAGTCAAGTTTAGACTATGAAGAACATTGCTCTGAGTAATTCTTTATCACTAAAATTCCCATTTTAACGAGACGATCCTAGAGTTTATACAGACACTATTTAGAAACATTTCTGGATGAATAATTCTGTGCTGTGACCTTTTCTTGATGGTAGGGCAGCTCAATTTTAAAATGTCATAATTTTTTTTCCCTCAAAAATTATCCAGGCAGAATTTATGTCCTTTTTCCAATCATGTTGAAAATTCTAATTCATTGTTTTTTAAAAATGGCATCTACAAAAGGTTTGGAATTCTAAAATCACCCTCTTCTCAGCTTGTGACCAAGGATTATGCAATTTTCAACGTTCTCCCAAATGTTTTCTATTTTGTGTTTTTTAATTACTCACAGTTTGTGATGATAATTGGTAAGTAACCCCTGGGAGGACTCAGTATGCATTTCTATAAAGTTAAAACAATTTTGAATTCCTAAAGATATTAATCATTGAAATAAAATAGGAAAATAAATAAGATTGGTGACAAACATTTATTTTATTGAGCATTTTTCATAAACAATTAAAAATAAAGAGAAAGCAAAAAGTAAAAAAGAGTCTAATAATACAAGGGACCAAACTGACATATACAGTTCTGTAGCGTACAGACCTGGATGGTGGGTAACAGTTGAAGAGGACAAGAAAAGCAACATATGATGTCTCGGCAGACCTTTGAGTGGAATGGTCTGACATATAATACATATTAGAGGTATATAAAGAAAGAAGGGAGGGGTGCTGTAGATATAGGCTCTGTCTGTGGGTAACTTCTAGGAGGCATGTAGAGCAATTTGTTTTAAAGTGAAGTTCAGGTCATGTGCTCCGATCCCTCAAGGAGTCATCTCCGGGTTTAAGAGGGTGACGTTATCAGGTCTAGTTACTCTCATGTTTGTGCACATGCGAGGAGGGGAGATGTACCAGAATGTAGAGGTGGATCTCCTGGTAGGCTTTCATGGTGGGTTAGAGGTGGCAAAGTAATTGTCAAGTGAGTTCCAGATAGGTGTGTTCCGTACAATCCATGGGGAATTTTGTGGTGAGATGTTATCTGCTCCTCTCAGGAAAGAGACCCAGTTTAGCCAGGATCGGAAGGAGATGACGGATGTATTCTTCCAATTAGCTAAGATAGTTTTGCATGCAGCAGTGAGCAGGATATCAATTAGTAGACTGTCTTCATGAGATCTTATGTTTGGGTCTAGAAACCCTTCGAGGAGTACTGAGAAAGTCCACTCTAGAGGGACTCCACAGATGGAATGGATAAAGCTAAACTCTGAGTCCAAAAAAGGGAAAACTGCGCTACAATAGAAGAGGAGATTAGGGAGAATACCCATGGGGTCATTGCAATTCCAGCTTGCTGGTGTCTCTCTGAGGGAGAGTTTGTGGAGGTGTGCAGGGGTCCAGAATATCCTGTGTAATAACCAGAATTACATCTGTGCAAGTGTGGGGGAGATTTTATGTGAGACCACTGATCTCCATATCTGATGCCAGGTTTGTGGTGTAACCTTTTAAATGGGGTTCCACTTAACTTGGAGTTTTGAGGATGTGGTGGAGGATTTTCATTGCATAAGATGGTAAACCTTAGAAGTCTGGTGACCAGCGTTATTAAAGGATAAAATGGTCTTGATAAGTGAAGGGCCCTTATTTGGAAGTTGTAATTTAGAAAGAGCAAACTTGAGTTTAAAACAATCAAAGATCTATGTCCTGTAAGTTAAAGTGGTTGTTCAGCTCCCTGAAGGCTAGCAGAGATTGAGAAGACCCTAGGTCTTTCAAGAAGTTGATGCCTCTAGAGGCCAGTGGGACCAACTGGGAGGAGAGCCATGGATTGTGATTTTAGGGTTGTTCCATAGGGAGGTCATATTTGAGCTAGAGATCGGGGTGTCTAAGGTTCAATCTATTCTCATGAGCGCCCTTTTGGTGTTAAGGAAGATATATTTGCCAGAGAGCTGGAGTTTGGGGTTGCTAGTTAAGAGAAAGATCGGGTGGAATTCGCCTAGAAGCTCCCTTTCTACTAAAAGCCATCTGGGGTATTACCCAGGGCTTGGGCGAGCGACATTGAGCCCTGTCTGGCCAGGAAGGCTGTTTTATAGCGCATGAAGTCAGCAAGATTAATGCCACCGAGATTCTACTTTCCTTAGAGCTAGTGTCTCATTGTGTGTCAGGGAATCCAGTAAGTCTGAGTTGAATTACAAGCCCAGATATTTCCCAAATTTTGGTTGCTAGGTTAGACCTGTGTTGATGAACTGGGCACTGGAGCAGAGATTGTTCAGAGGGAGAATTTCATTTTGTCTTTGTTAAGTTTTTAATTAGAAACTTGGGCATATTCTTCGATGGTTTGTAGTATGGCCAGAATAGATTGACTAGCCTTTTCAGACATTATTAGGATATTGTCAGCGTATGGTGCGACTTTCACTTTAATATTATTGAAGGCAATGGCATGAATGTAGGGGTTGGATCTGATCGTCTGGAGTAAGGTTTAGGATGAATAATGAGGGAGAGAGAGGGCAACCTTTGCCATGTGTCTCTTTCTAGTTTAAATTGAGTGGAAAGTAAGACACCAGATCTGATCTTAGCAGACGGACCGCTATACAGAGCCATGATTATTCCAGTAAAGGAATCACCTCAATTATTTTTCTTAAGAGATTCACAGAGAAACATCCATGAGACACTGTTGCATGCTTTTTCAGCATCTAGGGCAACTGCTACAGTTTAAGAAGGGGCCAATTTAGCTTTTTTAATGTCAGGATATCCTGTGTTTCATGAAGCCCACTTGTGAGTGTCTGATTAGATGAGGCAGGAGAGGTTTCAATCTCTTACCAAGTATCTTGGCATATATCATTGCATCCAGGTTAATTAGAGAGATTGGACTATAGTTTTTAACTTGTGTGTGGTCTTTCCCCTCTTTGGGGATTATGAAAATAGTTGCTTTACTGGTGGTCCCGGAAATAGTGCCCGAGTCAGAAAAGTGTTGAAAAAGGGACATAATTGGTTTGGGTATTTGGGCAAACGTTTTGTAAAAACTGGCAGTGTAGCCATCTGGACCGGGCATTTTGTTTGATTTTAATGAATGAATGACCGAGTCCATCTCTTCAATAGAGAATGAGGAGCTTAAGACAACATTATCTTGATCCGAGATGGATGGAAGTGGGATGTCTCTGAGGTATTCCGCATAGGCTGATGCTTGGATCCCTGAGTTGTCTGTGTATAAGGACTGATAAGAATCTTTAAGTATTTCTAATATTACTGTGGTTTGGTATGTGTAAAGTTAGATTTATCCATGAGGGAATCAATTCCTTTGTGGTTTTGCTTATGTTTTAGGTAGGAGGCCATCATTTTCCCACCTCTGTATGTGTCGCATAAGTTTAGGCAACAAACATGTATGTATTTATGTACTGCATTAGTGACAGTGAATCAAGCTTCTTTTAGAAGCTTTAAGGTCCTGAAGAAAGCTAGGGAGTTTACACCCCAGAAGCTGAAACATGTCGACCATAAGAGCAGTGACATATTTCAACTGCTCTTGATCTATTTCTTGCACTACGTTTAGATAGGAAGACATCCTTGAGGCAACCTATTTTTGGACTTGGTACTATTGGTGTCTCTGATGCATATCCTTTTTAAATCACCCTTTTCCTTTTTCTTTTTCACACTGCACTAATCTTTCAAGGGAATCTTACCCTTTCTTGATTCCCTCTTGAAGAACTCCACAAAGAGGGTACAACTATAGTCTTTGTCCATCCTCCTCTTGTTTGGAGGTATGGTGAAGTATAGTTATTTGGTAGCCCAGATGATGACACTGGACACGCAAAGTGTAATGATGGGACACCATTGACCCGTCATTCTGGTTTTCCTCTCTTTCTCTCTTCCCTCTCTGAGGCTATCTATTTCCTTATGCATCTCTAACCAAACAAAAGACCTGTCCTTGTTGATCTTCGGTACTACAGTTTTGAGTACGTGTGATCTGGTTTGCTCATATAATTGATGAACATTCCTCTGTGTACAGACTTTAGAACCTTTTTGTATATTGATTAATTTCATCTACAGAGTCTAACAGGGGATAGAAAGTGACCATCTTCATCCGAGGCAAGTCTCTGGCCCCACATGCATTTTTTAAATGTGCCTAAGATAATGAAGTGAGGAATCGTTAGTTCAACTTTGAATCTGCATTTACCCATACTATCATGTGATTTGAAGGTAATTTACACAAATGTATTCTATCATGCACACTGTCTTACATTTGGAAGGCAAAAATGGAAATTTAATTTATTAATTGATAATGTCAAATGTTCTACTATTTGGCGTTCCTTCACTATTCCTGATAAAAATGGCGCCCCACTTTGTGGGTGGGCCTGTGGCCTGCAACAACAAGAAAGACTCCATCATGCAACAAGAAAACATCAATTCACTCAATCTGGCAGTGTAGGTAGCTCCGGTATTTGGTCCTGAGCTTGGCTGTTATCCAGGGAAACACACCAACATACTTCTCTGAAAACTAGGCACCAAAGGAAGTCTAAGGGGGTGTGACGTTCATGGATATCATTATGTTTTCTTTCCTAGAATACACAGCAAAATTCATGTTGACTAAATTTGCTGGTTTTACACACATTTTAGTGAAAAATATTCCATATTCTATGAAAATCCATACAATTCCTAGTAGACAGTATTCCCACCTTTCTACGAATAAAAATGGGACACTACTTGCGTGTGCCAGACTTAATCCCTATGGCAGGAATGCCACAAAATGCACCAAGGAACTATCACAATGTTTCCTTTCATATTCACTGGTGATGTCCATAGCTGCAGGATGTGACTCTAAGCTTGGCACGCAACCAGGCAACCAGGGATATCAACCAACCTCACACTTTTTTTAAAAGTAGACACACAAGGTTCAAAAAAAGCCCTGAAAACATCATACTTAGGATAAATCACATATTTCGCTCATATTTATGTAAGGGAAAGCTCTTCACTCTGTAGTGAAAATTCCTACTATCAATCATTTGCACATTGCGCCTGATAAAAAAGCTACTCCACTTCTGTAGGTGGAATTATCGCCAGCAACAAGAACCGCAAAAACTTGGGCAATGAGAAGTGTGATGTTAATCAGGTCTTCTTCACATGGTTACAGTTTTGTTCCATTCCTGTGACATGCATTAGGTCCATCCACAGAAGGCAAAGTTTCAGTTGGGAGCAGTGTGCAACTTTAGTGTGAAAATACATTGGCCATTGACCTGAAGAGCCTGTGACTTATTTATGGGGAAAATAGTATTATATGACCCACAGTTTTACATTTGAAGGGGTCTCTTATCAGGAAAACATGTTGGGATCAATGCAAGCCTTATCACCCTGGATTCCTCTGAGTGTTTAGTTTTAAAATATGTCAAGGTTTGGCAGGGTTCCATGTTACCAGCTGGCTCGGAGGCTCAGATGCCAAAATATTGCAGCCATTCACCAAAGCAACTGAGAGGAAATTGTATTTCTTTGGGCTGTCAGCGGGGCGTAAACCCCCCTTTTGGAATACCCTGTGACCAGAAATACTGTCTGTTGCCGGGGATGGTGCCAATTACAAGACAACCCACTGCCCCACTCCATTCTTTTTCACATTTTTCCTCCCAGAACCCTAGTTGAGCAGATTGGGGTGTTTACCGCTGGCCTGCCCATCCTGGAAGGGTGGGGTTCGTAAATCCCAGCAGGCCGTGAGGGTAAAAAGTGAGAATCAAAATGTCTTCCAGGGCTTCCGTGCCCAGGCACTGTAACCCTCTTACCAGGCACCGGATATCGGTATGCTACCCACAAGAGGCACAAAAGGAAATGCAATCCCCATCTCTGTCATCAAATGTGCCAATGTAATGGGGTAGAGCACTTGGCCATGGCAAGGGGGCTGCTTACCCCATAAATAATCTTTGGTGTCTAGTTGGTGGATACTTGCTTGCAGAACCCTGAACAGGAACACACTAGGGTGAAGTATCACTGTAAAGGGGACATTCTTCCCTTTCCAATGGTACCATGTAACCAGTGCTCTGGGGTAGAGATATACATGTACATCACAGAGACTGAAATAAACAGTTTCTGGTTGTTAATGAAGCTCTTACCTTGTAGCTAGAGATTACCAGAAATATAGGAAAGCCTGATGGTCCTACGCATTAGTTAGGTAAGTAAGATGAGCACATTTCATCAATACTCTGTAGTCATTAAGCTTTGAGTAATACATTCAAGCTCTTGATATGACTTGTATTAACAGTTTAGTGACCTGAACCATCATTAGAATACAAGGCCTGATTTTCACCAGTATGATTTTTACCAGTATGTCTGTATTTTCACCAGTATGTCTCCAGTTAGGTAATATGTATATGTGCAAATACCTTTGTTTTCAATCCACTTAACACACTCAGAAAAACTCCAACACAAATAATTCATTTAATAATTCCTTTGTGATCAAATCTGTTTATAGGAGTAACTTTGTGAGTGTTCCAGGTTGGGTAATAATCACCCCAAAACCAACATGATATTAGTATTTGCAAACCAATTACAGGTTGTTTGCTGTCATGAAAGCTATCTGTCATTTATTCTATTGAAAGGTAGGAGGAGATTTTTTTTCAAGGTGGCAATGAGTGGAGTTTTGAGGAAGAGATAGATAGAAGGTGAAAAAAATTGCCCTGCAAAAAAGAAAAAATGCAACATTTCCATATCTGAAAATGTATATATGTCAATTTTCCATATGAGTATTTTTACCTAGATGAAAGCCAAAAATCCCCAGGAATAGGCCTTGTATTTTAGGTAATTCCCAAACTTTCACAATTTTACTCACAATGTCAGCAAATTTCTGATGTTTCCTACGAATCTTCCCTACAAGTCTTAACCTAAACTGGCCATTATTATAAGTATAGCACTCACTGATGCTAGATGTTCAGACAAGAACTCTGAGTGAGTCTGTGCATTAAGCGCAAATCTTTAAGTGGATATCAGTATTGTCAGGAGTCACGTGTTATGAGCTTCAGAACACTGAAATACTAAGGCTCAGATTTATTAAGAACTTGCGTTGTCCTTGCATAATGCAAGCCATCGCAAGGCAACACAAATTCTTAAATGTGATTTACGAAGCTGCACAATGAGATATTTGCACTGCTTTGCTTGAATTTGCAAAGAAATGTAACACAACGCATCCGCTTGCACAGCATTGCGTTACATTTCTTTGTGGTAGGCCTTCCATCAGTGGAGCATGGGCATTCCAATTCATCCACCCATGGAATTTAACACACTCCCACATTTAGTAAAGGTTGTAAACCTGAGATTGCACCAAAATGGTGCACCTACGACAGAGACGCTTAACTATTAGAAATATGTTTATTTCTTCTCATTACTTCTGCTTTATATGGATTATGCATTCTGTATCACCCATAGAAAGAAGTATTTGTCTCCTGGTATTATTTTTGTGCAGTAAGGTGTCCATTCCTTCACAGAGGCGCCTGTAACAGAGGCACCCTCCCAGCAAGTCAGAAGGGTACCTATGTTGGCTCAAGTGAGCCAGTGTAGGAATAGAGCCAAATAGCACTGTACCTTTGTAAATATGGCACTGTTTTGCTCTCGCCCATTCGTAGATTATAGCGCAACAACTTTGCTTGCTTTCCTGCTTTGGGTGAACTTTTAGTAAATATGACCCTATATGCATAAGTATTGAAGCCATTTTTTTAAATGAAATAAAACATTATGGGCTCTTGGTGCAGAACCTTACAGATTTTTATACAATTAACCAATCCTTAAAAAACACAAAGGGTTGCATGTCATGTTATCGATCCAAGAATTATCAACATACACATCCATCAACACCATTATATTGACAAATATTGTCAAAATGTAAATTTGCTATTATTAACACACCACTGTGACAATATTTCAGAGTCGACATTTTGGTTGTAATACTTGAGTAGATTGATATTTCACCTACAAACAGAATAAATGCTCTTGTGGAATTCATGCTGCACATATTCAGGTAAAACTGCCTTATTAGAGCAGGTAAATATGAAGATTGAGGGGCATATTACCAACAACTAGCGATAATTTTTGTCTCTAACTTGTTTAGAGACAAAAATTATCGCCGCACATCGGCGATTTTTATCGCAGATAAACCTTGCTATTAGCAAGGTTTATCGCAAATGCGATAAAAAACGGCCGCAATGCATGAATATCGCTGAAAAGTCAGCGATATTCATGCATTATCGAGCAAATGCTCTTAGCCATGTTATCCACCTCCCATTGAATAACATGGTGAAGAACTGCTCAGGGCAGGTGTTAGCTTTTGGAGATATTCGCGCTTAGCACGAATATCTCCAAAAGTTGGTAATAGGAGATAGCGATGTTAGCGACTGTTTCCAGTCGCTAACATCTTGGCACGCCCACTTTGCATGTCATTAGTGATAAATATCACTGACATGCAAAGCGGGGCCCAAGATGGTCGCTATCTCCTATTAGCTGTCACTAACTGGTGTTAGCGACAGCTTGGTAATAGGGAGCTAATTTTATCTCCGCTTTCTTGGCTTTTAAAGCCAAAAAAGCGGAGATAAACCCCCTTGATAATATGCCCCTGATTTCTTCTATTCTGTCATATGATCAAGCCAGATTCTATAGCGCAATGTTCTTTTGCTACATTGATCCCAATAGTTTGAAGGTGATTGTCCTATGGTACAACATTCTCAAGTAGAAGCCTGCCATTCCGTAGCTCAAGAGCAGCACTGTGAATGAATCTCTGTTATACATTGAGGGTTTCAAATTAATATACACGTTTGATGAGTCACTTTCATGGGTATACAGTCAGTTTTGATGAACTAATTATTATCTGATGCGTACTGCAGATAAACTTTGTGTAGGCTTTCAAATGGCTGCGTTCACTGATTTCACTGATTTCCCAGTATGAAGAGGACATAAAGTGGAGAAAATGCGCTCTATTAATCAGCATATCCTACCATGTTCCAATCATGTTTTTGGAAACTGTTCTTTTAAAGACACCACTCTTTTCTATGTTTCCCAAAAAATGCTTGTAAAGGGGTTTTGGACAGATGTCAATGACAAGTATAATCAAGAATGTTAAAAATAAGATTAATTTTATCTTTAAAGCTGAACTAAATTATAAAAGGTATTGAAAATACATATATATATATTATTTTCTCAATGTCAAAGATTATATTCAGTCATGTTTAATAGTATAACTAATTGATTTTTGAAGCATTCCTCTTGTCTAAATGCCTGGATACGTAATACCTTTATTAATAAATAACATGTAGTGTAGCTCTTCTAAACTGAATTGTTCTTCTTGCTGTTGTAGGCGATTTTATACTAAAGAGAAAAAATTTCTTATTTAAACATGTTTCAGTTAGCATGACTAGGCCTCAGGCGGCTTGATATGACAGCTTTTTCTATTTTGCAAAATAATAGTTGATATTTGTTCATGTGAGCAATAATGTCTCTCTCTGTGCTTGTGTGTTATTCTATTTCAGGAAAATCATTGAAGAAGAAGCCTCATTTTGGTGTCTGTAATGTAATATTTGTGTTTTCATGAAGAAGCAGTACTCAGGATGTTTCTTTATTTTGTAACTTCCCATGGCTTCCTGCTAATGTTCTGTGTATGTCATTCATTAGTTGCACAATCCATTGTATTGATGTGTTACATAAAAAGTCAATTAATTTCCTTCATTAAGTATGCATTGCCTAACCAAAGAACTATTTTAGGAAATAGGTGACTCTAGAACTGTGTTGTTTACTAGGATGTTGATTGGTTTATGTGTTTGCAACATTGCTAGTCCATCTCTGTTAAGCCATACCATACCATGAAATGCATATGTGAACTGCGATATTTGTCTATTTCTGTGTCTTTTTCTATTTACTTTTTCACTTGTTTTCGCTTTTCATTCTTCCATACAGCCTGAGAAACATACGCAGTCTCAAAAAAACCTCAGCTGTACACTGACTGTAACATCAATATACTTTAATATGTTACAATGTATGGCCTTTTATGTATATGTTTGCAATTGACTATTGGTAATTAATTAAAATGGGATATTGCTTTACTGCAACAATAAATTCAGATCTGAAAGAGAAGTGCTAATCTGGACTTGTATCTAAAGAAGCATTTATTGGGGGTGCCTCAACCAACTATTTTGACCCACTGTAAGTCGTTTTGATGTTTCTACACTCTCATGTTTGGTGTACCACAATTGTAAGAATGGCCTTCAACTTTAGGGCTGGTGACACCATTCTCCACCAACCCTAATCTAAAAATAGTTTTAAATACATCTGGTTGCCCTCTTGGCAAACGGCTCTCCCTGAAGTCAGTAAGAGGTGCACTAGTCAGGCAGGTATCTCAACCCCACCAGGATGGACTACATGTTGTTTGCCAAGAACAATCCGCAATAAATAGTGCAAACCTGTCTCAATTACATACATTCTAATGACTGCGACCCTCTACCGTTACCAAATGCTATGTCGATTGGATTCACCCTGCACACCAGCCTCACCCTCAGGGAATACACCCTCAGGGTACATGCTCTCTCTTTTTCAGGCTCTTGTATCAGGCAAGGTTTTCATAATTTGACAGAAGAGGGAGGCTAACACTAACCTGGTAAACTGGCAAGACGCCCACAAAGGTTAAAATGCCCCTGCAAAGTTGCATAGCCTTTCTAGGCTCAATCATAATGTGCATGACTTTGTAGCTTATATCAAAGATATAGGTTGAGAAGATGCATAAGCAGATTTTCAAAGGTCATCCTCGCTCTACCTAACCTGTCAATGACTACTGAATCAAAAGGCTGATAGGACTTTATTGAAATCATGCCAAAGTGTCACATTAATGGTAGCTGAAATTTGAACAGATTTTGGGCAATGAAGAATGCCATTGATTAGAAAACGAAGCTTCTATTTTCTTTTTTTTACAAATTTGCTAAAGCATTTGCCTTATTCATACTACTATATGCAATCTGTGTAGAAGACTATGAGTACATTTTCGACGTAGAGACCTCGGAAACACCATATATATATTCCAGCTCCTGGAATTGCTCATATTGTGGGTACTGGCTATTTAGTTCACTGAAAATAATTGTTACAGATAATGGGGATATTGATAGTTTCAGGAGTTAGAAATAACGGAATACTACTTTGCCCCCCAGTGTTTCCTGCACATTGTGATCTACTATGGAAACACCATTGCTAATTGCTGTGGTAATTAGGCTTTTTTTGCCCTGATTACGCTAAATTTTACTCCTTGCCTTCCCATCTAGATTCAAGGCAGATGGTCTTTTATAGCCTGCTAAAAGTGTTTGAGGGGAGTAAAACAATTCAAGATTATACTTTCAATTTAGTCACGCTTTTAAAGGACCACAGAATACGAGTTCCAGTTTTGTGAATTTATTATCAGGCGAAAACAAATTGAATATGAACACACTTCAATATCAGAGTATATAGGTACAAAAAAATCAATACAGAGCCGAGATTATAATTCATTTGGCACAAAAGGCATAATATGATGAACTCTAAAATCAAAATGCAACAAAGAATAGAAGTTGAGTCCAATTCTCTTTTCATTAGAGAAGAAAACAATTGTATCTTTCCCTTCTATGTTTTACATGGAAATCGCACCTATTTCCTCAATATCCTATCCCAAAGGTGTCAGCATGTGTTGAGTTCCTAAAAAGTACTCACGTCAAATGGGTGTAATAGCTTATGGCTATGGAGCTAGTTGTAAGATGCTCCTCCTTCTCCAAAATAAGCAGAAGTCTCTCAAATCTGTCCCTGCGCATCATACAAAAAGGCAATGTTCAACCCACAATACGTCACAAGGTAAACTTTTCCATTTGCAACATCTTTCAGCAGATTTGCACAGAAGCTTTAATCAATTTGAGTCTTCTTCCAGTGGCCTTGGTTCCCAAATAGGCCAGACACGAAATACGTTCTCCCTTTTCGCCTTCCAGCCTTCTTCAAAGACATTCCGGGTATCTCCTTAAATCTAAGAATAACGAAGTCGGATTCCTGCACCTGCAGTTGGATGAGAACACACTTTCTTGAAGCACAAAAAGGATTCACTTAATTACAATTATTGAGCAACCAAGGAGAAATGAAACTCAAACCAACCTGCAGTTTGGGCCTACAATTCAGGCAACTTAAACTAAACACTAATTACAATGCACGAGTAATATTTCATCCTGCACATTATACATACAGGAATTATAGGTTTCTTTAATGCATACAAAGTCCTACTTAAATGTGTACACTACAATTCAATGCAAATATAACTTGAATAAATGCATCTTAATAATCATGAAACACTTAAAACAACCAAAAATACATGTGAGTGCATTTAAACCATGAGTATAGTGCACCCATTCAATTTAAAATGCTGTAAGCGCTCTATCACCCTTTACCACCAAGTGATTTGACATTCTCGCTGAAAGCATTTTCAAGTAGGGAAATGAGGAATGCTCTACTCCAGCATTTTTTGCAATAACTGATTTGACCAAAAACGCTGTTTCCGGCCAAATCTGGTTTTACATAAAGCAATAATGAGGGACAAAAACAGCCAAAGGCGAGCAGATACATTTGTTTTAGAATCTTGAGTGATCAGTATTACTTTAACAACCACGCACATGCCTTGAGCTATTAAGAAATATTACATATTGCTAATGCATGAAACAGTGACAGTCCATTTCGGGTAAAATAAATATAATGCAGGGCCGGAAAATGATTGTTTGCTCATCTTTGTATAGCAAAGACAGATAACTGTTTCACCCTATGAACTTGGTGTGTTGCATTCTAAGCAAGGTTACAAAATATATTGCATCGCATAGCGCACGCAATCAGCTCTGTGAGATTAAACAGAACAGCATGTTGACATCACATATCTCTGTACGTTTTTATCACAGCATCTACATTTTCGCAACTGCAAATGAAAATATCATTATTTTCTATTGATTGTTTCATATAATGTATTTGAGTCATAGCTTCAAGATGAGCTGTAATTTCTCAGAGGGACCATTATTTTCCTGCACTGTGAGCCTGATAAAATATTAAAATCCAATTTGTTTTCTGATTTTCCTAAAGTACTTAACATCCCGTCTCCCTATGGTGATTTCCCCTTGCTTAACTATATAGTTATCCTTTTTTATGTTCACTATAAAGTTCAAATGATTAAATTAAATACATTTTTGGTTTCTAAATAGCAGCAAATAGTTGTGTGCATGCACATTGCAGATACAGATTCTCTAGTTCGAGGTAAAATGATGTTACAGAGAGAAAGATGCCACACTATAGCCAGGGAGTGTAAAGTTTTACTGTGTATGTGTAGTATCGCAAATTCGGGAAATTGCTACTTTGGCAAAGGCACAAGATATTTCCTAAAAACACCACATTTTCACGTTTCTGAAGCAAAATTAATCTGGGGCCCTATCATTATTTAGTTTTAGGCACTGCACAGAGGAGGTCTAATTCGTTTTTCCTGACTTTACACTGTCTGCAGTGGAGACGTTGATTCTGAAAACCTGTGATGTAATATATGAAATGCAGACAGCTCAGTGCCAGACACTGAGAGGAAATTATCGCTCTCCATTTCGGAGCTTTGTTATCCGCAGCTCTTGCATTAACTGAGAGTTTCTGAGTTATTGCATGTCAATTTTTGTGAAAACCAAATGCATGAAGAGATTTTGTGGTTAATTAGTGCTCAGAACAAAATTATGATGAAGTAGCTTGGTCCATTCAATTTTGGGTAAATATTTGGTTACAGATTCTTTTTACATCTAGAACCGCAAAAAAAACACTATATTTGATAAATAAAGACTGTATAGTAGATGTTGAAGAGTGTGGGGCTGAGTGATGATCCCTGGGGTACTCCGCAGTTGATCTCGTGGGTTCGGAGAGGAAGGGAGGGAGTCGAATCCTCTGGGTTCTGCAGGAGAGGAAGGACTGGATCCAGTTAAGGGCGGCTCCTTGTATACCAGCTTCATGGAGTCTGGCTGAGAGCGTACGATGAGAAACGGAGTCATAGGCTGCGGAGAGGTCTAGGAGGATGAGGGTGGCAGTGTGTCCCTGGTCGAGTAGCATGCGGATGTCGTCAGTGGCCGCAAGGAGGGCAGTCTCGGTGCTGTGGTTGCTGCTGTGACTTTGGCCGTGAAGGGGAGGAGAGAGATGGGCCGGTAATTTTTCAGGTCCGTTGGGTCAGCCGTTAGTTTTTTGAGTCATCTAGGCAGATGCTGAACCTGAGGGAGGCATTGATGGTCTGTCCTAGTTTGGGTGCAATGGAGGCGGTGTCCCTGTGGAATATGTGCAGTGGGCAGGGGTCTGTTGGGGCTCCTGAGTGATTTCTCTTCATGGTTGCAGTCATGAGTTAGACGGTAGCTGGATCCTAGGTAGTGATGGTCGGCTTATCAGTGGTGGTGGGTGGGGGAGTGATGTCCGGCGCTGGTTTGCTAAAGTTGTCATGGAGGACCTTGATCTTCAGATGAAAGTAGGAGCTGAGCTTGTCGCTGAGTTCCTGGGAAGGTGTGACGTCCGTGGCTTCACATGTGGATTTTGCAAACTGCTGTAAGGCGTTGAACAGTTCCTTGATGTTGGTCAGGTTGGTCTGGACCTTGTGTCTTATGAAGGCCCATTTGGTGTCTCTTATGTGCTGGTGGTCCTTCAGGGCGCTCCTGTGGTTGTTCCGTGCTTCAGTGGTTTTCTGGTTTCACCATGTTTTCTCCAGGTGTTTGCAGGAGCATCTGGCTTCTTGAAGTTCTGTGGTGAACCGGGTGGCCTTCAGAGGGCGTTGTATAGTGGAGTGCCAGCTGGATGCGAGCTTGTCGGCGCCGCAGGAGACACAGCGGTGAAATTCCCTGGCTGCAGAGTTGGTGTCGGGTGTGGCGTGTCTTCCAGGATTGAGTGCTTGGAGGGTGGTTGAGTCATATCGGAGGGGCCTAGGAGAACCAGGGTTCCTGGCGCTGGTCGCGGTCGGGTCGTGGACGGGCGCAGATGCGCTTGCCTTAGATGCACCTTTGGAGCGCCAGTGGCGTGCCAGCAGCACGCGACCGCACAGCGGCTGCCATTAAGTAGGGGAGGGGGGCGGAACGTGTGGCTGGGTGCGGGGGTGGAGGGGGAAGAGGAATACAGCAGGAAGGGAGGAAACTAACGGCAGGCAGCACCAAGGGAAGACGCAAACAACAGTCAGCAGGGGCACAGCATTGTCCCATTTCTGAAAAATTCCTAATCTTGCATGTCACACGTCAATGCATCAATGCATCACTTTGTGCTGCTCACATCTCCTACCGTCCAGGGGTTGAATGATGATGCATTATCCTGATGTCCATCGCATCTTGACTCTCGACGCATCTTCAGCTTTGTACAGCTCGGAACCAATGTATCGCCTACATCTGAGAAATCTACAGTGATGCCTCACATCCCTCCTCACCTCCCTTGCTCCATGCATCATCCTTGGTGTTGGCCAAGGTTGGTCCTTATATCCGAACCGTGGTCCAAAGCGGCCAGCCAGAACTTTTGGATTTGCTTTGATCATGCGTGATCAGAATCCCCCTGTCAGTGCTATTTGTTTCTAAGCACTACAAAACAGTTTAGTCTTTAAAAATTCATATCTTGAATTCTACTTATTGGATTGTTTGTTGTTTTGGCCTTGTTTTACTCATAAAAATATTCTCTATTTTGCTAAACTGGTGTGGAGTCCTTTTGCTGTGTTTTCACAGTGTTACTGTGTGTTATGTGCATAAATACTTAACACATTGCCTCTTAGTTAAGCGACTGCTTTCTGCCACGCTACCAAAGGATCAGCACAGGTTAATTTAGAGTGTGCTACTGACTTACACTGACTAGGATTGTTGTTCCGGCTTGGATAGAGTGCAAGGTGATAGGACTGAAAGAACGGCCCTACAAGAATTTGGGATAGTTAGGATCCTGTTACTGTGTGTGTATTTTGATTGGCGTCAGGGATGCACTAATGCATGCCCAGAAAGCCACATTTTAGCAAATTTGATGCTCTGACTGAGACATGTGCAGTATGTCTGCTAAGTAAAAGGAATTTTGCCGTTGTGAGGGGATTGTAGTTGTCACTCTGACATGCGCAATCCAGACATTCAGCTACAGAGTATTGCGTTTTAATAGCACTCTGTAGCTGAATCCTGCCTTAGGTCCCTAAGACCCTCTCCTCCTCCTCCTGTCTTCAGGAGCCTGGAAACGAGAGGAAGTGGGCTGAGCTGCACACCAGGAGTGTTCATGAAAACAAGAAACACGTTTTCATGAACACTGCTAATTTGAAAAATGCACAGTCTGCTCCCAGGAGGCAGGTGCCACACGTTGAATGTGATAAGGGTTCGCTGCTGGTGAATTAATTATTCCATGGCACTTCTGTTCATTACACTAGTTCTAAGAGGTAGAAGGAGGAAATTATTGAGTTGAGGACTGGCAGTGCTTAATTTGAGCCAGTCGTTTCTGATGCTCTGGACCAGCACTTAATTGTCAACACCTGCGCTTATGACTGTCTCTCACCTGGTGGCGCTGTCTGAATAGTTTTGGGATAAGCCCAACAGTTGTTTGATAATTCATTATACAATAAAATTACTAATACACATGACCCAAGCCATCCTTTGGCCTTGAGTAACCTGGAATAGTCTGAATTGTCATACTTGTAGGGTGCGATGGTTAGTAGTTGTGTTGATTCTGTCATTGGCAGCACCGGAAGGGCCAATGAATGATACAAGCTGCAGTGGCCTCCTGACAAAGTCTCTGACACTTATTCTTTTTTTTTTCTTTTACAAATCAAGCACTGGGGACAGGGCTTCAATCAAATAAAGACCAGGAATTATAATCAAATAAACAGCCCATAATAGGAGAGTCCACTCAAGTTAGAAAGAGAAGCATTAACACACAATGTCCTAGTTTTTAAAAGTCTCATAGTCTGGATAATCGGGCAGACTTTCCGCTGGTTGAGACTCTGCACACAGTTCCAGAGAAGCCAATCACTGTGTCAGTTGGGCTGCTGGCATCGAGTATCATGTTCAGGTTAGGTAGTACTAGTGTCACTTGGAGATATCTAACTTCACCAGCCTCTATCATAAACCTGATTCAGAAAAAGGGGGGGGGGTGATGAACAGAGTGCCTGAATTAAGCAGACCACTCTTACCCAGTCCAAAGATCAGGGCTTGATCCATCACCGTTTTTTAGCTCACTGCACCATCCCAGCTCAAAACTTGGCTATATGCAAATTAGTCTGTTCCTGTCCCAGTGCATGATGGGAACAGGGCAAACCAAACTACCAAGCCAATTCTTGTACTGGGAAGGAAACAAGCTTCCGGGGACCGGTTTCTGCCATTTCAGGCGTCGTCGGACCGGCTTGCTTGAATCCTGATGGTGCAATGAGCAAGGGATTCACATCTGAGTATACCCTTCCACGCTTATGGTGGACAAAATGATTCAGAAAAGGGGGTGGTGATGAACAGAGTGCCTGAATTAAGCAGACCATTCTTACCCAGTCCAAAGATCAGGGCTTGATCCATCACCGTTTTTTAGCTCACTGCACCATCCCAGCTCAGAACTTGGCTATATGCAAATTAGTCTGTTCCTGTCCCAGTGCATGATGGGAACAGGGCAAACCAAACTACCAAGCCAATTCTTGTACTGGGAAGGAAACAAGCTTCCGGGGACCGGTTTCTGCCATTTCAGGCGTCGTCGGCCCGGCTTGCTTGAATCCTGATGGTGCAATGAGCAAGGGACTCACATCTGAGTATACCCTTCCACGCTTATGGTGGACAAAATGATTCAGAAAAGGGGGTGGTGATGAACAGAGTGCCTGAATTAAGCAGACCACTCTTACCCAGTCCAAAGATCAGGGCTTGATCCATTACCGTTTTTTAGCTCACTGCACCATCCCAGCTCAGTACTTGGCTATATGCAAATTAGTCTGTTCCTGTCCCAGTGCATGATGGGAACAGGGCAAATCAAACTACCAAGCCAATTCTTGTACTGGGAAGGAAACAAGCTTCCGGGGACCGGTTTCTGCCATTTCAGGCGTCGTCGGCCCGGCTTGCTTGAATCCTGATGGTGCAATGAGCAAGGGACTCACATCTGAGTATACCCTTCCACGCTTATGGTGGACAAAATGATTCAGAAAAGGGGGTGGTGATGAACAGAGTGCCTGAATTAAGCAGACCACTCTTACCCAGTCCAAAGATCAGGGCTTGATCCATCACCGTTTTTTAGCTCACTGCACCATCCCAGCTCAGAACTTGGCTATATGCAAATTAGTCTGTTCCTGTCCCAGTGCATGATGGGAACAGGGCAAACCAAACTACCAAGCCAATTCTTGTACTGGGAAGGAAATAAGCTTCCGGGGACCGGTTTCTGTCATTTCAGGCGTCGTCGGCCCGGCTTGCTTGAATCCTGATGGTGCAATGAGCAAGGGACTCACATCTGAGTATACCCTTCCACGCTTATGGTGGACAAAATGATTCAGAAAAGGGGGTGGTGATGAACAGAGTGCCTGAATTAAGCAGACCACTCTTACCCAGTCCAAAGATCAGGGCTTGATCCATCACCGTTTTTTAGCTCACTGCACCATCCCAGCTCAGAACTTGGCTATATGCAAATTAGTCTGTTCCTGTCCCAGTGCATGATGGGAACAGGGCAAACCAAACTACCAAGCCAATTCTTGTACTGGGAAGGAAACAAGCTTCCGGGGACCGGTTTCTGCCATTTCAGGCGTCGTCGGCCCGGCTTGCTTGAATCCTGATGGTGCAATGAGCAAGGGACTCACATCTGAGTATACCCTTCCACGCTTATGGTGGACGAAATGATTCAGAAAAGGGGGTGGTGATGAACAGAGTGCCTGAATTAAGCAGACCACTCTTACCCAGTCCAAAGATCAGGGCTTGATCCATCACCGTTTTTTAGCTCACTGCACCATCCCAGCTCAGAACTTGGCTATATGCAAATTAGTCTGTTCCTGTCCCAGTGCATGATGGGAACAGGGCAAACCAAACTACCAAGCCAATTCTTGTACTGGGAAGGAAACAAGCTTCCGGGGACCGGTTTCTGCCATTTCAGGCGTCGTCGGCCCGGCTTGCTTGAATCCTGATGGTGCAATGAGCAAGGGACTCACATCTGAGTATACCCTTCCACGCTTATGGTGGAAAAAATGATTCAGAAAAGGGGGTGGTGATGAACAGAGTGCCTGAATTCAGCAGACCACTCTTACCCAGTCCAAAGATCAGGGCTTGATCCATCACCGTTTTTTAGCTCACTGCACCATCCCAGCTCAGAACTTGGCAATATGCAAATTAGTCTGTTCCTGTCCCAGTGCATGATGGGAACAGGGCAAACCAAACTACCAAGCCAATTCTTGTACTGGGAAGGAAACAAGCTTCCGGGGACCGGTTTCTGCCATTTCAGGCGTCGTCGGCCCGGCTTGCTTGAATCCTGATGGTGCAATGAGCAAAGGACTCACATCTGAGTATACCCTTCCACGCTTATGGTGGACAAAATGATTCAGAAAAGGGGGTGGTGATGAACAGAGTGCCTGAATTAAGCAGACCACTCTTACCCAGTCCAAAGATCAGGGCTTGATCCATCACCGTTTTTTAGCTCACTGCACCATCCCAGCTCAGAACTTGGCTATATGCAAATTAGTCTGTTCCTGTCCCAGTGCATGATGGGAACAGGGCAAACCAAACTACCAAGCCAATTATTGTACTGGGAAGGAAACAAGCTTCCGGGGACCGGTTTCTGCCATTTCAGGCGTCGTCGGCCCGGCTTGCTTGAATCCTGATGGTGCAATGAGCAAAGGACTCACATCTGAGTATACCCTTCCACGCTTATGGTGGACAAAATGATTCAGAAAAGGGGGTGGTGATGAACAGAGTGCCTGAATTAAGCAGACCACTCTTACCCAGTCCAAAGATCAGGGCTTGATCCATCACCGTTTTTTAGCTCACTGCACCATCCCAGCTCAGAACTTGGCTATATGCAAATTAGTCTGTTCCTGTCCCAGTGCATGATGGGAACAGGGCAAACCAAACTACCAAGCCAATTATTGTACTGGGAAGGAAACAAGCTTCCGGGGACCGGTTTCTGCCATATCAGGCGTCGTCGGCCCGGCTTGCTTGAATCCTGATGGTGCAATGAGCAAAGGACTCACATCTGAGTATACCCTTCCACGCTTATGGTGGACAAAATGATTCAGAAAAGGGGGTGGTGATGAACAGAGTGCCTGAATTAAGCAGACCACTCTTACCCAGTCCAAAGATCAGGGCTTGATCCATCACCGTTTTTTAGCTCACTGCACCATCCCAGCTCAGAACTTGGCTATATGCAAATTAGTCTGTTCCTGTCCCAGTGCATGATGGGAACAGGGCAAACCAAACTACCAAGCCAATTCTTGTACTGGGAAGGAAACAAGCTTCCGGGGACCGGTTTCTGCCATTTCAGGCGTCGTCGGCCCGGCTTGCTTGAATCCTGATCATAAACCTGGCCAGTCAATCGGCTAGATTTTCTTCAAGTTCTCAATAGAAGGTGTCACCTACAGAAAGTGGAGAACCAACGCCCCATTTAATTGTTGGAGTTGGGGACTGGGATTCAAAGTTGTGGTACAGCTGTCAATTATGGCCTCAATATTTGTATATTCATGAGAGCTATAGTGATGATTCAGATTATACTGATATTGGGGTCAGTGCCTTTTTTAATAGAGCACTATTTGAAAATGTAAGATAAAGAGGATAAACTGTTGTGTGCCTCTCAGCTGATGAGGGGTGGAAAGGGCTCTCAGAATGTCAGAAATCGTGTTGTATAGTTTCTCCACTTTCACGGTTCTGGAATGTCTTTGACCCTTCAGTCAATTCTGATAATCTGTGAGGGTCTGGGTACTTCTTTTTACCAGAAGACCATGATAATCTGATGTACTCATCAAAACATGGAACATCTCTACTGAACTCAACCAATGTCAACTCCACTGGCGTCAAACGTCACACTGCTCTTCTTGGACATGACACTTTCTGCAGGGTAATTCCTAAACCTTTTGCCTCCTCCCTCCTAATTTTTAATCTATGTTATTGGCTTTTAAGACCCTGTTCACTTTAACACTGCTAACCACTGCAAACATGCTCTCTCCTTTAAACAAGGTAAAATTGGCTTACACTGAATGGACACATTACATTTACCTGTAAGTCCCTAGTAAAGTGGCATTGCATGTATCCAGGACCTGTAAATTAAATGCAACAAGTGTGCCTGCAGCACTAATTGTGCTACCAATTTAAGTAGCCTTTTAAACATGTCTCAGATCGGCTATTGCAGCCTGTGTGTGCAGTTTTAAACTGCCATTTCAGTGTGGCAAAACAAAGGTTTTGACAAGTCTAAAACCTCCTTTTGAATACATATAAGCCACCCCTAAAGTAGGCCCTAGACAGTCCATAGGGCAGGATGCGTTGTAATTAAAATGCTGGGCATGTGCTTTTAAGTTTTACATGCCTGGTAGTGAAAAACACACAAGATCATTTTTCTCTATTGTTAGGTATACCTCTCTCAAAGGACTAACATTGGGTTACCTCATTATATTTGATAAGTGATAAGATTTGACTGGAAGCAGGTAAGAATTTCATGTTTGGTATCGGAGGAATTATAATTTAAAATGGTGTTTAATAGTAAAGTTGGATTTTAAGTCACAATTCTGAAATTGCCACTTTTAGGAAGTTGGTTGAAGAAAAAGAGGTTTGGGTCCTGATCAACAGCTAGATTGGGCCTCTTATATAGTGCAAACATTAATGAAAATAGATGTAAATTTTTTGTTGTGAGCTACTCAAAAATATATTTTTGAGACAAGAAACAGAATCACCTTAGCCCATGTTTTATTCTCTTTGGGCCTGATTCACAAAAGTAATCTGAGACAAAATACTAACTTTACAACTTTCGGTATTCACAAAAGGCATTTAGGAGTTGTAAAGTTAGGAATCCTAACTTTACTACTCCTAAATTCCTTTTGTGAACACTAGAAGTCATAAAGTTAGGATTTTGTTTCAGTTTAGCTAGTACAATTTGGAATCCTAACTTTACTACTCTTTATTCAAGATTTGTGCTGGGCCACTCTTTGCTTGACTTCTTGATTCATTATCCGATGTATATTTTTTTACAGGAGCAGATGATTGCATACAACATTCTTAGTTCTGCAGTTGGAAAACTCATTATGCTTCCAAATCACCTTACCATTGGTGAATTCTGCACCTTCAGCTGTTTGGCTGCATACTGCGCAATTCCCATACTTGTGGTGACCAACTACCAGTTTAAATCTGAAATGCCTATGTAGATCTTCTTAGTTTTTTGTTTAAAATTACTGGCTATCACACTTTGCTGTCCTATGCCTACATTTTTCTTCATAGCAAACAAAGGAACTCGTACCCACAGTCAGAGGTTTTATGAGGTGGCAATTATTGCATATTATTTTTTTTAAGTTATTTGTCTGGGGCGAGAAGGTGGAAACACAAACTAATTTCTCCCTTGGTTGTTTTAGTTTTTTTGCCAACAGATGGTGTAAACCAGGCTCTCTTCATTGAGTTCTTTTGAAGTTTGTGGGAATAGCCTCTCTCTTTTAATTTTTCTCGAAGTTCATCGGCATCCAGGAAATAATGTTCTTTTCTTGAGCAGTTTCTTTGCATTCTCAGGTATTGCCCAAAGGGCAAATTTTCTTTTAAATTGTGAAGGTGGAAATTCCAATAGTGGAGTGCTTTGTTGTTGTCAGTTGACTTCTTATATAATGTTGTTACTAGTTCATTTTCGACTGGTCATACTTCAAAATCTAAAAATGTGAGACTCTTTAGATTTTTGGAAAGACTTAATTTGATTTCAGGACTCCTGTTGTTGAGCAATTCATAGAATGCCATTATATATAGCTTATTGCCACTTCACAGGCACCAGGTAATGTATGTGTACCATAGCTATTGTGTAATGGCCTCAGAGAATGGGTTGTTATGATGAATACATTTCTCTTCTAGCAGGGCTCTGAATAATACCGCCATTTACTGCGCAGAGGGATAGCCTATGGCAGTCCCCTTTGTTTGCAAAAAGAAGTCTTCCTCAAACTTGAAGTCATTTTCCTAGAGCTAATGATGCCAAGCTGACTATAAATTTTGTTGGAACTTGATGCAGGTTTTTTTTTTTTTCAAGATAGAACTCAATATTTTCTAGTATGTCAGATTTGTGAATTTGTGTATAAAGTGAAATGATGTCCAATGAAACTAACCACTGTTTAGGAGGATCAAATTGCTGTTCCTCGACTCCTTCCACTGTGTCTCTTAGGTAAGAGGGAACATCTGCAAGGAAAGGGTTTGAAAATATATCAACAAAGCCATGCGCGATGCGCACAAGGCACCAATTCTACCAAAACTAACCAAAGCGGCTATCGTAAATTTATCATTAGTCATAAAACAAACTTGAAAAGGTGGTACAGTTGTAGTATGGCCTAAAGAAGCATATCTGAATGAGGGCAAAGAACATGTTTTCAACCAGACATGGTACTGGGGCATTCCCAATGATCCCACTAAGGAGATACAAAAAAATAAATGCCCAAACTCTTACACAAAAGTTTTGAGTCAGATATCCTGGGGCAAAGAGAATTTGAATACCTGAAGAAAAAGCTCCCTAGGATCCCAGTGATTTATATTTAGCCTACAATTCACAAGGATGTTACAAACCCCCCACAGAGATGGAGGTATTATTCATGGTCCTGTTCGAAGAAAAATGTATTCATAATAAAAGCCCATACACTGGGATGATTACAAAATGGCTACAGTACATAGATGTCCAATTAAACTAACCACCATTTATGAGGAGCAAATTGCTGTTCCTCCACTTTGTTTATGAAGTCCACTGTGTCTCTTAGGTAAGAGGGAACATCTGCTAGGAAAGGGCACAAGGCACCAATTCTACCAAAACGGCCATCGTAAATGTATCCACTAAAGTTCTCACAAAAGATAAGGAATCTGTACTCTAATTAGGATTGACTTTTGCATCTACTAAACATACACATTTTGTGAACCTAAAAATAGAAGCCATGGATTTTTTCAGGAAGATACCACTTAAAGCCTTTTTGCCACAAAGGAAGATCAGGTGAGCGGGGAACCTTCAGGCCTCCAAAAGAAATCAACATTTTGTTCTCCACGCCAAAGTATTCCAAAATAAATTATAGCTTTCGAGCAAGCAGTACTGTCATCTTTGAATCTACTAGAAAACAAGAATGATTTTTGTAAGTAGAACATAACTAAAAATCAAGCATGTGCCATTAAAGATCTAAACAATGATGATTCAGTAGTCATAAAACAATCTAAAAAGGGTGGTACAGTTGTAGTATGGCCTACAGAAGCATATCTGAATGAGGGTAAAGAAAATGTTTTCAACTAGACATGGTACTGGGGCATTCCCAATGATCCCACTAAGGAGATACAAAAAAAGAAATGTCCAAACTTTTACACAAACATTTTGAGTCAGATATCCTGTGACATAGAGAATTTGAACACCTGAAGAAAAAGCTCTCTAGGATCCCAGTGATTTACATTAAGCCTAAAATTCACAAGGATGTTACGAACCCCCCACAGAAATGGAGGTATTATTCATGGTCCTGTTTGATGAAAAATGTATTCATAATAACAACCCATACACGGGGATGATTACAAAATGGCTACAGTACATGGATGATATCTGGTGCCTGTGGAGCAGCAATGAGCAAGATCTTATGGCTTTCTATGATTTGCTGAAATCATATACAATCTTACGAAAAATCTAAAGAGTCTTACATTTTTAGATGTGGAAGTACAACTAGTCAAAATTGAACTAGTAACAACATTATATATCCCCACATACTTATAAAAAAATCAATAAAGAGAGCCTGGTGTACACCATGAGACTGTCTATTACACAAAAACCAAAACAACCATTTGTTTCTGCCTTTCGCACTCAGACAAATAACTTTAAAAAATCATCCGTAAGAATTGGCACCTCTGTTTGCTATGAAGAAAAATGCAAGCATAGGACAACAAATTGTGAGTGCAAGTCATTTTAAATAAACAAACAACGAAGATTTACATGCACATTGGAAACTGTAATGGTTATTTGTCACCACAAGTGTGGGAATTGTGCAGTATGCAGTCAAGCATTTGAAGGTGCAGAATTCACCGATGGTCAGGTGAATTGGAAGCATAATGAGTTTTCCAACTCCAGAACTAAGAACGTTGTTTCTGCAAACATCTGCCCCTGTACAAAAAAAAATGTATCAGAAAAACGAATCAAGAAGTCAAGCAAAGAGTGGTCCAACACAAATCTAGAACAAAGACCAAAATCCAAGCAGCACCACTAGTGAATAACTTCATTAGTAAGAGTCACACGGAACAAATATCAGATAGACGGTTCTGAGTGCCATTCAAGAGTAGGATATCTAGAAGACATGCTCAAGAGATGAGAAGCCTGCTTGATTTTAAAATTCAATACCATGACTTGGGGCTTGAATCAAATGTCTGAGATCAACAGATTATGAAACCTTTGTGTATTATGTTATGAATTTTGCGCCAGCTGGTGGTCTTTTATTGTACAGTATACAACCAGAATTTTCAGTCCTTCACCCACAATCAGGTTTACCTTCAAGGTCCACTAGTCATCTTAATGTCATATACAAGAGGAGTAATACAAAACACAAAAGAGGGGTCCACACAAAGTTCACTGACATGCAATGTTTCTGATACCAGAACACGCAAGCCATATAAAAACATAGAGATTACAAAACAACATAATTGAGCAAGCAGTCTCATGATCACACAGTTTACTTGGACCATCATGCATATAACGGCCGTTGCAGGATTCTACTAAGTATGTCTGGAGTAATACCATCAAGCAGGACCCCTAACGGCTTTGAGTTCAAGGAGTGTTTGGACAGCAATGTTAAGGCCAAAACTAGCAAACAAAATCAAAGTAAGTGTCAGAAGCCTCTTCAACTCCCTTGCTTGGGATAACAAGCACATCCATGTTTAAGCTTTTACAAAAACGATGTCAGTATACAGGATAGGACGTCCACTAAGAGAACCCAGGACACAAGTTGTTACATTGTATCCAAAAGATTCTGTTCCCACAGAATAAATCACTGCAGTTGTAATACTACGGTCAGGGTCGCCATGCATCCAGCGTAGTGATATTTTCAGCTTGTTAATAATGCAAGCCAATAAGCAAATAAGGTTGCTGTTGATTTTTACAGGTTCTACCCGGCAGAGTGATTGACCAGACTGAGTTGAGCTCCTAAAGGACCCAATGCATGAGAACACAGGCATGGAACGGAGAAGGTAGCTGTACTATTTTGTTATATTAGATATCAGGTGAACTAAGTGTAAGTTTTGAAGAAAGTGTGTTAAATTGGATAATTAACCACTACTGTTCCAAGATGTCTAAGGGCAGGAGAACCTTCACCCAGAAAACATGTTTTCCATGGGACCTATACAAAAGACTACGGGGCTTATTTTGATGTTGGTGGGTGTCTGTCCCACCGAGATCTGAAGCATTGGTCCGACCGCCACATTGCAATGCGGTTGGCCCGACCACATGAGTGAGGGACTGCCAGCTGAGGTTCCGACCGGCTCAAGCAGCCCATCAGCCCAGCGGTCAGAATGTAATCCCTACAATAGGAATTACGATGGACCTTTCCCACAATCTTTTAATGGCAGTCTGACCACCATTAAAAGTATGTTGGAATTGGACTATAGCAGGGCTCCCGTCCCTCCGCAGCTTCCACTATGAGGCCAGGGGGGCACTACTGGTGCCCCCACAAACATCCATGCACCATGTGGCAGCCACCATGAGGTGCCTGCCACAGGGTGCAGTGATGCTTCCGTCCGTCTCCATAGCGGTCGGATACTAATTTGATGATCGGGGCTGCCAACTACCTGTTGGCCGGTCTCTTTACTGCAATGATGCCGGTCAGACGCTTGTCTGACCGGCATCGTCTTTAGGGCCTAAGTGTGAAAGTATTGAAACTTTACTTTAACAACCCATAGTAATTCCTCGCAATAAAAAAAATGTGCAAATTTGTCATATTTCCCACATACATTTAATAGTTTTGTGAATGACGATGGTGGTCATAAATCTCCAGTACGTCTAATCATAAACTTAGTCATTGAGTTAATTACGATACTTTGAAAAATTATGCAGAGAAGCAACCCAGAGTATTCAATCAATTAATCAATCAAAGTCATTTGTACAGCGCGCGGCTACCTCAAAAGATCTGCCCAGGCGCTCAAATCAAGACTGAAGAATAGAATCAGTCATTACTATATAAACTTGATTGAAGATTACTTCCCCGAGACTCCATGACCCCACACTCCTGGACCTCGGCTTGCAAATCGTCACTCTGCCATGGGGAGAACTGGTCATTAGGGGGAAATGCAACGCAGGACTCGATAGAAAAATGGACTGTTTACCGGTGAGAGGGAAAGACCCCTCCGGGAAGATCCTAGAAGACTTTTTGTTGGCACTTAGCCTCATAGATGTATGGCGGTTGCAGAATCCATCAACCCACCAATACACTTTTCACTTTGGTACACATGGGAGTTTCTCCCGGAAACACTATATATTTGCGCCTGCTGGACAGCTTCCATTGTTTGGGGAGCCAACTTACCTTCCGATGGGAATCTCTGATCATTCTCCGGTCTGTAAAAGTTATGGTAGCAAACCCTCCTCTGGCAATAATGTGATGTCACTCAATCTTTGATACCTAAAAATACCGCGAATTTGAGTTGCTCTGCAAAGAACTATGCGGTACAAAAGGGGGTGGTGATGGACGAAGCATCTGAACCAATCAAACACTCACACCCTGTCAACAGATCTGGGTTTAATCCATCACCGTTCTTTAGCCCACTCTGCCACCCCAGTTCAGACATGACCATATGCAAATCAGTCTGACCCTGTGTCTCATGGCAACAGTCCATCCCGAATTGCCAAGCCATGGCTTCCCTGGACCAGAATCAAGCTTCCTAGGACCGGTTTCTGGCATTCCAGCAGTCTTCAGCCAGGCTTGCTTCAATCCAGTGGCAAAGTGAGCAAGGGACTCAACGTCTGAGCATACCCTCCCAACGTATGGCGAACAAAGCGGTAAAAAAGGGGGTGTTGATGGGCAAAGCATCTGAACCAATCAAACACTCACACCCAGTCAACAGATCTGGATTTAATCCATCACCGTTCTTTAGCCCACTCTGCCACCCCAGTTCAGACATGGCCATATGCAAATCAGTCTGACCCTGTGCCTCATGGGAACAGTCCAGCCTGAACTGCCAAGCCATACCTATCCTTGACCGGAATCAAGCTTCCTAGGACCGTTTTCTGGCATTCCAGCCGTCTTCAGCCAGGCTTGCTTGAATCCAGTGGCAAAGTGAGCAAGGGACTCAACGTCTGAGCATACCCTCCCAACGTATGGCGAACAAAGCGGTAAAAAAGGGGGTGTTCATGGGCAAAGCATCTGAACCAATAAAACACTCACACCCAGTCAACACATCTGGGATCAATCCATCACCGTTCTTTAGCCCACTCTGCCACCCCAGTTCAGACATGTCCATATGCAAATCTGTCTGACCCTGTGCCTCATGGGAACAGTCCAGCCTGAACTGCCAAGCCATGCCTTCCCTGGACTGTAATCAAGCTTCCTAGGACCAGTTTCTGGCATTCCAGCCGTCTTCAGCCAGAGTGTTTGATTGGTTCAGATTCTCCATCCATCACCACCCCCTTTTGTACCGCTTTGTTCGCCATAAGTCGGCAGGGTATGCTCAGACGTGAGTCCCTTTCTCTCTGTGCCACTGGATTCAAGCAAGCCTGGCTGAAGACGGCTGCAATGCCAGAAACCGGTCCTGGGAAACTTGTTTCCGGTCCAGGAAAGGCATGGCTTGGCAGTACGGGATGGACTGTTCCCATGAGGCACAGGGTCAGACTGATTTGCATATCGCCATGTCTGAACTGGGGTGGCAGAGTGGGTTAAGGAACGGTGATGGATTAAACCCAGATCTGTTGACTGGGTGTGAGTGTTTGATTGGTTCAGATGCTCCGTCCATCACCCCCCCCCCTTTTGTACTGCAAAGAACTATCACCTGTTACTTTGAAGAAAAGGAGGGTTTGGTGGAATCACCCCAGGTTTTATGGGAGGCCTACAAGACGGTTATTAGAGGACAAGGGTTTTCCTTGATCACTGGGCATAAAAAGGAGAAGCAGAAACTGCTGGAAGAGATAGAAGGAGAAATCCTAAAATTTCAGTATGAGCTGATACTGCCAGATCACACAGAGGCCAACATAGGCTTCGTATTAAACAAAAAAAATATAGAGATATTGCTGAGGCAGTGGCAAGAGCCAAATATCGAGCGACCCTGCACCGTCTATATGAGGTGGGTGATAGAGCGGGTAAACTTCTAGCATGGCTGGACAAAAGAGAAAAAGCTTCCAAATGGGTATTTGAGATTTCTCCAGATGGGGGGGGGGGGGGAATTTGGTGAGAGATTGGCAGGAAATAGCAGACACTTTTGTGGCATACTATTTTCAGCTATATACGCCATCGACACGCTTCACTCAAACTTAAGCAATAAAACTAAGGCTACTATTAATATGCCTAATAAATCACAACATGAAAAACTTCTCCCTAATATAACTTTTGAACTTGGTAATTCATCCAAAATTGTAAAAATCCCATAGACCAATTAGTTATCAAAATGTATTATCAAAAAGATCATGTAAATCATTTAATTTTCTGATATAATAAATACATACTATAAATACTTCAAAATAACCGAAGCCCAACACTTCTTGCAAATAAGAAATAACAAATAACAGTTCAAAAAAGAACAGAGAGAGAAAAAGCAATACAAACATACAACACGACAATAAAGAAATCTGCACATAACATTATCATGCACAATAATCAATACAAACTACATAAAAGACAGAAATGCGCCGATTCGCGTTTCGGAAAGTATGGTGTACACTGAAAATTCCTTCATCAGGGAGCTGGAGAGAACATATATCAGTGGCCACAGGCCATCTTTGCCACATACATGTAGATGAGTGTACAGAATCAGGGGCTCAGTTACATGTAGACATTGAAATTGAGGTCTGTGGGAACAACAATAATAAATGGTATAATGTATAATGCAATAATCATAAGCATAAGCGGAGCATGGAAGAAATGAAGGACAGAATAGATCCAGGGCCATCCCATTAGAAAGACACAGAACGTCTCATATAAACCGAGCTAGTTAAATGAGATAAGTGTATTAAAAGAAAAACACAATTGTTATCTTGTGCCATAACCCATTAGCATGAATAGAGGGCAGAATATACCTGCCCCATCACCAATGAAAGAAAAAAGTGAAGAGTTAAAAAGAAAAACATATTTCCAATATAGCATGTCATAGCCACTATACCTGTTCAAAGTAAGCAACGCTATTTAAATGAAACAAGGGATCACTAAGTCATTTCAAGGGGCTGTAAGCTGCAGAATAAAGAAATGAAAAAGTTGAAAGCGAGATACCTCCATACATGTCTGTAAATGAAACTACAAAATAATACATCAATCTCTCAAAATTCGAAAAATACTAAGAATACAGCACAAGCATAAAGCTATACAAATAAACTCACCAAGGAAAATGCAAAGAAACCCAATCTTACAAATGAATAACGTCGCTTTGCACGAACTGCGAGCACAAAACTACAACAAGCATTTACAATGCAACGGTCTCACCTTTGCAAAAGTTAGAGCTATTGGCATTGTAAATGACAACATTTTTACTTATGTGTTGGTTTTGAAAACAGAAAAATGGCATTGTCATTTACAATGCCAATAGCTTAATTTCTCACAAATGCCACAAACAAACACACAGACCCACACACACACAGAGCCCCCCCCCACACACACACAGAGAGCCCCCCACACACACAGAGCCACACACACACAGAGAGCCACACACACACACATAGCCACACACACACACACACACCCTGAGCCACAGACAGAGAGCCACACACACACACACACACACACAGAGCCACACACACACACAGAGCCAAACACACACACACACAGAGCCACACTCACACACAGCCACACACAAACACACACACACACAGCAACACTCACACACACAGAGCCACACACAGAGAGCCACACACACACAGAGCCACACACACACACAGAGCCACACACACACACACACACACACAGAGCCACACACACACAGAGAGCCACACACACACACAGCTACATACACACACACACACAGAGCCACACACACAGAGCCCCCCACACACACACAGAGCCACACACACAGAGCCACACACACACAGAGCCACGCATACACACAGAGCCACACACAGAGCCACACAGACACAGAGCCACATACACACAGAGCCACACACACACACACAGAGCCCCACACACACAGAGCCACACACACACAGAGCCACACACATACACACACACAGCCACACACACACAGAGCCCCACACACACACAGAGCCCCCCACACACACAAATCCCCCACACACACAGAGCCCCCCACACACATAGCCCCCCCACACACACACAGAGCCCCCCACACACACAGAGCCCCCAAACACACAGAGCCCCCCCCACACACGCACAGATCCCCACACAGAGAGCCCCACACACACAGAGCCCCACATGCAGAGAGCCACACACGCAGAGAGCCGCACACGCAGAGAGCCTCACACACAGAGCACCACACACAGAGCCCCACACACACACTGAGCCCCACACACACACAGAGAGCCACACACACACAGAGCCACACACAGAGCCACACTCACACACAGAGCCACACACACACACACAGAGCCAAACACACACACACACACACACACAGAGCCACACACACACACAGAGCCACACACACTAATGGGCCACACACACACACAGAGCCACACACAGAGCCACACACTCACACGGAGCCACATACACACAGAGCCACACACACACACAGCCACACACACAGAGCTACACACAGACAGAGCCACACACACAGAGGCACACACACACACACACACACACACACAGCCACGCACACATACACAGAGCCACACACACACACACATACAGAGCCACACACACACAGCTAGCTCAGCCACTGCATACTTTCAGCAGGATTCACAGGCTGTGGGTGGGAACCTGCTGATTTGATTTCGTCACGATCAGCTAATAAGAAGCGTAGCCTGACTTTTGCCAACATACCCACGCTCCTTGAAAAAAAACCAGATCGGATCTATTGGTGGCCAAAACTTAAAATATTTAATTTGTAGATAGGCCTTCCGAGCTGCCAATCCGTGAAAGATCATCGATCCCCAACAACAACAGTGGAAGTAACGCACAAGTGACAAATCAAATGTATCTATTTAGGGAAAATTATTTATTTAGCACACACAAAGAACATTGTGGCAAAATAACAATCGCCGAGGGGCAGAAAAATATTATTTGCAAATGCACTAAAACCCTCCTTTAGAAAACACGACAAGTTGTTTCTGAAAACGGCAGTGCTAAAAATGTAAATACCTGATGTTGGGGGCGGAAGGCGCATTTCTAAGCTGAGCTCTGCACATCTCCAACCCAGCAGTAGGACAGGGTTCAACCATCCTGCACTCTCTAAACACCCGTCCCTGGTTTATGCACGCTCTCCCTTCTATACTTGTCACCCATCCATGTCACACAGCAGCAGCCTGGCCCAATATTCCCAGCCAGAGCCAGTGCATCACCCTGAAATATTCACCTATAAATAACGGGTGTCAGCGATTTTGATTATTTTTGTATGGGCATTAAATACTAGTGATGCTGGTAGAACACCAGCCAGATGGCAATCCCAAGTGTATAAAATATTCCAAATCCTTTCTTTGCTGCCAAAAGCATCATCGGTTAGAAGTTAAGCTAGAGAGCGTAATACTTCGTTACGTATGATTTGTTTCAAGAGTCTTTAAAAAAAAAAAAGAGAGACCCTTTTTAAAAGGAAACCCCAATGGAAACTGAAAACATTTGTGTGCAATGTTGTGCCTCTTAGGCTCCCATACACGTCCTAGCACCAGGCGCATGCACCCACCCCATTCTCCCCCTGCCCCCCACTTCTGGAGTCCCGAACTTCAGGAAACTTCCTGCTGGGTTTGCAGCAGCCGCGAGGAATGCATGTCACATCAACACCCTGCAGCAGACGCCCACCTTTACCCCTCAGTCTGCAGCACGCGGACGCGAGGCGGGCCTGGGCGCTCAACCAACTTGAGACCTTGGATAAGAGGCTTCTCCCAGACATGCCATTCCTTGTTGCACCCTACCGCTCCGTTCTGTCTGCAGCTTTTTACAATGTCTAATGATCTTAAACAGAGAAAGAAAGCGACCCACTGCAAGCCTAACGAGGGAGCGAAGGCAGAGCAGGACCGAGGGGCCACCAAAGCAGGGAAGGAGACGGGCTCCCCGGTGTCTCTGAAGTCCAGGGAGTCGCAAAATGTGTGCCCTGAGCCCGCACCGCGCTGTGCCTGCTCTCCCTGTATGTCTGTCTGCCTGGCGTCCAGCTGGTAAGTACAGCATGGGGAGGCAAAAGGCCCCGGTGACGTGTGTTCTGCGAAGAATGAACTAAGACCGCCCTCCACTGTTATTGCTGGCCCCACCACAGCGCCCAAGTATATATGTGGGCACAGGTTCCCACTGCCAGGCGCCGGGCCCGACCATACCGCCCGCCGCCTCTGTTTGTTCTTTTCTGTGCCTCAGTTTGGGACAAGTATCGCAGATGCCATGACATACACTTTTCTCTCTTGACTTCCTGCTGGCGTAAAAGCTTTCTTATTTTCTTTATGGGGCCATCTATTGGCACCATAAAGAAGATAAGAAAGCTTTTACGCCAGCAGGAAGTCAAATAAGCCAGTCTGAAAAGGACGGGCCTTAGCGAGAAAGGAGAACGTCAATAGGACCTCTTCTCCAATGGCTGGCCACCGTTTAGGACGCCAGCCAATGGAGAAGAGGGGCGGGGCTTAACCCTTGGTAGTGAAGTACACTCGAAAACATAAAATCTCTCGAGCTCGACTGCGCATGTGCGCAGAACGCCACACGAGACCCCAAAAACAATACAAATAAACAGAATTAAAAAGGAAAACATTTTCAGTTTCAGAGAGAGCCTACAGGTCACTGACAATAATAAGAAAGTGAGCAAAAAAATAAGACTTACACATATGCCCAACCTAGATCAACTGAGTGGCCCAGCGTGCCATTTCATACATAAGTACAACCCTCCTGGAAAAAGTGAACTGGACAAGGCTGGGGAACCAAGAAAAAACAGAAAAAGAAGACTTAGATCCATTCGCATCTGGCGACCATCTAAACTCATGCAATAACTAAATAGACAAGAAACTTACCTGTACAACCCGAATTGGGATTTACAGGGATACCCCGCACTTTAGATGAAAAGGGTTCGAATGGATTCTAGATACCGTAGATTCAATAAATACTAAACAAAGCTCATGATTATTCTGAATTCTAAAACACAAAACAAAATAGGACAAAGTCAAAAAATCCGATAAAAGAAGTACGATCTGAAGTTGTAGCAATCTACGAACCGTACAAAAGGTACTTACAAACATTATTACTTCAGCTGGATAAAACTGCGGTGTTGGTCTACAATGCACACTGTCTGTAGGAAAATAGCGTTATGAGCCAAGCCATTATATACATACAGCGTCCCACCTGATTCAATTGCTGAAGGGGCAATGCAGCGCACCTGGAGCTGTATGGTATGCAACACGCGGAGGCGCTCCTGAATGGAATAGACTAGCGCCATATTGAGAGAGTCTCCATATCACGTGGGCATGAGCCACAAATCCTAAAAGTGCCATGAAAAAACAAGAGCGGCCATCTTGGAACGGAATGCCTTAATTGGCCAACAGTCACCCAATGTTGTACATTCAAGAGGAAAAATAGACTCCGAATATCACTCAAGTCCGTACCAGCTCTATTACATAAAATAAATTAAACTTGCACCATGTTGAAAGTAAATTCATCCCACACAAGCAGGAACAACAAAGAGAGAGACGATGTGTGCAACAGAAGCAGCCCTCTAGAAAAAGAATACAAAGAATGACCAGCAGACACCTCATATAGCTATGTTCAGAGGTGGCATGAACACAGAGTCTTAATAGAGTCTGAGTTTAAGGCGAACACACATGGCAATACACACGTTAGACAAGATGAGGTAATCTCAGCACAGATAAATAGTGTAAAAAGACTTAATAGAATATGAAAAATTTAGAATAAACGGACATTAGGAAAGACTAAAACACAATAGACCCATAAAAACTAGAATTAAACCCACAAATGACCTAAGATAGAGAGAATATAGCCGACCTACATATAACCTCACTGAAGGGACAAGCCTGCCCCCAGCAGGTCGGATCTAAATAGACACGAAAATAGAAAGATACAACCCTAATGAAATATATACAGCAACCTACATATGGCCTATATGGGGGGACATCCTGTCCCCACTTAGACGGATCAAAATAAGATAGAAAAATACCATTCCTAAATAGACAAAAAATAAAAAGATACAATCCTAATGAAATATTTACAGCAATATACAAATGGCCAATATGGGGGGACAAGCATGTCCCCACTCAGCCGAATTAAAATAAACAAGAGATAGAAAAATACAATCCCAATGGAATAACTACAGCATAGCTTATTCCCAAGGAATGTGCTCGTTAAGACCATTCTTCAGCGTTTGGAGAATAAAAATCCAAAACACTTCTCTTTTCCGTCTAAGGCCATCAATATTTCCATCTTTAGGATGGTGGATCCTTTCAAGAATGATCCATCTGAGATCGTTTACAGAGGGTTGGCATTCATATCAATGCTCAACAAGGGGAACCCCTACCCACCAATTTTTAATGACCGATTTATGATCACTACATCTGACTCAAATTCTCTACTAGTTTCACCCAAGTAGCCCTGTGAGCATGTACAGAGTATGAGGTACACTACATTTGAGGTCCTGCAGTTAGTAATTGTTTTGAAGTAGAATTTTCGTTTTCCCCATTGTAGTTCCGCTGATAAAATGGCATGGTTGCAAGCGTGGCAATTACCACACTTGTGTGTACCACTAATGGGGTAACTCCCTGTGATGGACCTTTGAGCGAACTCTCTGTTCTCAGATGGCACAGCTTTGACCATTGCATTCCGGAGATTAATATTTCTGCGAAATGGAAAAATAGGTTTAGGTAAAGGATCAACCTGATTGTCACCGTTAAGAATATGCCACTGATAATTGATGAAGGTGCAAAGTTTGTTGTTAATGTTAGAGTGTCGAGTGACACATACTAACTTTTTATCTTGATTCTTAGGCTTACTGTGAAAAAGAGCATCTCTGTTGTAAGATTTAGCTCTTTTGTAAGCATCTCTAATGAGTCTATGTGGGTATCCTCTGTTCAAGAGTTTGCATTTTAACTGTTCAGCATGCAATTCAAAGTCCTTGACCTTAGTACAATTGCTGCGTAAACACAGAAATTGTCAGAAGGGTATGCTGTCCCTCTGGCTACGGGCATGATAACTATGGTAGAGCAGAAGCCATCAGTGTTATGGATCCAAATATCCAGGAACTCAACTTTTTCATTGCTGCTATTAGGACTAAATTCCAGGATAGGATTACATAAGTTGATCCATAGCAGGAATTCCGTAAGGTGTTCATCAGGGCCTCGCTCGATAAAATAAAATGTAATCAATAAACCTATGCCAAAATAGGATGTTTTAATAAAACCCATAAAAATATTGGCTACATTTGGGGCTCAGGCCGCGCCCATACTAGCCTGTATTTGTTTATAAATCGATTTATCAAATTCAAAGTAGTTTTCCTGAAGTACGACTGCGAGACATTCAAGAATGAATAAACTGTCATCCTGGTTATCACTTCTCTCCAGGGCCCTTTTAACAGCTTCAAGTGCTCCTCTCTTGGGGGTGTAGGTATATAACACCCCTATGTCCATTGAGACTAACACATCCGTTTGAATATTAAATGGAATTCCTATTATTTTCCCAATCAAGTAACCCGTGTCCCTAACATGAGATGGAAGATCTGTTACAAGAGATTTTAAAAACACCTCCACATACTTAGAAAGTGGCTCCGTCAAAGACCCAATGGTGGACACTATGGGTCTAAAAGGAGTTTTAGTGACTTCTTTGTGTGTTTTAGGTAGACCATAGAGGACCGGGATGTTGAAAAATGGTCTATTGAGATGCTCAAACACTTGGGTACAAATTGAGCCTCTGTCTAATGCTCACTGGGTGATACTTAACATTGCAGATGTAATCCTCTGTGCTGGATAGGTACTAACCTTCATATAATGTTTGGGTCTATCCAACATCTGTTTGATTTGCTCTTTGTAATCTATACTATCCAACATTGCAATACCGCAACCCTTATCACAGGGTTTGATGATGATTTCTCTGTTAGATAATAGCCTCTTGAGCGCCTCAAATTCCTCAAGGTTCAAATTAAACGATGGTTTAGGAACATATGTAATCATAATTTGAATTTTGGAATAGACTATTCTCTTGAAAATGGTCCCTTCCAGGACAACTTCCTCCAAGGTGGGAGTAAAGATGGATGATGGACAAAAACCAGTCCTGTTCTCATCTGTGTGGATAATCTTTCTAAAAAAGGACTTCATATCATGGTTCAACTCAAATTTATTTAAGTTGGTACTCGGCACAAAGGATAGCCGATCAGATAAGAGTGACAGGGACTGTTGGTCAACCATGGTTCCAGATAAGTTAAAAATATGTATAAGGTCAGTATGGGAGGTAGTCATCACTCTCCCCAGTATTGATTCCTCCTGGTTTGTAAGAATTAGAAGGGAGTATCTGTTTGTTGATAGCGTCCCCTCTCCTGATTTTCTGATTGTTGATAACGTCCTCTCACTTGGGTTCGGAACCTCACTCTTGTTCCATGTCGGTTATCTAAAAAACAACCACTTCTAGGGGTACCTTCATAGATACATCTCCAATTCCCATACCCATCAAACAAATTAGAACCCTCTTCACCATTGGATTCAGGGGTATCTGAGAAAGTGAGAATTTTGTTGTTGTTATACGCCCGCTGCTGTTGTCCCCCTTGGTGTGATTGGTCTCTTGAGGCAGTATAAAACTGGGCTCCTAAATAAGGGAAAACCCTTTCTTCTGTTAAATAGCGAATATCCTTCTTAAGTTTATCTGTTTTTTTCTTCACCAAGTAATCACTGAAGGAGTCCAATGCCCAATTAACCCCCTCTACTGCTTTTTCTTGTCTTCTTCAACAGAATTATTTTTCTTGAGGGTTACTCTTAATATGCCCACCTTGTTTGCAGCAAACAAGGATATTCTAGAATCTAGTGATGCTGGCTATCTGGTCATTAAAAGCCGGGAAGGCAATTGGCCTGAAAGGCCTACGATTGAATTATATAAACTGACAGTGACAAAAACTACCTGATATTCAGTGAAGATATACCAAGAATGTCTTAGAATCTGGAAACTCCCAGAAAACCAAAGGCTTGCAAATATAGTAGTGATACATAAAACCAGGAAGCCACCGCAGAGGTGTTTGTCTTATAAACCAATATCCCTGCTAAACGCAGAGGTTAAGATTTTAGTGAAAGTATTGGCAACTTGACTGGCTGCAATGCTACATATGTTGATCAACCCTGACCAATCAGGATTTGTGCCTGGTAGACATACCGCACTCAATCCACGGCGCCTTCAGGGAGTACCGGGAAGAGCTGAGAGTATTTAGGAAGAGGACATTGTGGTGTTCCTGGATACTAAGATGGTGCTCGACATGATAGAATTGCCCTTCCTATTCACTGTCCTTGAAAGACTAGGCTTAGGGGGGAAGATTTCAGCATGGATCCGACTTTTATATACACAATCCTTAGCACAAGTGAAGGTAAATAGGGGGAAATCAGAGGTTTTTAGGTTGAAAAGAGGAACAAGACAGAGATTGACACACTTGCCTTTGATATTCAATTTGGTTTTGAAGCCTCTCGCGGTACGGATACAAGGAGATGCGCTTATTAGAGGACTCAGGTGGACTGAAGACTGGGAGGATAGCATCTCTCTTTATGCAGATGACAATCTTCTTTATTTGTTGAGGCCATACTCCTCCTTACATAGTGTGCTTCATATCTTTACCCTATACCAAAATTTCTCCGGATACACCATATAGTGGGATAAGTCACTGATATATGTCCCTTATGGCTCAAGACCGAAAATTCCCTGAACGTGTGCAGCAAGGATTGTGACAGAAGGATTCCAATATTGGGGAACCTATTTTACTAAACACCCTGTGGTATTTTATTAATGCAACTTGGCCCTCCCCCATATCTCATTTCTGGGATGATGTAACGCACTGGAGGTCCTTGCCCTTATTGCTGTTAGGTAAGACCTCCCTATATTAAAATGATGGTGATTCCCCGCTTATTGTGCATTTAACGGAACATGCCCTACCTAGACTCACCTACATATTTCAAACGATTGGTGGAGTAACGGACACTCATTTGGGATGGAGGGAATCCACAGATAGCGTTAAAATAAAACTGACCAGGAGCTTATATGCTAGAGAGATTGCCTTCCGGCGCTTCAATATTGACTTTGAGCATCCCAACTGATAGTGATTATTCAGTGGGTTCATACTGTACATGACAAACCGACCTTTAAGATGGACAGACACAGCATGGGACCGAAAGGCTACCTAGGGGCCATCTATGGGGGTAAACAACAAACACCAGTAACTACCCCAACTACCCCATCGAGCACAGTTAAATTATGGCACACAGCATCAGTGACTCTAGAGTGCGAGATACAATCATTTAATCCACTCCACTATGGGACACAGCAGGACTGGGATTTCTGGGAATTCACCCAGGTTGTGACAAATAGGACCTTTTTAGTCTCTTAAGGGTTGGTGACCTATGGGTGAATGGGAAAGTTAGGCCTTGGTGGACCTCCAAAGGGACTACGAGTTGAAGTAATCCAAGACCTTCCGCTATCTCCAAATAAGACATGCTTTACAACTTGCCATTCCAAAGGGGGTAGATCTCTGGCCTACCTCCCCCTAGAAGATAGGTTGCTAGACGACTACTTGAAAGAAAAAGCAATATCGTTAACCTATCAGAAAATAATAAACAATTACCCTGACGCCTTGGAGAGAACTTGTACTTAGTGAGTGGAGCATCTGAGGGATTTGTGTGATGAGGAATGGCAGGAGACACTTGCATCTCTCTTGGAAGTGCCATTAGGGCCTGATTCAGCTTGGTCTAACTGAAGATACAACACAGGACATATTATACAGGCACAACATTACTAAAAATGGGTAAAATCGAATCAACACAATTTCCTAGGAACTGTGGCCAAGAGGGTACGTTTTTACACCTGTGGTGGGATTGCTAGGAGGCGAGAGGGTACGTTTTTACACCTGTGGTGGGATTACTAGGAGGCGATTGTGACACATATGATGACACTGTGAGGGAAGCATATAGAGGCCTCGCCACAATGGTGTCTATTAAATATTTTGGAGACTACAATACTAACAGCAGGGCAATGAATATGGGTCATGCTAGGTCTCATGGTGGTTAAACGTAACAGTGCTAGAAAATGAAGGGCAAATAGGGGGCACACTTTCTGGGAATGGGAAACGGACTTGAACTTGTGCTTGCATGCAGAGAGGGTGGCCTACGAGGGGAGAGGCTGCCAACATAAATGGACACTGATTTGGGGGGGCTGGAACAAAATTAGAGGAATGCTCTGTCTGCCGGTCAGAGAGTCTCCCAGCCTGGGGGAAACTGGTAATTAATGGGGATTGGACGAGCAACATGGCAAAACAGAAGAGAGGCCTGTCCTGATACATATAAGGCATGCAAGCTGTGATCTGATGCATACTGTAATGATTATACCTTCCATGTATCCTTGGTTTTTGTTTTTACTATTTCTTGATTGAAATAAAAAGATGTTTAAAAAAAATTATTGATGAGCCAGATTAATAAATATTTTCTAAAATACTGTTCTGACTCGGCCATACAAAGATGGATGGACAGGGTGCTCCAGAGCATGAAAAAAAAATACAAAAGGGGTATGCAGTTCCTGACAGTCAAAAACAGGTTGTGAAAAAGAGTGAAATCCAGTAAGAGGAGGTAATTCCTCTTATCGGAATTAGGACCGTCACACACCCAACCTGCTAGGTGTCATGCTTCATCATTGGGTCTGCTCCTTGTCGGGTCAGAGCTGCATTACCCTACGGGCACCAATGAAGGGGCTCTTTGGTGGAGATCTTTTGTTCTATGCCGTAAGGTGCAGTGCGTGTGAGGGACCTGTTGAGTGTAGATATATAAGGAAGTGAGGTTAAAATAGGAGGTAGGAATCCAGTCAGAACACTTTTAATGAGTGTGGTTCCTCTCCTAGTAACAAATAAGTGTGGCGCACCCCTGAAATTATGTTACAGGGTACCGCGTATGTTGGTCAACATGTTTCTTGCCTAATTGTCTAGTGGACGGCAATTCGTCAGGACAAGTATCAGTTAATTCTACACTATCAGTGGTGGTCGATATAAAAAAGTGCGAGACCACAACCAGTACCCTAAACAGTGTGGTACCTGTCACTTTAAACAAACAACCTGTAAGAAATTAGAAGAGAGAGTAACAACATCAATTAATGGCACTCATCGGACAATTAAAAACATGCACGTGCAGCACTCAATGGTGAAGTAAGAATGCTACATGTTGGTGTGCTGTGACAGACATGTAAGGCGATGGTTTACAATAAAAACAAGTGGCAAAAGGAACTTGAACTCACTCCATTGTGGTCATTACTACTCATCTACATGTTCCAGCAGGTGATGACGCTGTAAAGACTAGTGTCCTGTAAGTATGAAAAAGAAGTGAAAATCGCTGGGGACCTGTGTCATAATGGTGGAGTGAACATTGTCTTATCACCTGTCACAAAGGTCCAAGGTTCAGAGGGGCACCGATAGTGTGAGGTGTCAAGGCGCAATGGTAATGTGTTCCGCTGTCTGCGTATCGATAGGGGTTGCCAAGGAAATGCTCATGCATACCGCAGCGGAGTGCCATAACTCAATGGCAGCAGCACACAAGTAAGTGTACCGTAAAAGGCTAACACAGTGCCTCATCAATGTGGTCAAGGTGATTGGATCGTAAGCAACCGCACGCTTCCATAATGACATGAGGTTCGGGAATATCACTGCCTGCGGCCCGGAATCACAACAAACACCTAAAGGATTCACCAATGAGCCTCATAAGCAAAGGTATAGCCGACGAGTGGGAGGAAAAGCTCTGTTAACAGTTAGTTACTCACGCGTCTTCTCCGTGCATTGGCAGAGTACCTACCCCTCATGCTGCTGAAACCGGGTGGTAACTGCCAGCCAAGCCATGGCGGTTATGAGCTCCTGGTCGGCAGCAGTTGAGGCGAGGTCTAATGAAAACAAGAGGAACACTAGAGTTATAACTTTGCGTTAGTGATTATGGGCACCATCTTGGAATCCCGAAGTAATGGGAAATCAAAGGCAGTGCAAATGGGTCACCATTTAGTAATGAGAGAGAAAATATCCCAAGTTCTTATTACAGAGTTGAGGTGCCAACCATAACGTAGGAGGCACAACACAACTGGGTGGTATTATAGACTCAGTGTTTCTATGTTTGAGGACACAGATTGATAAGGTCAAGTAAAGTTTAATTTAAAGAAATTTTAGGTGGAAATCAGTGTGTGGCTAAGGGTCATAAGTGATTCTCATTTTGTTAAGAGGTGCCAAGGAATTTCCTCATTCAACCCTTCTTTGTTAGAGGTCAATTGCAATACCCATCTTTGTTCAATATGGGACTGTGTCTCCCTACTCATTCCGGTATGTGCTTCCAGAGCTACCCATTGCAGGGAATCTGGTGTGTGTTTCATCATTTCAAAATGTGAAGTCCTTTTGGTGTTAGTTTTGTGACATCTGAAGTTACTTCTGTGTTCTGTAATGTGTGTCTTTATAGGCCTGGTGGTCATGCCTATGTACTGGAGTCCGCATGGACAAGTTAACATATAGATACAGTTGATGGTGTTGAAATTAGTACGTCTTCTGAGTTTTCATCTAAATCCATTAGGAAAAACAACTTCTTTAGTGGGTTTTGTCAGTGGACAGATTATACATGCCCCACATGGGTAGTGACCCACTACCGGTGGGAGGTCCCAGAGGGATCTCTGTGTGTTGGTGTTTGAAATCCTAGGCCTAGTATGTATCAGCATGTCCTTCAGGTTCTCTGTACGTTTAAGTACAAACCTTGGGACTGGCAGATCAAGAGTCCCGATGTTAAGAATATCTCAATTTTTTCTTATGATGTTCCTGATTTTGTTAGAGTCTGGGGTGAATGTTGTGACGCATGTGAGCAATTCACTAGAATCTTTTTGTTTTTTCTGCGACAAGGCCTCTTGGGTATTGTTTCTGGCCCTTTTGAGTGAAAGTGCAACATTGTGTCTAGGATATTCTCTACTGTGTAAGTTAGTTGCTAAGACATCTCCCTCTGTCCTGTAGTCAGTGATGGAACTGCAGTTCCTCATGATCCGGAGAAACTGGCCGAAAGGTAGGTTTTCTTTAAGAGCTCTTATGTGGTGGCTGCTGAACAGCTGTAAACTGTTTCTGGCTGTGGGCTTTCTATAAAGTGTAGTACTAATCTGTCCTCCATCAAGCCTGATGAGGAGGTCCAGGAAGGGAATGTTGTTATCAGAGATAGTGCTAGTGAATTTAAGAGAATGGTTCAATGTGTTAATTGAGTGACAGAAGTTGTCACATTTAGACCTGTTCCCTTTCCAAAAACTGAGAATATTGTCAATGAATCTCTTCCATAGTACCACATTCGTGAGGTAGGGGTTGGACAGATTGTGAATTGCCCTTGCCTCAAATGCAGCCACATACAGACACGCAAGACTTGGCACGAATGTGCTGCCCATGGAAGTTCCCTGGGTCTGATGGTAGAGTTGTTTCTTATATACAAAGAAATTCTCGGGTAAAGCCGCTGTGGCACACTCAAGTACAAATGATGGGGGGGGGGGTGGAAGACTCCAAATCCATCAACGTCAGTGCGTCCTCTATCACGCTTAATGTTGCACGTTGTGGGATGTTAGTGTAGAGGGCCTCAACATCCAGGGTGACCAAAAGATCTATGTCTTCTGGATGTTGGACCCCCTCGATCATGCGGAGGGCATCGGTGGTGTCTAGTAAGAATGATGGGATTTGTCTGACCAAGGGTTGAAGGAAGTGGTCACAGAACCTGGATAACGGTTCTGAAATGGATCCAATCCCCGAAACTATAGGTCTACCGGGGGGAGGTGTGACCCCTTTGTGTATCTTTGGTAAGATATAGAAGTAAGGTGTTTTCGGGTCCTTGGGATAGAGGAAGTAATCTTCTTTTCTCGTGATCCATCCCTCCGTCTCGGCCGTGTAAACCATTGTGGAGATGATGGTAGCTAGTCTGGGTGTCGAGTCATCTGTGATGGGAGTGTAGTATCTCCGATCACTGAGTTGTCTCTGACATTTTGTGTCATAATCAGCGGTTGTCATGATAACCGTCTCCCCTCCCTTATTTGCTTGTTTTATTGTGATGTCTGGGTCATCTGCCAGCTTCTTGACAGCCATCAATTCAGCTTTAGAGAGATTGTGATATGTAGGTGATGGGCTATAGCTGTTAAGGTCCTTCAGTACAGCCTGTTCAATTTATAATACCTCAGTCATTACCATACTCCTGCCAAGAGTGAACGTAGATGGTTTGTGAAGCCCAGAGTCAATGGTAGGGGTGTTTGGTTTATCCTGGAAATAGGCTTTCAGGCGTATCTTGCAAAAAAAGCCTTGCACCTCACAGGTATCCCGGAATTTGTTTGTTTTGAGGGTAGTGACATAGCCCAGGTCCTTTTCTAGTACAGTCTCTTCAATGGGAGTAAGAGTCCCCGGGAGAGATTAACAATCAGTTTATTTTCCCTTTTGTCTGACTCCTCATCTCCACTGAGAGTGTAGGTTGTTCCTGCCATTGTAACCTCTTCTGATGACTTCTTATTCGCCCTCTTCCTCTGCCCCAACCTCTGTCTAAAAAAGGAGGGTTATTGCCTTTTTGGAAGAATTGTGGTTGTCCTTGTTGGTACATGGGAAAATGCCAAAACAGGGGACCTTGGTAAGGTGGCATGTTGTACATTAGGTAAGCAGGGTGTGTGTTGCGCCTGGAGTTGTTACTCTCCCAACTGCCATTACTAGAGTCGCTATTGGATGAGGGACCTCTCCTTGTGGTATTAGAACCATTATCAGAGGACTGCCTATCACCTGTTGATGTATAGTCTGCCTTCAAGTAAGGATATATCTTCTCTTTGTCAAATTTCTGGAAATCCTTCTGAAACTTGAAAAAATTTTGTTTCAACAGATACTCTTTGTTTTCAGCAATTTCAGTATTGATCTCTGCTATATGTTGTGAAAGCAGTGTTCAGCACGCTGTTTTTAAGTGCCCCTTCTGCCACTTGGATTCCTATCAGTAGAGCATCAGCAATTCTTTTGGCAATGTTCATAATCAGGATGAGTAAGTCCCTGGTGCAGTTCCATGCTACCAGGGACCACTTCTTTTTGAAGACAATGTCTTCCAGGAAGAGACGTGGAACGTTGTTCACTATGAGGCCTTTAGGAGCAATATTGGCCCGCAGAAATTCTGTCATCATGGCTCCGTGTATAGTTATCTTGAGCCATTCGTGTTTAAGGGTTGAGAGTAAGAACCAGTCCTCACCTGCTTCTAAGGCTTATCACAAGATCCATTAGAAATAACCACATCACACTGGATCTGAAATCCATAAACTGGCTTCATTGGAGTCTAGGATACATCTTAAAATTGCTTGCATGATCCATAACACCTTTCACTTTAACACTCCTTTGTACCTAGCCCAAAAACTGTAACTCTCTGGCGGTTGGGGGTCTTCTAGGAGCTCCAGCACTTTGTTGCTGAAACCACGATAATTCAAAAGAAAGAAAACCTGTAACCTAGCCTTTTCGGGTATTGCCCCGAGAATCTGGAACTACTTGCCTCTGGAAACCAGACTGAATCCATCGACAGTGTCATTCAAAAAGGAAGTGAAAGCACTACTGATGAATGCACTCTGAAATGGAACAGTACCTATTCTGCATTGGTTCCATGTTAGGTTACCTCTTCCATGGTAGGTTACCTCCACCACACATTTGTTGTTCCTCCTTGTATGGACTACCTCGCCCAGATGGGTGCAGCTACTACCTGTTTCATTCCTGTTTGTTTGCTTGTTTGTAACATATTTACTTGTTTTTGCCTGCATATGCTCATGCATATTCTATATGCAGTGGAGTGATATATCCTCTTGTGGTCACGTGTGTCTTGCACATGCTTGTTGTTCGGCCACATGTGTCACTCTCGATTTTGTCCTGATCATTTGTAAAGTGCTCTGATACCCTCTTGGGTCATGTTCACGCTGGTAAAACTCTATAAGTAAAATAAATAAATAAACCCTCTTGGCAACCGGACAACAATCAAGCTGCTTCAAACGAGGGAAGATGCGATAACAAAAAGGGTACCCTTCGAATCAGCCTGGCGGCCGCATTCTGTGTCATTTGGAGTCTATGCATCAAGAAAGCTGGAAGACCCAGATATAAGCTGTTAGTGTAATCCAAATGCGATGTCTCCAACGCATGTACTAAAATCTTTCGGGTCTCTTCTGAAACAAAATGCAATAGCTTCCTGACAGATCTTAACTTCAGAAAGCAGGAAGAGGAAATCGGCTGAATTTGGTACACAAAGGAGAGGTCAGAGTCAAACATAATCCATACATTTATAGCTGAAGTAACCAGTGTCAGTGGACGATTCAATTCAGAGGGCCACCATAGGCTAGATGTAGGGGGAGCCATCAGACTGAAAAAGAGCACCTCAGTTTTGTCTGCGTAAAGTTTCAAAAAGTTGGTGTCAAGCCATTTGGAAATATCTTTTAAACACTCTTTGAAATTGAGAAAAGCTGCATTTGAATGTTCTCTAAATGAAAATACAAGTCACCTGCATACCAAACAACCTTTACTTCCCAGGTCTCAATAAGGGTGGCCAAAGGGGCCAAGTAAGTGTTGAAAAGCAGCCAACTGAGAGCAGAACCCTGTGGCACCCCACAAACCAAATGTTTGGGCTAAGATGAGAATGGATGAAGGAGGACCCGTTGAGATCGATCTTCCAATAAAATGTTGTATCCATGATAGCACAGTGCCCTGCATGCCAAAATGGCTTAATCTATTAAACAAGATAGAATGTGCTACTGTGTTGAATGCTGCTGATAAATCTGGCATCCCTACCATGAGGGAGGCATCACCATCCAGAGCCTCTCTAACAGTCTCAGACACTTTCATGAGAGCAGTTTCCGTGCTATAGCCTGCACGGAAGCCTAATTGAGTGTCATGAAGCAAGTCATTAGCTTCTACAAAGGAAGACAGTAGGCAATAAACCAGCTTTTCTAAGATTTTCTAAGATTTCCGCGGGGTCAGTGAGCAATGAGATGGGTCCGCACTGGGCTTCCTTAGCAGTGGCAATAGGAACGCCCGATTCCATAAAGCAGGAAAATTCCAGATTTCAAGGAGGCATTTCAGATCCTGTTGAGAATAGGATTGACACAGAGGGCCGCTAGTTTCAGAAAGTGAGGGGGACAGGGATCATCTAGAGAGCCAGAATTAGATTTCAATAACTCCTCAAGCGAGTTCTTTTCAGAAATTAGGCAACATTTTGATAGAACAGATACTGGGCTATCAGACATTTTTATAGGTCCAGCTGAGCAAACTTCTGATGAAAACGCTGAGTATACTTTTTGAATTTTCTCATCGAAGAAATCACTGAGCACTTTTATTCACTTCCGGTGAGGTAAAAGATTTTACAATATTAAAAATGTCTTTGGACGAGTTAACAGTATTCTCAATACACAACAAGAAATGCTCTCATCATTTGCCATGTAAGTTTGCGGAATTTTTTAAAGGTCGCCTTATAGGCGTGTTTTGCTACAAGATCAGAGGACCTTCTCCATCTATGCTCCACCCGCTCACAAAGGATTTTCTCTGCTCTAAGGTCGGTGGAGAACTAGGAAGCAGGTGGCTTAGATATGATAGCTGTTACTGTTTTTGAAGGAGGGAGCAAGTCTAGCGCCTTAGAGATCCATTGTTTGACAGGTGTGACGTCACAGTTGGCATTGCTTGTAAATGAAGTAGATTGAAACGAAGGCTCAAATAACTACTTCATGACATTTCAACAGTTCCTCCTCCTTTAGGATTCTGTACTTGTTTATGGCTCTTATATATTAGACAAATCAAACTTTGTAAGCTATTCAGATAGTGGTGGTCATAGTATAAGACTATGAAAAGCGAGGGCTGTAGATTTGTGCCAATTTATATTTTTTTATGCAAAGTATACTAACAGCATGCACTTACGCATCAGCTTAAGGTGTTGTTATATTCTGTATAGTTGTATTATTATGTAACCTTTAATCCTGTCTCTTTAACTGCATGCAACATGTTATGTTTCTTTACACATTCTATATTCTGAACAGAGCTTTGCTCATGCAGCATTCTGCACTGTTTGTCTGTTTTAACCTGGATACTTCTGTACTAGGATATGATGTTGTGCTGTTAAATAAACTACAAGAAAAACAAGCTTTTCCTGGATTATTACAGGTGTACAGTCAAAATACGGTCAACTTCATCAAAACGTCTAATTTAATCCGAATTATGTAGCTACTAAGGAGCAGAGAAGTAGGCAGCAGACACGATGGATCAGCAGTCCTGTGATTGATGGTTCATCAGGCATGTGCAGAATAAAGCAGTTCTTATTTCTAAAGTGCATTATTAATTCAGCTGTCATTCTTAAAGCATTTATTAAAAAATCGAATTCTTCAAAATTACTTTTCAATCTAGATGCGAAGCACTCTCCACAGATCTAGTTATCTCAGCCGTTGAGGATTTTGGTTTACGCCAAATTTCAGTCCTTCATATTAAAGCGCCATGCACTGTTTACATTACACACGGAAAAAATATGTTTATTGATGTGGTGTTTAGAGCAGTCGCCGCAGGGCTCTTTTTAAGCATTTCAAGACCTCTCGAATTAACCTTCCAAATTACGAGCAGAGAACTAAATTCTTTTGAGTGAAAGCAGGTTAAAAAGAATCCGGGAAAGTGGAACAGACCGGCGCGGGTGCATGAACACTACGGACATGGAGCATTTTTTCAGACAGCAGGACCTGGCAATAGTTAAGAGGGGGTAGTGGACGAAATTACTGACAGTTTATGCACAGCCACAATGATGGAAAATCTGATTATTAGTTTAACATTGTATAATGCACACATGAGGCAGGGCCGTACCCAGGAGTGTATACTTTGGGGGGCACGCCCCCCCCACACTGTCAAGTAGATGTTCTCAGGATGGAGTAGGGGCAAGTTGGATGTGGTAGCTTGCGAAAAAAATGCAGTGAAAACTGTAAGATGCGTGGGACAGACAATGTGAGTTGTCCCATTCTAGTTTCACGGGGGGCTCGCTAGTCAGGGCGACACTCTTGCCGCCTTGCTCGCTGATAAGGCCACCTTAAAAAGCGACCTGATGCAAGCGCGCAGCGAGTGCCCGCAGTGGGCGCGCCAAAGGCATGCCAGAGGCAATCTCGTCCGCGCCCTGACGCGCCCTGACGCGACCAGCGGCCAGTAACTATGCTGCTCTTGACATAAATTTGCCTAACTTACTTAGGTATGCCGCTGAAGAGCTTTTGTTACTTAGAGGTAAAGCTCCCTCATCCTGTACCGTGTGCAATTTTGCATAACATAGTTTAAATTGTGCTAGCTGTGGTTTTATGCTGGGATTTAAACATTCTAATCCGGCCGTCTCCGCATCTAGAGGCAAGGCTCCCTCCAATCGTATAATTTTTCCCCCAATGGCAGCCAAACATCTTCTTCTCTGGAGCATTAACTGACGTTCCCTCCTGAAGAATAAAGCACACATATTTGGCTTTCTGTCCTCAGCGATGCCCGATGCCGTGTTCCTGACTGAAACCTGGCTTTATGACAGCTTAGGCCCAGATGTTGCTAGTGCCCTTCCCTCAGGTTACGTTATCTCCAGAAGTGATCGGGGAATTAAGAAAGGCGGCGGTATCGCTGTAATTTTCAAAGATATCTACTCCTGTAAATTTGAGCCCCTATCCTTTCCAGACTGTGAAGCTGCTTTGTTCAAGCTGGCCGTCTCTCCCCAATGACCTTATCAGGCATGCTTATCTACCGTCCTTCGGAGAACCCTAAGAACTGGCTGTCCACATTTCATGACTTAGTGGCCCTATTTATTATGAAGGCTGCTAATTCTACTATTTTGGGGGACCTTAGCTTTCATTTAGAGGACTCCCTGGATACTGGGAGCTCAACACTTTTAGCTGATCTTGAAGCGCTCAATTTGTTACTACATAATCAGGGGCCTACTCATCCGGCGGGTCATTTGTTGGACCCTATCTTTTCCAACTTGGCATGGGACTGCAGTTTACCTGCACTTCCCCTAGGGTGGTCCGATCACTATGCCATTCCATTCAAGTTCAAGTTCAATCTTTATTATGTTTTGGAACTCCATGGAGGTCCACATAAGAAAAAGAACAAAATACAAAATACCATTCATAATATAAAAAAGACAAATTATAGCACTTACTGCAGTACAAAGTGTCACATTAATACGCATATCATTCATCAAAAAATATCTAAAAAACATTTAAAAAAATTAAAAATGCAGAAACAAAATCTCTCATTAGGAGGGTTATATAGGGCGAACATAAAAGAATTTACATTTACAATACTCATTTGCAAACATATTTGTCTTAACCATTTGCAGCGATAAGGGCGCAGCACTGGGCATATAAAAAGTACATGCGCTCGAACTTGAATAGATTGATGACAAAAATTGCAATTAGCAGAGACTTCATACCATTTAAATAAAAGATTGTTTAGAGGTAACAAGTTCTGTCTCAACAAAAACCAAAATCTCCGAATACCATGTGGTAAGTTCCAAGTGGCGTAAGGTTGCACAAATTTTCTTGCGAATGAATCAGTGGGAAGATTAATACCCTTCTTAGCAAGAATTGAAGTACTGTCTAGTATAAAGCTAAGATCCCAAGTGGCCTCTTTTAAGACAGACTTTAGCTGGGGTGCGGATAAAGAAAAGAGAGAATTCTCTTCCAGCTGCAAGAGCGATACAGCCTTTCTAAAATTATTAACAATTAAGGAGTGTTCTCTTAAACTTCCTAATAGTTCCGTCTTTAAGAGGAACCTCATAGTCCCCTCTTCTCCTCTGGCTATGCTTGCGACCCAACGTACTACAGCTGCCAGGCCCTGGACCCAACTGCTGCGCAACCCAAACTCAAGTCTGCAAGCAGCCACAGAGCAGGCAGAACTAATAGAGGCTACGCTTTTTATCAATTTTCCCTCCACCTTATTTAGAAAATCCCAATGCTTAATGTCAATTAGTTCTAATCCATATAGAAGGGTAGAAGGAACTTTTGCCCTAAAGACCTCCAGTAAATATGAGAAATGCCTTCTTCCCATTGCCGAGTACAATGCACTTAAGCTTCCGCCCTGGGATAAAGCCTTCCGGGCATTGTTATCAGTGTGGGGTTTAGGACTTAAATTGTCACAAATTAATTTTCCTAAAAAGACATAAGTCTTTACTACCTCAAGTTTGTCATCTCCCACCGACCAGGTAAAGTTCGTAAATTTTTGCTTTTTCCGGCCTGAGATGTACATAATTTTGCTCTTAGATGCATTAATTTAAAAAAAATGGGAATCTGCATACTGATGTAGAGCTAGGAGGCGTTTGGCGAGGCCTTTAGGCATAAGATCCATTATTATGATATCATCCGCGTATAACATACATGAAATGTGCTTTCCGCCCAATATAGGTGCTATACCATCACAGGAAGAAAGTGAAGCAGGTAGGTCTGCAATATATAAAGAAAAAAGTAACGGGGCAAGGAGACAGCCCTGCTTAAGGCCATTACAAGAAGGGATGATCTCGGAAAGGCCCGTATCTCCTCCTTGCAAGACCTGACACCACGTGTCTGTATGTAACACCTGGATCATGTCCAACAATTGAGGGGGCATTCCCAAAGCGGAGAGCTTTCTCCACAGCAACGGGCGATCAACCTTGTCGAAGGCTGTGGAGAAATCTATGAACGCCACGTAGACTCTTCCGCCGCGTACCCTTATATATTTATCTGTAATAGTCTGAAGAGCGGAAAGATTATCCAGAGTTCCATGGCCTTTACGAAAGCCTACTTGTTCTAGTGGTAAGATTTGTTTTAATACCACCCAATCGTTGATTAGAGATAAAAGGCATTTAGAAAAAACCTTCCCAATTGCGTCCAAGAGGGCTATTTGACGATAGTTAATGGGTAAATTTCTATCGCCCTTTTTAAACATGGGGACCAGAATACTCCCCTTCCAAGATGGTGGAATGTTTTTTTTGATGCAGCAAAACCTGAAGAGAGGAAATAAAATTTTACTCCAGGTCGCAGGATCTTGTTTCAAAACTGAAATCGGGAGTTCATCAGGTCCCATAGCTCCTGATGGGCGCATCTCCCTAATAGCCGATTCTATGGATAATTCTGAGGGGGATTCAATTGTGGAGTTACTATCTTCCCCAATTCCCCTAAGGTCCACTTGCAGATCATTCTTAGCGTACAGACTTAAAATGAAGTTGACCCAGGTTTGTTCTGGAATAGGGATTGGAAGAGGGCGCACTCTTGAGCCGCACCCCTCCCCAATAAGAGTCCAGAATTGCCTAACGTTCCCTTGAGCAGCAGCTTCCCGCAGATCAATCCATAACAAGTCCTCTTTTTCCTTTTTCCTTTTTTTCTTTATCCTGCTTCTCCTTCTTTTGAGGAGAGATATTTTCTGAGATCTTTCTACTGCTGTACTTATGTATTTTTTCCCTCACCAATTTGTTTATCTCCTTATTAAGGGAAGCAACTGCTTTAGGGAGGGATTTTTTTTCTTGATTAAATTCGATTTTTTTGCAGCCGAGATGATCTCTTTCATAAAAGCCTCAAAGGAAGACTGTTCTACCCCCTGCCAATTGATTAAATTGGATAAGGTTTTCACAAGGATAGGTTCCAGGCCCTTCATAGCTTTATAATCCCAGAAACATCTCCCTGTTTTTTGAAAGGAGACCACATCCCTATCAAGCACCCAGGTGTCTGAGTTAGGGGGATCTACTAGGAGAGTTAACATAATAACATTATGGTCACTAAGGGTAGATTCTGTGAAGACCAAATCCCTTAAAAGAGAAAAAGTAGGGTAGTCAACAATTATGTAATCCAAAATAGATTTACTATTGGGGGAACTATGTGTGTAGTTTGCGGGAATGTCGGATGGTAGCCTACCATTCACTATAAGCCCCTCCGCACTATATAATTCCTCCAACAGAATTTTACCCCGTTTATTTGTTTTTATATTGTCTGGGAAGAGGGCTTGGGGAATCAACATAACCTCCTCTTTTACTTTATTCCTAAAAAGCTCCAAACTGTAGTTCGAAACTTTACAATTTAAGTCACCTACTAACAGAAAATTAGAGAGGGGGGCTATTTCTTTAATTTGCCTAATAAAGAGAAAAACTTGTTTCAGCAAGTTATTAAAAGAATCACCTGGCGGAATATAGGAATTTATTATCACTAAGGGGTATCTCTCTCCTGTTTTATCTAGATTGCAGAGAGTCACTGCCTGGAAAAGGTTACTGGGGTCTATATGGTGGGAAAAATTCCATTTTATTTTATTGGACAACAAGCAGGCAATTCCCCCTTTAGCATGACCTCTTTTAGAGGGGGCTGCTGCCACCTCTAATACATAATAATCTTTCCCTACAAGCAATTTATCAATACACCAAGTTTCCTGGATGCAGATTATGTTGGCATTCAAAGAAAAAAGATACAATATTTTTTCAGGATTGGTATTGATGCCAGCTGCATTCCAGGAGATAACAGAAAAGACACTGCTAAAGGTGAGAAAACAATTTTGGGTTGTCTGTCACCTTGGATGACAAAGCACCAGGTAACCAGTTCCATTGCTGATCATTTTCAGTTATACCCCTATTTATTGTTATTGGGGGGGGGGGGATAACATGAGTAACTATCCTTTTAGTTTTTGAGACACGAATCTTTAAGTCATCAAAAGATTGAGAAGAGCCAGCTTGACCCGGGCCCCTATAGTAGTCATTCTCATTATGATTATCAGCACATGCTGCTATAAAGGGAACCACATCAATCCCCCGACTCTGGAACATTTCTGCTTTATTTAATATAAGATTCACTATCAAGTTTGAGTAGAACCTTACCCTGATAAATGACATAGACCCTGTACCTAATATTGTTACTAAATCAATATCACTTGATTTGATTAAATTTAAGCCCTCAATGTCTTTACAACATTTCAGCAAAAAAGATCTATTCAGTACCAAATCAAGGTCAAATAATGGGACAAAGTCCAAGATCAATGAGTCAGTACGGGATTCCAACATCTTATAAGCAGAATTTTGACCAGGGACTACCCTTTCTGCCCGTATATGGAAAGAAGGGGCAGTAGGGTTAAGAGAGGGGGATGCCACAGGGACAGGAATTCTTGCGTCCACCACTGGGGGGCGGGCCATGAGCCTTTCTTTTTCTGCACCCTGTTCTCTCAAACTTAGGTTAGAACAACTAATAATAGTTTCATCTGTATTAGATGAAGGCCCCAAGGATTCAGATGGCAACCTAATAGAATCATGCCTCAGAGATCCAGTATCTATCTCAACCTTAGCGGGGGAGGAATAAAAGGAAACTTTGGAATTCTCAAATAGAATTTGTCTCTGCCTCCTCTTTTTAAATCTGCGGAGAGACTTCCTCTTTTTTTTTCCTTTATGCTTTCCTTGTTTTTCCACTTTTTCCTCCAATTCCGGCCCCTTGAAATCTGGATCAAAGATAGGGAATAGTGCCTTCTCGGCAGTGGCATCATCCAATACAACACTATTTTCCTCTAAAGCAATACCTGGAACTAAATCACTTATACAATTATAAGCAGACGTTTTAAGTGTAGGACATAGATCCTTCAGTACAGGTACAGCACGTATATTCTCAGTTAACAAACAAGGTGGATTAGCCGAAATTGTTTGAGGCAGTGTTGTGGTGGGGGGGTCTAAACCACAACTCCTTTCAGTGGTTTTTGACAATAAAGCCTTTAAAATTTGGGTAACAGAATACAGTACGCAATCTGAGCTACCCACAAATTTGTTCAATAGCGTTAGAATTGAGGACAGCAAATGTTCCATGGAAATCAAGAATTCAGATATAGGTTTCTCTGATAATCTTAGACTAGGATCATTATTAACCTCAATCCCCGTTATATTAAGCATTGTACTTTTTGACATGCTTGTCTGGAAGGAAAGGTCTTGGGAATTAGGAGAGGGGGTACTACTATAAAGATGGAGTCCAGAAGGGGTAGCACCTATTGGGGTATTTACCAAATCTAGCAGTGCCCTAGGTTCATCAACCAGATAACGTTCGCATAACACTGGATCGATATCCAGGGGCTGAGAGTCTTCATTAGTATCCTCCCTTGACTTAGAGAGGAATGGAGTGCCATTATGCAAGGCATTTACAGATGTTAAAAGAGCCTTGGTATATTGGAATTTATCTGGCTTAGGGGCTGAACAATTGTCATTCACAGCAAATATCAAAGGAGTAGATAAGACACCCACAGTAGAGTGAGGACTTAAATTAAACTTTCCCAAATCCTCCTCCTTTGAAGATTGAAAGGGCGAAGAAATACGAGATGGTACTAAGGAGACCCCCTTATGGGCGACAGTATTTTCCAGTGGTGCCTTATCCCCCGATTTCTCCCAAAGCTGAAAAATCTGATTTTGGCCCTTCAACTGGATTGTTGAAACATTCTTATTTCGAAGGGGGTTAGATCTGGTCTTAGCTGTTGATATCCCCCCCAACAATCTCCCAGATCTAAGCTTTTTTGCGGTCATATTGCGGGCAATATCTAATTGTGACGATAAAACTATATACCGTGTCAGTGAACAGGGTTAAAAATATATGCGACAAATACTAACAAATCGCTAAGCTAATGAGGCGAGTATACTGTGTCACTAAAAAAGCAGCAGCAGCCAAGGTCTATACAGGATGAATGGGTTACAGACTGGAATAGTAACAAATCATCAGATATTAATAAGTGGGGCCAGCCCAGCCTACTTCAGCCACTGAGGGCCACAGAGGGCCCGCTCTTCGTCCGCGCTTCTGTCCGCGCGCGTCCCGCGTTCGCGTTAGATAGCAAGGCTAAGTAGGAGGAGGAGGGGGCGGGAAGAGGCACCAGGTGCGCGCAATAAGCAAGCGCTAGCACCTCTGGGCCTCGCAGTCCCGCTCCCGCAGATGTATTCAAACGCCTCTCTCCCTCCGCAGACAGTCAAAATCCGGTGTGGAGCACACGAGCTCCCAGGTCCCAATAGAGCGCCTCGAGGCGGAGCAGCCTTCAGCCTCTGAACACAGAGCGCAGATCCTTCGTAAGAAGCTGAGAGTCAGTCAAGCAATGCGAGCGGCTCCCGCGGAGCGGGGGCCGCGAGAAGTAAAGAAGCCTTCAGGGAGGGGGCGGGAAGAGGCACCAGGTGCGCGCAATGAGCAAGCGCTAGCACCTCTGGGCCTCGCAGTCCCGCTCCCGCAGATGTATTCAAACGCCTCTCTCCCTCCGCAGACAGTAAAAATCCGGTGTGGAGCACATGAGCTCCCAGGTCCCAATAGAGCGCCTCGAGGCGGAGCAGCCTTCAGCCTCTGAACACAGAGCGCAGATCCTTCGTAAGAAGCTGAGAGTCAGTCAAGCAATGCGAGCGGCCCCCGCGGAGCAGGGGGCCGCGAGAAGTAAAGAAGCCTTCAGGGAGGGGGCGGGAAGAGGCACCAGGTGCGCGCAATGAGCAAGCGCTAGCACCTCTGGGCCTCGCAGTCCCGCTCCCGCAGATGTATTCAAACGCCTCTCTCCCTCCGCAGACAGTCAAAATCCGGTGTGGAGCACACGAGCTCCCAGGTCCCAATAAAGCGCCTCGAGGCGGAGCAGCCTTCAGCCTCTGAACACAGAGCGCAGATCCTTCGTAAGAAGCTGAGAGTCAGTCAAGCAATGCGAGCGGCTCCCGCGGAGCGGGGGCCGCGAGAAGTAAAGAAGCCTTCAGGGAGGGGGCGGGAAGAGGCACCAGGTGCGCGCAATGAGCAAGCGCTAGCACCTCTGGGCCTCGCAGTCCCGCTCCCGCAGATGTATTCAAACGCCTCTCTCCCTCCGCAGACAGTCAAAATCCGGTGTGGAGCACACGAGCTCCCAGGTCCCAGTAGAGCGCCTCGAGGCGGAGCAGCCTTCAGCCTCTGAACACAGAGCGCAGATCCTTCGTAAGAAGCTGAGAGTCAGTCAAGCAATGCGAGCGGCACCCATTCCATTCAAATTGGTCTCCCCGGGGGATATTAGGCCTATCGGCAGTGGTGATCTAGCCAGCAGGAGGCCTTGGAAGAACCTAGACCTAGACTCCCCTAACAATCTTCTAATGGTAAATCCTCCGGATATTAACCTACCCTGCTGTTCCCTAAATCTTGCGGTATCCCATTGGCTAGTCAAGTCCATTGATACCTGTCTGCCTTTGGCATTAAAAGAAAGTTTACTCACCATCCTCCTGCCCCATGGTTCAATAATGAGTTAAAGACCATGAAATCAAAGTGCAAGCACTTGGAAAGAAGATGGGGTAAGACCTATTCCTCGAGCGGCAAGTCTGATTATAAGGCCGCCTTAAATAAGTATCATCTGGCCTGTAAGGCGGCGAAAATATCCTTTGTCTCAAACGCTATTACCAACTCAGTGAACCGCCCACAAACTTTATTCTCCATGGTCAAGAAGCTGGCAGGATCGGACACTGCTCCCTTGCCACCAGCCCTGGATGCCACCCAATGCAATGATATTGCAAATTATTTTATCACTAAGGTTGAAACTATATATAGCTCTTTAAAAACCTCCAACCTTGCGAATAAAGGGAGCCCCCCAGCCCTAGATAGCAAGCGGGAGTGATCATTCCTTAGCAGTCAAGATCCCCACATGGTCTCCTTTTGATGAGGGATCTTTTCTGGACTGCCTAGCCAGGGTAAAATCTGACTCTCCCTTAGACCCTCTCCCTGCAAATATCTCGCAACAGCTTTCTCGAGAGGCCCTTGGTATCCTTAAAGCGCTTCTAAATGCATCTTTACAAGAATCATGCGTTCCCTTAGACTGGAAGCGCGCAATGTTGGTTCCTTTGTTGAAAAAGCATGGAGCGGACCCTACGGTTATGTCAAACTTCCGCCCAATCTCATTGCTGCCGGTCCTTTCTAAAGTTCTGGAAAAGCACTTCAGCTGTCAGCGCGCAGCCCACATAGAAAGTTCGGGCTTTCTACACTCGTCCCAATCTGGATTCAGAACTCATTTTTCTACAGAAACCACTTTGTTGGGGGTCACGGAGAAGTTGCGCTTCTGCCTGGATAGAGGGGAGACTACGGCGCTCATTTTATTAGATCTGAGCGCCGCATTTGACACAGTGTCACATTCCATCCTTTTAAAGTCTCTCCAGTAGGCAGGAGTTGTAGGACCCGCGTTAACTTGGCTGTCCTCCTTTTTCAGTAACCGTACATTCCAGGTTTTCTCTTTTAAATCCTCATCTACCATCAGGCCATCTGCGTACGGAGTCCCCCAGGGGTCCACTCTGAGCCCTGTGCTGTTTAACATCTACGTGAGACCCCTGGCATCTATTGTGGAGGAGGCAGGTTTATCCCTCTCCTTGTACGCCGATGACATGCAAATTATTTTTTCTTTGTCTTCTACTAAGGAAGGCTCTTTCTCCTCTCTTCAGGTTGGCTTATGGCGTGTGTCGGAGTGGATCTGTGCTAATTTGCTGAAACTAAATGGAGAGAAGACCGAGGTGGTCATTTTAGGCAAACATGAGCACCTTTGGGGGTCCCAACACTGGCCACTGGAAATGGGCACTCTTCCTCAACCGGTTACCCAAGTCCGTAACCTGGGGTTTATTATTGACAACAACCTCTCAATGCGGCAACAGGCGGTCAGCGTTGCCTTCACCTGTTTTACCATTCTAAGATTGTCGCGGAAGATCATCTGGATGCTTCCAGACCCCACAAAACGAACGGTAGTCCAGGCGCTTGTCACCTCGCGCCTGGACTACGGGGACGTTCTGTACCTGGGGGGAAACCAGGAGGTGTTGAAGAAACTCCAGGTCCAGAATTCCGCAGCCCGCCTTCTATGCCATATCCCAAGGAGATCTTCCATCTCTCCTGTTTTGTGGGATTTACACTGGCTCCGCATTGAGAGTCGCATTAAATTTAAAACCCTATGCCTTGTTTTTAAAATCAAACAAGGGTTTGCCCCTCTTTACCTTCAGGAGATTTTCCAGCCTTATGTCCCTGTCCGGCCCCTACGCTCAGCCACCCAAGGTAATTCGGTAACACCGAGTTGTAGATTATCTAGAATGGGTGGGCGTTCCTACGCATTTCTCGGCCCCAGATTATGGAATTCACTTCCCTGGTCTATGAAACAGGAACATGTTTATTTTAAGTTTCGGCGAGATCTTAAAACCTGGCTTTTTTTTTCAGTGATTAGCTATCCAGTTATTCAGTTGCAGGAGTCGAACTGCCTGAGCAAGGTAACCCTGTCTAGGGTAGCTGTGCGCATTATACATTTATTAAATAATAATAATATGCTGTTCGTCCACGAGGTGAAAGTGGGAGACAAATATAACATTTTAAAGCATTTTAGTCAAAACTGCACCTACTGTAAAGACTCGTACATGCGGAGTACAAGGGGGCATATTATCAAGGACCGGTGTTAAAATTATCGCCGTTTTATCGGCTGGAAACTGCCGATAAAACGGCGATAATGGGCTTGATAACATGCCCTTGTTAATTCCCATAGAAGCCCTTGTTAACATCAGAACATGGGCTTCTATGGGAATTAACATTAATTAAAACGGCGATAATTTTAACACCGGTCCTTGATAATATGCCCCAAGATTCCCTCATGGAATCTGTTAGAACAGGAATTTACGGTGTTGCACATATAGCACATTGGGCTAGTACACTGGAGTCAAATTTAACCAGAATTTGAAGTCAACTTGCATGGAAGTTGGTATAGACTTCTGTCATACGTATTGGCATATAGAAAATTACACAGCTCATTGGAGCAGTCAAAATAGTTATAGTTGGATCAATTCAGAAACAACTTTACATTTGGAGCATCCCCCAAAATAGGTGAATTGAGAATTCTTTAAGGCACAATTTTAAGTGCAATGGGTCAGTAACACTGATGAAAACTCAAAATGTAAACATAACGTCATAGGTTCAAGGTTTCAGTTAGTAGGTACGTCAAGGAATATAAGCAAAATATAATTCAAATGGAGTATTGTAAGCAATTTTCTCAAAAAACCTCAATACACACTGGTTATGGTTTAATATCAAGCCCTGAGTTCAACAAATGAAATGTTTGGATGTAGTACATATTGGTGTCAATACACACTGGTTATGGTTTAACAGCAAGCCCTGAGTTCAACAAATGAAATGTTTGGATGTAGTACACATTAGTGCCAGCTATCCACTGACGCTTAGTGACCACCAATATGTCTGTAAAAAAAATCAGTCTCAACAATAATACCAGTCCTCAAACAGCAACATAAATCTGTGCCTTTCAACAACTATCGCTATTTTTTCGAAAAAGGGGTTATTTTTCAATAAATTAGAGCCTCATCAGTCCCCAAAAGCTCACCCACTGCACAAATATAAAAATGAAATGCCTAAGTCCTGGTGCAAAATAGCCACAAACCTGACAGAACCATTATTTGTTTGTTCTCACTTTTTAGCCTTCCTCATTCATCTTTCCTTGTAAGAAGTGCATACCAAACTGATAAACAAACCCAGAACAATCTTCTAAATAGCTGGACTAAAGATTCAACAGAGGGAGATAGTTTAAGGATGGTACTGAAAACAGAAAATGTTTTAATCCAAAATGCTAGAAAATTGGAAGGGGCTGTGAAAAAATGGCCCTTTTTATTTGGTTACCTCCATTTTTCCTGAAATATATTGTGGGTTATAAGACTCTCCACACTGTCGCATTTCGCTTCAGTGCCCAGTGTGTGTGCTCAGACCCTCACAACATGTTGAAATTGGCTATGCCCTTAATGGTTTATTTACTTTTTCTATATCTATAAGGTCATAGTATAACATGTGGGAATACACCTATGGCACTGGAAGTTGAATGTCACCTGTAGACAGCAGAACATATTATGCATAGTTTTAGGCCTACTGCAGTTGCCAGACTGCTGCAATGTAAAACCTGCATTGAGGCATAATAAAATAATCTTTTTGATAAGTAAAAACCCCTCGTTTAATTATGTAAGCATTGTCACCCACAAGGAAGGGTGCATAGTATTCAAAAGTGGGACATGTAGAAATGAATATTACCGTGTCCTAAAAGATACAATGCCAAAAAAACTATTTTCACTGTGGCATGTCTAGCTTCAAAGAAATTCAACAACTATTTTAATAGATATTAAAAATCCAATGGTGAAGTCCGTTTTTTGATAAATAGGGAAGGTAACTTTTAGAAAGTTTCCATTTACTTGCCTTAACTGTCAGAAGGCTAATGTGCATAAGCCAAAGCCTGTGCTCAAGCCTGGGAAAAGGTACAACATAGGTGTTAAATGCCTCCAAGAAACAAGCAGTAGGCTGACCTGAACGGGCAGATATGACTCTTCTGAGCTCAACTGAATATGCCAGTGTGCATCATGGTGACACCAAGTATCAAATCCAGCGTACAGATCTGTTGAGCCACATGCAATATTTTGGGCACACTGGACAGGGAGAGAACAGGATGTCAAGACAATTCCTGTGTATCGCTTGTTTTGTTGCTGAAGGTCTCAGCTTATGCCCTACCAGATTTCTGTCTCTGGGTTTGTTGTGGGTACAGTGCCTGCCTCAAACTGGATTTTAGTGTTCGATGTGGAGGGGCACTTTGATTACCATAGTAACGCCCCACTCACACCTCCACCTCAGAGCCAAATTTAGTATAGTCCAGGACACCATTTTGGATTTGCCCTGACACATTGCATTTTGAGCCTGTTTGCAGTAAAGCAAACAGAAACAACTGCAAAAGTAGGTAGGCCAGGGCTTGGGTAGCTTTACTCCATTGGTCAAAGAGGAACTACGTATGTCTTGCATTGTCACACAAAGACAGGCTGCTGAACCCTACCAAGCTGGACCTTCGCCCAGCCTTCCTCAGAACACTGCTGGACCTGCGAAAGGATTCCACACGGACCAAATTTGCTGCACTTGGCATGTGTGATCTGTGAGAAGGACCTGACAGGGTTGGACCTCCTTCCACTTGAAATCCAAGGACAGTAGGATCTCCAAGGATCATAGGGCTGATTCCCTAGGTGGGTCCAGGAACACAAAAGGTTGAAGGGGACAATCCTGTGAAGAATTCCATTGACCAGTGGCACCGGACCTGCGCTAGACTTTAAAGAGGCCTTCTGCCTGGCACTCTGAGAGTCTCTAAGTGCTCCCGCTGAGGTCTTGGGAGCCTTAGAAGTATACTTCTTTGGTTGTGTGGGCACCAAAAGAAGACTGTGAACTTTTTAATAAGTTTTGCTCCAGAGCTTCAAGGATATGGACTGCAAAAGGTATCCTTCTGGCAGTTCCACAGCATCAGATTGAGTTTCAGGTTTGTCCCACACAGAGGAGAATTTTTCCTCTGAAAAATGACAAAGTCCTTTTTCAGATTGGAACTTTTTTGATCTTCTCTACTTCCAGGCTCTAGTAGGGACAATCTGCCTGTTATATCTGACACGTTCTCCATCGTGCTTGGCCACAAATTGCACTTAGGTCCTGGTCTACCGTGGGCATTGGTTCTTTGCCCTATTTGACCCTCTATTTTCACTGAGATCATTGAAAATTCATATCTCTGGTATTGGATTTTTGTCATTTGCTTATTATGATTTTCCTATATTTATAAATTGGAGTAGGAGTTTTCGACTTTTAAACAGTTTTCGTATTTCTAAATGCTTTACGCATTTTCTCTAAGTTGAGCCTGTGTGCTCTGTAACAGAGCTACCAGGGACTGAGCTCAAGATTACATTACTGAAACCTTTGATTAGACCTAACAAGTTAGTGACTTCATTCCTTGTGGTGGACTACCATACACACCAATTAATAATTCACTTTACCACACTGCTGATCTTTCATATTGTGTGGTGTAAATACTCGTGCCCCAGATTGCACAGATTGTGTGAGGGGAAAGCAGGATACATTTTCTCCAGGAATGTACTGGCAAAGGAGGTTCTCCACCTGAGAATATTATACAAAATCATAACTTACAAGCAGGGTGATTCCAGCCCTAAACTTCTTAATACTAAATTGTAATAATAACGTGTCTTTTAAATAGCAGATAGAGCAACAGTTTTACACATTCAAATGATTGTAAATTACACATATTATTATTATTCAATTAATTGTAACCAGTGTATATACCTTGAAAGGATAACAGGCTGAGTTAGCCTAGCTAGCGATTCAAACTCATAAGAGATCTTGCAAAACTTCAGGTGTCTCAAGAAAGGTCACTACAGGTATTGTCTGAATACAATACAATATGATTGATTGAGAAAAAACTAGCATAGACGTTGTCCCTCTGAAATTTGTTAAAATTATTTTACTTTATACTTGTTTCTCTATATCCATCTCCCTCATGTGTTTCTCCTTGTGGTTCTCTCACTCAATCTTCACTGATTTTTCCCCTTATGTTCATCCTTTACCAAGATATTCTCAGAATATTTTTCATCTTTTTATCTTACTTCACTTACCATGTTTCACTTTCCACCTTAATAATTGGGTGTAAAAAGTGCAAGTTCAGCACCTGGCTCACCACAGGCAGCAGCAGGTGGTTTAGGGTCCTGTTCTGCTGTGAATACAAAAGAAAGCAGAGACCCTTAAGGCAGGTACCATCCAATGATACCTAAGGCACAGGAGCTCATATATTTGCATGACATTGCTGCTTATATGAGCCCATATCCTCAAGGGATGGTCGGGGGTATTCGGATTATTCCCCATTAATAATGTTACGAAATGGAACAAAAATGTACATTTTCTCTCTTTATTCTTCAAATATATGGGCATCTCTGTTCTACAGTAGGAATGTGTGCAGGGCAAGCTGAATGAATGAAAGTGCTGCAAGACCTTGATAACAGCAGACTGTGTGCTACACAAATGTCAACAACATAACATCATGTATGCGCCAATCAGGAAATACGTGCACTCTACAGAAGCACAGAGTGCGTTGTGTGTTCCACTGGGCCAAATAGTTTCTTCTTTGCCTCTGTGTAATTCAGGAAGAAATCCTAAATAATAAGTGTTTGTGCTTGTCCAGAGGGAAGGTAGATATAGTACGTCAAAATAATAACGTACGACTTGGAGGTCTTAAAAAGATGTCAGGGTGAGTGTGAAACTGACTATGATAAACCAACCAATTAAAGGTGTATTTTGTTTCAAAGAACCATGACTTGTTGGAAAACACAATTTCTATTATGAAACAGGAAAAATCAAAAGTACTGAAAAGTTCTGAAAAATGGCACAGTGATTACAAACTATGGCCCACATGCATCAAGCATTTTTGCAGTCGCAGACGGTGCGATTCCTTAAAATCGGCCGTTTGCGAATGCAAAAGTGCTTGTTGGGATGCATCATGCCATTTTAGAAGTCGCATCTTTTTTACGATTTCTAAAATTGCATTAGCATTTAAGAAATCGCAATTGTGCGATTTCTTAAATGCTATGCATCATTATAGAAAAATATGCGTTTTTTTAAATTGGAAGTGCAAATTACCACGAAGTTCAACTTCGTGGTAAATTGCGAAATTGATTAAATATGCACAAAAATGCATTTTTTAAACTGTAAAGTTACACACACACATGTCCTTAGGACATGTGTGTATGTAACTTATGCTGAAAAGTACATTTCAGGGGTGCATGGGGGGGTCCTTTGGACCCCCCCCTGCACCCATGAAATTTTCTAAGTGCCACTCGCAATTTCCATTGACTCCTATGGGCCTTTTGGCCCATAGGAATCAATGGGAATTGCGAAAATTATGTTAAGAAATCGGTATTTCTTTGGGATTCGGTAAAAAATGCGATTTTTACCGAATCCCACAAGAATACCGAAAATATTGATGCATATCATTTTGCATTTCTTAATTTGCGATTCCTTATTTTTCGCAAATTAAGAAATGCAAAAAGACACAATGATGCATGTGGGCCTAAATTACACAAACACGTCTGCAGATGAAAGGGCCTGCAGGCCGACTGAACAGAGAAAATATTCCCTTACTTACAGGCCCCTTATCCCATTTGACAGATAGCTCTGCTTCACCTTTCAAAAATAAAAAGAAACTAACCCACTGTCTCGTTCCTTGTCCAAAACTTGGTGACTGAAAAAGTGCTTCTGCATCTGGAGTGCTCTTTACAATAATTATCATTCACCATGGGCCAATGCTTGCTTGTAATTCAAGCACAAGGCACACAGCCGAACACTGCGCTCTCTCCACATGCCGGCATGCCAGTTCTCAACATGTACCGAGTCCCACTCAACAGGGATGTGCACAACGCTCTCATTTTCCCAGTGCCAGCACGCATGTTAGACATGCGTAGGCAAGCCCGCTCAAGGAATCCAAAAAGGTAAGCATGCTTTTAAAATGCTGCAGTAGACGGTTGTAATAAACACAGAGCCAGCTTCAACCTTTTAATTGGATGTTTAGATAACTTGTGGGTGGGAGGGGGAAGGCAGGGGAGCTGAAAACAGCCTGCATGTCTACGGGATACCAGGAAAAAGACTAATTTTCAAGTCAGCCAGCCAGTACTGTTCTTTAAATAACAGAAAACTTAAACTGTTTAGGGGGGCCACAATCACATTAAGAGGGGCCCGGCGCCTGAAGGCCTCCCGTGGCTACGGCCCTGCATTGAGGTGCAATAGTTTCTCTTTCAACTCTCTTTTTTGGACTGCCCTCGAGAGAGACAGCCTTGTGAAAAGTAATTTTCTCACAGCAGGAAATACTGAGGCTGACTCCAATCTGAAGCACCCATAACATGGACACAATGAAGTGTGAAACCTCAGCACCTGGCTCTGTGATCCTTCTTGTTTCAGTAACCACTGATATACTGAAGACAGGGCTGACCTAGAAATTTCCTCATCTTGAAACGCAGAAACTGCTTTACCAGCCTCACCCCTGACAGCTACTAAATGACAGTACTCATGAAAAGCCTAATCTGAATCTCTTTGCTGAACTAAAGGCCTCATGGAACGTTTAAAGGTAACCCGGTGATGCCCTCCTCACCACAGTGGCCGAGTCTGTTCCCTCCATCCACAGGAATCCAGGAAATATGCTTCCACTGTCTGCAGGGCCGGACTGACTACCTGGCAGTTTGGAATGCTGCCAAGCTGGGTGTTGATTTGACTGAGGTGGGGGCTGATTTCGTTTACGGAGACCTGCTTGTGCTTCGAAATAATTAAAGCAAAACGAATTTTGTTTAGCACACGCAGGTCTCCATGAATTAAATCAGCCCTCAGCTCAGCAGCATTCCAAACTGTCCGGTAGCCAGTCCGGCCCTGACTGTCTGGTAAGATATCTTCAACCCCATCCTGTGCCATGATAAACGAGGGGCATTCAAATGGACCCCAATTTACTTTGGCAATATATTGAGACAATCATTAGGATTAAAGATCAGAAAACATCCACTCTAACATATACATAATCTCCTTCCTGATATTTGCATTAGAAGTCTGCTTTATGTAACCTGTGTATTCTCTAATGTTGCTTTGACAATGAGGTTACTGCTTCAGGCAAGTGCAACACAGAGCTGTTGATATTTCCCTATATAAGCTTACAGCCATTACTTTACTCTTCTAACCCATGAATCTATCAGCAATCCATGCTGAAGTGAGGGTCTGTCAGTGGCCTAGCAGTAGACAGGCTGGTTGCCTGATTCTATGGCCTATCCAAAGTTCTTAGGAGATATAGGGCCAGATGTATCAACATTGTATTTTGCGAGTCCTTAATAGCGAATTTTACCGATTCACTATTATGGCCTCGCAAAATGCAATGTATGTAGGTTTCGCAAATAAAATTGCGATTCATACGCATTCCTTATTTGTGACTCGCAAATTGTTAGTCACAAATAAGGAATGGCTTCCAATTCATTCGATTGAATGGGAATTGCATGCACAATTTGCGAGTACCCAATAGCCACTCGCAAATTGTGCATGCAATTTCAAGGGTGCCAAATAAAAACCCTGTTGAACCCCTGAAATATGCATTTGTGCTTGTGCACATGTGGCGCACATACATAGCTTAAGGGCCTGTATGTATGCCACATGGCACCTAGAAAAATGCAAAAAAGTGTTTTTTTCTTTTCTCAAATTACCACCAACTTGAAGTTGGTGGTAATTTGTGATTTCTTAAACCCAGATGGCAATTTTTTTTTTTGCTTCCTGCATTCCATTTCCGGAATCGCAAATTGTGATTCCTTAAATGCGTTCGCAAAATAGGTCATTGCAAAAATTGCGAGTCCCTATTTTGCGAATGCCTTTTGAGATGATACATCCCAAAAGGCTTTTTAATGTTCGCAAACGAGCAAATTCGCAGAAATGCTTGATACATCTGGCGCATAGTTTTGCATTCTCAGAGTGCATTCTATCTCACAAATCTACTTTATTGTCCTAAAACCCGGCATTAAAATACTGCCTAAAATAAAGTGCTTCAACACCTCGTCAGGGGTAGCAAGAGCTATTACAATTACAACAATGTCCTTTCATTTATGAGAAAAAAATACCAACTCTCAGTGCTTGTGCTAAAAGTTCTAAGGGAGTTAGCAATAAAGTAAGGGAAGGTCAGATTTCAGCATTAAATCACCATTCTACTGAAGACAAAGGAAATGAAAATGGAAATGAAAAAAAAATATCTATTGCTCTTGCCCAGTAAATCATTCACTTTCTTGAGGTTTGTTTATCCAGAAATTTAGAATTCGGGTTTGTTTGTTTTTCTGAAGGAGTAAATGTCAAAAAAACTCCTTTGTCACGATAAGACATGCAGTAGAGCTGAGACATGCTACTATTTTTCTCCTGTTAGAAAAAGCTGAGATTGTTGAAAATTAAGAGTTGGTAAAATAAAAAATGCAAAATAAAATGACATGATTTTGACCAAACTAGGGGGCTTATTTACAAGCCCCTTACGCTGCCGGCATGTCACTGTTCCCATATTAAAACTGGTGCACTGTGGTCATTTAAGATGGTCATTAAACCAAGAGTAGGTGTTAAAAGCCACAGCAAACAGTATTTGTTTTTGCACTACCATAAGCAGATCAGTGTGAATAGGAATCAGCTCTGTATTTACTACAACGTTCCACCTGGTGGTAATTGACCTTGAAAAATAAGGCTCTAGCAGTAAATGTACACAATGGGTGTGAAACCAATTTGCACATGTTAGCTGTCCTCAATAAATGCTCAGGTAATAATAGGTTGCAAAATCACAGTTGATATTCAGCAAATGTTATTGGTGCGTTGGTATTTATTCATCCTACATTATTTATTGGGTTTAAATAACCCAATTGAAGATTAAAATAAATCTCCTGATGATTTAATGCAATGCACTATTTCAGTCTCCTCAATAAAGTTAATTAAACAGTTACGTATGTTCAAGACATAATAAAAAAACTCTAAGGGCCCTACAGCATATGAACTGAATTGATTCAAATGCTATCTTCAGCAGCTTTGGCCCTGATTACGATGTTGAGGGTACTTGCATGTGCCAGACACGTTTCGGTCTAGAACCGCCCGACAATAGATCAGCAGTTCTGCCCCACAATTTGGAAGCAGCCGCCAATAGAGCATGCGGAAACATCCTTTTTATTATGGCAGCTTGTGTGACGGGTGTAAATGTCCCGCAGCACAAGTTGCCATAGTGAAATGGATGTTTGCAGGCCCCTCAAGGTGTTTTCTAAATGGTGCAGGGATTGCCTGGGGACCACAATAGGTGCCCCGCAGGGCCCCTGCAAGGGCCCCCAAAATCATTTTCTTACAGTCTTTCCATGTTGGAAAAGCTGACATGAAAAGGCTGTTAGAAAATAACATCATTATCCCGACTGCAGAGCCTCCACCATTAGGTGATTGTGGTGTCTTTCCGATGCACCAATGAGCTCCTTGCAGGGCCAGACTGGCTACCGGGCAGTTTGGAATGCTGCTGAGCTGGGGGCTGATTTCATTCATGGAGACCTGCGTGTGCTAAACGAAATTCGTTTTGCTTTAATTATTTCAAAGCACACGCAGGTCTCCATGAACAAATGTCCCATTTTGTAGGCCTACATTTGGGGTATGTAGACAATTTCGGAGTGGAGGTGGTAAAATGCACACAATAAACATAAGCTAATAACGGAAAGACTATTTTCCCTAAAACTACATATTATATGCCTACAGGAAACCCACCTTTCTAACACTCAAACCTGGTTTCTGGAGAACCTGGATTAGTAAGTCTAGTGTATTGCTAGTTTTGCTTCTGCTTAGAGGAAAATTGCCCTCCTGGTGCAGGATAAGAAAGGAGCTGCCATAGGGCATATTATCGGACTTGAGTGGTTGATGGCTTATTGCCACTATCTCCAATGAGAATGCTTGATTCACTGTATGTCTAATCTATGCCCCAAATGAGGGTGACCCAACTGTCTTTTAATTGTTTGCTGGATGAATTCCACCAATATCCCAAGCCTCTGATAATGTGTGGTGACTTTAATGTCTCTCTTCATTCTGGGATAGACTCTCCATGTAGTGGGACACTGAGTTTGGCTGTAGAGGGGAGGGGGTGCATCTCTGCTTCCCATATCCCCTTTTCATGGACTGATATGTTTCTCGCTAGGCATACTTTTTTACTGCGTCTTAATAGCCAGGTGAGTCTGAGACTATTATTAGATCACAATTCCCTATCTCTGGTATCCGAGCTGAACGATCTTCTCAAACTTATAGGCTTTGTGCTTTGACCTTTGATTGGATACTTCTTCTCAATGACGAATATATTAATTTTATGACTAATCACTTGAAGGATTATCTAGAGATGAGCATTGATTCAGCTTCCACTGTCATTGTATCAGATGCACTCAAAACGTTTTTAGGGGGCACACTTTGAAAAATGCATCATACTAGCATAAGGAATTTAGCATGGTGGAGGTCCGAATTGACTCTTCTCTTGGTTCAATTGAACACAGCATATCGCCGTGCATAATCAGGCAAGACTAGTGGCGATTCACATCGCTGTCATAACAACTTGCAACCTCTGAAGCTGCTCTTAGGAAAAGGTTGTGGGTTAGAGCTTTGTCCAGGTTAAAAAATAACAAGAAGATGGGGCAATTATTCTCCTTTAATTCTAAGGCTAGAGCAAGCACTAATGTCATTCAGAAAATCATTACTGACAAAGGTGAGCAGGTCACTGACCAGGAATACATTAGGGAAGAATTCCATCATTTTTTCCAAATTCTCTGTCGTGAGGTCTGTGTTGCTCCTACTGACATGATAAATCAGTTTATTGAGATGTATCACCATGGGAAACGGATCCGATTACAGCATTTTCTAGACAAATAAGTGACATAACTTGAAGTCAAGACAGCTGTGAATCAGTTGGCTAATGGCAAAGCCTCTGGTTCGGACCAAATCCCTATTGAATTTTACTTGGCTTTCTAGCATGATTTAACATCAGTTCTTCATGATCTTTTTAACTCGTTTTACTCTTTGGGTCGGGTGCCAAGTCCTTGGACTGAGACTAATATCGTAATCTTTCTCAAAAAGGGAACAATCCCACGCAATGTTGCTCTTATCACCCGATCTCATTGATTAATGCTGACTCCAAGATCTGTACCCGAATCCTGGCCAACAGACTTCAGTAATTTCTAATCTGGTTGATGTGAGTCAACAAGGCTTTGCACCTGGACGTGACACAACTGCACATGTCAACACAGCAATAACTGCTTTGGCGGTTGCTTCAGCAGATGGGGCCCCGGTTGGAAGGATGATGCTTGATGCCGAAAAGTCATTTGACCATTCTACTGGCCGATCCTGTAGGCAACCATGGGCACTTCAGAGTCCAGTCAATGGTTTATATCTCAAGCTCAGCAACTTTATGAAGGGTTCTCTGCTCCGGTATTCTTTTGTACCCCATAGCAATCACCAGAGGCACTTGACAGGGGTGTTCTCTCTCACCTCAGGTTTTTGCTCTCTGTATCCAGCCTTACATTCAAGCTCTCAAACTGGCAGAGGTGCTTTGTTTTCTGCTCATACATCTCCAGGATCTCAAATTACTCACATATGCAGATGACATGGCTATTTTAACTCCTACTCTGACTGCTGCCCTATCCCAGTGGAATTGCTAGGCAGTGAATTCAGCTCAGTTTCTGGATGTAAGCTAAATGTCAACTTAGGTCTTGATGAATGTCTCTGCTTCTGCCCAAGAAAAGCACTGGGTACAGTCTGCAACATCCCTGTTGTGATCCACTCACCTGAACTCCAGGCGATGAAGTGACGTGATTCTTCAAATCTTTCTCAGGACTAGCAGCAGTAGCATCCACTGATACTGCACCACTGGCGTTTGTCCCCAAAGCAAAAGAGGTTGGAAGCATAGAAAAGAGAGAGATGATGAAGGTCCTATGAATAATTCTCTGCACCACTGGGTGGTGGAAGGACTGCTGTCCGTAGGGCTCAATGTTCACAGGATCACTGGGTATATCAGGGTTCAATATTCACAAGAGCATCGGGTGTACCAGTGAATGAGAAACACCCCTAGCGGAATGCCTAACAGTACCTTACAGTATCCAGTATTATAGTCTTTATGCTCCCAGACACACCATATGTTTTTCCTGGAATCATAAATGCTATGGCCAGGGAACAACCTTTCACTTCAGGGGTAGATCTCAAGAGAAATATTCTGTTGCTTCACAGTAACCTTGGCAATACTGACCATCTGTCCAGTTTACATTAGAGGTCATCATACATTTTGAGTACATACATATTACATCATATGTCTTACAGGTATACAAGGGTGAGATTAATGGATCACACATTTAAGTTCTAGGCAAGGCCAATGTCCAATAAAGGTATGCACTGCAAAGTACATAAACAACAAAGCCAGAAATGCCAATATGCAATTGGCAATGTCTTTGTCTTCAGTTACCACAAAGTCCTTAGCGCACCATTACATTTTTAAAATCACCCAAGTTCTCCTCAAGTCTTTGCGTAATTAGAAAGTTTTTATGCTCGTTGTTAAGCATACGTGATACACAGTGCCAAAATACCTGATTAAAGTGTCCATTCCATGTTTCTTTAGCCCTGCCAAATACAATGCTTCAGGTATTAGACAAACTCATTTCAGGATGGTGATCAGCATCACCGCACTGAAATGCGCTTTTATTAAAAGAGCTAGTGCCTCACATCAGCTTTGAATCCGGAGCGCTATTATCATCACTGATAACATATTACCATGTAGTATTCCTTATAGTAAATAAGTGTTTAGATGACACTGATTATAGTTGAGTAAAAATGTATTTATTGAGATAAATATAAGAGAGTAAATTATTAGCATGCAGCTCACTGAAGTTTCAGTGGAAGAATGAATCATAACAATCTCTAACAGTAGAAATGGAATACCTTCCTTACATATGCAACATTCCACAATTACATGGTTACTATTCTGTCTTGCGGTTTCTTAAAGATATATGCCATTACTACACATACCCCTTCTTAATAAACTAAACATATACAAAGATATAAAGAAACTGTAAACAAAATACAAAATAATTAAAAACGGACAAAATCCTCAAACTTCTTTGGAATAACAATCAGAATTCCATGTCTTGTATGTTTATCTAACACAACACTCTTTTCCAAACTTAGGGCCAGATGTAGGTAAATCCTTTTTTCCGACTCTTAAATACCGACTCATACCGAATCAATATTTCAGAATCGGAAAACGGGATGTAGGTAAAAAATCGGTAAAAATTACTGATTCGGTATCCATCGGAATTCCAAATCGGTATTTACTGATTCGGTATTTACCGAATCGGTAAATACCGATTCTGAAATATTTATTTATTTTATTTATTTTTAGCATTTATTAAGCGCGAACAATTGCTCGCAGGCGTCTCGGCGCTATACTATTGATACTCTCCTGAATGATCTTATAGATTTTTTTTCAGAGGTTAAATAACCAAGTCTTCAGTTTCTTCCTAAAGGACATGAGATTTGGGCTGGATCTTATAGTTTGCGGGAGTGTATTCCACAGTCTTGGGGCGGCAACTAGGAAACGTCTGTCTCCCCAGTTGACCAGCCTAGTCCGTGGCACTACCAAGTCATTCTGTCCTGCTGATCGTAGCGTTCGAGTGGGAATGTATGGGACAAGATGGTTGCACAAAAATTGAGGCGCTTGATGGTGTAGTGACTTGTAGACGATGCATAACGTCTTGAATTTAATTCTATTCCTAACAGGGAGCCAGTGGAGACTCCTTAAAGACTCAGCTATTGGCTTGAATTTAGGGATGTTGAGGAGAAGTCTAGCTGCTGCATTTTGGATTGTCTGCATTTTCTTGATAATCCTGACTTGGGCATTAGCGAACAAGCCATTGCAGTAATCCAATGCTGATAGAACCATAGCGCTGACCAATGTCTTTCCTACATTTTTGGGAAGAAAAGGAAGAATCTTCCTGACCAGTCGTAACTTATAGAAGGCAGTGGAAGCTGTCTGATTGGCGTGAGCCATGAAATTTAGATTGTCATCAAAGATGACACCCAAATTTCTAACTTTCGTGACTGGTTTGGGTGCAGCTCCAAAGGAAGGTGGCCACCAAGTTGGGGACCAGCTAGGGCTGAGATGGCCAAAAGTGACCACCTCGGTTTTATCGGAATTAAGTTTCAAACAGTTCGCTGACATCCATTTTCCAATGGCCAGCATACCTGTTTTGAAACTTTCCGCCACTGTTTCCCCATCATTTCCGACAGCCAGTATCAGCTGTGTATCATCCGCATATGAGGTAAGGTTCATCCCATGCGCTTTGATGGTTTTTGCGAGGTCCGACACATATATAATAAATAGTGTCGGACTAAGGGATGAACCTTGAGGTACCCCACATGGCAGTGATAACTCAACAGATTCAAATTTGCCCAGTATAACTGCCTGAGATCTCTCCGCCAGAAAAGATGCCAGTAGATCTTTTGCTAGGCCTTGCACGCCCATCTTTTCGACACGGTTGACTAAGATCTTATGGTCAACCGTGTCGAAAGCAGCCGATAAATCTAGAAGCACCAATAGTGCTGTGCCACCTTGGTCTCTAATTAATCGGATATCGTCTGCCGCTTTAATAAGCGCTGTTTCCGTTCCATAAAACTTGCGGAATCCGAATTGTGTTTCGTCGAGTAGGTGATATTGCTCGATGAATTCCGCAAGTTGAGTATTCATGGCTTTTTCGACTATCTTAGCAAAGAAGGGTAAGTTCGCGATGGGCCTATAATTTTTAAGTTCTGCTTTATCTAAGCCGGGTTTTTTCAGGAGGGGTTTAAGTAAGGTCTTTTTTAACTGATTAGGGAAGATGCCTGTACGGAACATTAGATTGGTTATTTGAGTAATAACTGGAATGACAGTGTCTATTAGTGAACGGAGGGTATTTAAAGGACAGGGATCCAGAGCTGATCCAGATTTGATAGTTTTAATTATATCCTGGATTTGATCTTCAGTGACCTCTGTAAAGCAAGAAAAATTATTGCTTGGAGATGGTATATTTATTTTTTCAGTGCATTGGTTATCACCCAGATTGAATGCTGAAAATATGTCGTTCACCTTGGTGAAAAAGAAGGATGCCAGTGAATCACAGAAATCTTGTGAGCAAGGGGGGTTAAGGTCTGGGACACATCCCGCGAGATGTTTAGTTATTTCAAAGAGCTTTTTATTCGAATTTTTGCCGCTTTCGATTTGCTCAGTGTAGTACTTCTTTTTTGTCTCTGTGATCAAGAGTTTATATTGGGTTAACAATTCCTTATACACTATCCTATTTTCCTTATCATACTTTTTCCTCCAGTTTCTCTCTTTGTTTCTGCATTGCTGTTTTAGTTTTTTTAGCTCCTCGGTGTACCATGGTGCTGAAGGGGAGCTTCTATTCCTGGACATTATTTTTTCTGGTACCAATTTATTAGCCGCCTGGCCCACCCATGTATGGTATTGCTCAATAGCAGTTTCTGGGTCAGTAGCCCATATGGGTGTTGAATTATGTAACGCCTCCTTGAAACAGGGAATGTTGATGTCTTTCCAGACCTTGAACAATTCTCGTTTAGGGGAGGATGTTGTGGCGGTAGATGTTTTATTAATTTGTATTGTTGCCAGTACCAGGTGGTGGTCGGTCCAAGTCATTGGCAAGACATCGGTCACTAGAATATTTTCCAAATTAGTAAAGATACCATCTAGGGTATGGCCTGCAGTATGAGTAGGTCCTTTCACCAACTGCGATAGACCAAAGACCTCCATTTCGGACTGCAGAGATGTAGTATCCTTATCTTCACTACAGTCCAAATGGAAATTGAAATCACCTAACAGTGTTACTGATTTATCGGTAACTGAAGTTTCTAGAATGGTGAGAATTTCTGTGAGGAATTCCGACCGGGTTTCTGGTCTTCTATATAATAGTACGCCTTTAAAGTTATATGAGGGGGACAAATAGATATCAAATTGAAGCGCCTCGCATGTCTTAGAAGGAATTGCAGTAGTACGAATTTTAAAGGAGTCACGGGCAATTATAGCAATGCCACCGCCTCTTTTACCGGTTCTGTCTAGTCTATAGCATTTGAATCCTTGTGGAACAGCTATTACAAGGTCTGGGTCGGAAGCTTTATCCAACCAAGTTTCCGTCAAGAACATTATATCTATGTTCCTGTCTGTGAGTACATCGGCTATTTCTTGTCTATGTTTGGCTAATGAGCGCACATTAATGAGGGCTATGGTGAACATTAACTTTGTCTGGTTAGAATTATCACTACCTGCCCTTTTATTTAATAGAGGGATGGACGTTTGACAGTGTTTACAGTCCAATGCCGTTTTAGATGATATGGAGTCAGATGATATGGAATCAGGACTATACCTTGTGCATTTTTCCATAGGTTGTGGGCGGAGGTCAATCAGCGCAGTGCGCGGGTATGATGTGAGGCATACAGGAACAGTCTGACCAGGGGGGGTGGCCCTAGGCCCGTGTCCGGCGCGGACGGGTGCAGACGGGCTTGCCTTTGGCGCGCCTTTGGCGCGCCACCGGCGCGCCCGCTGCGCCCGCCCGCTGCGCGGACGGAATGGCCTCAACATTTTATGTTCTGTAGAGGAGGGTGGGAGGCGTCCTTCCACTGGACCGCCAACCCTTCCTCCCTCCAAGATGGCGCCTTTCCCCGCGATGATAGCCCCTATTCGGCCACGCCGGGAGGATAAGGTGAGCAGAATGTGCCTCGGTGCAATGTAATCTTGCACACGAGAGCGCGGTGATATATTGCTAATTAAAAGCGTTACTGTTTAAAATAATTAAAATTTTTAAAAATGCCGCTTTCGTCACCTACAAAGAACAGAAGGTAGAACCCCCGGCTTTCCGCCTCAGGGGAGAGTAATCTAGTACACAGTGTTAAGGTCTGACCTGCCTAAGTACCCTGGAGGGCGGGAGGCGTCCTGCCACTGGACCGCCAACCCTTCCTCCCTCCAAGATGGCGCCTTTCCCCGCGATGATAGCCCCTATTCGGCCACGCCGGGAGGATAAGGTGAGCAGAATGTGCCTTCGGTGCAATGTAATCTTGCACATGAGAGCGCGGTGATATATTGCTAATTAAAAGCGTTACTGTTTAAAATAATTACAATTTTTAAAAATGCCGCTTTCGTCACCTACAAAGAACAGAAGGTAGAACCCCCGGCTTTCCGCCTCAGGGGAGAGTAATCTAGTACACAGTGTTAAGGTCTGACCTGCTTAAGTACCCTGGAGGGCGGGAGGCGTCCTGCCACTGGACCGCCAACCCTTCCTCCCTCCAAGATGGCGCCTTTCCCCGCGATGATAGCCCCTATTCGGCCACGCCGGGAGGATAAGGTGAGCAGAATGTGCCTCGGTGCAATGTAATCTTGCACACGAGAGCGCGGTGATATATTGCTAATTAAAAGCGTTACTGTTTAAAATAATTACAATTTTTAAAAATGCCGCTTTCGTCACCTACAAAGAACAGAAGGTAGAACCCCCGGCTTTCTGCCTCAGGGGAGAGTAATCTAGTACACAGTGTTAAGGTCTGACCTGCTTAAGTACCCTGGAGGGTGGGAGGCATCCTGCCACTGGACCGCCAACCCTTCCTCCCTCCAAGATGGCGCCTTTCCCCGCGATGATAGCCCCTATTCGGCCAAGCCGGGAGGATAAGGTGAGCAGAATGTGCCTCGGTGCAATGTAATCTTGCACACGAGAGCGCGGTGATATATTGCTAATTAAAAGCGTTACTGTTTAAAATAATTACAATTTTTAAAAATGCCGCTTTCGTCACCTACAAAGAACAGAAGGTAGAACCCCCGGCTTTCCGCCTCAGGGGAGAGTAATCTAGTACACAGTGTTAAGGTCTGACCTGCCTAAGTACCCTGGAGGGCGGGAGGCGTCCTGCCACTGGACCGCCAACCCTTCCTCCCTCCAAGATGGCGCCTTTCCCCGCGATGATAGCCCCTATTCGGCCACGCCGGGAGGATAAGGTGAGCAGAATGTGCCTCGGTGCAATGTAATCTTGCACACGAGAGCGCGGTGATATATTGCTAATTAAAAGCGTTACTGTTTAAAATAATTACAATTTTTAAAAATGCCGCTTTCGTCACCTACAAAGAACAGAAGGTAGAACCCCCGGCTTTCCGCCTCAGGGGAGAGTAATCTAGTACCCATTCATTCCTGTGGACCTTCTGGCCCATAGTAATGAATATGATTTACCCATTCAGTATTTACCGAATTGGTAAATACTGAATCGGGAATTTGAAAAAAATGACATGTGCGCCTATAAACCAAACAGGAACACCCACCACACCCCACAACAAAGGTACAGAGGAACCAACCAATCAGAATCAAGCACCCCTCCCCAGTACCTGGGAGTGGCCACACCCATGCAGGTTCTGATCATCAGAATGGAGTCCCAGGATGGCCAGAAGGATGCAGCAGAGCGCAGGAGGAAAATAAAATTCAGCCCAGCAGAACTGCAGCTGCTTGTTGAAGATGTGGTGAAGCACTACACCCAAATTTTCAGAAAACAGTCTCTGCATGTTGCAGAGTCTGTGAAACGTAATACATGGCTTAACATCCAGACAAAGGTCAATGCCATTCGGGTGATGCACAGGGAGATTGATGACCTCAAGAAAAGATGGTACGACCTGCGCATCATCACAAAGAAGAAAATTGCTGCCCAAAGAAAGGAAGCTGCAGTCACAGGTGGGGGAAAACCAGAGCTCCCAGACTAACAGAGCTTGAGGAGCTTGTGGAATCCACCCTGGAGCCAGACAGCATCCATGGAATTGGGGACACAGAGAGCTCTGCCAGAGCTGCAAAGAAGCAAGGTAAGATGCATGGGCAGTAATCCCCACCCATTACCCTGTCCCCCTTCCCCACTGTGTGTGTAAGCATGACACTCCAGAACAGGTTTTACCGAAGGCCAGCAATGCATCATGGGAGACGTAGTCATAGGTACATACATCCAATGCATACAACATAGAATCCAGCAAGGCTTGCCACACACAACTTCGAGCAGCTGATGTACACTAGACAATTGTGTGATATAAATGTAATTTAATAATGACACGCAGGTGAACGACACCACTGACCCAATGTCCATATCTTTTCCCCAGAGAGTCCTCATGCAGTACAGCACCAGAAAGGGAGGAGAGGGCACCAGCATATAAAAGGAGGGAAAAGAAAAAAGAAAGTGCAGGTCACAGCGCTGTCGAGAAAGAGAACACCACATCCCAGGTAGCCTCAACACCTGAGCGAGCCACAACACCACAGCCTCAGTCACCTCTGCTGTTTGGGACACATGAGTTGGAACCAGCAGCACTTTCCCCAACACCAAAAACACAGTCATCAGAGCAGGGAAGGGCAAGGAGGCTTGATGTGCCCCCTCTGAGGATCCTGCAAACCTCAGATGAGGAAGACGAGGAGGGTGAAATGCAGAGAAATCCACCTGTGGCTGACAAGGCAAGGCAGCAGAGTACTGCAGGCGCGGTGCAGGCCAGTGTCCTTGGCCGAAGGGCACGGGAGAGAGGAGAAGGCCAGGAAGGAGAGGGGGTCTTCTGTGGACTGGAGGCCACCATGGTAAAGGTGCAGCGCCTGCAGGCTAAGGCAAATCTGGCAGTGCACAGGCAGGTGCACAGCATCAATTGCAAAGTATCAAACATTGACCATGGAATTGGCAACATGGCTGGGAGCTTGGAGACAATTGCAAAGGGGATGACAGACATCACACAGTACATGAGTGCTGTGTGTGACAAATTGGATAGAGACCACTCAGAGAGCCCCAGTGTATGGGGCAGCAGTCTAAAGCCCTGAACCGCTTTGCAACAGCAACCTCACTGCTATACCGGCGTTCTGTAGCAATGCAGGATGCAATTGTGCACTGCTGCACTGATTTAACAAGGGGGATGGGGAGAGTCACCTCTGCCATGGAGCAGATGCTCATGAACCAGGAAGGCACTGCTGGTGACACATGTGTGGATGATACAGAAGGGTCCACAAGCAGGAGTGGCTCCAGCACTCCTGTCCCTGAGATGCGTAGGAGCGTCAGGCGCAACATATCTGACCCAGGCACCACCGAAAATGTTGACACCCAGCCTCGTGCATCCCGCACTGTAGTGCGTGGGCGCAAACGTTAAAATTGCCCTCACCACACAGGACAAGTTACAGTGAGGTGAACTGTGACCACGCAGTCATGGACACAGACTTTGTAGGACAATGATGTTGAATCTGTTACATGCTGTAGTGACAATTAAACTACATACTTCACATACTACACCTGTCTGTTTCTCATTAATTACTTAGTAATATCGACGTGTGATTTCTGCCCGTCTCAATCTCCCATCTGTTGCTGCTGCTCCTGTTGCATGGGGCTCTGCCTGTTCTTGGTCATCATCAATATCCTCGTGATGTGTTAGCTCCACCTCTGTGCCTTCTTTGGTGGCAAAATTGTGCAACATGGCACAGGTCGCTATCATCTTGCAGCACAGGATGGGGGTGTAATGGCGTGCACCTCCACTCTTGTGGAGGCAGTGGAACCTGCTCTTGAGGAGTCCAAATGTGCGCTCCACTACGTTGCGAGTAGACCTGTGAGCCACATTATAACGCCTCTCACTCCTGGTAGTTGGATTGAGGTAGGGTGTGAGCACAAAGGAACGCAGGGCATATGCACTATCGCCTAGGTGGTAAAGAGAGGTCCTTTAGTTACATACTCATGAAACATACATCTGCCATGACTATCAGGGTGTGTCACAGTTATTTACCAAGCAGGTATCCATCCCCAAACTCTCCAGCAACAAGGCGTGTGTATATCCCACTATTCTGCAAAATGTAGGAGTCGTGGGTGCTCCCAGGAAATTTGGCCACAATGTCTGTAATGATGTTGCCAGCATTGCATATCACCTGCACATTGATGGAGTGCGTTAACTTACGGTTCCTGTAGATGTGTTCAGTGGCTGTAGGGGGAAAGAGTGGAATGTGGGTGCCATCTATGCAGCCTATCATGTGAGGGAAGTGTGCCAGTTGATAGAAATCAGTTTTTGTTTTGGCAAGTTCGGCAGGTGTGTCAGGGAACCGGATGTAATGTTCCATTCTCTGCGTCATGGCTTCAAGGAACTTGCAGAAAAAACAGGACAGGCAGCTCTGGGACACACCACCAACTGCAGCAATCACACTCTGGTAGCTCCCAGAGGCAAGCAGGTGTAGGCTACACAGCACCTGCAGATGGGGTGGGATAGCGTGCGGCCTTGGTGTTGGGTGATCCAGGTTTGGGTGGAGGTCACTAATCAAGTCCAGGATGGTTCTGGGGTGTAACCTGTACCTCTGCAGTATCTCTGGCTCAGTCAGTTGTAATAGGGTGATCCTCTGCCTGTAAACCTGCTCCTCCCTTCTCCATACCCTCTCTCCTTCTGCCTGTAGCCGTAGCCGCCTCGCAATCACATAGAATGCCGCCATTCTGGTCAAACTGTTGCATTTTGGGCCCTTTTTTATAGCCTTCACCTGGTTACCACCTGCTTTCAATCCATGGTAAATACCGACTCTTAAATACAGAACGTGGAGAAATTCTGTATTTTTTTACTTTCCTACATCTCGATGGACCTTTTTTTACCATGTCTTAATTACCGATTCGGTAAATAAGAACTCGGTAAATAAGGATTTGGTAAATACCGATTCGGAATTATACCGACTCTTATTTACCGAATCGGATACTTTTTGGCACCTACATCTCAAATTCCAAATACCGGTCGGTAATGGCCGAAATTACCAAATTTCGGCCGTTACTGACTGGTATTTGGCTACCTACAGCTGGCCCTTACTTCATTCTGCATATTTGAATCTCCTATAGGTTGTTGGTCACAGGACGCAAACTGTCATAATTCATTTTCCCCGAGATTGACAACACTCCCTTCACAGATAGAGGAGTCCAAACCTTCACTCATTTGCATGCAGTGCAACTCCAAAGAAACAGGATTTTGTGTTTGGCTTCGTGTTAAGTTTTGTGTTTGTGTTTGGTTTGGGTTTTGTATTAAAAGCTCTCCAGCCCCATCCCCATTCCCAAACTGAGATAAAACATCTAACCACCAATAATTTGTTTTCCAAAACACACGTATCTCCACTTTTTCACCTATTGGCAGTATGGTGCCTCAAGAAATTTTAACATTTGAAAAACTTGTCCTGCAGGACCTCTCCATTTTGGAGAAACGCCATTCCTTCATCCCCTATAACATATCGTTGGATGAGAAAAGAGCCATACTCAGCCTCAAATCGAACTCTGCACTTAATATTACGTCTGCAGATAAAGGTGGTGGAATTGTTTTGCAAAGTCTTGACACATATAAGACAGAAATTCTTCGACAACTTAACAATCCTGCACACTATGTTAAACTTCCAAAAAATCCGATTATCAAGATACAGAATCTGATACAGTTGGTCACCAAGGAAGGGCTAGACTCTGGTTTCCTTAGTAAAAAAGAATATATTTTTCTTAATGCTAAATCCCCACGCACCCCGGTTATTTACACGCTACCGAAGGTGCATAAGAACACTGAACATTCCCCCGGCCGGCCCATCGTGTCAGGGTGCGAATCAGTGTTAGAACCTTTGGGTCTCTTTGTGGATTATTTCATTAGGGATTTTGTGCCTGCTACCCAATGTTACATATGGGACAGTATGCACATGATCAATCTGATAGAGGAATGTCCTTTTGACTCCACGTCCAGTGTACTTTGTACTCTGGACGTGGAGTCATTATATACTAATATACCACAAAATGACTCAATGCTGGTTATTCAAGATATTCTGAACAGACGTCCCAGACCCCATCGCATACCTACCATGTTCATTTTACAACTCCTCAAAATTTGTCTATCTAAGAATTATTTCTTGTTTGATGGTCAATATTATGGGGGCTGTTTTTGCCCCCAACTTGGCTGTATTATACATGGACAGCCTTGAATGTGGACGCATTTTGGCCCCGTCAAATCCCTTCCATAGCGGTATAGCCCTATGGAAGCGGTATATTGACGATATTTTTTTATGATCTGGAACGACTTTGATGACCTGTTACCCCAATTTTTACATTGGCTTAACAGCAACTGTAGTGGTCTCACTTACACCCTAACCACAAGCCATTCCAGCATTCCCTTCCTAGACCTCAATATACAGGATAAAGAGGGCTTACTAATCACCAGCCTCTATAGGAAGCCCACGGAGCGTAATACCTTGTTAAGCTACAAGAGCAACCATCCCAGAGCGCTCCGTGATTCCCTCCCTTATTCACAATTTCTAAGGTTGAGAAGAAATTGCTACCTTAAAGATGATTACTTTAAGGAAGCACAATTACTTAGCGTCAAACTTAGCGCTAGAGGTTATCCACGTGGACTCGTAAAAACCTCACTTAAAAGAGCGTGGTTTTGCCCCAGGGAAGTGTTGTTAGAACCCAAACCCAAAAAAGCACAGAACCGGCTGGTCTGTGTTACCACTTTCTCACCAGCATCTAATTCACTTACTAAGAGTATCAAAAAACACTGGCCAGTGTTGAATGCAGGCGAACTCCAACTAGACAAACCCTTTTTTGCCTTCAAGAAATCTAAGAATTTGAGAGACCATTTGGTGCGCCCAGCATTACCTGCTCCTGAACAAATGGCTACAATTGACACGCTCTAGGGTCTCCCGAGACTAACTGGACATGTGAAATGTGGCAACTGTTCTATGTGTGACAGTACTATAGAACGCAAGGAATTCACGCACAATGATATCAAGCATGCGCGCAGAGAATTTTCTAATTGTAACAGTACAAATGCCATCTATGCCATTGTCTGTCCTTGTTCTATGATTTATATAGGGCAGACAACTCAGAAAGCACGCACAAGAATGTGCCAACATAGGAGCAGAATACGCTGCAGGACTCCCAATGCTCCTCTTGTGCATCAGTTCACGGAACTGTCACACACTGAAATGGACTTCAAATGGAACATCATTTCTGTGATTAAACTCCCCAGTCGTGGAGGCAACTTACAGCAGCTATTAAACAAGGAGGAACTGCGTTGGATACTCAAGACACAGAGTCTGCATACTGGCCTGAATCGCACCGAGGATTGGACCTCTTTGATCTAGGCCCCAGCGTTGTCCTGCTTAATGGAACTTTTCTATGACCTTTGTTGTAACTGGACTACTTACTTTTGCATAGAAGTACATGACTCTGACTGGTCCATTTCTAATTATTTATTATTTCTTTACCACAATTTTCACCCCTTCAGGCTCACTGTAAATTGTTTTTTTCATATCTGAAAATTTTCGCCCAGTATGACATTGCCTTAATGTTGCTTTGCTTATTGCATACATGTCACTGTGTGTTTGTGCACTGCGGTATTTTGAAATACACTCCTTTGATTCTCAGAGCGATTACGCTCTCGCATTTGTATGCTCTAATCTATATAGCGAACCCTCTGGCCCCATCACACTCAAGAGGGCCGCCGCATACGCCCTCACTATTCATGCCCAACCCAAAATGGCCGACGCTTTCTGTCGTGTCCCCATTGGTCATCTGCCTCCATGTGATCGCGAATGACTTCCTTATTATCGTTACATTTTGCCGAGTACGAGTCGTGTAGATTCCTCACGCCTTGCAAGGACCCCCATTGTGGACCTGTAATTGTTATCGTCAGGTAATCCTATGCAGATGCGCAGCATGTCCAAGGCTCCTGACACAATCTTTTCGAGCCCGCCCGCATTAATGATTCATGTTTACTTCCCCTTCCCACAGATCATCCAACAAGGGCATTGTTCCTGCCGGTAAGCTCACTCAGTAGAGCACTAAACTTTTCACTGTGCACCTGACTATTGACACCCCAGCTTACCCTCTCCCCTTTCCTCACAGACCACTTTAAAAATTTCCTTGGCCCCACTTATTGGTAAGTTTTTTTTCCCACAATTACGACAACTTACTTAAGGGCTACTAGACCGGGTTTAATGGTCTTTTTCCTCCCTCCTCAGACTATTGCTTAATATTGCATTCCGCGCTGAACTCCTTTCAGCTCCATTCCACCGGTAAGCCCCTTTGCCACCGTCCCTCGAGTCCAATCTCGCACAGTCTCTCACTCCTGCACTCCTCCACCTTGGCTAGTTTTTTTGACACAGACCACAAAATCTGTATGCTCGCACCACAGCGTTCCGCTTCACCACCTTTTTAACCCGCCAGTCTGAGCCATTTTTGGATGTTGCGTCAGCCTAAATGTACCCACTTCGCTCCTACAACTCCTAGCTCACTGCATGTATCTAGTATGCATCACACTCCGTCGCCGACGACACCTTGGCATGGTATGAGTCTTGCACTGTATACGTAGTTTTGATAAGGGTCTGATTAACTGACATGTTTTTATCTTTTTATGTCTTCCCTTTTTCCCTCTTATTTTCCTTGTTATTGTATGGCATATTTATTCCCACGCAGTGGGTACAACTCTGAGTGTTATTTCTTTAGGCAATTATTCTCTGTCCTGAGGATGAACCGATATTTTGTATGGTTCGAAACGTCGTCGACCTAAATGCACTAAATGCATAGCTGACAAAAATTGTTCATGCATATGTGTATATTGTGGATTATCTGTTTTATGATTTATGATATTCAGATGACCCGATTTTGCCTACTATTTTCCCCTTCTGTTTGTGTCCCCCCAGTGTGTTAGTCGGACATCTGCTGGTGTCCCACGTTTATCACACTCTGTGTTTTATTTCCTCGTGATAATTTTCATCAAGATAATAAATTGTCCGGCTGGACATTACTTGGAATAATATAGTTCTATTTAGTCTATATTTATTCTTTGAAAATCTCTTTTCTGTCTAAGGACCACTGTCTTTGAAAATAAGTACCTACCCAAGGTCCTTAGCATATTGCGCCCTGGGTTCCCTTGTCTTGTTTAAATAACCACACAAGGCAGGTCAAAGGAACCAATAAGGAGGAGAAGCAAATCAATGGAAGATCAAGAGATACGCCTCACCAGACTGAGTTGAGATTTGCAGGGGTATAGATCTTGAACAATCCATCTTCATCTCTATTGCAGGGCACCAGAAAGTCGAAAGATGTTCATAAACATTGGGGTCCAAGGAAGAAAAAACAATTGCGGCCTACTTATGCCTTGGTCTTGAGGCAAGACATACAATGGAATCAGAATATTCTGTGATGAATCAGGGCTCCTTGGGTTTACTCAGAATTTCCAAGATGGGAAAGGGAATCAGGAGGACACACAATCAGAGCCAAAGCATGTCCTTGGGTTTGTCATAGCCACCAGAATGTGGCCAGTAACCCAGCTTCACACTCTTGACAGAGGTCACCAACCAAGGGTCAACATAGGACAAATGTCAGAAAAGTTAATTGAGATGTTTAGCAGCTACATCTTATTCACAAAGGTGGATGGTTGTAAGAAACTCAAGCAATTCTCAATGGAGTTTGTAATATTAAAGTACCAGGCTGAGTACCATGCTGAGGCACCAGGTGAAAGCGCAGTATTTTTCCTTGCTAAGAAGCCACGTATTTTCAACCTAACCTGGTTTAGAATTAATGAAGATCACAATGAAAAAGGGGGGATGGGGGCAAGATGTCCGCAGCTGGACTGTAGCGAGCAATCGCGTCCACTTCCTCTCCCTCCTAGGAAGATGTTGGAGTATTGAATAGGATGCTGTGCACCCCCGATGGGCTTGAAAGTTGGATGCAAGCGGGCCTAAAGGAGTACAGAGCATTCAAGCGGCAGATATCCCCGTTCAGCTTGGGTCTCCGCGTGCTAAAATTTAGTTTGAACAGATTGATCGCCATTCTCTCCCGCACAATCCTGGCCTTTAAGATGCTCCAATGGCCCCACAAGCAAGAGAAGGAGAAGGAGCAGCCGTAATCAATCGCAGCAAAACCCGTTGCAGAAAATACAACAAAGAAGGACCCAACGGCTACAGGTCCAGTGCAGCGGTCCCTCGGAGCAGTGCGGAAAACGATAATCCCCGCTTCGAAGGAAAAGATGGAGCCGCGGGGGAAAATAATAAATCGGGGCAGCACGGAGGAGGTACGGGATGCATCGCTGCAGAAGCCCGGGAAAGAGGGCAACAAGCAGAAAAACAAGGATTTCACAATGAGGCAACCTACCCTGGCTGAAGCCTTCAACCCAAAGCCCGCAGAGCAGCCGGATGTCAACGCGACTGGGGCCATCCTCGAGGACGCTGCGGGCAAGGTTGCTAGGCAACGCCCAGGCTCGAATTCAGGCTCAGCGGCGGGAGATCCCGCGGTAAGGCAGGCAAACGGTGAGGCGATGATCAATGCAAAGAAAAGAGGACCCGGTGGGATTGAGGTGCCACTGAATATCGCAGATGCTGGCAATGCAGGCAATACTGACATGCTGACGTTGGTGGAGGCCGGATTGAATACTCTGCACCGAAAAGTGAGTACATGGGGGAGCGATATTAGCTTGGCAGACAAGAAGGACATGTTAAACGATATTTTTCATGAGGGCCCGGAAAGAGGGGGTGGAGGTTCACCAGAAGGGGACTGCTTTTTTTCGCTGAACGAAGACTCAGAGTCTGTACAAACCAGCGAAGTGAGCTCTGGGGAAGAGTCAGACACAGGGTCTAGCATCTCTGGCAATAAGAGTACTCAGAAAAAACGAAGATCCAAAACAAGGAGGCACGGCCAGGGGTCCCCAGCAGGAATGGATAAAAGGCTACTTTGGGATTATTCCGCCACCTCACAAGTATATCAGGACAAAAACAACCTACCACTCACACCAGGGGAGGCTCCTGCTAATATCCCAGTTCAGCATGCTTCACTAGATTGTTTAATACCCTCAAACAGATGCAGGGGGAAGCAAGAGCAGAAAGCTGCAGAGCTAGACAAGCTACAAAAAAAATCCAGAACACACTAAGGAAAGTGAATAAACTCTATGACGAAGTGGCTGACAGAGTGACACAGGTTGAGGAGAGAACGGGAAAGCTGGAAGACGACATAGGTAGCTGGCAGTCCTTTAAAACAACGCAGGAGAAACTGGCAGAGGACATTCAGTGGAAACTGGAGGATTTTGAAAACCGCCAGAGGCGGAACAATGTTAGACTGTTGGGTGTGGCAGAGGAGGCGGAGGGGCAGGATGCCAGACTATTTGTGATTAACCTGTTAAAGTGAGCATTTCCTGATGCTCACTGGCAATGGGAGAATGAGGTGCAAAGAGCACATAGGTTCCCATTTACGATGAAGAAAGAACAGGGAGGGGGAGCTGGCCAGGGGAGCATGCCCAGGGCAATACTGGTGAACGTAGGGAACTATGTGCTCAGACAGGAAATCATTGACAAGGCGAGGCCAGACTCCAAACGATCATTTAATGGCACCACCTTCTTTGCCAGACCCGATTTCTGCCACGTCACGGTGGAAAGCAGGTGGAAGCTCAGGCAGCTAATCACACACTTCCATGCCCTAGGGTCAGAGGCTTACCTTCTGTTCCCTGGTAGGCTTAAGGTAATTACAAAAGGAAAAGTAAGGATGTTCTTCTCAGAAATTAAGGCACAGCAATTTATGGAGGAGTTAAAGAGCCAGAAGGGCGGCTAAGCGTGTTAGTCCTGCTCACACGACAAGGTAACCCACCACTTCAGTTGGTTGTGTAAATAAGGCCCTTCACTTTAAATGCTGTGGGTGGGTGGTCATGATGCACAATGGGGGTAGCACAGCAGGTATCACAGTGTTAGGGATGAGAGGGATGCAATAGCTGCAATTCAAAAGCAGTCCCTGTAAGTAGGTGGGGGTGTGGGCTCAGGGTGGGGCAGGAGGGGTTGGGAGAGGCAAGGGGTCGCCTTCAAGGGGGGGTGAAAGGTATATACAAGGTTGGATCACACAGCACAGCACAGGACAGCACAGTATGGTACAGACTGGATATGTATTGGTATATATTTGGCTGGCATTAGGGTGGCAGGAATGCAACATGATATTTGTTAATGAGTATTAGAATTGTTTCGATAAATGTTTGCGGCCTCAACGACGGGAATAAAAGGCAGATAGTGGCTGCACAATGAGGTTGGATATAGTATGCATGCAAGAGACCCATATTGAAGGGTCTAAAAGCTATCTTTTGGAGCAAATGGGCTTTACAGTATTAGCATTCACAAAACAGGGGACTAAAACTCGTGTGGTGGCCATATTAGCCAAAAGGGGAGTCACTATTGTTAAAAGGAAAAAGGAGGATCTATGGGTGAGGTGTGCACTTCTTGAATGCCGTATCAAGAATGAGACATTCACACTGGTTTCTGTTTATGGGTCCACTGAGGATGATCCAGATATCTTTGAGTTTCTTGACTCTGAGCTCCCCCTTTGGCCAGTACCTATATTTTGCTGTGGCGATTTTAACATCAACGGCCTATCTGGTTTAGGCACCGAGGTCGGGCAGGTTAATACTGGTCGCAAGAGGCCTTCGACAGGGTCGCCTGGGACTACCTGTGGATGGCTATGAGGTGGTGCAGAATAGGAGAAGGGTATGTAGGGGTGGTGCAGGCCCTGTATAGAGATCCGTCGGCTAGAGTAAAAATTAATAAAGGCTTCATCAATTTGCTGCAGATTAAGCGGGGGACCAGGCAGGGCTGCCCCTCCTCTCCACTACTATTTGCCCTATATGTGGATCCTCTGCAATGCAGGCTAGAATAAAATAATAAGATTCCACCCATCGTTATGCAATGAAGACTATAAAACATTTGCGTACGCAGACGACATTGCCATCATTACGTCGTCCCCATCTGAGGCAGTCAAGGAGATTGAACTGGAGGCCCGGGGTTTTGGGGCAATATCAGGTTACGCGATCAACAGGGCTAAAACTCAGATAGTTAAGAACATTGCCACTCCTTGCAATGATGATAGAGTGGTTCCTTCAGCTGTATTTTTATGGATAAGGATCACATCTGATTTAAATAGCCTGGTGGAGCAGAATATGGAGCCACTATTAAAGAAAGTTAAAGGGGACCTCGAAAGGCTACATAATTTACAACTAACATTAGTGGGCCGCACAAATGTTATAAAAACGCTCATACTGCCGAAATTCCTCTACTTGTTCAGGGCAATACCGCTGTTATTTGAGCCCAAGTGGTTTTGCAGAATAGAACGCATACTGAATAGGTTTATCTGGGCCCATGGCAAAACAAGGAGAGCTTATCGCTATATCACTCTGCCTAGGGAGAGAGGGGGCTGGGGGGCCCCAGATTTCAGAATGTACTACTGCGCAGCGGCACTCCAATATATGCAGGGGTTAATAGGTGGAGCAGGGATAAGAGCTGGGGACTTCAGAAGCAGACCCAGGTATACCAATCTATATGCTATACTGTTGGGGAGTGAAGCAGGGAACGGCTTTTTAAATTGCATTTATTTTGGCTATTATAAACGCACAAAGTTTAAGACATTACAAGCGGCGAATACAATCTGGGCAGCTTTCTCCAAGAAGTTCGGCATTGGGAGGTTCAATAGATACACTAGTATCTTAGCAAACGTCTCCCTGCCAGTGGAAATATTTAGGGACTCAGTGATGTTGGATTGGGGGATGTGTGGTATTCAGAAAGTAGGAGTTCTCTTGGGCCCTGACGGACTGCTTCAGTTCTCGGAAATACAGTCTAAGTATGGTATAGATAGTAGGAGCTTCTTTAAATATTTACAGGTCAGGAGTTTTATTGCTAGCAAAAACGGTGGACCCTTAGGGTTTGGCCACAATTGTATTCTAGACACTATTGAGGGGAGAGGGGACTGCACGGTATGCCGGTTTTACTCAGAACTGATTGCAGCCAAATCAGACGACCTTGAGAACTATGCTACAAAATGGGCAGAGAAATTAGGCATCACTCAGGAGGGGTTTCAGGTCTACCTGGGCTTGGGGCGAACCATACTGTGTTCGGCCTCCCTACAAGCACAACATTACAAGACAATATATTCTTTGTGTTGCACACCTGCAAGGATAGCACAGTGGGGGGGGCAACTCAGGCATTACCTGCCCACGCTGTGACTCCAGTGAGGCGGACATAATTCATATTTTTGCGACATGTCCACAGCTCTATACACTTCTTAGGGCGATTGAAAAATGTATGGACACCTCATTGGGGATCAAGATCACCCTCACAGCGGATTTAATCATACTGGGGGTTAATGCAGTACCTGGGGGCCCGCATGCAGATTTTCTTTTCATGGCTATGGCGGTGCTACGCATATGTATAGCCAAGTATTGGCTGGATAAGATACCCCAACTCTTCATCATTGGCTAGCCAGGTTGTTGGCCGCTTATAACCTAGAAAGTGCAATATATGACAGGAAAGGCCGCAGGGGCAGAATACTAGGGGGGAAATCTGGAATCCCATCAAGCAGTGGAAAAAGGGATTGAACAGCATATCGGGGTAGGGATGTCTATCTCTCTTTATCAGGGGGTTTGTTGTGCAAGGTATGCCGATGGCGGTAAACCGCTCCTGTATTTGTAATTTGTAATTTCTTTCCCTTGTTTATAATTTGCATCGCCTCCCCTTTGCCTATTTTCCCTTTTTTCTTTTCTGTGCATAAATTATGTAAATTGTGCTTAAATTGTGCGTAATATATGGAAAAAGAAATTATAATTTGAATGCACTGTAAAGTATTCTGCTGTGTGGTGTGCTGTAACACCAGGTGAAATAATTACTTTCAAAAAATTATTTTAAAATAAAATAAAGAAAAAAAGAAATGGGGGGATGGGGTTTCCACTTTTGGGGACACTAATACTCCATATTGCAAATGCTGTTCCCTCTCATATTATGATAAATGTTTGCAAATTTTGATGGGGAATGCTAGCTTTGGAATACTGGTAACTTTTGGGAGGCCCCAATCCATAATTCATGTACAGTAATGTTCATGGGGATTTATGACATGCGCAATGTTATTGATTTTTGTGTTTTATCAAAAAATGTATTCATGATATGATTCAAGCCTCTGAAATTTGTTTCACATGAGAAGACAAAAAGGCAGCTCCACCGGCTGCTCACAATCACACAAAAAACGAATAATCAGCTGGCATTAGTCTGGGCTCTGTCTGAGATAATTTACATAAGCATTACATGTTATTGTTACAATGCGTTTTAATTTCAAAGTAGGTTATTAAAAAACCATAATAAATAGGCACTATTTGATATACTTTTAACATTAATTTATATTTATGTTTTTTACCATTTTAACTATGTTTTTTTATTTAGCTTTATTTCCTATGGGGTTTTTATTTTAAGTGCCTCTCTCCATTATTTTTAATGGGAGGGTATTCCAATGCCAGTTATTGGCTATATGTAGTGCTGGACTTAATAGAAAAGTGTAAATTGTTGCAAAAGTTTAAGTGACTACAAAAAGGCAGGTTGATCTTTCAGAAAAGTAGAAACGGACACATAGGTCCAAGCTACCTTTGTGAATCAGGCCCCTATGGAGCAGGTGCATCTCAATGAGCTTGTCAGCTGAATACCACAACAGTAGGCAAATCAAAAGAAAAGAGAGTTGTACACTTACCTGCATACCAGCACAATTAAGCACATATGCATTAAGGTAATAGTAGTGCATAATAACTCTCACTTTATTTTCTGGATATCAAAGCCAACCAAATAATGTGTGACAGAGTACACTTTAACCTAAATAGTATCCTCCCTTATATCCTCCCTTATATCCTCCCTTACAAACCAATGTGATGAGGAGAAAAAGATACACCTATACTCCAAAGCAATTAAAGGTGGAGAAAGGAAAAAAAAGTTTTTTATATAAACCCTCACCCACTCTAGGAGTGGCATGCTTCATCATTGGGTTCACCCTGACCTTTGGGCTCGAAAATATTCCCGGGAGCTCTTGGAGGAGTCTTGATTTTTCCTTTTTGGGGGGTTTAGATGTAATTGAATAAATCTTCATTCACCCTAAGGTATCTCTATATTCGCTGGGTTAGTGGTAATGGATAACAAGCATTAGCATAGTCAAAAGGTCTCGCCTTTGGAACCTTATACATGTTTAGCCAGAGAAATTTGAGTTGCTATGTTTTTAATTTGTGCTGTGCAGAAGTGTGTAGTATGGTGAAAATGTATAATAAAGAATGCGCTGTGTAGGTGAGACCTATAAACAAGCCTACTGCGGACAGCTGACGAGAATACAAGAGAAAATGCTACAAAAAAAACATTTCCCTTCTGAGGACAGCTGACGAGAATACAAGAGAAAATGCTAAAAAAACATTTCCCTTGAAAAACGGCTTTGTAGAATACACGATGCAGAAGGGTAAAGAAACGGCAGCCACTGTGATACCCACACTGACTGTTGACCGTGCGCACGATTCTTTTGATAAAGGCAAAGAGACCATGCCAATAGAACATACTGCTTTAACAAGTGAGTAACTGGTGCTACAGCAGCATGGAAGGACGTATAGATGGCCACTCCGTTACTGGAAAAAGCAGAAACAGGTTAGCCCTGTTTTTTCAGGCTTTCACTAACATCTTGATGGTGTTAGTAGTTACAAGCATTTGGATCGGGAGTCCGAAAAAGATAATGTTCCTAATGAACAGTTAAGTGAAGCCGACTGTGACAATATGAAAGTTGAAGCATGAAAATTGGCAAACGGAAATGAAAGTGAGGAAAATATTGGCTTTGCAGCCGAAAACCATTATCACAAGTTTGGTAATTGTTCTGAATCTACAAAACCATGTGCATATTCTGAGCAACACAATCCGTCAGCAGATGGACCGGCTTTGGGCAATTGCAAGGGCTGCAGTGAGGATCCGCTTATTAAACCAACTGTAGAGAAAGCGAACCAGAGAAACGAAAAAACTGGAAACATGTTCACTACACCAGCCACAGATTTTGTTTTTTGTCCAGATGCAATTCAGGAATGGGATAGCACTTCAGTTGCTCGTGGCTTCTATAGCATGTCTAGTGGAGGTTGAAGATTTGAAAATGGAAGAAGAGATTTCTTCTGTCAGACAGGAAGAAAATGCAGTGGGGTTGCATCAGTGCTAAAAGAAGGGACTAAGACAGAGGCGTGCGCTGGTCTTTGGCAGAGCAGTCTGCACATTTTCAAGCACTGCACTCATGCTTGTGGAGTGCCCCTGCTCGCTCCCACAAGGTGGATGCCGCCACAAGCATGAGTGTGTGCTTGAAAATGAGCAGAGCGACGACTAAAGGCCCTTCTAAGCAGCACATGCAAGCTGCGTAGGCGAGACCTAAAATGATGAGAAGGGTCAAACAGGATGTGGTGTCCTATAACTCTAACCTAAAAGTGCCAACATGTGTCTGCCCTACTCTATTGGCCTATATAGGTCCTGGGCATTCTTCAGGGAGATACTAGAAAAAAAGATCCCCAAGTGACGTACTCCTGCTAAATTTCAGGTGGATGCATTGTGTGCTAAGCTTCAGCATTCTAAATGACAAATGTCCTTGCTGCGTTTAGGAAGTACCTTTAAACAGAAAGCACAAGATCAATTACAGCATAATTATATATGCAGGTTAATCATGACTCCTTAATCGTAACATGGTTCCAGACTGATTTCGTCTATATCTTTGTCATTTGTTTTGTGCCTTGCTACAGTGAATTTTATACAAGGCTCCACTGTGAACGCGGAGGAAGGCAAAACTCTGTCTCCGTGGTGGAGTGGAGTTAGCCACTACCTCCTCCCTCCCAAATGATTTAAAAATGAAAAAAGAAGGTACTTACCTGCTTGACTGCCACCTCCCCTGCATGACCGCTCTCCTCCCTGCTCATCACGTCCTTCTTCAATGAAAAAAACATGACAGTATATGTCTTGCGTGTGCCTTCTTTTTTCATTTTTAAATCATTTGGGAAGGGGGAGGGAGCAGAGTGGAGCGAAGCAGAGCTCCACTGAGTTCTTATCATACTCTATGGAGCTCCACATAGAGGCAATATGCCAACTTCGCCCACCCTTAATGAAAAGAAGCGAGCTTCAGTGTAATATTTTTTGATACACCCACTGAATAAACTAAGAAACAGAGGAACAACAAGCAATGAGGGTCATGTGGCCATGATATGCACAATTTACAGATACACTTGAAGACGTCACCTCAAACCTTTTAAATACATTTATGTATGAGCTAACCCCTGCTCTACATAATTATAGTTATCAGGGGGCAATTAGGGTAGGCCCTGTAGTCAAGTCCTGAAGTGCATGTTAAGTAGGGTCCAAGCAGAGAGAGAAAATAGGTTCAGAGGACATAGTAAAATATTTTACCAGTTGCAAATAGCGTTGGCTGATCATACTTACAGCATCAAGGGTCCTAACAATCACCAAACCTAGTCTCTGGCCCGCTCTCCCTGGCTGGTAGTTTACACTGGTTAGAGTGCTTGTTATATATTCCCTGGAGTCTCACCCGGTTCAGATCAATTTCCGGTCATGTGACCAATGTTGAATGCTTACGTTCTTGTGTTTGTGACTATAGTCTTGCTCCTGTGAGAGCAGAAAGTATTTTCAATGCCTAAAGTTTGGAAGTGGGCGAGTGCTAGTGTGATACACACACTATCATGAAAAACCTGGCAGTTCAGTGTGCTCCGGGCTGGTGGGCATAATCCCGCGTCGAGGTGGCTCGCCTTAGTGGTGCGCATGGTCATGTACTGTCGTGTCTTGGGATGCCGTCATCAATACGCATTCGTGGTGCACTTTTGGATATGATGTTCTATCTCAGCAGCTCAATTATAAAAACTCCTGATGCCTAATTGTAAAAGCATCTTGATAGTGGTTTAAGTGTTGGTTTCTTAAATCTATACCTTAAATGTATGTCTCATGAGGGTCCGTAAACGATACAGTTAGTATAAGCAGGACTTCAATTTATTAAAAGACACGAGAAGGATGGGAGAAATTTAGACCTGTAGCGTAGTAGGAAAAAAATCACAGACTAGTGGACTGATAAACAATTGTGTACCTTTTTGGTAAATAACGTAGAGAAGGAGGTGGTGGGCAATTTAGGAAAGAGAAGGAGTAGGTTTAAATTTGAATTGAATAGGATGGGAAATATGTATTAACCTTGGAAAAGGGGGAATATCTGACTTTGGAACTGGAAGACAAAGATGGTAAAAATTGTAACTTGTTGGGGAAAGTAGGGCATTTGTATTGGGGAATAGTAAGACACATTTGAAACTCTAATACAGATAAAAAATGAAGGGTGACTGAAGATCAATAGTGAGCACTTGAATGGAAACCTTGTGCCCACAGGTGAGAAGAAGTATTCAATGTCAAAGTTAATATTGTAGGGCAATATTTAGGGTAGGGAGGGCAAACTGACCAACATTAGGGGGAAAACAATGGAACTGATTGGAGAGTGAAAAATCTGAGGTTTAGTACTGTGGGGCACAATGATGAGAATTTTGAGTAACATTTTGAGAATATTGAAAGACCAGCTAATGTGCTAAATGTTTTCCCAAAACTAGCAAAGAGAAAGCTACAAAAAATAAACTCAAAACCTAAATGTTTAATTAATTTAGGTAATATGCTGGCATGAATTGATCATAGTTGGGAAAATAACAGACAGACAATTAAAGGGAATTTTACTTATGTGTCATAAATGGCAAAGACTACCAGTTCTACAGCAATGAATTTTGAGACCCATCAATGAGGCCTGGTGTGAGAAATACAAAAGGCACAGGCAATTATTCCTTAAATTTAGATAAAATATAGAAATATCCAACACTTTACTAGCTTGTAAGCAATACTTTGAGCACTGAAAATAATATTTTTTCTACTGGCCGCCACCACAAAGTTATCATGTGTCCAGGAATGGGCTTGTGGTATTTTAAGTGGGAAACAACCTTTACTTCGTGGACATTACACTGCAATACCTTCACAATGCGGTCGTAACATTGCCGCATTTTTACCATGCAATGCCATTACTACGCAAGTCATAACAATGACTTGCAGTAGATGGCACCCTAACATAAGGAATAGTTTAGTTTACTATTCCAACACCTTCCCTACTGTTGCGTAAGCTGGAGTTGAAATAGTAAATTATACATTTGTAATGTTACGATACCATCTACTGCAAGTCATGTAATGACTTGCGTAGTAATGGCATTGTGTGGTAACAACGCAGTCGTTGTAACAACCGCATTGTGAAGGCACGCGATGTAATGACTCGGTTAGTAAAGAGTCATATTAATTTTAAGCCTCTGAATGAACTGAGAAGCAGAATTTTGTTCAATTTATAGGTGAGATAGTTTATGATTAGAGAGATTAGGGTTGAGGGACATTTTATAGTTTATTTGGGAAGAGAAGATCAACTTTACTACAGTTAATTGGTGTCAGAGAGAAGCAATGGAAGAATTTTCCTAAAAACATTAAAAATGAGAATTCAAGTAGCTGCCCTCATATCAATTTATGATGCCCAAGTTCAGCAGTGGGTCCTACAAGAGATCCAAATTATATGGAAAAGTGGTAAGCTTCAAAACTGGACATCAATCAGATCATCTTAACTTAGATGTCCAGATATCTAAACATGTCCGAGCAGGGCCTGAAAAATCCACTCCCCCACTTGCTATGGTGAGCAAGATTTAATTAGGACAAGCAATTTTTAGGGCCTACTCACCCATTCTGAGCTGACAACAGATGTTCTGCTTGCTCACAAAATGAATGAGCAATAAAGATGCCTTTAAATATTGTTATCATGTCACATTTGCTGAGTTTCCGAGACAGAGGACAAAAGTCAGTGTGTCTTCCTACATTTACTTTTCTTTCTGTGACTGAAGTTAGAGGATTTTGTAAAGTGAACTGTATGACAATCCCACTGTGCAAAGCATTTGAAATGAAATTCTGCAATATGTCAGCCTTTTTTTCTAACACCACACTTAAAAAGATAATAAGTGAACTGTTGAAATATTTCAAATATATCTCTCTAGTTACGAAGACATGTTTTTGTAATTTTGTAGTAAAAAAAAGAGTTGTGTAGGATTAAAACAAGTCAGAACACTATACTTAATGATGCACAAATTGTAAAAAAAAATCTGAAACCCAATTTTCCAAACTTAGTTTATGAGGTATATAGTTAAACTAGATGTTAGGGGGAAGGTTTTGTTTCCATTTCAATCTAAAATGTTGTATCTGTAAATCACAGTGCACTACCACATCATGCTTTAGTAATATGTTTATGAAAAGTGTATTTTTAAACATGAATTGCAAAATATTCCTTGCTTCTGCTCAGATGACAATGCTATTAGTGAACAAAGAGGCAAGCCAGGGATCATGAGTACCTATATGTGGAATTGTTTCTTATTATACATGGAGCAAATGTTTAGTCTAGTAAATAAAAAGAGTTTTTTCAAAACCTGCTCTGAGAAGGTGGTAAATGGAAGGGGGCGATGCTGCAGAGCAGTGGTGAAAGGTAAAGGGTTGAAGGGAATAAGGGTGCAGTAAAGACTGTAGGCTTGCAGTGAGAGCATCCCTTACTCACTCTGTATGATGGAAGGTGGTTACGATGGGCTTTGATTGTAGCTCTACCCTCATATGCAGTAGCGGCCCGTGGTGGGAGTGCTTCCGGGTGGTGACGTGGGTTGGAGGAGGGGCAGGGTGGGGGTTGTAAAGTACGGAATGCGGCTGAATAGAGGTAAGTAAACATAAAAATTAATAAAAACGAATTCCTTTGCCCACGCTGCATTGCCGAATTTACAATTCCAAAGGCAACAAATTTGAACTGGGTACCTGCTCTTATTTGGAAATCACAACATCATATATGTAATAAGGTAACTTCAATGTTATCCTATGAGAGATTTAGGTATTCCAATAATGAAAAACACATTTAAAGGTGTTATGTTATGTTATGTTGCCTTTATAAAGCGCTCAGCTACTCAAGAGTATCCCGGCGCTCGCTTCCGAAATAAAAAAGCAGCATAAGAGCAGACTTAAAAGAGCAACGTTTTGAGTTTTTCTTTGAAACATCAGAGGATCTTGAATGTTCCGCAGGGCCAAAGGCAAGCTATTCCAAGCCAGCCCTGTGCGGCGCAAGAAAGAATTGCCACCCAGGCGCTGACACTTGAAACGGGAAATCTGTAGTAAAAGCTGGTTGGAAGAACGCAGTTGTCTCCCTGGTTTATAAAAGGCAACTCTGGCCTGCAAGTAGACAGGGCCTAACCCATAGAGGGCTGTATGTACGATTGTTAGCATTTTAAATATAATGCGTGAGTCCACGGGAAGCCAGTGAAGAGCACTCAGGTGCATCCGGACCGACTGCCTGGCAGATAGTCCCTTCAATAGTCTAGCAGCCGAGTTCTGGACCACCTGCAATTTCCTTACTAAGTAGCCAGGGCAACCAATCAGCAGTGCGTTCGCATAGTCCAGACGGGACAAGATCAAGGCACGAACTACCGTTTCCCTGGCACACCCCGGCAGATAGGAAAGAAATTTCCTCAGGCTTTTTAACACACCGAAACAGGTGCCAGACAGTTTCTTGACATGCGTAGTCAAGTTAAGATCTTCGTCAAACCAGACACCTAGATTTTTGGCAACACCTTTATTCTCCAATGGACAAGGGAAGTCAGAGGGCCACAGCTTCTCCCTAAAATTCACTGGGAAGGAGCCATACAGTAACACCTCTGATTTTCCTTCATTGCATTTTAACTGCGCCTCTGCGAGCCAGAGAAAAACTGAGGATAGACAGTGCTGGACAGACTACCAGCATACCAGGATATGCACACTTAAAACTACACATCCTACTTTTGAATACACTGCACCCTCCCTGTGGGCTGTCCAGGGCCTTTACTGCGGGTGACTTGTATGTATTAAAAAGGAAGGTTTTGGCCTGGTGGAAGGTTTATTTTTCTAGGTCAAAATGGCAGTTTAAAACTACACACAGGCTGCAATGGCAAGCCTGAGATATATCTACAGATAAGTGGGTGGCACAATCCTTGCTGCAGACCCACTAATAGCATTTAAATTATTGGACCTGGGATGCATATAGTACCACATTACTATGGACTTATAAGTAAACAAAAAACAAACCCGCCAAAATAGGAGGAATGAAGGCAAACATTTTGGGTAACCATTCAGAGAGGGCCAGGTCCACAAATAACTATTTGCATTAGTCAGCAATTCCCATGCCACACAGTAAATCCTAAGTACATTGGGGATTTGATCTCAGTAGTGATCTTTCTGATATCCATGTTGCCAACCAAAGGCCAGATTTAGGGATGGCTATTGGCCTACCATCCCATCAAAGAGTCAGTGGTCATAATATCCACTACTCTGACAGATGACCACCTGCCTTATTTAGCTATCGCAATAAGCCTGGCCAACATCTCTGTGCCTTCAGATGAGCCACCACCATGGTGACTCCTATAAAGGCCTTGTGGCTTTGCTGAGCCGCCTCCATGTTCAAAGAAGCTGCATAGCAAAGTTTTTAGTTTTTCCAAACCAAACTTCCAAACAGGGAGGTTATTTTTGAACGACAATAGCTAATAGACCTGAACTCCTCTGAGATTTCTCCTAGCATATGGTGTTCATTTTATTTGTTCCTGTTGAGAACTGTCAGGCTTTTTGTGGCAGATCCTAAAAGAAAAAAGAATGTCTGCTCTCTAAATGGCAGACTCTGCCACCAGAAAAACAGCTGTACAACTCTAGATAGAAAGGGTGGAATAGGAGTTGGTGGCTAGGATAATCCGCCACAGTGGGAAATAGGGAGTACCCTATCTGTCAAACTCTAAATAAGGCCCTAACGGGTACATGCATCTAAATCAGATTTAGCGATTCCTAAATAGCGATTAATAAGGAATGGCTAATTAGAAATCGTTATCTGCAATGCATGAACCCGTTTGCGAAAATTAACCAAATCGGTAATAATCACAAATATGAATAGCGATTTCGATTCGAAAAATCTTTATTTCGATCACATGATCATAAAAGATATACATTACACATATAAAAGCTTAAAAACGCATTAAACAACATTAGTGATCAGAAGTTTGTTAAAAAGAATACAGAAGCGGGATGTGCCAATAATTCAAATCTGTCCCGAGTCTCCAAGTCTCTTTATACAACGGGATCGAACGTACCACATTGAAGTTAAAAATTTGGATAGTGCAAAAACAATAGTGGGGGTTAAATCTGTCTTTAAGACTCTGTACGCTGGTAAAAAAGTTCTGAACCCCAAGTTTCTTTGCAGGGGGACTAGCCAGTAGTTCCTGCTCCTCTCATAGGCCCGGCAAAAGAAAACCACATGAACATCGTTTTCCTTTGGGTGGGCACATGTCGGGCAAATTTCTGAAGAGCAGCGACAAGACCATGATGCTGTAAATGAAGCCAGAGGGAGAGTTCCATATCTCCATTGGAGGAATCATTTTCTGGTTAATACCGGAGTTATGGCATCTAGGACACTTTCTAGTTGGTAAGAATCTTTGATTTTCATAAACTGGTTTGATAATGATCCATCACGGGTACCTTCAGCCGTTCTAAGGAGCATGTGATCGTAATAAGCTCTCGCCAGTACCTTTTTAGGGATCTTAGTACAAGTATTTGCTGGGTCCAGCCATAGTTCAGAGAGTCCGATTGCCTCAAAAGGTCTCTTGATGTAAGTCAGCCAGGGTGTTATTATGGCGTTGGGTAACTGTAAAAATTCCTGTAACTCAGCTCTGTAATTTGAAAGGTCTGGACTACTCCATAGACGCCGCCAGAAAGCTAAGGGTTTGAACCCCAGCTCCTCCGTTATTGGTCGAAGGCCCATATCCAGCCTGAGAGGGAATAATGGAGTACTCTGTGGAAGGGCAACAATCTGTCTCAGAAATTTGTTCTCAATAGTTAATAGTTTAGATGATGGAATATGGCCCCACAGCTCGCCCCCGTACGTTACACCCCCCCGGGCCTGTGCTTTGTAGATGTGAATAATGGGGGTAAGTGGCCGGTAGGGAGATTTGTTCACTAATCTCATAGTACCACCCACCAGCTGTGCCAATTTGATGTTAACTTTTGACTGGTGGGCCGACCACGTTAGGTTTTCATTAAGAGTGATCCCCAAGTATTCAATTGTCTGTACCCATTCCAGTTGAACTGTTCCCAACTTGGGCGGAGGGCGGTTGTGGGACTTAGGATTGAGAATCATGTATTTTGTTTTTTGTGGGTTAATTTTGAGTCCCCGCTCTGAGCAGAACTGCATAAACCCATCCAAGACTCGTTGTAAGACCATTGAGGATTTAGACAGCAGCAGGGTGTCACCAGCAAACATAATTGCGGGCACCCTGCTGCCAGTCAATTTTGGGGCATCAGTGTTGGGAATCCTGGTCAGGTGAGCAATTACCCCGTTCACAAAGAGGCAAAACAGGGTCGGTGCAAGCACACAACCCTGTCTCACCCCTCTGCGAACGGGGAACCTTTCGGTAAGATTGCCACCTCTGCCACACCTAACGCGGGCATAGTTGTTATGGTGTAATCTCATCAGGATTGCCAAGATGTCTCCCGGGACGTTCATCTCCTCCAAAACTTTCCACAGTTTTACTCTAGGTACCAAATCGAAGGCGGCACGCAGGTCTACAAAAATAGTATACAAGGTGCCGCCCTCGATTAGTGCTGTCCTCCAATATAAAAGGTTCAGTCTAAAGATTTGATCTATTGTGGAGACCCCCTGTCTAAAACCCGCCTGGTAGGGAGTCAGGATACTCGTCTCCTCTATCCAGTTCTGTAGCCGGTTCAAGATCAGTCTTCCAAAAAGCTTTTGGGATATATCAATGAGACTGATCGGACGATAGTTGGCTGGGAGCAGTGGGGAGCCCTTTTTGAAAATAGGAACCACTTCTGCTCCCAGCCAAGTATTCGGCACCTCCATTCCCCCCAGGACAGCGTTAAATATCGTCGTGAGTTAAAGGGGCCCATATCCCTGGTTCCTGCTTAAATAGGTCCCCGGGTACCCCATCAAGACCAGGGGCTTTCCCTGCAGCCAACCCAGCTATAGCCACCCTCACCTCTTTTTCAGTGATGGGGTCTCCAGTTGGGTCTGGCACTATCGTGCTGTTTGTTACGTTTGGAGATCCTTCCTCCAATGAATACAATGCCTGAAAGTGACTCTGCCATAGGCTGGGAGCTATGTTAGGCTCTATTGCTCAAGATAAGTCCTCAGATCCATTGGACACTGTTCGCCAGAATTTACATGAGTCTCTAAAGGCAAGTGACATTCCAAGGTTTTCCCAATATTGTTGATCCCACTCAGCCCTAGCATTCACCAAAAGCTTCCTATAGGACCTTCTCATCGATTGAATTTCCTCCCTGCTTTTGCGCCCCTTAATTGCGAATAGCAATTTGGTTTTTGAGTCCCTGCAGGAGGCGTTATACCAGGTCCTCTTAACTGTTGGTCCTTTTTTTGCCCCTGCTTTTGGAAATAAATCCAGCTCCAGGGAACTGATTATTTCTGCATGGGTCTGGGCCAACATTTCTCTATTTGCCCCTTCTCCAACATTCATCCCTATCTCGAAAGCCCTCTCTAAGAGTGGGATAATTCTTGCATATAGTTTTGATAACTTCTCAACGCTAGTAGCCAGTTTCTCCCACCTGACTTTTCTCCGGTTGTTTTCTAGTAGGAGACCTGACTTGTCTTTGTTTGGACCAAGCAGCATATCTTTATTCCCCGGTAAGGCATAAAAAACTTCCAGGGCGTTGTGGTCACTATCCCATCTCTCAATGACTTTAAAGTCAACTATTTGTGGCCACATTTATAATTTGACAAGGATATAGTCCAGTCTCGATTCGCTACCAGATTTGTTGTAGGTGCAGATACTTGGCGTGTCTGATTTACAACGCCCGTTACAAGCCCTCAGACCCTGATTTAGGGTAAGGGCTGTTATCTGCAGGGCAAGAGGAGACCAGGCTCTGGGAGGGGGCGCCACCGTCGCCTGGACAAGCCAACAAGAATCTTCCTCGAGGGAGGGGCCATCTCATAGGCCTGATAGTGGTTCAAACTGGGAGTTTAGATCACCTCCCACCAGGCAGTGAAGTTCCCATGGGATGCCATCTAGGAACGCAGAGAGTTCCTCTATAGTCTTGGATTCTCTTGACATGGGTACCGGTCTTGAATATACATTTACAATGACCAGTTTGATAGAATTTGGCCACTCTAATAGGACGGCTAGAATATCATCGGAGTCTGTCTCCAGGCAGCTAGCCTGGCATCCTAGGTCTGATGCTACCCAAGTTGCCAGTCCTCCAGATGGCCTGCCTCTTCATAAAAGAGACGTGCAAATTCCGAAAAACAGCTTTTGTGATTTCGCTTTTAGCAAAATCGCAAATTGCGAAATCTCAAATTACGAAATCGCAAATTGTGCATTGCATAGGAAGTATGCTGATGACATCATAACCAGGAAGTCATCCAGCCTGTGCTTCATTCAGTGCCCAGAGGAAGTGAGAGGTGGAAGCAGAGTGCTGGAGCTGAGCTGATTCATCATACAACTTTGTTTACAGTAACTTTCTGTGCACCAGACTGGATCCAACAACATCAGGGGAGAGTGCCACCCCCAGAAAGAGAAAATCGAAATTCAGTGAAAGGTAACTGGAAAACCTCATTGAGAAGGTGTCCAAGCTCTTTGGGAAAATTTAAATTAAAGTGCCAGAGGCAGAAAAACACTGGATATAGCTGCGTATCAAGAGCAAGGTCAATGCAGTGGGTGTCACACACCACACCATAGATGATCTCAAGAAGAGGTGGTACGACCTGCATAGCCGTGCCAAGGAGCGAATTGTAGAAAGGCTGAAGGAGGCCAGGAGCACTGGAGGGGCCCCTTCTACAGTTCCAGACAACACAGCCCTGGAGGACCTGGTGGAGGCCACAATCCAGCCTGAAGCAGTGGTGGGAGTGACCCAGCTGAATACATCCGGCGCGGCTATTACCACAAAAGGTAAGATGCATGCAACCATAAACTTCAAAGTACTGTTCAATTGTGCACATACTCTCAGTCCAACCCCACTGTACTGGTCAAACTCCAGTCCACGTTTTCCTCTCATTCACCCAATGCATTATGGGAGTAGTAGGCATGTCAGTCAAGTGGGCAGTCACACACAACAATGACAAGTAAAACATGCCAACACTGCATGGCAGTCAGTAATTGCAGTCAGTGATTAAATGTGAGCAAACTATGCTTAATGTCACACAACAGTAACCTTAACACAAATTAACATTGCACTGTTTCACCTCACAGATGCAGCTGAAGGAGACTCTGAAGACAGTGAATGTCTACACATCTCAGAGACTCCTACAGAGACTGATGTGGAGACACCAATTGCCCCAGCAAAGACACCCCCACACCCACACAATGCAGGGCACAAATTCCATCAGTGCAGCCCATGGAATCTAAGCTGGCTCCTGCACCCACTCCTGTGACCAGCCAGCCTCATGTGAACACGACACCAACACCCCTGGCACAGGTCCAACGTGGACAGAGGCGCGGTTCAAGTCCCACATTGCTGCTCAGGATGACCAGGCTCCAAATGTGTGGGATGACGTGGAGTCCCAGATGTTGTGGCTACAGTGCCTGCAAGCAAGACACATGGGGTCAATTCAACTGCAAATATCAAAATTGGCCGAGAACATCACCATCATGACAGATAGATTGCGGAAACTAACCACAGCAGTTGTGGAGGGAAATAGGCAGACCAAGGCAAGCATGCAGGAGTTCGCCAGGGTGATGCTTGAGGGCCACGGCACACAGAGGAAAAGGTATCAGCAGTGCATGATACACATGGCAGCCTATACCCGGTCCAACAACAACCTCGGCAACACCACTACGCTGCTGTCACGTCGCTCCTTGGCCATGCAAATTGTTATGGGCCATTGTTGTGGGGATGTGGCCAGGGCCCTTGGACAAGTGACCACTGCCATGGAACAGATTCAGGCTGCTACTGTTGGTGACATCAACTTAACGGGGGAGGAGGGAAGTGAGGAGGCATCCAGCCTTAGCAGCCTGTCAGTGCCAGAGTCCACTGACAGGAGGTGCAGTACCCGCAGCACAACACCTTCTGCTGCACATCAGAGGTATGTAGCTGATGCAGGCGTTTGGGGGTGCGTGGCAGGAAGCGCTAGACAGACATGTCCTCCCTCATTTGCCCATGGTAACGTAACCATGGTCAAAACCATGATAGTGATTGAGTTCTAGGTCCTGGAATAATTTATTTTCCTGCTTTTTCTTTGCAATCACTGTTCTATTTAAAACAATTCTCTGTGTGGCTACACAATACTACAATGGGCTCATGTTAGTAAATACTTTTCTATTTAACATTTAAGTGTCTTGTCTCATCATTGCATACCTCAGAAATAGTGTTGTGTGATGTCTGCATGTCTCCATTGCCCTTCGGCTGAGCTTGTCCCATGCTCTTGTCGGAGTTGTGCGGGTGGTTGGTTGACCCCCTCAGGCTCACTGTCAGACACTTCGATGTGTATACCTCTCCTGGTGGCAATATTGTGCAACATGGCACATGCAGCCACAATCTGGCAGCAGGTCTATGGACTTTACTGCAACACTCCACCAGTCTTGTATAGGATGCAAACGCGACTTTTCAGTAGTCCAAACGTGCGTTCAATTACATTCTGTGTGCTGATGTGTTCTGCATTGTACCTCTGCTCATGTAGTGTGGCTGGGCTGAGGTATGGCGTCAAAATGTAGATCCGTAGGGCTTATGCGCTGTCACCTACAGGGTGCTAAGCAAAGGGTTAGCAACAGTTATACATTGACATTCATTTGATGTATGTTAAGAATAAGTATATGTGTGTACCAGGTAGATGTCTTTCACCAAATTCACCCCTGAGCAGACGGGTGTGGATGCCACTGTGTCGAAATATATAAGAGTCATTGTTGCTTCAAGGGAATTGCACCACAATGTCTGCTATGATATGTTTTGCATTGCACACTACTTGCACATTGATTGAGTGATAGGAATTCCTGTTCCTGTTTGTGGGGAAGGTGATGTGGGTGTGGATCCTAGTCATCATGGCGTCAATGAAGGTTTTGAAGAAACGTGAAAGGGAGCTTTGTGATACCCCTCCAGCTACAGCTACTACCCCCTGGAAACTGCCTGAGGCAAGTAGGTGCAGGCAACATAGGACCTGTACATGTGTCGGTATAGCATGTGTCCTAAGGGTCTGGCGCTGCATTAGGGGTTCCAATTCTGCTATTAGGTGTAAGATCATTGTACTGTTTAGCCTGCACTTATTGTAGATTGCATCTTCTGTTTGTCCCAGCAATGCGCACTCTGAAAATCTGCTCCTGTATTCCCCTTATGCGCTGGCTGCTGCATGGATCCTCATTCTCCTTGCCATCACGTTGAGCGCTGCCACTGTGAAAAGCTTCAGGGGCCTTCTGAGTCAGTTTAAATAGGTTTCTGAGTGGTTGCACCTGAGCACATTTTTTCTCCACTTTACCACCTGATTGTGATTCCCCTTATTCTGCACTTGCGAAATAGCAATTTTCCAGCCATTCCCTAATTGCGAGTTTACATGCATTGGATTGCGACTCTTTATTAGCTATTCGCTATTAGCGGACGCTGTTAAGGGACTCGCTAATAAGGATTCGGATTATTGGTTCTTGCAAAATTTGTGAGCCCTTATTTTAGCCAATCAGTTTATTTTTCGGTAATTGGTTTCCTGCATTGGGAAGGGCAGAATTGAGCTTGCAAACAGCCTTTTTTTGCAAATCGCAATTTTTGCATGGCATTTTTTGCTTGATGCATGTGCCTGTAAGTCTTTTTCTCGGCATGTAAATTTAAAATGCAATGACACAGTTCTTTCCTAAAGGTAATTTAATCTGCCAATTACACTTTACAAAACCTTCATTCAGCTACAACAAACTGAATTTTCAATCGTCGTCTGGAAGAGCAGAAAGAGTTGAAACAATTATACTGTAGGAAAATGAAAAACATACATTAGTGGTGCACAAATGGAGGCTAACAGGTGATATGAAGGCAGCAGGGTCAATAAAAGATAACAAACTGAGCTGAGGGGAAGATAGGGGAGGTAGATGACAAAGAGTAAGGAAGGCGAGAAGGAAACATGTGGAGAAAGGAAGTACAATGTAGGAGAAAGAACCAATGAGAGTAGTAGGGGAAGATGGAAGAAAAAAGACCCAGACAGAAAAGCCTAGAATGTAGTTGGATATGAGACAAAAGAGAGAACATTGACAAAAGGAAAAATATAGGAGAAATAAATCAAGAGATTGAGGAAGAGCATGAGGATGCAGAGGAGGAGGAGGATGAGGAGAAGAGAATGCAATGCAGTATATGGCCAGGAAACAGGAGAGGGAGAGGAGAGAAAGAGGTGAAAGTGAAGGTAAAAAAGGGCGAGGATATGCAAATTTCAATAACAAAATGAAGAGAAAGGTTGAAGAAGTCAAATGAAGACAATAGAGAAGAGTGGAGAAAATAAAAAAAATGAAATGAGTCGTGGAGAGATTTTCATAGAACAGTTATGAGAGAAATGGTAGAGATAGAGAGTAGGGGAGTAATTAGACTAGGGCAAGGTACTGATTAGAGATCATGCACAATTCAAAACATTTCTACATTTCTAACCTCTCGAATATGTACATTATCTATATGATAAGCTGTGTTGGGGCAAAGCAAAAATAGAACTAGAAGATTTCTGTATAACAAAGATATATCTAAATTAGTTTGGCTCCACTTGTGTGTTGGAAAAAAGTTTGGAACAACCCGGATTTACTTTTAAATCAGCAGATTTTAAAAGATTGCCTTAGGCTGGATAAAGTAAAGGAAATACAATGGTTGTCTTATGTAAAAAAGGAGCTGCAGAAACTTGGGCGTATACAGCTATTTGTAAATCCAGATGTTATTGTAAATGGGGATATCGCTTGGGTAAAAAAACACTTCTTGGCCCGAAGATCTATGGAAAGGGAGGATACTGAATTAAAAAAGCCTCTTGTTAGGGCCCATTTTTTGTTAGTTACGACACCGTTGATTGAGCCATATTTGCAGTTGGTTACAAGGCCATTTCATCGCATATTGTTAACAAAATTTCGTTTTAATCTAATCCATTTTGTATTAGGAACATACGAAGGGTGGGGTAAGCCTGATGATATAGCCCTTTGCAACTGTGACAATAGCTCTAGACAAGATACAATGCATTTTACGCTTTTCTGCGGTCATTTTTATGAAATCAGAATGAAATTTATAATACCACTGTTAAAAGGAATGGGGATTTTCCAGGCTAAGCCTGCCTTCCTTTATTTACAACTATTGGAGAATCCGTGGAACATCTTTAACATTGCAAGTTACTTTGTTGCAGCCGTGCCTCTTAAGAATCAAAGATGTGTTAACAATTTTGTCTGCTGATCTTTGGTGTAACTTATATTCACCTGTATAATATATTTTAAGAAATATAATTGTTTTAATTGTATTAATGGAATTATATTGTATGTACTGTGTGATTTTATGTGTACCTTTTATGATTTTAATTATTCGATTAAAGTCGTTTTGACTTGACTTGACTTGATATATCTAAATAAAAAAACTTTGCAGGAACGTCTTTGTATAGTTTCAAAAGTACAACAAAAAAAACTGTAGGCACTTTAACCCAGCCCAAGAGAAACAATTCTTGAACACCCTGGCATGAGTTTTGTGGGCGTGTTAGCTGGTTTTATGCACAAATATTAATACTACATTTTACTTACTGAAAGAGAAATCAAATACTTTGTTAAGAAATAAATTCTTACTTCTTGTCAAAAAACGAATAGAACCACTCCATTGTTTTACTTCCCCCTGCCTGCACCAATAACCCTAGGGGCACTCAACTCTGGTGTGCATCAATCTGCTTAACACTTATGAGCAGGCATGCACCCTGACTATCGACCTTAGAATATTGATGGGACGCAATATTGGGGCAAATTGTCAAAAAAAGAATACTGACACGAAAGTAAGTCTATATTTACCCCACATAAATGAAGACCTGCAGTACACATATCTTCAAGGTACGTAGCTGTGGAGTTAGGAATAGTAAATCTAAACTTCCCTATGTTCACTTAACTTTCAATATTTTATCCCTCGATATTCTTGCATCACGATATTATGGGGGGGGGGGGGGAGGTCAATATTCAGTAGAACAATTTTTTGAGTAAGGGAGCAGGGCTTGCCCATAATAGTGCTAATAATGAACTGCTGTAAAACTCCTATTTCAAAACGTATACAAAAAAGGATCTGGATAAAAAGTTTGATGAGCTAAATAAAAAATGTAATGCAGAAGCGCGTATTGGTCAGTATCATTGTTTCTGTGATTCCATGAATGAAGTGAGTAATCTCTAAATCACAGAGCAGCAATTGAGGTAGAACATACACGTTGGGGTTCTATTTTTTCTTGAAGTGCAATGGTGGAGGAAGAAGCTGGCTCGTTGAATTCTTACCATGAGTCGTCGTGGCAGACAGGATCTACGCTGTCGTGCACCTGAATAAATTATACGTGTCTGACTTGAAAGTGAAGTGACAGGTTAATACATCGAGTGAACGATTTGTGCCCCCCGGGAAGGCGATCATTTTTTTTCTAAACAGCTCTATGAAGGCATCATTTAATCAGACAATTAAAACATACAAACAACGGGCAAGCAGCTGGCCTGGGTCTTTTACTTCCATTAGCAAGAGAATGATAATCGTTTATTTTACTTACCATTTTAAGCAGATATATTTATCGCTAATAATGGGTCTATCGCTTGCCATTATTTGCAAGATGTATGAGCCGGTGGTTATCCCCACCATGATGCTCTTTCACAGGGGTTGTGCATTTTGTTTCATACAGATTACAAATTGCAATATTAGGCAGCGGGTTGGTTCTTTATTTGTCTTTTGTTTTTCGAATATTACCCAAAATTGAGACACATTAGAGGGCAGATTTACAAAGTTGTTATGCAATTCAGGCAATGAAGCCCCCACTATGCCGGGTTGAGTGGGGCACCGGTAGACACATTAGATTGTGGTTTATGGCTCTTATTGCCTTTGATCTGAGACTTCAGGGTCAGAGACAGAAGCACGACCCAATAAAGAATACAGAAATAAAGAATTCAGCATAGCACAGCTTTGGGTGGAGGTCATTGGATGGCATAGAACAAACCTAGTTACAGAAAGTACACGAAATGAAAAGAATTGCAAAGAAGAAATATGTGAGAGGCAGATGGAATAAGAGTGCTAAAGAAAGAAGAAATGAAGAATGAATAGAAGGAACGAACGAATGTTTGAAAGAAAGAAATGGAAGGGAAGTAAGTTTAAAGGATTGAAGGGAGACCAAAAAAAAGAAAGAATCACGGAAAGGAAAAAAAAGAGAAAGGGAGAAGAGAACTTCTCTATTGGGAAGAGCTGCAATGAACCTTCCCAGATAGGCTTGGTATTGAGATCTTCACTCACTCATGTAGTGCCATATGGTTGAAAATGGGGGGGGTTGTATTTCTCTGGTTGCTCCTTTGAACTCAGCATTGCAAAAAAGTTGATGTGCTGCATTGGCGGAGAGAAAGATAGAAGGAGAGAGACAGATGTACTAAGAACTGGGCTTTTCTGGTGCAGTGAAGAGCCGAGCGCGCCTTTTATGCACCGGCAGAACATAAAGTGAATTTGTATAACCCAATATTTGTTTGAATTTGTGCTTTATTTTAAGACAGCGGTACAAAAGAAGGTGGTGATGGATGGAGCATCTGAACCAATCAAACACTCACACCCAGTCAACAGATCTTGGTTTAATCCATCACCGTTCTTTAGCCCACCCTGCCCCCCCAGTTCAGACATGGCCATATTCAAATCAGTCTGACCCTGTGCCTCATGGGAACAGTCCAGCCCAAACTGCCAAGCCATGCCTTCCCTGGACCGGAATCAAGCATCCTAGGACCGGTTTCTGGCATTTCAGTCATCTTCAGCCAGGCTTGCTTGAATCCAGTGGCAAAGTGAGCAAGGGACTCACATCTGAGCATACCCTGCCAACTTATGGCGAACAAAGCGGTACAAAAGAGGGTGGTGATGGACGGAGCATCTGAACCAATCAAACATTCACACCCAGTCAACAGATCTGGCAAATAGAAAGAGGCAAACCGTGTCCACTCTTTAGATATGTACTGTGTGAAAATGAAACACTAAACAAGTTTACTGTACACCTGCCCACGCATAAATCAGGTGCTTTTGTCTGCACCATGCCTAAAAAGCACATCCTGATACTACCATATCTGTCTTCCCTAGCTCTGCACATCAGCAGCCTGCCTTGTGCTAGGCACACACATTGGCAGCAGAGGATTAAGGAGCCTTTGTGATGCCTAGAATAGCTTTTGTACCCTTCCAGTACAACATTGTGTGAGTGCTCTAAAGTGCACCACACATGCAAAGTCAGAAAAGTATTGAGAAATAACAATCTTTACATTTTAACGCCTGCCTCAAAAGACATTATTTGTTGGTACAAAGACTTGTTAGTAGATAGGGCTTTGGGTAAAAATCATACTTAGTTGCATAGGATTGCCCATATACTAACCTTGGTATGCCCCCTTGATGCAAAGCAATGTAAAGCAGTTCAAACACTATTTTGTGTTACGTTAGCACTTCTACCATGCTAAAATAAAGGTTTGTGCAGAAAAGTTAATTCCAAATAACATTTATCCAATAATTTGTGCCATTTTTGTGATGCAAACCAGCCCCAGAATGTTAGTAAATCAGACCCACGGTGTTAAAGGACAACAATGAGGGTTATTCAAGGAGCAGGGAGTTTCTGTATGCCAATACCAGTGTGCCACAAAATGTTCTTATTGACATCGGTCTACCACAATACCGCAAGGTTCACAAAGCACAGAACTGGTGCTCCAATAAGGTGAGGGAAGTCTTTATGACATCATCACCACCAAAATCAATAGCAAGGATTGGCACAAAATATGCCCTTTTTAATTCACGGGGAGCACTCCAGGCCCAATGCTATTTTTTCTGGAGCTCTGAACATCTTTCCACTCTACCTGCAAAGCTTAGGTTATAAAAGTTGTTACACAAATCCCCAGCACCTGATCCACAAAGCATTTTCTATGAGTAGTTATTAATTACTCTGGCTTGCTTATGAAATTCCTGGAGTAATTGCAACAAATTATTGAAAATTTACCAATAACTCAAAGGGATTGAAAATTGATTCACAAATTGGACGATATCCCAGGAGACAGCTTCCACCTAGTGAATCATGATGGATTTCCTTCTGGGAAGTAGGCAGGGGTCGAGGTGCCACTGTATTTCCACCCATCATCATGGGTTTTCAAGTGTTTGTTTTTTTAAGTTGCATCTGTTCTGTAATAGAACCAGCAGTTTCAAACAAATGTTTCTCAATGGGGAAATCAAATGCAGAGATGGTGGGGAAGGCAACTGCAGAAATGGTGGTCTGCTGTCCCATGCAAGTTTCCAACCCTCCATTTTCAGTCATTGGCAGGCAGTTCTCAAATTGTGACTTGCCTAATTATTCTTCATTAGGGAAGTCATTTTGAACATCCTGCCAATGTGGAGTTTGTTTTACAACCTATACTGTACAATGTCACATCTCTGAATCCATACCTATTTGCAAACCTGTTTAACCATATTGCGAGTTTCCCGGTGTGGTATTCCCAAAGGAGGCATCAATACAGTTTACTATAAGCATGGTGTATCCAAGTCTGTATGTATCTGGTTCTCCAACTCCAGACTCGATTATTATGAGCTGCACACACAGGACCCAGGGGGTCTGCAGACAGCTGCTGTGCCCAGGCCCCACCCTCCCACACATTTGAGCAGGGAGATCTGAAGAAACTCCTCCAGCTGATGCAAACCAATATGTTCACTCTTTCTGCCCCCAGCCCCTTCCCACACAACAATGGGCAAGAGACAGCCACCAGAAGCAAAGCAAACAAGTGTTAAATATTCATGGATATGGGGTGGTTGTTTTAGAAGGAATTGGAGGCGATATTCCAGATTCCCCATGTAATTCTCCATTCCAGGGGAAAGCATTTGTAATCCTCATTATCTCATGTGAAGATACCATCCTTCATTGTATATTACAGTCCTGGTAGCCACGGAGATGAAGGGGAACTCGTAGTAGGAGCCTGGTGGGCAAATTGTATGTTCAGATTGGGGTATGACTCTTAGTGCATGTTAGAAATAGAATTCCTCATTCGGGGAGGTATGCACCCAGGCCAGGCATGAACCACCACTCTAGTCAGGGTAAACTAAGTATGCACTAAATCATAACCTGTGCTCACCGTCTGGTAGCTTGGCACAGAGCAGTCAGTCTTAGCTAAAGAGCTAATGTGTAAAGTATTTGTGCAACAAATTCACACACGGTAACACAAAGAATACACCAGAAAAACACGCCACCCGGGTTTATAAAAACAGAATAATATATTATAAACAAAACAAGACTAAAAAAGGCAAAAATCCAATGTATAAAAGTTGAGATATTTAATTTTGAAGAAATAAATACAGTAAAGCTCTTAGAAGCAAGTAGCAATAAAAGGCTACTTTAGGTCACGTTGGACCGGGGCAAAGTCAAAGTTCTGACCGACCGCGATGGAGCGATGGCGGGCTGCAGGCCCCATGCCGGCTTTGCTGAACAAAGTACCTTTCGTGGTCCCAAACAACAAAATATGTCTATGTTGAGTCTCCCAGTTGCAGGATTCGTTGATCGTTTCCACAAATTGAAGGCCATGCATCAATTCCGAAGACGGTTGCCAAAGTTGAGAGGCGTTGTGCTGGATTCTGCCACGCAGTCGAGGGATGCATCATTCTCACCAAGCTGCAGCAGCGGCAATATGCTGTCTGATGCATCGATCTCTGGAGGTAAAGCGCTTGTACTGAGGTAATGCATCAATTTTACACTGATAGTTGGGTCAATGCTCCAGTTCTGCTACATGCAGACAAGAGATGCGTCGAAACCCGTGCTGCAAGTATCTGGGACACTTCCGATTGGCCAGGCACAGGAGAAGAGGTAGAGACCTTGATATCCCTGAATCTAAATCAACAGGAGGCCAGCCAGCAAGCCCTTGGAGATCACTTGGAGTGAAGGCAGAGTCCAGGTCTCCTTCAGCAGAGTCAGAGAGTAGCAGGCAGCAGGGCAACAAAATGAAAAGCAGGCCTTCCAGATCAGCAGTCCAGCGGAGTCCTTTAAGCAGCACAGCAGTTCTTCAGGTAGAGCTTCAGTTACAAGTCCAGTAGTGCCTAAAGTTCTAGGGTCAGAGACCCAGTACTTATACTAAGACTGGGCGGTAAACTCAGCACCATTCCTGGAGTTTGCAGAGTTTTTTGTGCTCCGCAGAGCTCGCGTAGTGCAAAAAGCTCTGCTTCACGTAGTGCAGCGGAGTTTTTTTCCCGCTCACGCTTGCAGACGGTAAGTCCGCGAGCTGCCGTTCGGGTAGAATTTCTACCTGAGCGGCAGAAAGACCAGGGCAAATAGCTGTTCGCACTACACTCTGCCACTTGCAGAACTGCGCAGAGGTTTTTTGTAACTTTGCGGAGTTCTGGGTAGCAAAACTCCACATACTACGCCCAGGCTCAACATGTTATATTATTGACATTTATAACGCTCACGGCTACTCAAGAGTGTCCCGGCGTGACAGCCAAATGGAGCGGAGCTGAGTGCCAACTGAAGATTACATCAAAAGCAGAGTTTTTAAAAATGTCTTGAACATTTTAGGAACATTTTAGGATCTTGAGTGCCTCGAAGTTCGAGGGGAAGGGAATTTCAAGCCTCCACTGCCTTGTAGGCCAAGAAACTGCCCCTCATTCTCGTAAGGTGGAAACGGGGAATCACAGGCATAAACTGTGCGGCTGAGCACAGCTGTCTCCAGGGCGCATAGCTCCCAACTCCCAACTCCTCCACCAAGTTGATCAGAGGAGTGACATATATGTTAAAGAGAAGAGTGCTCAGGGTAGAACGCTTTGGGACTCCAGTAGTCACCCTATTGGGAGCCGATGATGACGGGGCAGACAAACTTGCTGCAATCTATTTTCTAGGCATAATTTAAACCAATTCCAGGCTAATCCAGATGTACTGAAATCTACCTGAGAGACGGGCAAGTAGCTGAGAGTGTGGCACCGTATCAAAGGCGGCAGAGAGGTATAATAAAATCAGAGCCGCTCTGCCACCAGCATCCAAACACTCTCTTATTGGTTCTGAGATTTCAACTAGAGCCATCTCTGTCCTGATTGGGCTGAATGGAGCAGGCCAGATACTTCAACAACATTTGAAAGCTGTTTGTTAACAGCTTTCTCATAGACTTTCGCCATGGCCGGAGGAAGGGAGATTGGGCGGTAGCTAGCTGGAATTGAAGGGTTCAGAAAGGGCTTTTTCAGCAGAGGCAGAAGATTAGCCTGCTTCCAATCTAGGGTAACAGTGATGGTCTGAAGAGACATATGAATCAGAGTGTTGACTTCTGGGTTAACTACCTCAGCAACAGAGGCTAACAGCCTGGCCAAGCAAGGATCTGACGGGGAACCGGATTTCAGAGATTTGAGGATTGCCAAAGGAGTCTTGCGGAGCAATGTGTGAAAATGCCATCAGGGCGGGTGATGGGGGCGAACTAAATGTAGGAATATTCGGTAAGGAATTCTCTACCAGCGCAGTGGTGCTGATCCTGAAATTCTCCTAGATCGCTTGAATATAATCAAGAAGCTAGACAGTTTCTCGCACCAGGCACCCGAGGTAGGTAGGGTGATAATCTCAGTGCTAGGTACTAAGAAACTCTGCACGATAGAGAACATTTCTTTGGCATTATTTTTAGAATCAGCTATGCGCTTAGCATAGTATTGGCTCTTTGCTTGAAGTATTGAAGCATAATATGCATTCTGTGCCTTCCTTAATGCCACTTTACCGAGAGGACAGTATACCAGTCTCCAACAGCGCTCTAATTTTTTGCAATGCTGTTTTTGCACTTTGGGTACTTTAGAAAACCATGGTTTAGAGGTGGAGTCTCTAGATCGCTTGTCAGAAGAGAACATGGATAGATGCTCCAATGCATGCAAGATCCAACTAGTGAAGCTCTCCAGGGCTTCTCCCAAATCCTTGGTAAAGGCTGGCCGAGTATCTGCCAAAACTAAGCTAAAGGCGATAGGATCGATTTTGTGGGAGGGTCTTCCTTGGCGATGCTGATTATGTGGGTGGGATTTCTGAATAGTCCATGAAAAGTGGACTAAAACATGATCAGTCCAAGCTACCTGGAGGGGTTCTTTGACAATGATAGGGAAATTAGAGCAAACTGGGTCTAAGATATGCTCTCCAGGATGTGTTGGGAAACTGACCCATTGGGAGAGCTGGGCGAGGTTCAGAGAGTCAAAAAACTCCCTGGTTTCCCCCGCCTCCACACTGTCCAGATGAATATTAAAAACCCCCAGAATAAGAAATGTGAGAAGCGAAGGGCCCAGAGATCAATGACCTCATCCAGGGCTTTCAAAAAAGATCCCGTTTGGACCAGGGGGGCCTGTAGACCAATGTGCCGCCCAGAGTAAAATTAGCTGAAATAATGATGGAGAAATCAAGTGCCTACCCATCACCAATTACCAGAGTCTTACTGTGGTGGAAGGTCCACATATCCCTAAACACCACAGCTATGCCTCTGCCTCTTCCCGTTTTGCAATCCATCCAGGGAATTGTATACCCCCCTGGAATAGCCAGTTCGATAACTGGGTTAGAAAACTCATTAGGCCAAGTCTCCGTTAAAAATAAAAGGTTGAGAGACTCGTCCCAGAGATCAAAGATATCCTGGGAGTGTCTGGCTAATGAGCCGGCATTGGTCAAGGCTGCATGTACACGTTGCCCCTTCTAGGTTATCGGAGGGAGGGTATCTGGTAAGGATAGATTTGCAGGTCTAGAACACAAGCGAAAGCTGCAGCTCTCACAGACTGTAGCAAGATTGTCTAAAACCTCCCACAGACTAGCGTACTTACAGCATTGTGGACAAAGCAAGAGCAACTTGGCACGACTGTAGGACAGGTAGGAGGCTATAGAATGGGGAGCAAAATAGGCAGCATGGCTAGCGCTGGCCACTTCAGGGAGGCGCTAAATTGCAACAACCTTCCGGGTAGGAAGGAGCCCAGTGTCACCTGCCTACTAATAAGTGTGAGCGCACAGTGTTTCTATATAGTCTGAAATGAGTTTCCCAGTTGGGGAACACTAAATAAAACAACATCTAACATGATCAATGTAACATTTGAATGCATACAGGCAAAAGTGAGTGCATGATGGACAGCAAACAATACTTTATTAAAGCCAAGCAATATTTTTTATATGTAGGGTTCAATACCAATAGGATAGGACTCTTTGGGTATGAAGTGCAAATGAACAGTACCTAGAGACATTTGAACATATTCAAACCAGCAATAATCATAAAGTGTATAGAAATATATATTTACAATGTATAATCACATTTTCCCCCTTCGGCGCGCCAGCGGCACACATCCGCTACAAATCCGCGCAGTGCACATATTTGTAGTCAAGCCCCAAAACAACTAAAGCTGGCAAAACCTAAAGTGGCGAGTGCAGGTGCAGTCAAGCAGTAGTGCAAAATCAAATTCAAACAACAGTTTCACATTTCACATTTTATATTTAAAAGCACAATAAAATATTCTAAAAGCTTTTAACAGTAAAGAGTTAACAATGCGGTAAGCGTTGTGCTACCACTTGTGTCATTCATCTCCTCAATGGCCAATGTGTGGATCACTTCAAAGCAGCTCTCTGAAGTGTACAAGTATCCCTTTCAACCCAGTCCTGTCTGCCAGGTTATGTGTGGGGGTAATCAGTCCCTTGTGTTGAGGACAGGACACAGCCTATTCCAGTGAAGGCATACCCTCCATTCCACCCTGCCTAGGCAACACCATCAGACTGCAGATGTAAGTAGATGGGTACTGAGACACACCTATCCTTCCTGTGTTGTGGCTGTCTAGAAGGAAGTGTAGCTGTCACCCACCACAGATGTGTAGTGGAGGCACGCTTTCAAGCACACAGAGCTGTAAGTGCAGAGAAATGTCCACTTTGTAAAAGTGGCATTTCCCTTCTGTTCAGGGGTTACAGCTTAAAAGTGTATTAAGGAATTCCCAATGCTAATATATGAGAAAAGTAGGCCTCATAGTAGTGAAAAACACGCTAAGCTGTTTGTTACAACCAGGACATTCAAAACATAAAAGTACATGTCCGACCCTTTTACGTACATAACACCCTGCCCTGAGGGTTACTTATTGCCTACCTTTAGTGCAACATATACGTATAAAAAGGGGAGTTTAAGGCTTGGCAAGTAGTTTTAAATACCAAGTTGATATGGCAGTAAACTGCACATGCAGGTACTGCAGTGGGGTGCCTGAGACAGGTTTGAAAGGCTACTTATGTGAGTGGCACAATCAGTGCTGCACGCCTACACGTAGCATTTGAAGTAGAGGCCCTGGGTAAGTGGTATTCCACTTTACAAGGGACTTATCAGTACATCAAATATTGCAATCAGAAATACACCATAGTCACCATGTTTAGGGAAGAAGCAAACACACGTTAACACTGGTTAGCAGCGGTAAATTGCTCACAGTCCTAAGGCCAACAAAAAAGAATTAGCAAAAACAGGAGGAAATATGGCAAAAAGTCTGGCGCAAGAGCACCCTAAGGATGTCAGGTCTAACTGTGCATGAGGCCCAAGGGGCATACTTATGAGCCCCTTTGCATCGCTCTTGTATCAAGCAATGTGGTGCGAGAGTGACACAAATGAAAATTTAGATTTATGATCTGTGAATTTTAATGATTATTTTTAATCTTCATTTGACAGCTTAGTAAAAGTGACGCACAGTATTTACCCATGTTCAAGGTGTGCATGTTGTGCAAGAGGGAGTATTCTCAGATGACTAATACAGCGATTTAGTGACCTCCTGTTAGAACATCTGTTGTCAGAAGATCTTGATGATTTGAGGCACTTTTGCATGAAATAACCTTTAGTGTCACTTTCCGCAGATATGTTTGTAAAATCCAGTGTCATACCTTTCAGAAGAACATTTTTATCATTACCAACCACTTGAAAGACACAGATGGTAGGAATTTGGTGCCACAGTTGACATGAAATAAGAGCAGGTTGTAACAGTGAGTCTTCTGCTCCGAAGTCACCTTTGCCATTTAATGGCAGAATTGCCAGTGCGTGACAATGGTGCCCAAGTACAAACAATTCCTTACCGGAAAGAGGTCAGTTTAGTACTGCTTTGGGCAGTCATCTGAGATGTTAAGTCTCAATCCATTTTTGTTGATGTAACATTTATATTTCGTTTTCAGAAACTTTAGGTTACTGGTTGAGAGGGGATGAACCCTATTCAGGCAGTAACCTTAACTCTTCCCAGGGATAAGTAACACGCACAACCAAATTAACCTGTGCTTAAACCTCTGGTAGCTTGGCATAAAAGCAGTCAAGCTTAACTTAGAGCCAATGTCTAAAGTATTTATGCAGCACTTCAAACAGTAATACATTATTTGAGACCAAAACGACAGAAATCCAATTAGTAGAAATATGCAATTTTAAAGGTTTTGCTGCAATCAAGTGCTAGGAAGCAAAAAGAGCAGTGGAGCACAGGTCAGATACAGGATTCAGTTCAGCCTGCTAAACGGTAACTTATGCCTGAATGTCAAGGGCAAAGTCCTTGTGATGAGCTGTGTGGGCTGGCATTGATGAGCCATCAGCTAGGAACTGCAATATGAGGTCCATTATTGAACTGCGTCAGGTATCAGTGGAGTCAGTGATGGTCGATGAGCTGCAATGCGAAGATTGTCATTGATATGCATTGCGCACTGACAAAGCCATGGGCCATCATTAAGTGCTAGCTATGCATGGTCCTGCGATATCATCGAGAAGCCAGGAGGGCGTGTGGAGAGTTGTGCTGCAGTGTGTCGGCGCTGAGGATGCGAAGCGACACATGGGGCTGATGTTGGTGTAGAGCTGCATTGGGATCAAAGAAGCCCCCAATGCTTGCAAAATCTTGCAAAGAGATGCCTCGACATCAAGGACAGGCTGTTTTGCACTGGACTGGAGCCAATAGAGATATGCCTTGCGCTGCATTGAAATGTGTTTCAGCTGTGTTAATGTCAAGGAGCCTGTTATGTCACTGAACAAGGGGTCAGCCAACTGGCCTTTGGAGATTTTCTAGGAGTCCTGGGTCCACACAAGCAGGCTGGATCCAGAAGGGCAGCTCATAGCTGCAGCATAATTTTGTGTGGCAACAACAGGCCTTGGCCAGCAAAGCAGTTCTTGGTCAGCAAGCAGGTCAGCCGGACAGGCTTCACAGCTATGCACTAATTCTTCCTGGCACAGTCCACCAGTTCAGAAGTGATCTGAAGAGTTGAGCCTGAGGTTCCTGGTTCCCATTTATACCTGGTGCCTGCATTGAAGTAGGAAAAGCTTTTAGAGTCTTCCCCTACAGCGGTGTCTGGAATTTCCTTCATCCCTACCCTAATCCCAGCTATGTTGGGGGCACAAAAAACCAGTGTAAAACCTTTTGTGAGAATGTTGCGATTTGCCAGTGTAATAAGTGACAGCTCCTCTCCCTCATTCGACAGAGATGAACCATTCTGCCAGCACCTATTCCCTCTTTGTCTCACTGTCTGGGAGCAATACACAAAAGCAAGTGCCAGCTACAACCTAGTAATATGACCCAGGATACAGGTTGCAGGCACCAAATAGCTGGGATAAGTAAATGCCAACTTTCTAAATGTGGAATTTTTGGAATTGTGTCGTAAAATACAATTTTACAGTTAAAGAGGGTTTTAAAATATGATTCTTTAGAAACCAAACTCGACATTCCAATCTGTTCCAATTGAAACGTATCACCTATTAAATGTAATAAGGTAGCCCAATGTTATGCTGTGGGATAGGTAGGCCTTGCAGTAGTAAAAGACGAGTTTTAGAGATTTTCAGTACCAGGACATTTAAAAGTTCAAATTACTTGTCCTGTGTTTTAAATACATTGCACCCTGCCATATAAACTTGTTAGGGCCTACCCTAGGGATGACTATATGTATTAAACAGGAAAGGTTAGGCCTGGCAAAAGGTTTATTTTACCAGGTTGAAATGGTAGTTAAAACTGCACACAGAGGCTACAATGGCAGGCCTGAGACATGATTAAAGGGCTACCTAAGTGAGTGGAACAGTGCTTCAGGCCCACTAGTAGCATTTCATTATCAGGTCCTGGGTACAGGTAGTACCAATTTACCAGTGACTTATAAGGAAATGAAATGTGTCAATTGGATGTAAGCCAATGTCACCATGTTTTAGGGAGAGAGCAAAAGAACTTCAGCACTGGTTATAAGCGGTACATTTTGCAGAGTGCTAAAAACGAAAATAAATGGGGCCAGACACAGGAGTATGAAGGCAACATATTTGGGGATGACCCTGCAGACCGGGTCAAGTTCAGCATCGGTGCAGTTGTTTCTGAATTCAATAAGCTTTTCCCATTTTTCAAAGTGCATATATTGCTTTAAATCAGCATTAAACTAACAACTACTAAAAGAAGAAGTGGAATAAATCTTTACAACATTCTGATTCTCGTATGGTACTATACTGTAGTTCCTATATCCCTGATAGGCTCTGCGCATTGGAATAATATACACTATAGTTTTGAGATAGGACTGAGGTCAGTATGTCTCTATCGAGAACATTAAACTTAATTACTTGTCTGTGCCAGTAACCTCAGAGGTTACTAGAAACTTATTGAATGAACAAGAAGTGATTATTTTCTGACAACCGCATACACATGACAAACTTTGTTTCCCTTAGAATCGGAACAATCTCAGAATCATGGAAACAATAGACAGCCGTTTCACTCAGTCAATCGTGCATGCTTCCTTTCTACAGAGTTACACAGAAATAGATAAACGGGTGTTTCAATAAAAAGGGTTTATTGAACAGTCTTATTTCCCGTGCAAGAGATATGAACTGCTACAATCGTAAGACAGAATGCGAAGTATAATATGTACAGCATTAGCAGTAAGATGAAATAATACTGCAATAGCATGGCTTGTAGCTATGACATATTATCATAAAAATACATACATATATAACACAGGCTAAAATACTCATCTGGTGCTTCTAAAATAATCCTACCCCAGTGTACCTAAACTAAGTGTAGTACAAGGGAAGAGGTAGGTGCTGTTTAGCTATAGTCTAGTCTAGCTATTGTTGCCAAGATTTGCCAAAAGTCCCTCTAGGTTCTAGTCCACTTTCTGGGTCTCGATCTTTAACACCCCGCAAGGTGAGTCAGAAACACTGGAGCTGGATTCTCTGCGAGGAGGATGGCAGCGTCTGGTCAGTGCGTCAGTTGCGGACTTGACTTCCTACCGAACTTGCCCTGGCAAGCTGCGTCATGCAAGTAGGCAGCAGAACCGTGGACCGTGATTCGCCATGGCAAGTGAAGGTATATTTATAGGTGAACGCCCTTAGCATTGAATTTAATATCAATATGACATAATATAGAGTTTTAAATATCGAATGTCCCAATATATCAAATAACAAAAAAACACAGACAAGATGATGGACGCAATGTTGCACATTGGCAAAACATTCACCCCCAGTCACAGATCTGGGTTTAATCCATCGTTATTTTGCTCACCAAGCCACCCCAGTTCAGACATGGCCATATGCAAATCAGCCTTGACCATGTGCCTCATGAGAACAGTCCAGGCCGTACTGCCAAGCCATGCCTTCCCTGGACCGGAATCAAGCATCCTAGGACCGGTTTCTGGCTATCAGCCATCTTCAGCCAGGATAGCTTGACTCCAGTGGCATAGTGAGCACGGGAGCCACGTCTGGGTATACCCTTCCCACATAGGGTGAACATCAAGACACACAAGATGATGGACGGAATGTTGCACAATGGCAAAACATTCACCCCCAGTCACAGATCTAGTTTTAATCCATCGTTATTTTGCTCACCAAGCCACCCCAGTTCAGACATGGCCATATGCAAATCAGCCTTGACGCTGTGCCTAATGGGAACAGTCCAGGCCTAACTGCCAAGCCATGTCTTCCCTGGACCGGAATCAAGCATCCTAGGACCGGTTTCTGGCTATCAGCCGTCTTCAGCAAGGATAGCTTGACTCCAGTGGCGTAGTGAGCACGGGACCTACGTCTGGGCATACCCTTCCCACATAGGGTGAACAGCAAAACACACAAGATGATAGACGGAATGTTGCACAATGGCAAAACATTCACCCCTAGTCACAGATCCGGGTTTAATCCATCGTTATTTCGCTCACCAAGCCACCCCAGTTCAGACATGGCCATATGCAAATCAGCCTTGACCTTGTGCCACATGGGAACAGTCCAGGCCGAACTGCCAAGCTATGTATTCACTGGACCGGAATCAAGCATCCTAGGACCGGTTTCTGGCTATCAGCCATCTTCAGCCAGGATAGCTTGACTCCAGTGGCGTAGTGAGCGCGAGACCCACGTCTGGGCATACCCTTCCCACATCGGGTGAACAGCACAACACACAAGATAATGGAAGCAATGTTGCACAATGGCAAAACATTCACCCCAGTCACAGATCTGGGTTTAATCCATCGTTATTTTGCTCACCAAGCCACCCCAGTTCAGATATAGCCATATGCAAATCAACCTTGACCCTGTGCCTCATTGGAACAGTCCAGGCCGAACTGCCAAGCCATGTCTTCCCTGGAGCGGAATCAAGCATCCTAGGACAGGTTTCTGGCTATCAGCCGTCTTCAGCCAGGATAGCTTGACTCCAGTGGTGTAGTAAGCACGAGACCCACGTCTGGGCATACCCTTCCCACATAGGGTGAAAAGCAAAACACACAAGATGATGGACGGAATGTTGCACAATGGCAAAACATTCACCCCCAGTCACAGATCTGGGTTTAATCCATCGTTATTTTGCTCACCAAGCCTTCCCAGTTCAGACATGGCCATATGCAAATCAGCCTTGACCCTGTGCCTCATGGGAACAGTCCAGGCCGAACTGCCAAGCCATGTCTTCCCTGGATCGGAATCACGCATCCTAGGACCGGTTCTGGCTATCAGCCATCTTCAGCCAGGATAGCTTGACTCCAGTGGCGTAGTGAGAACGGGACCCACGTCTGGGACTACCCTTCCCACATAGGGTGAACATCAAAACACACAAGATGATGGAAGGAATGTTGCACCATGGCAAAAGATTCACCCCCAGGCACAGATCTGGGTTTAATCCATCGTTATTTTGCTCACCAAGCCACCCCAGTTCAGACATGGCCATATTTAAATCAACCTTGACCCTGTGCCTCATTGGAACAGTCCAGGCCGAACTGCCAAGCCATGTCTTCCCTGGACCGGAATCAAGCATCCTAGGACCGGTTTCTGGCTATCAGCCGTCTTCAGCCAGGAGACTTGACTCCAGTGGCGCCGTGAGCACGGGACCCACGTCTGGGCATACCCTTCCCACATTGGGTGAACAGCAAAACACATAAGATGATGGACGGAATGTTGCACAATGGCAAAACATTCACCCCCAGTCACAGATCTGGGTTTAATCCATCGTTATTTTCCTCATCAAGCCACCCCTGTTCAGACATGGCCATATGCAAATCAGCCTTCACCCTGTGCCTCATGGGAACAGTCCAGGCCGAACTGCCAAGCCATGTCTTCCCTGGACCGGAATCAAGCATCCTAGGACAGGTTTCTGGCTATCAGCCGTCTTCAGCCAGGATAGCTTGACTCCAGTGGCGTAGTGAGCACGGGACCCACGTCTGGGCATACCCTTCCCACATAGGGTGAACAGCAAAACACACAAGATGATGGACGGAATGTTGCACAAAGGCAAAACATTCACCCCCAGTCACAGATCTGGGTTTAATCCATCTTTATATTGCTTACCAAGCCACCCCAGTTCAGACATGGCCATGTGCAAATCAGCCTTGACCCTGTGCCTCATGGGAACAGTCCAGGCCGAACTGCCAAGCCATGTCTTCCCTGGACCGGAATCAAGCATCCTAGGACCGGTTTCTGGCTATCAGCCGTCTTCAGCAAGGATAGCTTGACTCCAGTGGCGTAGTGAGCACGGGACCCTGTGCCTCATGGGAACAGTCCAGGCCGAACTGCCAAGCCATGTCTTCCCTTCCAGTGGCTTAGTGAGCACGTGACATTATTTTGGATAAATGTTTGTGTTTTTATGAATAGTTAATAAAAGTAGAAATATTGTGAAATAATCAGACATTGAAATTTGATGTACAAAGTTTTTATTTGTATTACAATAAAATTAGTTCAAATACTCATTTTTTATTAGGTAAATCATATAATTATGAAGATATATGTTCAACATTTTTATAACATTTATTTTTTGATATACATTTGTGATACATATTATAATGTTTACAATATATTTTTTCATTCATATATACTTCATACATTGTTATGTTTAGTAATAGTTGTGTAGATCATTGGTAACATAAATCTGAATATTATTCATTATTGTCAAAAATATATTTTTCATACAAAATAATATTGGTACATTAAGTAACAGCAATTTTTTATTCTTTCACATTTTTAATATAACATACAAGTATAGATTAACCTAATACTGCATTTTTATATTATTGTAAATTACAAAACATATTCATATTTTTCATCACATTTTTACATATATACAGTATTAATTTTTTATTAACAATATTATTATGTGTATTATTAATAATATTAATAATTACCTTCTTTCTATTTTCATTTTTGTTGTGAAAGGAATATTACATTTTTCTGTAATTTAATTTAATAAATGTTTTACTTGTTTGCGAAGGTTTTACTTAATCATGCAATAAAGTCATAACAATAAATAAATAAATAAATAAATAATTTAATAAAACAGAACCTTACTTTTTTAATATATACACAGCATATTTTTTATTAATATTATTAATATAGTTGTATAAATAATATTAATAATTACATTATTTAAATTTCTTTTTTTCAGTAAAGGTATGTATTTAATTGACATTTTGATATATTACATTCATGTATTTACAGTGTTGAGTTAGTAATACAATTTCTATATAATAATAATAATTAATATATGTGTTATATTATTTACTATTATTAATTACAATGTTGTACAAGTATTACAATACGTTTTAATAATTTATACAAATGTATTACATTTTTCTAAAATATAGTTGTTTATTTTTTGGTCAGTTTATTCTTTGTTTTATTTTATTTAAGGTTTACGTTTATATTTCTTCAGACATTTTTGTTTAGGGGTCAGCTTCTTTAGTTGATAAAGCTTTGCACTGGCTGACTAATAACATGAGGATATCCCCTAGGGGTAAACAGCAACTAGCGGGGGAAAATATAATGGCTAGAAGGGTGACATGGCTAGGCGATCATAAGAAAACATTTAGAAAAATAGCTATGGACTTTTCGAGTCCTCTGGTGCTGATGTGCTGGCCAACTTACTTCCTCCCCAACTAAGGAACTCAGCAATAATCCCACTAAACCTAGAATTTTTCTACGATAGTAGTCGGTGTGTAATAAATTTTAGTAGATTCAGATCAAGATTTTTCCATCCATCTAGACCTTTTGGGAGTGCTACTCCACTTGTGGTGGGTCGAATCAGTTTGAGAAATCGGTTTGGGGTCTTGACTGATATGGAGGAATACGATTGACTGCATGGTGACTATAATTATTTCCAGGGAGAAAAACCATTGAATAGTAGAGCGTATGATCCTGTGGATCGGGGTAAGGTAGTTACTAGTAAAGATTCTGACCCATTGATAAAACCATTGGAACTACCGCAAGTGAATGTTGTATCTACTCATATTAGTGACTCCCCGCCAGCGACAGGTTTGAATTTTAACAGAGAGCGTGATTTTTGTACAACAGGTAGTGATCCGCCAGAGACCCATTCCCCAAAGCATTCCAACATAGAACAATTATTAGAGATAGAGGGTGACATTTCAGGAGTTGAGTTTTCTTTGAACATATCTACTACCTCTCAAAACAAGGAAAGGTTGTCCCTTCTCACATGGAATATCGCGGGAATCGGTAACAAGCTATTATCTCCTGAATGGTGTAGGTTCATTGACCAGCATGATATCAACCTCTTGCAGGAGTCTTGGTCAATAGCTCCAGTCTTCCATCTGGGGTTTCTCAACTTCTATGTTCCCGCTATCAAAAAATCAAAAGGTCGGCCAGTAGGTGGCCTGATAATCTGGGTTCGCCAGACCCTACGATGTAAGGCGCAACAAATCATGTCCTCAATGAATGACATTATGACAGTTAGACTTGAATGGACAAATGGCTATAGGGTGGCTATTTTTAATGATTACGCCAGGGGGATAGCAGGGGGACATATATCTGAGGTAATAGCCGCTCTTGACTCCTTGAGGTCCTCCCGGAGCAGTTAATCCCTATAGTGGGTGGTGATTTCAATACAACCTTTGAACCACTCCGTCAAGAGGACCAGATCCTTACCGCTGATGAGGATAATAGATGGGGAATCCCACAACTGAAGTACCTACTGTAAAGAGATGGTCAGCTGCAGCTATACAACTAAAGGCTATGTGCCTAGAAAGAGGGCTTAGAGCAGCTAATGGAAGAACCCCTTCTGACCGACAGGGAGAAAAATACATTTGATAATCAAAGGTACAGTCGTCAAATAGATTATTTGTTGGTGGACATAAGATCTTGGCATTTCCTGGTAGACATGGCCATTAAACCCAGGCTGGAAAGTGACCACAATCCCCTTTGTTCGATATTTCAAGCGCAAACGGGGGTTAGAGAGGACACCCCAAGGGGAAGGAGGACACATTAGACATTGTTGCCTCTAATAATATGCGCCATGTCAAGTGGGGTAAATTCATTGAGAACCCTGAGAAAATGGAGGCGCTTAAAATTGAGTTTGCCAGTGAATTAGCCCATCTGAACCTACAAAGCTGTAGCCCGGACTTCCCCAAAATAATGCTAGAGGCACACACCCATCTTTTTTCCAAACTCAAATCTTTTTTTAGTAAGGCTATAAATCCGGAAAAGGGAGGTAAAAAGTTGTATATGGCTAGGTGGTATAATGATGCATGTAAATTAGCCCGCCAAAATCTGAGCGTGGAACTAAGATTAAAGAATCCCCTTAGGGTGAGAGAGACAAGGGATTCATATAGACGCATACAGAGAGACGCCAAAAGACAGTGGGACGAAGATAGGTGGCGGGATTTGAAATCGGCCTGTGCAGCAAAAAACTCCAAGCAATTTTGGAACATCATTAAATGGGATAGGGGAGGATTAGCAGAAACCCCCCAAAAATGTTGCAAAATCCCAGTGGTTGGATTTCTTTAAACCGCAATATGCCCGTAGCCTGATAAAGAAAGAGTGCCCGCTACCCCCCACCATTTTTTACCAAAGCCAGCTCTTTACTAACAAAGATGTGAGTATAGCACTAGATTGTGTGACCGGGGTCAGAGCTCCGGGCATGGACGGCATTCCTGCTGATGTCTTTTTAAGTGATAGACCGTCTTGGCGCCAGTATTTTTCATTGCTAGCTAATGCAGTGGCTAGGGGTGCTCCGATCCCTTTTTCGTGGAAAGGAGCTGAAATAATCCTGTTTTTTTAAAAGGGTGACAAATCCCTCCCAAGTAACTATAGACCTATTAGTCTCATAGACTCAGCTCAAAAACGTATAGGTCGACTAGTCCAAAATAAAATACAAACATGGGTAGAGGAACACAACATTTTATCCCCATTCCAAGCCGGCTTTCGTCCCTTCACTAGTTCTATTGATCAAGTCTTTTATTTTATTGCACTTTATTGGAAGAATGTTGTTTTAACTAAAGGGACACTTCATGCAGTCTTTGTAGACCTGAAATCGGCTTTCGATTTAGTCCCCCTCTCTAAACTCTGGAATGTTCTTGTTGAATTAGGGATGTCCCCTGAGCTATTGACCTTTATCGTCCACTTACATGAGAACAACTTTGCTAGAATCAGATGGGGGGCACAGGGGGAGGTCACCAACCCATTCCCTGTCGAGGGAGGCGTTTGGCAGGGGTGTTTCCTGGCCCCCACGCTGTTTTCTCTATACATAAATGGTATAGTGGACCATCTTTGCAGTTCCCCCACAGATGCTCCTGTCCTAGCCGGGGTTCGCGTACCCTTCCTCATGTTCGCGGACGATACGCTGATTGTCTCCCGGACTCCGAGTGGGCTGCAGAAGGCTGTCAATGCATTTGGGGAATTTTGCCAACTGCGTGGACTTGAGATTAACACCTCAAAAACCAAGTTTATGTCCCTGAATCAGCAAAAAACTTTCAAAGGCAAAATCCACCTGAACGATATTCCCTTAGAGGAAGTGGAGGCCTTTACCTATCTAGGTATTTTACTCCAGAGCAATATGGGTTGGAAAGGTCACACAGACATGGCTATTTTAAATTTTCATCAACTTGCAGGTGCCCTATCCTCTAAATATAAATCTTCTCTTACAAAGCCAATTACTCCTGCTTTGGAGATGTATAATATAAAATTATTAAGTGCTACTTTATATGGATCAGAGCTCTGGGGATTTACCAACCTGAGCACACTGGCAAAATCGGAGATTTTTTTTTACGCAGCTTGGTTGGTGTTCCCCAAAGCACCCCTACTGTTTCGCTTTTTCTTGATCTAGGTAGGAAAAACGCGGTGGACATAGTGAGATTACGACCACTATTGTATTGGAGATGAATCTGTATCACTCCAGAATTGACTCATTACGCCCTTGCATTGAGGGATGTGATTAAGGCAGATCGCTTTCATGCAATACAGTGGCTTAAAGAGCTAAGGACACTCTTAAAAGAGCTGGAACTCAGCCAGCTATGGGAAGATCCTGACACGTCATCTTTCCCATCTAAAAAACAACTGAAAGATAAATATTGGGAAATGGTCTGGGTAAAAAGTCAGAGGCAGAATTAACACCAACCTAACTGGCCGTTTTCTAGATTATAAATCACGTCCCCTTTGCGAGGCGTACTGGGACATCATAGAGAGTCCTCTAGACCGCAAATTGTATTTTCAATTCAGGGTAGGGACCCTATCTGTAAAAGCTTTTACCTATAAATGGGCACCATTAAGAGATGATAAATGTCACAATTGCCTAAACTTGGTTGAGACCATAGCACATTTATTTTTTGTATGCCACCTTTATGTTGCCCCTCGTCGCAAATGGTTAAAACCCATTTGCTTAAACTTGGGTACTCGGAGATATATTGAAGCCCTAAGGATATTAGAGTCAGATTGGTCACCCTGTATAGCTGTTGCTGTAGCCAAATTTCAAAGGTGGGCTTGGAATATAATCACTCGCACTTTTCAGCCACATGATGCTAGCTAGCAACGCACCTGATGTTTTTTAAAATTGGTTTTATTTATGTAAAAATCTGCATTTTAAACGACAGTAACCAAGGAATTTAATAACTTTTTAATATGTGCATTGTTACGTATTATTTATAGTGTATTGTGTTGTGATGTATCGTGTGTTGCTTTTATGGCATTATGTCGAATAAAGCTTTTGAAATTTGAATTTAATTTGTATCTTTGTTTGAGTGGGTATGTTTTACATTTTTTTACAGGTTTTCGTATTTTGGAGAACTTTGACTTTTTTTTAAAGAGGTGTATATTAGTTTTGTAAACTAATTTTTATCTAAAATACTCTTAGTTTTTCGCGTTTTCCAGAAGCGTTTTTTACTTTTTCTACATTTTCGGGTTTTTGAAGGGATTTTCCATTTGGATTTATCGAAAGAGGATTTGTTTTTGGATAACTTTGGCATTTTATTTTTTTAAGAGTTGTGTATACGTTTTGTAAACTACTGTTTATTTTTCACACTCTTAAATTTTCGCGCTTTCTTGGAGCGTTTTTTAAATTTTGGGTTTTTTAATGGTATTTGACAATTGGATTTATCGAGAGTGGAATTGTTTTGGACATATTTGCATTTTTGCATTTTTTGGGGGTTCATTTAATGTTCTTTGGGAGGAATTGACACCTGGATGGACTTAGAAGTTGTAAAATATTATATTTTTAATTTGTTTGTGGGAGGGAAATGTAATTCATTTCTATTTTGATATGTATTATATTTTGTGAAATATTATTATTTTGTCAATATGCTTTAGTATTTTATCAATTGTATATATTTGACAAATTATTAATGTTTTATAAAATATGAAACAATGTAAATTATTATTATGTTGTGTTGTGGATGTAAATGTTTTAATTCATGTTCACATTACATTTAAAGGATCCTTTTTGCAATTAGGGAATTAGGGATAGGTATTCTAAGCCTCTAGTTGTAGGATAGAGGGTGACTTGACTTTGAAAAAGCTCATACATTTTATTAGTTTGTTTGGTTAGTTTTGGTCCAATTAGTGTTATGGTTATGGATTTTTGCATCCTTAGTTCTTGGTAACTTTGCTCTTTTTGGATACTTTCTAGTAATATTTGAAGTGTGAGTGTACCTCTCCCTGTTGTTGCCTGGAAGGCATTATGCCATCCTCAACAGCGTTGTTACTTTTTGCTTCCTTGTTTAGGGTACTAAGGTAGAAGTTCCACCATGGTATGTGGTACTTTGGTAATCTTCTGTGACCTGATCGGTGTGGTCTCCCTACCCATGTGTTCTCGAAGTAATCAAGTAGTGGGCTTAATTTCTCCTAATTTCTCTTGTAGTATGGACTCTCTATTAGTAGGTTATAGTGTTCTGGTACGTCAGTCACAGGGACATAGGCCAGGGCTATAATGTTTTTTATTTGGTATGCTAAGGTGCTATCTGTTACGTATTCTACACTCAGGGGCCCATTAGGATGGCGGGCGGACAATGGAGTATTTGTAGTAGCTGTTCTTTTAATATTTGAGTAGTGGGTTTTCTGTGCCACTGCTTGCTTCTTTGATGTTTTCTAAAGCTACTCTAATTTATATTTCAGTTATATTCGTGGGGGGGTGATTGTGCTCATTGACAGATACAACAGTGGTTTCTTGGGTTATGGCTCTTCCTTAGCATTTGTTTGAATAGTATTTGCTACATTTCCAGAAGACTTTTAAATCCTTTTGCTTTTCTTGCGTATATACATAACCCATGTAACATAGGAGCATTCTTCCCTTTTGTGATTCTATAAATTGTGCACCTTCAGTCATAATGATATGTTTAGTGCTGTAGAGAATGTAGATATAAATAAGTTAACATGATGCAACAAATTATTTTTTTTACAAATATATACATTTGTCGATATATACTTACAATGTTGATGTAGATGTTGAAAAGATTTTTCTTTTGATAGTTGGTGGCTGTTATTTTTTGTTGGTAGAAGGTATATCTGTTGATATAATAAGAAAAAATGGTAAGTAAATTTGAAGCATTTGTTGTAGGTGATAGGGCAATTGGGAAAGAGTTTGTTTTAAATAGATACATTGTTTTTTAAAGTACTTATTTTATATACTTACTTTTTGATTTGCTTTCTTTTCTTAGTTGTTGTAGATAGTTATTGTTGTGTTTGTAAGAATCTGTAGTGGAGATATAAATAAATGAAAGTATATTTTAGTTTGATCTCATTTAGTTGTATTTTTAAGAATATTTTAGCACTATTAATGTTGTACAAAAGATTATTTACTTACTTTTTGTTTAGCTTTATTTTCTTGCTTGTTGTAGATAATTATTCTTGTTGTTGGAATAATCTGTAGGGGATATATAAATAAATGAAAGTATATTTTAGTTTAATGTCATCAAGCTGTATTTTTAAGAACGTTTTGGCACTATTAATGTTGTACAAAAGATTATTTACTTACTTTTTGTTTGCCTTTATATTCTTGCTTGTTGTAGATAATTAGTCTTGTGGCTGGAAGAATCTGTAGTGGAGATATAAATAAATGAAATTATATTTTAGTTTAATCTCATTTAGTTTTATTTTTAAGAACATTTTAACATTATTAATGTTGTAACAGAACATTATTTAGTTACTTTTGGTTTACTTTTATTTTCGTACTTGTTGTAGACAATGCTTCTTGTGGCTGGAAGAATCTGTAGTGGACATATACATAAGTGAAAGTATATTTTAGTTTGATATAATTTAGAAACATTATTTAGAACTTTTTAGCACTATAAAGTTTTATAAAGGATTATTTACATACTTCTTTTGGTTTAAAGTTTTCATTAAAAATGGAGTCTTGTTTATCAGGAAGTAAACTGTAACGACTCCTCTTCTGTTTTCTTTTGCTGTTGAAGTGGAAAAGAGTAACATTTTTTGGGGGCTTTTATGCTGTTGTTTTAATTAGTAAGTTTCTGTTATTGGTTATTTTCGTTTGTGCTACATTTTGATTTGTTGTTGTGTTTAGTTTGGATTTTTTTTGTTGATGTTTCCATATATGGAAGATGCTAATTAAGTCATAGTAATTTATTTTAAGTATATGTTATAGTTTAGATATTATTTATACATAATTTATTAATATATATTTTGGTATTTATTTAGTAAAGTATTTATTTATTTTTCTTTTTAAGTAATATTAGTCATTATTATATATTTTGGTGTGAATGTGTTTTTAAAATATTTATGTGTATTAATTGTATTGTGTATGTTTGTGTGGTAAATATGTGTGTTTTATATGAATTTATATGTGATAACGTGTTTTATATTTAATCAATAATTTCTAGAATCGATATTGTTGGCTTTCTATATTTTTGTTTTCGATATTATGGGTATTTTTGTTTTAATTGTATGAATTTCGATAATTTTAATTTCAATATTTTGTCATTCCATAATGTTAGAAACAATATTTTTTTTTGTCTATATAGTGGGTTCGATATATATATATATTTTTTTTTTAATTAAGTATTGCTGATCGATATTGTGGTTTTCCATATTTTGGCGTCAATATTTTGTGTAGTCGATATTTCGTCTCTCGAAATTTAGTCACTGATCCATATTTATACTTTGAAGGTGTTTAGGAATGCCAGTATCAACGTGAAAGTCGGGCATAGGAACGTCTTTAATGAACCCCTAAGGAATAGATGTTAATGCATACTAAATGAGTTCTTGGAGAAATCAATATCCAAGCAAGGGGAAGTCCTAAAGCCTTAAGAGTATGGATTTCCAAGAACTCGTTGTGACGCAGAAGAACGGATGTAGGTGGCCATGCCTGTATTTGGTTAGCATGGAGAATGCCTAAATAAGGGCTGGATATCTATGCCTAAATAAGTGCAATGTAAATTGTACCTATATAAGGGCATACATCGGAAAATCTATATACGGAATCTAAATTGACACATAACACCCACTCCACTTTCATATGAACCACGTTTCTAAATCCTAAACATGTTAAACATATCTAAAAATAGAGTATCGCATGATTTGCTAAAAACAGGTCCAAAAACATATTTCTAAAAAATGCATTTAAATGTGTTGCTGTTCTAAGCATATGTAGACGTTTGAATGCTACATGAATGAATCATAAGCATATATACATGATGAAATGCCTCGTAAATACAGAAGAAAAAAGGCTGAAACCATTTCATGTCAAGTTACATAAAACAATTGTTATTGACAAGGTGACATATTATCTCTGAAAGTTTTTCAAAGAATTCTGTTCTCTATGAATAGTTCTACTATAAGCAGATTACTTTGGCCAAAAAAGAAAAAGAAACATTTGGAGAAAAAAATGTATCCTAGGAAAAGTTCCAAGTTTAGTCTTTGTTTTGAAAAAAATAAAGGCCAAATTCAGAGTCTCTCCGGAACACTGTGTGTCTGAATCAAAAGTCAGTGTTTGGGGATGGAGAAAACATGAATATTTATAATCCTGTAGACAAAAAGTCATCTAACGTTGTAGGTGAAAGTTGGATTACCTCGTTTAGAAGACTAACCGCACATAGATGAGACGCATCGCTGTCAGCATTGGTCGCATCAGCAATGTTCGTATTGGATGTTACCTGCGCGCCTGTTGTTTCCTCTCGTACCTCAGCAGTAGCAATTTGTGTCTGTGAGAACTCAATGAATGCTGTCATCAGCATTGGTAGCCGCTGGGGACAACACAGAGCATTGGTTGTTTCCTGGTCCAGCAGAGTATCGATATCCGTAGGCATGACTGATGGGAGTATTAGACAGATATCTAGCATGCATTCTTCACCGCAAAGCAGGCAGCGTAGAACAGGTAAGATGCAATCTTGCCAGATTGGTCTGAATGACAGAAAGCATGTGGTATTTAATTCTCGTAGATGAGATAAACCTAAAATTTGGACGATGCGCTCACGACACTTCATCTCAAATAGAGCTCTCTCTATGGTGCTTGGAGTGGCGCTGGTGATTTGGCTTGCCATATCGGAGCAGTAGGAGCAAAAATAGGATCCCTGCAACGAGTCCAAAAAGTAGTGGCAGTCCACCAAACACAGAGTGTATGAAGTTGGGAAATATTTCAAAGACAGCTTGAAAAAGTGCTAACAGTCCTGAACACACGGTCTTAAATACATGTACAATACCGCTCATCTCAGACATGTTTAAGATACATTCCAACATTTCTGAGAAATGTATAAGGCAGTTTGTCTTCAAAAGGGCATGTATCTCAGCAGAAGTCCTTGTGGCTTGCAGATAATAGGTTTCTTTGGCCAAGGTCAGTGGCACAGTTTGTTGACTTTCATTCTGCTTAAAGTATCAATTTGTATAGAGGTGATGTTCAATGAAGGCCATAAAGGCGACTCCCTGGCTGTCTTGGTTTGTGGAAACAATAATTGCATACAGCAAGTGACCCTGGACGAAACAGTCACTAGATATGGGATACCTGGCAACATGCCACAGCAGCTGTGATCATTCAACATGAGGTAACTTCCATTAGAAAGTAGTCCAGAAATTGGAATAATCACTGCAGCTGGTGAGCCTTGCAGGTGACAGGATAAGTTTGTAGTGGAACCATTGCAGGCCCCGTGTAAATAAATACCCTCACAAAGGAGAGAACCGCTAAGTGCGTTTTCACAGTTTGAAACACTTCACGCCCCCACACCAACATCTGTGTGTGTATGGTAAATCCCAGGATGTCTTGATGTATTCTTTACCCAACCTTTCATATTTGCCTGCTCGTATATTTTTTAGGCAATACTAAAAATGGAAAATTGTAACAGGCAGAGTAATTTTACCATGTATGACCCACTCAGTAGCTGGTTTTTCTGCCACTGTGAATGGTATGGTAATGTTTCCACTTTTTCAATGCTCAGCACCATATAGTCTGTTCCCCTTTGTGCCAGTTTGATCTGTAACTGAACTACTTGTGCCCACAGCGTTTTGTGCTTGATTGTGCCACCTTTTGCATCTTTGAAACCATCGTGAAGCCAATTCTGTAAATATTCATTGAACACAGTAAAAAGGATCGCACACTATGAGTGTGTGGAATTCGCGATCCGTATTCTCAAGTGCTATTATGAATGCTTGTAGTTCAACTCACTGAGCTGTACAATCTCCTAGCAATTGTGTTTTTGTGACCATGGGTCTGAATTTGCCATTGCACATACAAATTTCAACGATTACACATGCTGCTATAAGCTTGCTTACCCCCTGAAGCAGGTTGTGCGGATACGTCAGTTTAACTTTTACATTCATACTGGTCTAGAGGTAGAATTTCATTAGGCAGAGGACATTTGTGTTCTTATTGCAGGAATGCTTGTGTTTTCAAATAAAGATCAAAAACATATTCAACATCAGTTGCAGCAAGAGAATTAACCCATTGTATCCGCCTTGGATGTACGGCTTTTGCATTCGGAATGCTAGCTTTTGTAACTGCCTCTAAGGCTGGTACAGGAGTTAAAACCATAAGGCGTTTCCCCTGTGCAGGGCTCTTTCTTTTGCTACAGTGGTTTGAACTGCTGTCAGAATTTTTTCTGTTGATGTAAATTTCATTCCTGTTTGTGTGTACAAATGTGATGTGTATGCAATTGGTACTTTTTCACCTTCGTTAAAAGTTAAGTTGGTGAATCCGCATTGACCCGGAATAATTAGGATCACTAAGTTGCGTACCTTTACGCATGTTTGTAAATGTTTTGTTGCTAACATGTCTGTCTGAAGTGAACGCAAAATTTCTGTGTGCTCTTTTGTACAAAGTGTGATTTTAAAATCAGGTTTGGTTAATTCGTAGAGAGGTTTAACTCTTTCTGCGTAGTTTAAAATTATGTTATTCCAAAATTCAGGAAACCTAGAATCAACTGTAAGTTTTTCTGCATTTTTTGGGGTTGGAGCAGCACACACTTTTCTAAAAAGTTGGCTGCCAGGCTTTTGCCTTCGCTTGATAGTTCATATCCTAGAAAAAGGACGTTGAGATGGGAAATTCTTGATTTTTTTCAATTGAATTTATAACCCTCAGAGGCGAAGCCAGTATAATGGTGTTCACCCTGTTCAGGTGCCTGTTCAGGTCATCGTCTGTCAGATAGATATCATCGACATATGACAATGCCTCGCCATCATAAGTTTGCAGTAACTCTGTTACCTTTGCTGAGAATAACCCCAGACTATTCTTGAATCCTTGAGGGAGATGACAGAATTGACCCTCGGTCCCCATTATTGAGAAAGCGGTCAAAGACCTACTTTCAGGTGCAATGTTTTGACAAAAGAAACCATTTGAAATATCTAATGTGGCTTTATATTTTTCACGCACAATGTTATTCAATAATGCCTTACTGTGTGCATTTTGCACTGCAAATGTTTTACAAGAGTTTAGGTGTCTGTAATACAAAAATAGACGATATGTATTGTCTGGTTTGGAAACAGGAAACAAAGGGTTGTTTATTGATGAGGTGCATGTTTCAATCACCCCTTGGTATTCAAGTAGATCTCCCTTACCTGTTTTTTAGCTTCTTGCTTATTTGGATTTTGGATACTGCCTTTGTGCAGTTGGTTGATTTGTTTAACTGGATTGGGTGGTGAGTTGAGTTGTCATCCCATCGTACATTATTTTTGTATAATGCTGGGGCTTGGGCAACTGCACATTTCCTGGCATAAGTATATTTAAAATGCACTAGAACATGGTTAGCAAAGGCTTGTCTTCGTGGTTAAGGGCAATAATGCAGTCTCTCTGGAAATATTCCACAATTGCCTGCACAGAACAGCAGACTGGCTGAAAGAGAATTCCCTACAATTTAATGTAGAAAAAAAATGAAGTCCTGTGCTGTATGTCAGATACAATTCAGCGTCCCCTTCCAGCAGATTTTTGGCCAGATCTGGCCAAAAACTCTCCTGCGCCGGCTAACACAGTATTCATTTGGGAGTGCTGTTGGACAGCAACTTACAGTTGGACTCTCAGGTGAACAGATCTCTGTACTGGGGTGAATGTATGACATTGTTCTGCATTCTGTCCATCAATTGTTGTTTTGCATTTGTCACCCTGAGTGGGATCGGTATGCTCAGACGTGAGTCCCATGCTCTCCACACCACTGGAGTCAAGCTATCCTGTCTGAAGATGGCTGATAGCCAGAAACCGGTCCTAGGATGCTTGATTCTGGTCCAGGAAAGATATGGCTTGGCAGTTCGGGCTGGACTGTTCCCATGAGGCACAGGGTCAAGGCTGATTTGCATATGGCCATCTGAACTGGGGTGGTGTGGAGTACAAAGAAACGATGGATTTAGGCCCAGATCTCTGTACTGGGGTGAATGTATGACATTGTTCTGCATTCTGTCCATCAATTGTTGTTTTGCGTTTGTCACCCCGAGTGGGATGGGTATGCTCAGACGTGAGTCCCATGCTCTCCACACCACTGGAGTCAAGCTATCCTGGCTGAAGACGGCTGATAGCCAGAAACCGGTCCTAGGATGCTTGATTCCGGTCCAGGAAAGACATGGCTTGGCAGTTCGGGCTGGACTGTTCCCATGAGGCACAGGGTCAAGGCTGATTTGCCTATGGCCATGTCTGAACTGGGGTGGTGTGGAGTGCAAAAAAACGATGGATTTAGGCCCAGATCTCTGTACTGGGGTGAATGTATGACATTGTTCTGCATTCTGTCCATCAATTGTTGTTTTGCATTTACCAAACCGTTGGGCACCATGTTGTGTAGTTCCTATATCCCTGATAGGCTCTGCACATTGGAATAATATACACTATAGTTTTGACATAGGACAGTATGTCTCTATCGAGTACATTAAACTTAATTACCAGTGTGTGCAGGCTAACTCAGAGGTCGCTAGAAGCTTCTTGAATGAACAAGAAGGGATTAGTTTCTGACAACCGCATAAACATCACAATTTTGTTTTTCTTAGAATCGGAACAATCTCAGAAATGTGGAAACAATAGATAGCAATTTCACCTAGTCATTTGTGCATGCTTTGTTTCTACAGAGTTAGACAGAAATAGATAGACAGGCATTAGAATAAAAAGGGTTTATTGAACAGTCTTATTTCTCATGCAAGAGATATGAACTGCTACAATCGTAGGACAGAATGCGAAGTATAATACGGACAGCATTAGCAGTAAGATGAAATAATACTGCAATAGCCTGGCTTGCAGCTATGACATGAATTCATAAAAATACATACATAAATAACACAGGCTAAAATACTCATCTGGTGCTCCTAAAATAATCCTACCCCAGTGTACCTAACCTAAGTGTAGTACGAGTGAAGAAGTAGATGCTGTTTAGCTATAGTCTAGTTTAGCTATAGTTGCCAAGATTTGGCAAAAGTCCCTCTAGGTTCTAGTCCACTCCATACCTTAGAATAAGTGAGGTTGGAATCTCTTTCCGGGTCTCGATGTCTAACACCCCGCAAGGGGAGTAAGAAACTCCGGAGCTGGATTCTCTGCAGAGAGAATGGCAGCGTTTAGTCAGTGTGTCAGTTGGGGACTTGACTTCCTTCCCGACTTAAATAACGTGAGCTTCAAAACACATCTGTCAATCAATCAAATTTTATTGACATAGACTTTGTCAGAGATATACAATATAAACAAATACCATATATACATAAACTATTGTTAGTCATAGTTTAAACATTTCAAAAACAACGGTAAAAAAATTTAAAACATGAAAATACTTTATAGTATGCAAATTCATCCGGGGGAGCTCTTATTAACTCAAACAGATCTATGGTTCTAGAGATATTACACTTAGTACAGATAGGTTTTATAAAATATTGCGTGTGCCAAGTCTTGGGTTCCTCCACTACAAAGATCACAGAGGACCATATTTACCAAATGTGCCACCCGAGTTTTTAGGTAGGTCTTTTAGTGTTAGTGTCCTCAGTCTTAACCTCAAAATGCAGCACCTGACCTTATGATCTAATGAAAAAATAAAGTATTTGGGACTGACTTTATATTCCCCTGCTGCTAAAAAATGCTTACAATGAGATAGCAGTAGAGAATGTAGCTTACCTACATCAAATCTCAAACTCGGGCTGGATTTTCTAAGGAAAAACTTACAAAGTGCTGGAGACCAGGATTGGAGGAGTTTTATAGAACATTGGAAAAACTCCAGAGCAGTTGCTAGGTTCTCTTTAAAGGTATTTTTCCCAGAATCAGCCCTGACAGTTTCCTGACATACAAGCACTTTCAGTGATCCTGGGGGTGTATGAAATAGGTTATAGGTCCATCTGATAAGATTTGCCAAGGTTCTTGTGTATGCGCTAACTACCTTTAGTTCTAGCTCTTTGTGCAATATATTTTCAGGAGGGCAAGAAAATGTCGCCTCCCCGAGGATGGATAAAACCTTTTTATTGCACTAAGGAGGACTAACACTTTTAATTCAGTCTGTTGGAAATGTGAATCAGTTCCAAGAGACTGAGAGAATACTCTCGCTACATATGCATAAGTAGATACTACTTCGACTGGTATTCCTCCTAATTTCAAGGCAAAGGATTTTACATTTTTCCTACAGGTAAACGTTACTATTTTCTTTTTTGAAATATTTATAAAAAATAAAAAAAAATCTGTATAACTAAAAAGTGCCTCAATGTTGCACTGAAGGCCAATTGGGGTACGATAAAAAATGACCACATCGTCAGCGTACATTAAAAGATAGATTTTTGTGAGTTGCTAATTGTGGTGGGAAATTATTTATCTCCTGGAAGCAGTCCGGTAGGTCACTTAGGAATAGTAATAATTGGAGGGGAGCGAGGAGACATCTCTGCTTGAGACCATGCTGTGTGGGAATCTCCTGAGTGAGTCCTTTGTCCCCTCTCATCTGAACTTTACACCATGTAGAAGTGTGAAGGACTAATAATAGCTTTAATATGGTTGCCTTTTGGGGCGGCGAGTGGCATTGAAGCCTGCTGCTGGGAATGTGATCCTTTGAAGTGCATGCGGCGAAGTGGAGGGCCCAATCCGGCAGGCCCATGAGCAAGAGAGTGTAGTGGCCAGGGCCCACCCCCTGTGTTCCTGACCATTCCAACTTTGCCTCCCCCCAGTAGGTGAGGAGTAAGGGGGGCGGCTGACACATATATGCCTTTGAGCCTGGACTGCATCTTTTGATACTGCCAGGCCGGCACAGGCACTTGCCCGGTTGAAGACAAGCTCCCCCACTCCTGTCCCTGTGGCCCGTAGGCAAGTAACTCAAGAAGCATCCCCGGGGTGCTGAGGGGCCCCGTGCTGTTCTCCCCGAAGGCAGGAGGAAAGCTCAAGACTCACAGGTGAAGCAGACTTGATCCGTTCAGGGAGGAAACGATGCGAGGGACTGTATGGCACCTTAAATGAACTCGTTGGGGTGGTGCTCTGATTAAAAGTACATGACAATTAGGCATAATTACAATTGGTACCGACAACCTACCTGAAAGTCCCTAGTTTATGGTAGCACATGTTGGTTTAGAGGCCCAGTAGAAATCATACACTTAAGTGTGCACTGCTGTGGTGCATGCTGTCGTTTTACAAATCAGCTTCGTCTTGCAGGCTGCTTTTGAAATTAAATTATATGCAAATTCGACTTTGGAATTAAAAGTACTTCCAAATATTACCCTATTTTTTACTTATACATCACCACTAAAGTCTCCCCTAGGTGTCCCAGGTGTAGGGTGCCTTGTAACTATAAGCAGCACGATAAAATATGTTTTATATGTCCTATTGAGGGAAAAATGCCAATGTAATATTTCTCCATTGTAGCACAATAGGTCCACAGGCTAAAAAGATAATAATTTAATAGAATATAATAATTGAAAGAAAGGAGCTAAAAATCTCTTTCAAAGACTTAAAATAATAGATAGCATAAATCCAACAACTTGCCATTGTTGGACTTGTGATAACTATTACAAACAAAAATGTTATAGAACTTTCTTTTCTGTGACCCAACATCCAGCCTTCCAACAACACTTCATGGATAGGCCACCCTCTGTCAGGCTGAGACAAGCTGCCTTTATGAGGTGTGAAGTGGCTTGTCTTGAGACAAAGGATTTCCTATGGGAAGAGAACTGCAAGCTGCAGCAGGATGGTGGTGGAGCAGCGAAACTGGTCTCCAAAGATGAAATGACAGTTTGGACAGGACAAAGCCTCACCCCCATTCCATGCACCCCCAGCCAAACAGGAGCTCCAGTATTTAAATTAGCGAGGGGGCTGGAAGGGTAGTGTTAGGGAAACATATTCACACCATTGGGTTGGCTTAGCCAGGTCTAACCCTCCTGGAGACAGTTTCTTCATTTTTGGTTTTGGAAGAATAGTGCTTTTTTGGTCAAAAATATGATATTCCACACTTTGAAGGAAGTAGTCATACACCTGGGTGACACCCTGTATCCCATTGGTCAGGGGTGCCCCTCTGCTAGACACCCAGGTCCTGTGAATAAACATGGGAGTGTTGCCCAGCATCTGAAATTCCTGCCTGGAATAATCAAGAGAAGTAGTGCATTGCTGGAACATTGGTCTGCACCCCAAAGAGGTCTGCACTCATAAGGACTGCACCTGCTGCACACGTTGGAATTACAGCCCTAAGAACTTTGCCTTGCTTAAAAAGCATTGAGGATGGACTCCTTGAAAGTAGCAGGTACAAAGAGCTACAAGTGATCCCTGCCTAATACTACAGAAGAAGAAGAAGAACTGCCCTGCTGGAACCCTGGCCTGCACCCAAAGGATTGCACTCTACATGACTGCACCTGCAGCACACTTGGAAACTACAGCCCTAAGGACTTTGCCTTTCTCAAAAGTAGAAGGAGTGGACACTCTGACAGCAACATGCTAAAAGAGCTCCACCTGTGTCATCTCCACCAAGAAGAACACATTTGGAGGGAGTCCAGTGGACTTTTAAGGATTTGGCCGGGTGCTTTGTGGGAAATGTAGTCCCAATATCCCACGGACCATCTCAGAGCTTCTAGACCCTTGGATTGGTGTTTTAGGCATTTTCAACCCACAGGAGGAACTTCAGGAAGAAGTTCCAAAGGTTTGGAGAAGTTTGGAGCAACTTTTGCAAAACGCTCTATAAGTTGACCAGTTGTAGCCCCAGACCCCAAGAGGCAAACCAGAGAATCTGAACCCTATGCTGGTGCTGTGGATCAGTTTCCTGCATCAAGAAAAACTTCTGGAAGTAAGTGTAAGAGTGTTACATCATGGGTGGCCTGAACTCTGGCATTTGTCCTGGTACAGCGCAACCTGTTTTCGACCCTTTCACTGCTATTTGCTCTTAAGCGTTTATTTTACTTTTAATCGTTAAGAAAACATATCTCTGGTTACCTACATTGGATTTTTGTTGTTTTGTGTAAATCTAATTTTATAAATTGGTGTTGTAGTTTTATTGTGTCTTACTTATTTGATGTATTGGTGTTTTTAAATGCTTTACACACCTGTGTCCTAAGTTAAGTCTGTCTGCTTGTTGTCAGCTACCAATGTTTGAGCAAGGGAAAATATTATTGAAACCTTGAATGAACCTTTGTTTGTGTTTGTGGCCTTATTAGTAGTGGTAGGTCCGTACTTATCACTAGTAAAACACCACTTTCCAACAACATGTTTCAATCTAATGAAATAAAAATAGCATACCACACTGTATTCATCCAAATGGTCGAGTTGTACTGTAAGACAGATGCAAATAAATAAGCAATATTATAATGGTGCTCAATTAAAAATGGACCACGTGGTGCTTTAAAATAAAAACAAATTGACCAAAATGTTTATTCAGAAAACCAGTATAATAGTATTGAATATGTGGAGTGACAATTCCCCATGCAGCCCATACTAACTAATACATTTCTAGTCTAAATTGCTAGAGCTTGGTGACAACGTTTTGACCCTTTCCCCTTTATACAATTATCATCAGGACATATTGTTTGATAAGTTGGAAGGCTCTTCCCAAGATGTGACAATTAATTAGACTGTGGAGCAGCCAGGTCTATGCAGGTAACATCGGTGGGGCTGTGTAAGGGTGGATTCTGAGGCACGATGCAGAGGGAAAAGAAATTAATATAGCCTTATAGCCCGCCATAGAGGGCTATACCGGCTATTAAAGGCCCTCTCCAGCGTTAAAGGCCCCGAGACGAGGGCGAGGGCCTTTAACAAGGGAGAGGGACTTTAATAGCCGGTATAGCCCAGCTACGAAGGGCTATAAGGCTATTAGAACATTCTGACGCGACAGGGCAGAATGTTCTAACAAAAAATGAACATATCCTTATGGGAGTGTTAGGGGATTGGAATCCCCTCAGGGTCCCTGAAGCCTTTGTTCACAGCCAGAGCTGTGAACAAAGAAACATTGGAATGTTGGAGCTCCAGGCTTATACCAGCCATTATGAGCCCGGAGCACTCCATTGTTTTCAATGGAGCTCCCAACATTCCAATGTTCTAATAAATAATTTTCCTTCGGCATTGCCCCTCGGAATCTCCCCTTACACGGCCCCAGCGATGTTACCTGCACCGACCGCGGCTGATGTGGAGTTATATGGCATATATATTTTTTCTACACCAATTTGTACTTTAATATTTTAGTACAGGGTCATTTACACAACAAGTGCGGTTTGGAATTATTAAAATAATGTTTTTGAGGGTTGGGACGGGAAAGATTTAATTTTACTTTGACTAATACAGCTAAGGAAACAAAGAGTAAAGGCATGCAGTTTTGCAAGTCAGTCAGTCTAAATGTACAGATTGCTGGCCAGATGTTTCTTGAGAGAGACAATCGATTGCCTTTGAAGCAGTGTAGAGAGCATCTCTTCACACAAATGGCAATAGACTCCTCTGGGAATCTGCAAAGGACTGCATTGGAAATTGAGACCGTATCGTAAAACAAGTCAAACAGCAGCTGGTAAACAAATGTTAAAGGCAAGATAGCAAAATCGTTTTATTCCTTATCTTTAACTAAAACCTTTTTTCTTTTGATCAATTATTTTCAGCTGGCTTCTTTTTGAACTGCTGCTGTGCCTATTTACTTAAGCAGGAAGGTAAATGTATGTGTTTCGTTATACTAATCACATTACCGTATTCGTGCTGCACTGTTTAGTTGGTCTCGGTTTGTGAAGGTATTAGTGGTTGCATGGCACAGATTTCATATACTGATTTATAATATTGGTGCAGCAGACTGTATTTAAGTGCATCATATGTTAAAAAATAGAAACAAACATGCCTTGTTTTCTCTTGCGCGATCGTCATTTCCATAACATGTTTGTAAAGCGATAGGTTATTTTACTCTATATTGAGTTGTTTGCATGTGTGGGTTAATTCTTGTGAGTCTCATCATGTGAATTATTTCTTGCTACAACAGAGAATGAGCAAGTACACTCATTCTGCATTGATGCAGTGTTTAAAGTATATCCTACATAGATTACCTTCACTATTGCCTGAGGCTTGAGCCGGGCTGCTAGCTTTTAAGAAACGCTCTGATTCAGATTTTAACTTGTTACTGTGATTATCCTTTGTGTCCTACCCCCCCTGCAAGCAGTCACGGAATTTCGCGCTGCTCGATCTATTTACCGCTCAGGCGATTTAAAATACTGAGCTTACTCTCTGGAGGGAGCGCTGCACTTTCGCTCACCTGCCTCCTTCCCTGGGTGTACAGCCGATTCAGGGCTGACTCAGGAGGGCCACGCTCGAGCACACGGCGGCGGCCATTTTGGATAGGGACAGTATAAAAACAGTAGAAGGACTTGCCTCGCGAGGAGATTACCTTCACTATTGCCTGAGGCTTGAGCCGGGCTGCTAGCTTTTAAGAAACGCTCTGATTCAGATTTTAACTTGTTACTGTGATTATCCTTTGTGTCCTACCCCCCCCTGCAAGCAGTCACGGAATTTCGCGCTGCTCGATCTATTTACCGCTCAGGCGATTTAAAATACTGAGCTTACTCTCTGGAGGGAGCGCTGCACTTTCGCTCACCTGCCTCCTTCCCTGGGTGTACAGCCGATTCAGGGCTGACTCAGGAGGGCCACGCTCGAGCACACGGCGGCGGCCATTTTGGATAGGGACAGTATAAAAACAGTAGAAGGACTTGCCTCGCGAGGAGATTACCTTCACTATTGCCTGAGGCTTGAGCCGGGCTGCTAGCTTTTAAGAAACGCTCTGATTCAGATTTTAACTTGTTACTGTGATTATCCTTTGTGTCCTACCCCCCCCTGCAAGCAGTCACGGAATTTCGCGCTGCTCGATCTATTTACCGCTCAGGCGATTTAAAATACTGAGCTTACTCTCTGGAGGGAGCGCTGCACTTTCGCTCACCTGCCTCCTTCCCTGGGTGTACAGCCGATTCAGGGCTGACTCAGGAGGGCCACGCTCGAGCACACGGCGGCGGCCATTTTGGATAGGGACAGTATAAAAACAGACGCCCATTGCTTCGCACAGCGAACGCGCACAGCGGGCGCGCCATAGTCGCGCCGGAGTCCAGCCAGAGTCCTGCCCGTCTGCGCTCGTCCGCGCTAGGCTGGGCTCTGGGCTCTGGCATACCCTTTATTGGTGAGTAAAGCCACTATATCCATCATGACTCTTACATACTCCTCCGAAGAGTTATTTGCGCTACGTGGTGCTCCCAATAATAACTGCTCCACCTACCCTTTTCCGCCTCACAAGTTCAGCTGTCCTCGCTGCAACTTTTCACTAAAAACCCCTACCACATGCAGATCCCTCCAACATCAAGGCAGACGAAAGAGACAGGTATGCTCTAGGACAACTTCCACTCGCCCCCTTCTAAGATTTTGGAGCATAAATTGCCGATCCTTACCACAACACAGATACAATATCCACGATTTTCTAGATCAAAATCAACCTGATGCTATATTCCTGACCGAGACGTGGCTCAGAGACTGCTCGGGCCCGGATGTGGCAGACGCCATTCCCTCTAACTACGCCATTCTTCGTCAGGATAGAGTTTCCGGTAGGGGTGGAGGAATTGCAATTATTTACAAAAATGTATACACTTGTAAATTGGTAGACACTACTCAAAAAGATTGTGAATCAGCCCTTTTTAAATTATCCATTACCCCCCAATTTACGCTGTCAGGGCTACTGGTATACCGTCCCCCTGGGACAGCGAGCCCTTGGATAACATCGTTACCGGACTTCCTAGCCCCAGTACTGCTTAAAGCGCCTAATTTCACAATCTTAGGGGACCTAAACATACATTTAGACGACCATGAGTGCCCCAATAGGAATCAGCTTCTTTCTATTCTGGAAGCTTTTAACCTTCAACTTCTAAACACAGGTCCCACTCATTGTGCCGGTCACTTACTGGACCCGATCCTATCTAACCTGTCCCTAGATTGTTCACGTGAAGCCCTACAAATCACCTGGTCCGACCACTTAGCTGTCCCCTTCTCTTATGACATGGCTGATACAGTAGTAAGACCTGAGGTGGAAACTACGCGGCCAGTTCGGAACTGGGGGAAGATTAACTTGCCAGAACTCAATAAACTACTGATCAAAACACTTCCATGTGTTGAACTACCAACTGCCGCTCTCAATTGCGCCACTGAACTCTGGCTAACCACTGCAGTCAATACAGCGCTTCCAATGACATCAAAGCCCGCATTTTCACACCACCCTCCTGCTCCATGGTATTCGGAACAACTTAAAAGCCTCCGCTCACATTGTAAGACCTTGGAGCGTAAATGGAGACAAGGCTATTCTCCTTCACGTAAAGCCACATATAAAGAAGCCTTAAAAAAATACCACTACAGTTGTAAAACTGCTAAAGCAGACTACACAAGGAAAACTGTGACTGATGCACAAAACTGCCCAAAGGTGCTATTCTCTGTTGTCAAAAAATTGACTGGTGCTAACTCGATCCCTCCTCCCCCGGCACTTGATGGCACTCAGTGTCAGTCCTTAGCGGATTACTTCATAGATAAAGTTGATCTTATCTATGAAAATTTCACTACACCTCCAGGTACTATGTACACTGCCCTTGACATAGTCCAAAAATTGGAAAACAATGACACTGATGCAGTAGTCACTACTTGGCAGCCCTTAGACGCCATTTCTTTCCTCTCCTGTTTAAATAGTGTGAGATCGGGCTCCCCACAGGACGCTCTCCCGGCCAAAATATTAAAACAATTAGACCCCCTCACTCATCCCCCCATCATTAAATTACTCAACGCTTCTCTGAGCGAGGCCCATGTCCCACAACCTTGGAAACACGCCATGGTTGTACCGTTATTAAAAAAACAGGGTGCAGATCCTTCAAATCCTGCTAACTTTCGCCCTATATCCTTGTTGCCAATTTTCTCAAAGATATTGGAGAGACATATAAATTCTCAGCTCTCCAAACTGGTTGAAAACACTGGATTTCTCCATCCTTCTCAGTCGGGCTTTCGGCCTAGGCACTCAACCGAGACAGCCCTCCTGGGGGTGACAGAGAGTCTTAGGCACGGTGTCGATCAGGGAAACACCATGGCGCTCATCCTGCTGGATTTGAGCGCAGCTTTCGACACCGTGTCACATTCCATCCTCATTGACTCTCTGAAATCTCTAGGTGTGGCAGGCCAGGCCTTGGCCTGGCTGGCGTCTTTCCTTAGTGACCGAAGCTTCCAAGTGTTTTCTTCTAAAGCTGCCTCCGCCATTTGTCCTTCCACCCGCGGCGTCCCCCAGGGCTCAATTCTTAGCCCTTTATTATTTAATATTTATGTTAAACCCTTGGCAACCATAGTCGAACAAGCTGGGCTAACCCTGTTTTCCTACGCAGATGACACCCAGATTGTCTTCTCCTTGTCAGGGAGAGACGTAAACAACATCTCCGCACTCAAGTCGGGCCTCACTCTTGTGGCCGACTGGATGCGGAGAAATTGTCTCAAGCTGAATGGGGAGAAGACCGAGGTGGTCATTCTGGGACAGAACAAACATCTTTGGGGTCCTCGCCATTGGCCCATCGAACTGGGAAATGCGCCTACACCATCTACTGCAGTTCGCAACCTGGGCGTCATTATTGACGACAGGCTAACTATGAGACAACAGGCTACTAAGGTCTCAGCCATCTGCTTTTCAACCTTGCGATGGCTTCACAAGATTTTGTGGATGCTCCCCCTCTCCTCTCGCAGAACTGTAGTCCAGGCACTTGTAACATCACGCCTGGACTATGGCAACATTCTCTATTTGGGCGCAGATAAAGCCACTATACATGTGCTGCAGGTGGTGCAAAATGCGGCCGCGCGCCTGCTAAAGAATGTCCCCAGACGCACCTCAGCCACTGCCGCTTTGCGTGACCTCCATTGGTTGAGCATCCCAGAACGCGTTAAATTCAAGGCACTCTGCTATATGTTCAAGGCTAAGCAGGGTAGCGCCCCAGTATATGTTCAGGGGCTGGTAAAACCCTATAGACCCCTGCGCTCATTAAGGTCATCGGACATTGGCAATTTCACAGTACCAAGATGGAAGCTGGCAAAAATGGGAGGCCGCTCCTTTTCCACTCTTGGTCCTAAATACTGGAACTCCCTCCCATTGGCATTAAAATCTGAGACCAACTTACTCCGCTTCCGTAAGGCTTTGAAGACCCTGCTCTTTACTAAGCGTGACCAATAGTCGGCAGAGGCCTTAAGTCAAGGTGACATTCTCTTTTCTTCTACAGTCTATCCCTGGCGCCGGGAAACCCATTGTGGGTAGCTGTGCGCGGTACAAGCTTAAATAAATAAATAAAATAAGTGCTGACATTCTACTCTAGTATGTGCTGTATAGAAATGGAAGCCGTATTTCCTTAAATGATCATTGCTAAAGCCTATTTACAGGCACTATGGACATAAAATATATTGTCATTGCAAGTACCCTTTTTTATTGACGTTATAAAGGACAATGGACTGCGGCTCAGGCAGGGAAAATGCACAATGAAAAATCTCCCTGTGCGACAGGTTCATCATTTTTGTTTTCTGCAAAGAGATTCCAGCTTTTGGAATTTGTTTTTGGAAAACAAAAACACTTTGCTGGACACTTTCATCAAACATGTTGCCCACTTGGCAAATGTCAGTGCCTTTAGCGGAACCACCACACAGGCAGTTCATCTGAAGGCACAGACATTCACACCTGCAAGGCGGGGATCTCTACATTTGGCAGCCAGACTTCCACAAGAGGAGTGAGGGCCAGACACACTGGTGACCTAGTGGTTTGGATGTGGATGGCAATGTATCAAAGTCTAAATGACCTTGCCAGTCTCTCTTTTAGGTCAAGTTTAGCAGACATTTAGTGCAAAGCTTACCTAAAGGAGAAAACAGTTTCAACTAAAGTGGATCACCCTTTCTTAGATAGAGAGTTCCACTAGGATATAAGACATCTGACACACACAGTGCACCCTCACTAGAGTCTGTGTGGAGCAGTTTTGCCAACACTTATTTGTCATTTATTTTGGCTGATTTCCTTTTTGAATTGGCTTGCTGAAAATTCTATGAAGAGTTTGAGACTGAGGTCTCTGGGTCACAAATCCTACTGGAGGCAATGACAGTCAAAAATGAAATAAATCCCTCATCATCTATTTATGCTTCAACACAGCAGGTGGAGCAGTTGTTGGATCTTTACTCTGTGAAAACATGAACAAATAGCTGTTCCTTTGCACTTTTGGTGCCAGCGCTACTCAAATGCATGAAATGCACCCATGTTGTAAAATAATAAAGTCCAGACATTATTCAACCTGAGCACGTTCCATGAGGCATAAAGAGTTTATTTATATCCCTATTGACTATATGTTTAACATCTGCAACCACAACCTTTTCTAGACGTTTTCAGATCCTCACAGTAGGTCTTGTATTTTAGAACCCAATAACTGGTTATTTTATTTTGCCTTTAGTGCATCCTAGACATCATTTATGAATGTATTTATTTATTTATTTATTTATGGATTTCTGGTTTTGTATAGTGTGAATCAGACCCATTAGGGCACCCGAGTGATTTTCATGCAATAACAAACTATACAGTAGAGAACATGAATGCCAAGACAGTGACACATAGAACTCTACTACTTTTTCGGGGACACGCTTATCTTCGTCTTCCCTGCCTTCCAGACCCTCACTGGCTTCCGTGTTCTCCCTCCCGCCGCCGCAGCACACCATCTTGCGGCCACCTGGTGGAGGGAGAAAACTACAATTCCTGGGATCCTTTGCGGCCGCTGCCGCCAAATCTGCACCCGGAGGCACTCATAAGTGACGGGAGCTCCCGCGTCGCGGGACCGAGCGCGGGCCCCGCCGGGTTAAGCCCGGGACAAGGGCGGGACCATCTGTGGCCGCCGGTGGCCAAAGGAGGCAAGGCCGGGCCACCCCCCTAACTCGTCTCTATGGACATTAGCCAGCTTCCATTGCATAGAATATCAAATGGGCGATTAACTAGGGAGGGTATGTCTTCGTGTAGCCCCCTTTTTCCGCTTCAACCACATTGGAATAGGTTCAGCGTGCTGGAAGAGGTGGACTGACTCAGATCTAAGGGAAACCCCCTCCATAAGATACTAATGAAATCCCTAGAAGGGCAGGGGTAACAGAGGAAAACAACCCATTATCCATTCCCAGGGAGGAGTTAATAACCCACTTTTCTTCTAGGGAGAAGATTAGTGATAAGGGGAACAAGGAAGTAAATGACCCTGAACAAATAGTAGAAGGGTGTCTAAAACTGGTTTCCTGGAACATAGCCGGGCTAAAAAACAAATTGTTTACTCCGGAGTGGGCCGTTTTTATAGAGACACATGACATCTGCCTGATGCAAGAGACCTGGGCACTGGAGGAGAGCACAAGCCCGACCTTTGCAACCTATGATGTTCTGGCAATGTCTACAGGCAAAGGTCACCCATCGGGTGGGTTATCAATTTGGATAGGCTCTCATTTGGGTATCCAGGCGACTCAAATCCAAACAAATTCCCCGGATATCCAGTGTGTTTTGTTAAAACCTCCAAGTAAACATCAAGTAGCTATAATAAACAACTACTCGAGGCCATCTAGGAACGGGCAAGAATCGAATACAATTAAAGCCCCTAATTCCTTTATCCTTGTGCTAGACCCCTCCATTGCAATAATTATTGGCGGTGATTTTAATTGCCAATTTGAGCCGCTGGGTACCCTGGAGCTGGGTGAACAAGATGAAGTGGATGCACTGTGGCATATCCTCGAGCCTAATATCACTTTAGTCAGGGCATGGACCCCGTTAGCGCTACAAATAAAATCTTTCACCCTTGCAACGTCCTTGCGGGCGTGCAATGGAAGAATAGACCCCGACCGTCTAGGCACAGCCACGTTTAATAGGGCAAACAAGATTTCCATCATTGACTATGTTATGGTGGAAGCGAAAAATTGGGATCAGTTGACGGAATTTAGGGTTGTGCAAAGGCATGATAGCGATCACAATGCCCTGGTTTTAACTTTCAAACCCGGGTCCTTTGGTCTAAGAAACCCTGTCCCTAACACAGACATGGAGTCCCCTCCATTCATGGTGTCTAATAATAGAAGGATGGTTAAATGGCCTCACTTAGTAGAGTCACCCTCACAGCTTGCAAAAATATATCAGCTCGCAATTCCCTTCATAACCCAGATGGGTGACTCGACTTCTGGGCAGCATGCAGTAGATATACATAGGCAGTTAGCAGTGGCGTTGGGGGAAGTGTTCCACCCTGTAAGTAGAAGTAAGCGGCGCGTTCCTAAGACGCACCTCTGGTTTGATGATGCCTGCAACAAATTAAAAAAGGAGCTCCTTGCGGCAATCAAATCCAAAGAATAAGCGAACATCAGGGCAATTAGAATGTCGTATAAAAAGGAGATCATCAGGGGTAAGAGAGAGTGGGAGGAAGCCAGGTGGGAAGAACTGAGAGGTGCCCTCCTGGCAAAGGATTCCAAATTATTTTGGGCAATAGTAAGCTCTGGCGCGAGAGAGGGAGGAGAAACTCTCCTACCAAATATCCCCCCTCAGTTTGGGAGGCGCAATTTGCAGCGCTTTACACAAGTCCCGAGATTGGCACCCTTGGATATACAAACAGGGCCCGGATACCAGAGTCAGATAGTGCCCCTGGGACTCCATTGGCCACAGACCTCCCGCACGAGTGTCGACTGCGGGGGGCCCTGGGCTTGGGCTATCAGATGGGCCAGCGGGACACTGGGGAGAGGACGGGCTCTGGAAACATTGAGAGCATCTCACTTAAGGAAGTGGAATCTGCGGTTGCTAGGCTGCTCCCAAATAAAGCCCCAGGTCTCGATAGGTTACCAGGCGACCTTTTCAGATCCCAGCCTAAAATCTGGGCACCGTACCTTGTTGTATTGTTTAATGTGGTTCTCAGGGGTGCTAAGCTCCCGGACTCCAGGCGGGCGCTGAGATTGTCCCCATTCTTAAAAAGGGATGCCCTTTAGTTCCATCGAACTACAGGCCGATTAGTCTTCTGGATACTACCCAGAAACTAATGGGCCGGATCCTCCTGGACAGATTATTGGGATGGATGGAGGAGTTTGAAATATTAACCACCCTCCAGGCCGGTTTTAGATCTGGAATCCCGACCCTGGACCAAATTTTTAGGCTGGAGGTCCTCTTCTGGAAGACAGTAAAAGTAGAGGGTGGCAGCCTCTACCTTGTCTTCGTAGACCTGCGGGCCGCTTTTGACCTTGTGCCCAGGGAGAGTCTATGGAGGGTCTTGAAAGAACTTGGCCTCCCGCCCTATCTACTAGATGTCCTGAAGCACTTCCATGCAGGGAACTATGCCCAGTGAGGTGTGGGAAGAACAGAAAATTATCAGCCTGTTTCCCCGTAACTAGAGGTGTACGATAGGGCTGCGCCCTGGCCCCTACGCTCTTTAGTCTCTACATCAATGGTTTGGTGGGGGAATTAGCTAATGTCAGGGATAGTGATGCCCTGTGGTTGGCCACAGGTCGGGTGCCCGCTCTGATGTTCGCAGACGATACTCTGTTGTTGTCACAAACATCAACGGGCATCCAGCGGGTTCTGGACGAGTTTGTTTCTTTTTGCACCTCGAGGGGCCTGGAGATAAACTTGGAGAAGACCAAGTTCATGATCTTCGGTCCCCCGAGGTGCACCCGCCCGGGCCCCGCGCTAAATGGTACCCCGCTTGAACGGGTGAGAACCTTTGTTTACCTGGGCGTTACCCTGACTGAAGATTTTGGTTGGGGTCCACAGGTATCTAAATCCACCCTGAGGCTTTCGCAGATCGTAGGGGGTATAGGCAAGTTTAAAAAAACAACCCAATTCAAGCCAGTTGCCCCTCCCATCGAGATCTATGGTGCCCAAGCTAGGCCAACTGTGATGTATGGTGCAGAACTCTGAGGTTATACGGACACGCAAAGCCTCCTCAAGGTGGAGCAGGCCTTCATGAGGAACTTGGTGGGTTTTCCCCAGAGTACCCCGCTCGTACCCCTGAGATTAGACCTAGGTCTAGAGCCCATTACAGAACTGATAGCCGCTCGACCTCTCCTGTATTGGATAAGGCTCTGGACAGTACTGGAGCTAGTGGAATATAGAGCCGAATTTTCTGTAGTTTGGGAGCGGTTGAAGAGTAAGAATTCACCTTGGCTATTACACATTAAAGCCCTTGCATACAACATTGGCCTGCCCCAATTATGGGAGACCCCGGAGGTGAGCTGCCCAGTGGTACAGAGAAAAGAGCTGTTGGCCTCTTTGAGACATTACAACCTAAGTTTGCTATACAGCTCGACAACCATGGGCAGGCTGACTATAGAATTTCTGCAGGTAAAACTCGCACCCAAGAGGCAGGAATTTTTGGACCTAATACAGCCTTCACTAGCAAGAAAATTGTACACTCAATTAGGACATGGCTGTCTGCCTATTGGGGCATTGACTTGTACATGGGCCGGACGAGAAGATGAAATCTGCCCAGCCTGTAAAAGCAGTAAAGAAGACATTGTCCATGTTTTGTTCTTCTGCCCAGCATATAGTAAAACACGGAGATGCTGGTTGGCACCGCTGTGCAGAAATTTGGGACTAAAACAATGTGCACAAGCCTGCAGAATCTTAAGACATGACACCTCCCCCCTTATTGTGTTCTCGGTTTCCCGCTTCCTACATGGTATGTGGCGGAGAAGGTCTACCCTGATTAACTGTGATAAACTCTGTTGATCGCTACCTCTTTTCTTCTTTGATAACTTACTGTTTAATAATTTTTTAACTTAATGTTCTTAACTATTTATGCATTTCATCTTAGCGCATGTATGTATTTTATCTGCACTTTTATGGTCTATGACCGAAATAAAGTTATCAAAATGAAATGAGTAAGATTTCAAAATTGCCTGTTAAACTGTTGTTGGACACTTACTTCAGTTTAGTGATAATCTAATCGATAAAGGTGCCTCGTACTTCAAGTGGGCAACTGGCTAAGGACTAACGTGAACTGAGATGAATTCAAAATTGGGTAAAGGTAGGAAGTCCCTGGTGGGAGGCTCAATTACAGGGACACTTGACCAGTTTACAACGAGGGTGGCCTCAGTGTTGGGAAAGGAGATCGCAATTACGGAGCGACGCCCATCCTTAGAACCTCTACTTAATAAACGGTCATCCTTGGGCCTAATTCAGCTAGCCACTACTCCACCAAGTTTTCCTTCTGTCTTTGGTATGGATAAGGATTTAAACATCGCAGACCATGATTCGCATCATTCTCCTTCCCAGGCTGTCTCTAGAGCAGTGAGCAGGGAATCTTCCCAAGAAAACTCAAGTATGGAGCATAGGCTGGAAATTATATCTGAGGAGATTTTTCGTCGACTTTGGATACGGTAGCTAAAGCATTGCCGAGTTGTTTAAGAGCCACAGCAGCAGCAGCTGTTTCTATTCGACAGTCTGCTGGTTTAGTGATGAATAACACGTTAATTGTGATGGGTCCACATGCAGTGGACACGTTGTTAAACAGAACCAAGACACAGCACTTAACTAGTGCTCGATTGTCAGGTTACGAGTTAACATTGTTAGCGAGTCATGTGCACATAAAAAGATGCAACACACTGAACCCAGCTACATTGTTGCCAATTGTGACAGAGTTAGATACTTCTGAACAGCATGATTGTTTTCTTAGAACAGAAGAAGAAACGAAAGGGAGAATAGACCTCCTAGATACTCCCCTTTCAAAGTGTGATGGTACCTTATGGGTGGATGGTTCATGCTTCAAGCTTCCGAATGGTGATACGACTGCAGCATATGCTGTCACGACTTTGCATACAATTGTTGAAGCTGCACGTATCCCACATAATTCAGCTCAAGCAGCAGAATTGATTGCACTTACGAGAGCATGTGTGTTGTCAAAAGGAATGAAAGTGACCATCTATACCGACAGCCAGTATGCATTTGGTGTGGCTCACAGTTTTGGACAATTGTGGAAAGAACGTGGGTTCCTGACTTCGCATGGAGCTAAGATTCAGCATGGTCAGTTGGTGAATGAGCTTCTTGAGTCACTGACTTTGCTGTTGCAAGTTGCGATTGTGAAATGTAGCGCACACAAGAAGGTGACTGATGATGTTGGTCGTGGAAATGCATTTGCTGACGAAATCGCGAAAGAAACAGCAAGGAATGTGATGAGTCGAATGTATGTTGCGGGCCCCTGCAAGATGGATTGGTGACGTTGGAATGTGTGAAGACACGATAGAGAGTGTGAAATCGATCCAAGCTGAAGCTACAGAGAAAGAGTTGAGTGTGTGGAGAGAAAGTACGGGTAAAATGGATGCAAATGGTTGTTGGATTGAATTGTCAGAGCATCAGAGATGGTTGCTACCCGATGCGTATGTGCTTGCAGTAGTTACAATGGCTCATGGAATGGCTCACATCAGTGTGAAAGGGATTTGCAAGTTGTTGGCTCCAGTATGGCAAAATGCTGGAATTCCTAAGTGTGCAGAGAATGTGGTCAAGAATTGCATGGTTTGTCTGAAATACAATCCTGGTAGGGGAACCCCAACTCCAGCTGGTCATTTTGCACCACCTACGTATCCGTTCGAGGTTTTGCAGCTAGATTTCATCCACATGGAAAGGTGCAACAATTTAAAATACGTACTCGTTGTTGTTTGTGCCTTTTCAAGATGGGTGGAAGCCTACCCCCTAAAAGACAACACTGCCTTATCCACAGCTAAAGCCCTTGTAAAAAGAGTTCTTTCCCAGATTCGGAATGCCTAGAATGGTCTGGAGTGACAATGGGAGTGAATTTGTGGGTCGAGTGATGAAGAAAGTATGTGAAGGGCTAGGCATCCAGCAGAAGTTCCACGCTGCAAATCACCCCCAATCAGCTGGATTAATAGAATGTTACAATGGCACGCTAAAGTTAAAACTGGCCAAAATTCAAGCGAGCTCTGGTCTTAAATGGCCTGACACTCTACCCCTAGCACTCCTATCCACCAGAATGACTGTGCATTCGCGAGTGGGACTTAGTCCTTACGAGATAGTTTTTGGCCGCCCGGCCAACATTTGGGGAGTGCCAAAGCCCACAAAATTTAGTGAAATCGAACACCCTGTTTTGCTTGACTATTTGTACGAATTGACGGCTAAATTGCGTGTTTTACACCAAAAGGTCCACAACACTCTGCCTCAAGCCTCTGAAGCTCCAGGTCACCAGATTGATCCTGGATCCTGGGTTCTAGTGAAGAACTTTCAGCGAACAAAGAACGACCAGCCCAGGTGGACCGGCCCACACCTCGTCCTTCTTTCAACGAGATCAGCTGTTCGAGTGGAAGGGAAGAAGCACTGGATCCATGGCGTACACTGCAAAAGGGTGCCTTTACCTCTGCCGTACGACCGGTGGGTCCAGGAGGGTGTCGCCGACTCAGAGACTGAAACCGTGCCTCGTTTTTTGCCTTTCAGCGATGCACGTATAAAAGGAACACTTACTGAGAAAGAAAGTGACAATATTTTGCAACCAGCTGTATCACCGTCAATTCAATTGGACACTACAGAACCTGAACTCCTTTTCCAAGACCAAACAGTACCTGGGAGAAAACGTTAAAATTTGAGGCCGAGACCTATGGACAAATAAACAAAATTTTCCTTTTTCGCTATTTTTGAAAGCGCAGCTCTCCCATCTGAGAAACTTGTTTATTTTTGTTTTTCGAACCGCCATCCGGGTTCCGCTGCTAGGGCCGCGATTGCCCAAACTCTTTGGGGTGCAGCTGACGACGTTAGGTCGACAGTTCTGGTTGGTCTAAGGGAGTTGCCCTGGACTGACAGAAGTATTCCTTAGCAGAAACAACCTCCCATCGCGGGCAGCATTGTATAGAGGATGGAGTTTTTCGAGATGGAGAGACCTGCCAAGGAAACGAACTTTAAAAACAGAATATGTAAAATGATGACAAAGAAAAGCTTTTTGATATTGTGCATTTTCATGTTATTCAGTGTGATGATATTTTTAATAGGTTATGTTTTATTCTCTTTTCGAGTAACATTTGCACCCACTACATCGCCTATACCTCCTCCTTCCAATGTTTACTCACATTCTTTTCAACCCCTTCCTGAACACGAATCCGCTAGGAGATTAGAGTTTATTAATAACTCCTTTGTTCAGCTTTTGCACCAACACCAACTAGTAATGAACACGACTAACTGTTGGGTGTGTGGCCTTATGCCTCACACAACGGATAAAGGTATCCCTTATCTGGTCCTGCCTTTCAGCCACAATGGTTCTGTGTGGGCATACAGAACAATGTTCATCTATGCACATTAAGTCTACCCCCTACGTTCTGTGGAAGACAATCCTAAGAATAGTGCTCTAGTTAAGGGTATAGTAGACATGATTAAGGAAGATATTTCCTACGAAACTATCCCTAGAGATGAGACACTAGTATACACCGGATGGAACGTGACCGGATATGGAGCTACTGTGAGTGAGAAACAGCAAGCTAAGAGATCTTCCCTGATTTGGATTGTACCCCATCAGGGTCACCTGTATCTGCAAGGTACTGGCAAGAATCCCAGAGCTCAGCTAGGGAAAAGCATCTGCATTGAAACATATGTTTTTGCATCTCAGACTTCCCCTCCATTCTTAGCAGCTAAGGTACCTATTTCAACTGCCATGATAGAGCCTTTACATGGTTGCCCCCTGACTTTTCGGGCACATGTTTTGTTTCGTTCCTGCTGCCTCCCACCTACACAGCAGCGGGAGACTACCACAAGACAAGGATAGTTAGAGGTGTCTTGAGTAAAGAGGACACTGCAGGACAAGAATTTGGGGACTTCGTAAAGGGTTTTCTGACGTTCTGGGGACCAATGGTTAACGGCAGGAACATAAGACAATTGACAAGGGTGGTTGAGTCCACCGTAATTGAAACTGCCGGTGCCCTTAGCAATTTGACTGCGGAGCTCCAGTCGGACCGTCTTATGACCCTTCAGAACAGGGTCGCATTAGATGTCATACTTGCAGACCGAGGTGGGGTATGTAAATTGATCCAATCGAGTTGCTGTGTTTTCATTCCAGATAACGCTCCAACAGTGTACCAGGCCATCTCCAAACTACATAAGATTTCCGAATCTATTCATGTGGATAAAGGAGATTGGTCGTTAATGGGATGGTTCTGGGTACTGATATCCGCCTGGGGATGGAAAATTCTGATGGTCATTGGGATGGTCTTAGCCATTCTTTTCCTGTTCTGTCTGTGCGTGCAGTGTGCTCCTGCAATATGTGGCCTCTGTGCTACATCATGTGTAAGGAAACCTGTATCAAGAGACGAACTAAGTACTAGGATGATGTTACAGCAACATCTCAATGACTTTAGGAATATAGACCTGGACTCAGATTAGCATGAGGATAGGTTAATTGCCTATGTAAGGGCAAAAGGAGGGTTTGTAGTTCTGAAAATTCTGGACTCGTGAATAAAACTTCGTCGTAGCATGGCGATTTTTATATCAAAAGACCGAGAATGGCTAGTACACTATGTACAAGCATTTTCGTCACATTCGAGTGACGATTTCACCTCGAATTCATCATTTTCGTCCTGAACTCTTGGCTTCCATTTTGTGTACGGCAGCCATTTTAGAGTTGCCCTCACATAGGCTTATAATACAGCCAAATTCGATTCCAAAGGACACATACACCTTAATTGACTTCTCTGTGACCTGGGCAAGCTGAAACCATTGCCCCAGGCCGAACCTGCCCGACCAGTTTCTTTCCCAGTGGCCAAGCGAGATAGCATCAAGGCCATAAACCTTTTCATCGCACACACACCCTGCCTAACCTTGCTCACACCTGTCCCTGATTCTTTACATATGTCTTGTTTTATGAGGAGGAGGTGCCCGTTTTTATTGGGGGTCCACCGATATCTGATGAAATGTTGGGCCTTGCCGGGTAATTTGTTGTGGGCTGGACGAACTGAAATGTGGGATTGTCATCATGACTCTGCTTTTTATTTGTAGTAAAAATATGTGAATGGTCTACTGTAAATTTAAGAATGTTTGCCTGAAGCATAATATTTTGTATAAAAAGAGGAGCCTGGCTTTGTAAGATTGAGAAGTCTCCTGAGAATATACACACTGTGCTGTTGTACTTCTAGGACGCCTGTTACTTGGTTGCAGCCAATAAATTCGATCTTTGACCTCACCTAGAAGACTCTGAGTTTCCGTGGTCTGAATCAGGAAAGTACTCAAGGTCTTAGGGTGTACCCTGACACCGCTGGGTTACCGGTTCGGTACCGGTTCTGAAAAACCCAGTACCTCAGTGTGTTATCCCCCACCCTAAATACAATATCTAAAGATAGTTTGAAACCTATCTCGCAAGGCCAAATGCCCACACCTAAACGAGAGCGGGGGTTAATCATAAGGGAAGATTGGCAAAAACCCCAAAAATATATACAAGTCCACCTAAGAAAAGTAGCCTAGCTCCTAGGAAAACAGTGGTACATTTGTCTGCCTTATTGTCTTCCCACTCCCTCGATTTATTTGATAAAACAGAACAACTTTTTATTTTATTTTTATTTTATGCAATTTATTGAGTGCATGATTACCCAAGGTTGTCTTGGCGCTTGACAGAGAAACTGAAGGTTCAGATCTAGGAACATAGGTTGCGTCTAGTGATCAAATATCCAAGTCTTCAGTTGCTTCCTAAATGATGTTAATGTACGAATGTTCTTGAGGTGACAAGGCAAGGTGTTCCATAATTTAGCCGTGGCTACTGCAAAGGATCTGTCTCCCCAAGTTGCCTTCTTGGTTTTGACTACCTTCAGAAGGTTAGCATCAGCGGATCTCAGAGTGTGTGATGGTCGATAGGGGCAAAGGGCATCTTTAAGAAAGGATGGCGCTTTTTCGTGAACGCTTTTAAAAGCTATACACAGGGCTTTGAATTTAATTTGTTGTCTGACCGGTAGCCAATGGAGTTTGCGGATGATGTTGGAGATGGGTTTGAACTTGGGTGTGCCTGTGACAAGTCTTGCAGCCGCATTCTGGACCAGCTGGAGTTTATTGACTACTTGTTCTTGAGCATTAAGCATGAGGGCGTTGCTGTAGTCGACTGCAGAAACTATTGAACTGGCTTGATGAGTGTATGAGAGTTTGTTATCAAAGATTATGCCTAGGTTTCTAACCTTGGTGACAGGATTAGGTGGAGGGCCAAGGTCTTGGGGCCACCAGGTGGGAGACCATGCGGGAGTGAGTTTCCCAAACACCATCACCTCGGTTTTATCCGAGTTAAGCTTATGACAGTTTGAGTTCATCCAATTGCATATGGCAAGCATTCCTTATTGGAAGTTAGTAGCAACTTCCACTCCGTTGTTGTTAATAGCCAGGACAAGCTGCGTGTCGTCTGCGTACAATGTTACTGCTAGACGATGAGCTTTTGAAATCATTGATAATACCACTGGTTGAAAGAATAAAGAGAATAGGGGAGAAGTTGGTTTCCATAGAGGAAGTGGTAAAGTCTAATAGCGTACTTATAAATTTAGTGGTTGACCCCCCACATAACCAGATTTTGAATCAGGCTAAGCAAATTATAACATCTGGGCTGGAGAAAAGAAATGACCTGAGTGGGGTGGGCCGGACATCACCGCCCCTACCTAACACTACAACACCATTGAATAACGCTAAAGGTGTTTTAGTGCAGAGAGAGGAAGGTATTGTGAGATTGGCTAAGGAAGCCTCGAATAGAGAAAAGAAAAGTAGTAATGATGGACTGCATTGACCTGCCACCTGAGGCAGCTCCATACGTAGCTGTCCTTGCGGGGGTCCCTGTATTAGCCACTGGGAAAATAGAGGGATACTATGAGCTGAAAAACAAAGTAGTCCATTGGCTAAGCAAGAATAGACCACTACAACCAAGTATAGATGAGGAAATTCTCCATGTAAGGAGAGTTGGGTGGTTGGGACTTAGGCCAAAAGACTCAGCAGGGGACCAGGTCATAGTTAACTTTAAGGATAGGGGCATTCATTCTTACATCCAAGGCTGGTGCGCCCAGGGAGGGGAGGGTGGAATAGTCCCGCAGGACCTTGGCTACTTTTACCCTAGATTACAAGACACGTTAGTGCCAAGATTTCACCCAGGAAACTACCATATAGCCAGACCAGTTGATCCCTACTTTAATGGTTTTAATATCCCAACCTCGAATCAATTTGCCCTGTTATCAGGCTTAGAGGTGGTTGATTGACTTACGAAAGAGATATCCAGCGACGGTGATAACCTAACTATACTAGAAAGACCAGGGACTTGTGTCCTGACGACAGAGAGGGGGCGCAGGGAGGGGGCTGCAGAGACGCAGCAGGATGTGCACGATCTTCCAGATAATTGCGCAATGGTTAGAAGTGGACATAGGGATATTACACATAAGGATGGACTCTTTAATTCTCCCACTGCAATAGGTACTTATATTCCTGGCATAAATGACGCATCCAGGAACTTACTTCCACGGGGAGATTCACCGGGGGAGCCCCTAGTAATGAAAGATTCAGGTAATCCAACTACTGCTACAGACATTGGGGAGGCATGTCGTATAATGTTCTGGAACGTGGCAGGCCTTAGAGCTAAAATAACTAATCCTATTTGGCAAAATATTGTAAATGGGTACGATATCCTGTGCTTCCAGGAGACATGGATAACAGAGCCACTCCATCTCTGTGGATATTACACTTTGTTTACACCGGCAGTGGATGTGGCACATGGTAGGGCTAAAGGGGGTCTGTGCACATACCTATCGAACCAGTTGAAATATCAGGAAGTTAAACAACTTGTGCATAATAGCTACTATCAACTGGTGAAGATAGGTATTAACAAAGTGGCGTCTGTCATATTTATTAATTTTTATAATAACATCCCCACAGGTGAAATCGAAGTAACCCTAAAAAATATGGGTACCGATATAAAAAAGGTAATTGATACAAATTCTATAGAAGTATCTGTCATCTGGGGGGGTGATTTTAATTGCACAATTTGCAAAAGGGAACGACAAGGAGTCTGCGGTATTATTTTAGATCAGGATACCAACGTAACACATTTTGAGCATACTTTGTGCGGGGATTTGTTAAATGATATTCTGTTTTCTGGCGATCTGGGGTTCGCAAATGAAATTGGCCAAAGAGAGTCTCCCTTCAATCCGACATTTAATGGTAGGGGTGCGTCCACCATAATTGATTTTATTCTATTACCTGTGAAGTATCGACGCCAGATCATAACTTGTCGGACTATTAATAGTGCATTAAGTGATCATTATCCACTAATTATGGAGATCCTAAACCCATTTCGGGAAGTAGGTGGTGGCCAAATTTGCTGGCAGATTGTCCCGGACGTAACCATGAGAAGACAGAATGGGTATTCCCTTAAATGGTGTAGGGTGGTCCCTGATGATTTTATGGCCAACTTAATGTCCAGGTGTTTGACAAGTTTTCTGACTTGTTTGGATGAGAATGCTGACAGTAAGGCCATTCTCAAACACTTCGACATTATCGCATCTTATATTAGGGATATTTTATGGGTGGAATCAAAAAATCGCAAGGAGGTGACTAGAAGTTGGTTTGATTCCGCATGTACAAAGGCCCATAGGAAACTTAAACACGCTCTGCACATGGTCCCTCGAGATTCCCTATTGGATAAGAGTCGAGGAAAATCTATTATGAGGCACTGAAAAAAGAGGAAAGCAGCTATTAACCCCTTCGGCGCTGATGACGAGTTCAGCTCGTCATCAGTTGCGCCGCTCGCACGCTGATGACGAGCTGAGCTCGTCATGTAACGCGGCTTTTGAAAAAAATCTGCATAGTGCGAAAATCGCCGCAACGCGCATGCAGTTAAAAGGGGTGTGTGGGAGTCACTCTGTGAGGCCTCAGAGAGTAGTGATATAACTGCTTTCTGGAAAGCAGTAAATGCCCCATTCTTCTCTGATGATACTAAAGCACACATTGAAATAGCGATCTCAGTGGAGGAATGGGTAAACAATTTCGCCCAACTGTATAGCACCCCGAATGTGGTGCAACAATCTCCACCTTTAAGTATTGGGCAATTGAGGGCTAAGGGTATGAAACTGGACGTCACCTTGGAAGAGGTAACTGCGAGCATCAATGCAACATGGGGAGGCAAAGCTCAGGGCCCAGACGGAATACCACCTGATCTGTTTAAAAGTAACATCGAGCTGTTGAGCCCTATTCTAGTCCAACTATTTAATGCCTCCACCGAGATGGGTTTGATTCCCTCGTGGTTTACTTCTGTTATCGTGCCCATATTTAAAAAGGGAGACAGGCAACAATGTACGTGCTACCGACCAATCTCCTTACTGGATTCTTCTATGAAAATCCTCTGGAGAATTATTTTAAGTAGATTACAAAGTTGGGCGGAAGATAACAACGTTATCAATGATCTCCAGTACGGGTTCCAAAAAGGGGTTGGAACAATAGATCAAGGGCTAAATGTATTCATCCTGCAACAAAAATACACTAGGGCCAGGAGGGAGAGTATTTACTTTGTATTCGTTGACTTAACGTCAGCGTTCGACTGTGTTTCACACAGTAAACTATGGGTGATTTTAGAAAATTTGGGAGTGGAAGAAAAAATTATCTATTTCCTTAGAGAATTATATTTAGGTGCCACTGCAACTGTACGATATGGTAGAAATGGAGAATGCACAAGATCGCTTGACATAGGGCACGGGATACATCAGGGGTGCGTCCTTGCCCCCTTTTTATTCTTACTCTATATAAATGACCTTGAAAAAAGTCTATTGCAAGCGTCCAGGGACATACCTATGGTAGCTAAAAGACCGATCCCTGCGCTTCTTTACGCAGACGATGCGGTCAATATAGCTCGAACGCCCCTTGCCCTTCAACGTCTGATAACATCTTTTAATACCTTCATGTCAAATTTAGATCTGAAGATTAATTGTACCAAAACGTTTTCCATGAATTTTGGTTTAAGCATCAGCAAAAGGAAAAAGATCATGTACATTAATGCTAGTCCTTTAGATTCCACCCCTACTTCCCATACCTAGGCAATTTGTTCCACGAAGCCGGCACATGGGCATGTGCCATTAAAGCAAGAAGATTTCTGTTTTGTAAATCAATTATGGCTTTAAAAAATTTCGCAAAAAAGATGGGGAAAAAACCTACTATTGAACTTTTAAGAATTTTTAATGCTACATATGTTTCAATTGTTGTCTATGGCGCTGGTTTATGGGGTTATGACAATGTAAAATCAATCCAGTGTGCTGAGAACATGTTCTTAAGATTCATCTTAGCTGTACCAGGGAGTGTCTCAAGTTACATCTGTCACATGGAACTCGGCCAACCGTATATCGAAGACACAATTAGGGCCCAGCCAATACTAATATGGCATATGGTCTGGACTAATGAGGATGGTGTATAAAACCGTGCCATTATGAAGGATGTGTTAAGTTCTGCACACGTAAGTAGGATACAATGGTTTGCCTATGTAAAAGATTTCTTAGTGAAAATGGGCTACCAGACCTATTTCGATGACCCACTTTCAATGTGTAATATTTCTAGGAAATCTTTGAAAAATCATTGTATGAGATACCTAGTAAAGAAAAGAGCAAGTGAGGAAATTCAGAAAAAGACTGTTTTAGCTCACCGAGGGCCAGATGTAGGTAATTCCGATTTACCTACTCTTAAATACCGAATCATACCGATTCGGTATTTAAGAGTAGGTAAATTGGAAGTAGGCAGATGTAGGTAATTTTTATTTTACAATTACCGATTCTGTAAGATTCGGTATTTACCGATTCGGTAAATACCGAATGGGTATTTCCCATTGATTCCTATGGGCCTTGAAGCCCATAGGAATCAATGGGAAATACCGATTCAGTATTTACCGAATCGGTAAATACCGCATCCTGGCAGGGGGAACGGGGTGTCACTTTGACACCATGTAGCACCCCAATTGCAGGCTTGTGTGCCATGTGGCACACAGACATGCCCTAAGGGCATGTCTGTGTGTCACATGGCATAGGTGTACATGCACAGATGTGCATGTACACTGGAATTAGGTATTTTACCACCCAATAGGATTGGATGGTAAAATAAGAAATCCTAAGGGCCTGTGGCACTGCAAACTGTGCCACCTACATATGGATTAACAGAATCTGTATATTTACCGATTCGGAAAAATACCAAAGTGGTAAATTTACCGAATCGGTAAATATACCGATTCTGTAAATTGCGAGCCACCTACATGTCAAAAGCCAAATACCGGTCGGTAACGGCCGAAATCGGCCGGTACCGAACGTTATTTGGCTACCTACATCTGGCCCCAAATGATTTCTGCACAGGGTAAAATACAACCATACCTAACTCTTCGCATGAGCGAACAGGAGCGGTTCGTTCTAACACGCTTTAGGCTAAATAATGTTTTTAGAGTTTTTAGTTTCCCCATCATTAATACCTGGTCGCGTGATCTAATTAAATGCCCGTGTGATGATTTATCCGAACAATCGGACATTCATATTTTTTTTTTTTTAAGTTTTACTCTTTACCCCGAAAAAGACTGATTGTTCCTATACAGAAGGAGATGGAGGCTAACCATTTTCGCCCAGCTTTTTTAGTACTACAGAAATTGGAAGTCATACTGACTGTGGCAACAATCTCTGAATTTTTTTAACAATGATTTTAGACTGCGTAAATCTATCCGTATCTGAGAATTTGATATTTTACTTGATTTATTTTTATCACCCTATCAGCAAGCTGGTGCTAACAGCAGTTAGCAACAGCTTTTAGGCGATAGCGACCGGTTTGGGGCCCACTTTGTATGTCTGATTTGAAAGGTCAGATTTTTCAGGTTGTGATTGCCTGAAGATACTGGCAAAATACACCTTTTTTGAGATCGTTTTTTGATTCCTGCTGTTTCTCCTTTGAGCTCGCCTTTGTTTGGCATTAGAAGAAGTTGCTCCTGAGTCAGCTGGTGCTGTCTCTAAGCCCCGAGAGAGCCCTGATACTGATTCCTGTTTGTTAGTGCAGTGGTCTTTTTGGCATTTCCTGTACTTGTCGGTTTTGAGATAGACGGTGTCAGACCTGGGTTGCCCTTGGTATGTATGCTTGTTCCGTGCTTGACCTCAACGGAATGGGTAGCCTTTTGGTTCGACTCGATGGAGTTCCGTACTGAGTCTTTAATTTGGGTGCACATGTCCTTCAGAATTAAGGGGAGAGAGGTGAGTTTATCGACAATTGGACCACAGCCACAATTCAGCTCCCGTGCTTGTAGTTTCTCATTTGAGCTCTGAAAAAGCAGGTCCAGGGCACCAAGTTTTTCATCAATTGCCACAACAAACACTGCTAATGTATTTAACAAGGTCACCTGGGTATCCATTTTGACTGACTGATACTGGAGGGCTTCCACTAGAAGTTGTACTGTCTTGAGTAAGCTAGCCCAGGCATTTTCAGAGTTCAGCTTTTGATGAATATTGGTTGTTTCATAAGTCGGATGTCAGTGATAGGGCCTCCCTGCCCTGAGTACCTTTCAACTCTATGTTTTCCGGTGAGGGGGAGTTTTGGGGGTCCAACCTGCGTCTCAACAGAGTTTGTTGTGTGAGGTTTGTCAGTAAGCTATCCCAGCCCCCCTCGTCCATTTTATATAATTCCTTTACATTTCCGACTCTTGTCCGAGTTCGAGTTGATGAAAATAATAAACGGGGATTTGGTGGTGAGGTCCAACCGATCCTTGATTTTTTAATACCGATAGGTGATGTGCCTTTCTCTATTATAGACAATTCCTTGTTTGTAGTACAGTGATTCCCTTTTCCCCCACTGCAGCTTCTCTCTTCCTGCTTGTCCTTATATTTTCTTCCAGCTTGTCTAGGACGCACGTCCAGCCTATTTGTTGTTTCTAGATTGCTTGGTGTGATTGCTTTTTGTATTTCAGCTTCTAGATGGCCTGGTGGCACTTGTGGCAACAGTTTGTTATTGCTTTGCGCAGCTAGTGTTAAGGCCAATATACTGTGTGACTGGTGTGGTGAGTTTTTTGACCCAGGGGTGCTTTTTATGCCGGTTATTGCTCTTTGGTCGTTGATTTGAGTCCTGTTCTCCCCATTATCCGATAGTTTGAGTGGTGAAATCTGACTTTTTAGACCTTGTGCTCCAATTGAACTTGATAAAAGGCATCCCCCGAATTTTTTAGGAACTGAAATTTTGTATAAATCTTAGGCTGTGTCCATTTGTAGCAATTCTGACTTGGTCCCGCCTCCAGGTTAACCGCCTCCACCTGAATCGACCAGGATTGAAAACTCTCCCCTGGCTTCTTCTCTGTTGCCCTGGCCCTGGCCAAGCCTGGTAGCAATTTGCGAGTGGTCAGGTGGGCAGCAGGCAGATGGCAGGCGGCTGGCAGGGAGCAGGCGGATAGCAGTCAGCAGGTCCCCAGCTAGGTCAGTCCTCCGATCTACCTAGCCATATACTCCTCTTTTAAGAAATGGGGATTGATGTTGGTTTGGCTGCTTGAGGGCCAATTAGGTTATCTGAGCAGGATGTCAGGCGGGCCTCACGGCTCAATTGTGGGAAATCAGGTGAGAGTCTCAAGGCACCCGCGGCATTTGCGGCACCCGTGGCACCTGCTCAAGGCACAGCTCAAGCACACAATGCAGTGTTTGCGGTGCTCGTAGTGCTCGTAGCGCTCGTAGCGCTCAGTCGCAGTACCGGAGCTGCCAGAGCCGCCGCTGCCTTCCCTCTTCCCCTCTTCGTGTCTGTCTGTAGCTCCCTGCTTCCTAATTGCCGCTCACTGCTGCTCTCTCATGGTTTTGTCTGCTCTCTAGTGGTTAGGTCTGCAGGTATGGCAGGAGTTGGTGGTGTCCGTCACGTATCGTGGACCAATGGGGTGAGCAGTGCTCCTCTCGACACCCAACACACACCAAAAAGGGGGAAGAAAGCTCACAGGGCTGCACTTCACTCGATGCACCCGCAGCTGCTCACCTCACCTCCTCTTACGGTGCCCGCAGTTGCTCTCTCCCGGCTGCGGCACTCCTCCACACTGGTTAGCTGCAATGGAAGTTCTGGCAGGACTGGCAGGGATGGTGATGCCCGTGGCTCGCGTCCACCATGGCACTAGGCACTGAGAGGGAGCAAAGTGCTCCTCGCAGCTCCCGCTGCGCACCAAAGATGGGGAAGAGAAATGCTTGCGGGTCACTCTTCACTCGCGGAACCCGCAGCTGCACACTCCTGGCTCCCTCCCAGCCTCAGCCGCAGCTCTCCTTCTCCTCCGCTCCCGGCTGTCTGCTTGCTACGGGGGCTTGAGGTAAAGGCTTGAGGTAAAGGAGCGACGTCCTCCTCTTCCTCATCCTTGCTCCTTGCACAAAATGAGTGGCTGGTTGGCCGGCCCGATCTGGGAAACACTGACTGGCACCTCAGGAAGATCCTGGATGGATTGTGACTCAAGTGTATGAGAATAGAGGAATAATAGGCAGTAGGAAGGTGAATGTGTCAATGAACATGGAAAAAAGGAGGTGGGTGTCAAACAAATGTCAGTGCAACAAGGTAAAGTAATATAAAGATGACAAAAACTGTATTAGGAAACACAGTAAAAAGATGTTCTCAATTAACCTTTCTCTGGTAGTGAAGCCGGACTTTGGAACGCCACCCCCTCTCTTTTAGGACACATTCCTTTAACAGGACAATTTCATCTTTTATGTCCCTCACAACAAAAAACTGAGGGGCATATTAGCAAGGAATAGCGATATTTATCACAAAATGCGCTTAGTGAAAAATAAGTCAAAAAGGTGGATTTTGCCAGTCTCTTCAGGCAATCACCACCTGAAAAATCTGACCTTTCAAATCAGACATCTCCAGTGAAAACAGGCAAAATACAATTGAGTACATTGCGTCTTGGGCAAGGGTTGATCTCAAACTCTCATCAAAAGCCTGTCTTCACGAGATCCTTGTGACAAACATTGCCAGGGAAAGAAGGAGGAACCGAACTCTTAAGGATTGCAAACTGGCCAGGGAGGAAGCTGAACATCAATTACTGCAATGCAGAATGAATTCAGAAGAAACTATCACACAGCGTCACGCTCCCAACCAAACATCTGCAGGACCCATAGTCAAAGATAACAAATTCTCTACAACCACCATCTCTACTAACCAGCCAATCACCGAATAGAAAGGGCGTTTAACTATCCGCCCATCCCTGCATCCAATACCGGAGGAGATGAACATATAGAACTCAAACACGGTAGTACAAGAATTAAGTCCGCTCACTTGGAATTTATGGAGCTGCTCTGCGCTGGGCCAGTTACAAACTTAATTCCAGATGATCAGAGCAGGGTCGAAGTAATCATAAAACCATCCCAAGTAAGCACAAACACCCATGAGCCCACCAACAGACCACAATCAGACAACCTAGGAAAGGACCTCAATAGGAATGTAAAGACACTAGAGTTTGCACCAGCATACAGATAAAGAGGGGCTCACGACATATTAAATCGTGGGAACATTCTTTGCATATTATTACATATACCCTCTCTAATGGAGGTAAACTCAACAGACCTGGACTCAGTAGAGTTTATAAGCCAAAAGGACCATTGGGGGGGGGGGGGGGTGAGCCCACAACACACAACATGGAGGTCGGAAACCGTTGCACAAAAATATTACTGGAAAGTACAACATTTGAAAATTGGGGTATAAAAAAAGCCATCAACTCACCCGGTTATCCAGCACCACTAATACAGTGGCAAGGGGACAGATGTAAAACAGAACGGTCCAAAATCTCTAATGCAATATTGAGAGGGGCAAGGGGTCCCTCACCGGTCAGCATGAGGTAGCCACAAGGAGCCATCACCCAAATCATTTACACCAAGGTCTCTGCCATGAAGACTCAGGATGGCCCATGAGGGTAGTTTCCAACCAAGTAATAAGCAAATGACAGAATAGCAGGCATAATCTGCCAGAAGGTGGAATAAACTTATTATGGATATGCTCATGGAACATCAATGGACTAAACAACAAGCTGTCAGACCACGCCTTTATGGATTATCAAAAGTCATTTCATATCATTGCTTTCCAGGATACATGGATGACGGATCCACCACATCTACAAGGATATTTACGCTTCTATGCACCAGCCCTCAAAAGAGCAAGATTTGGCCATCTGCAGGGAGACCTGGTGATCTATGTAAATAACACCTGTGCAAACTCAGACCATTCAGTGGCCTTATCAACACCAGAATCCATCGCTATAAAAATCTCCACTATAAAGGGGCCATCAGGGAATAGGCACAAGGATATAGTAATGATAAACACATACATACATCCCAACAGGAAATCTAATAATGCAAAACAACTGGCCAACTTCGTAGAGTCTTGCATGAGCGAGGTCAATACACCAGATATGATACTGACAGGAGACTTTAATTTACATCTACTTGGCCCATCAAAAGCGGAGGAAGTTTCTATACTTAACTATTTATGGAACATCCCACAACAGGGTACCAACTCATCAGCAGCTCCCTAAAAAATCGGTCAGCTTCTTATAGAGGCTCTTGAACATCTCATGCTTAGAGCAGCGAATGGCAGAACTACAGGTGATACACCCTCTGCATTCACCTATCAATCATCAACAACAAATTCAACGCTGGGCTATACCTTTGTGTCCCTAACTCTCTTTAAAGAAATGTTCTCATTTAGTATGGGCGACAAAGTTGATAGCGATCATCGGCCCCAGGAACTTATACTGCGCACAAATAGCCCAAGATTAATGAAATGGAACAGCCTACGAGGCACAACCACTACAATCAACTTTAGAAAAATAAAACTCATGCAAGCAACCCAAGATGACTTCCAGGAAGCTGCTAAATTTCTAATAAATCACGGGAAGGGGACAACGAAATAGAGGTGAATGACAAATTATACACATGCCTTGGCAACATCTTTCTCCACCCCAATTAAATCTAAATCACAGCAGGGTCATAGAAGACACGCTAATTTCACCATGGCGCAAAGGAGCAAGATAAAATCCACCAAAAATAGCATCAACTACTCTTTGGGGCAGGTTTTCCGGTCTCCAACCAACATCACAAAACTAGCCGAATTGCAACAGCAGAAAACACGACTGAAGCAAGTAATTGGGGAAGCCGGCATGATAACAAGGATATCCTATGAGCGAAACTGCATGCAGACTCTAAGTTGAAAAATAGCACGAGATTCTGGGAAACAATAAAAAGATTCACCCATCCGATGCAGGAGGGTCTGTCTTCAAATATATCCGAGGAAGACTGTGACACTTATCTTGGAAACCACTTTCATCAAGGAAAAACTGTATCGCACACAGAAACTAGCATGGATTCCACACAGTGGCCTCTCATTTTGAAGCATCAATCCAATGAGGGAAAAGCAACACCAGAGGAATGGTATGAAGGAGAATCGCCGGGATTCATATCCTTAAATGTTTACATAAAATCAATCAACAATGACATCAAGAAGGTAAGGCAAGAAGGAGCACCGGGGCCCAATGGAATTCCACCTGTGCTCTACAAACAAAACACAGAATATTGGGCGAAAGAACTCAGTCCTCTGCTTAGGTAAATAAGAACGACAGGCCTACTCCCTCCATCCTGGCGGACTTCGATAATTTCACCAATTTTCAAATCAGGTGACAAGACTAAGCCTAAGAGTTACCGGTTAGCTGCCCTCATGGACAATGAGGCGAAATACTTTGCCGGCACATTGCTGGATGAACTGCAATTCTGGGTGGAAATCTGTTGGGACCACAACAAACATAACAACAATGGCTCTGTTAATCGATAAGGCGGAGATCACAAGAACGCCACTACATTTGTGCTTCATCGATTAAAGGGCAGCTTTCGATCAACTGTGGTTGAAACTGGCAGGCTGGGGCATTCCCCAGGCTTTACTGAACCTGTTAATTAATCTGCATACTACGACCTGGGTTCAAGTAAAGCTGGGTGACGGGTCAACCCTATCGAGGAAAGTTCCAACAACAAAATGTTCTCAAGCAAGGCTGCTTACTGGCCCCAACACTATTTAATCTGTTTCTTGCAGATATGATCCCGCTAATAAATGCCAGTAATTCACACTCTCCAAAGATTGGGAACCTAGTACTACCTTGCCTACTCTAAGCTGATGTCCTAGTATTGATCAGCCAAACGAAGGTGGGTCTACAGCGTCTTCTTGATATCACGTTTGAGTACTCTGAGGCTAACAACTTAAATATCAACCTGGAAAAAACCAAAACCATGACAATTAACAAGAACCATAAGAAAATACCTGTCTGGTTTTGGGATAAGACTCGAATAGACTCAGTTGCAAAGTACAAATATTTGGGGATGATCATTGACAAAGGCGGGCACTTTGTAACCCAAAGAGATACAATTAAAAGGAAGGGTATAGCCCTAGCCGCCTCATTGAGAAACCTCAATTTCAAACTGATGGGCCCCTCCCTTGCCCCACTGGTTGAAGTTATACGAGCACAACTCCTACCCACCATAACTTTTGGGAGCGAGGCACTCGAAGCTCTTGGATGTTGTGGTCGCAAAAGTGTATAGAATAATTTTTGGTTTACCAACACGAGTCTCTCCAGCACAAATTAGGCTCGAGTTTAGTGTTAAAAAAACAGACCATTGCAAGAAAAGGTGTGATAGTTATTTTCTGGGACGAAGTAAAGAAATCCAAATCAGGTACCCTAAATTGGCACTTGTGGACTGAGCTACAACAGAAAAAAGCATCACCAGTGGCAAAATATTTAGCGACTAGTGTGTTCACTTTGGGTCTCACCGAACTCTGGGCAACTCCTATAAGTCATTGCCTCCTTAAAAAATCGACTAAGAAAGTAGTAAAGAATCAAGCTTGGATTGAAGATAATGCAGCCTTAACAAGGAGGTAGCATGGCTAGATGATCTTGAGTTCCTATTCCTCCCTGGCTGCAAAAAAGTATCTAGCTTCGGGTTTTGCCAAATATACAAAAATAAAAATTTTAAAATACAGATTAGGCTTGCTGCCATGCACAAAGCACTTTCCATACTGGCTAAAAAAACAATCTGAACCCAATTGTCGCTTATCTGGTACATTGCAAGAAGATATGCTGCATCTCCTCTGAACATGTAAGTAACTAACAAAGGAAAGGAGACAGCTTTTAAAACCACTTTTTATTCAGAGCGGTATTCGCACACGGAAACAGGCTGTGCTGGCATGGTTTGCACCCGAGGACACGCAGCTTAACTGCCACTTTGTAAAATTCTTGAGACAAGTGGAAAAGAAAATGCCCAGTCCGAATAGCAATACAGCTGACAAGGAAAATTCGGACGCTGCTAAATAACTGCTTATTGCTTTAATGTACTGCAAAAATCAATTGGTCATAGTGTTTTTCATTGGTTTTAATATTTTTTAATTGATGACATGCAATGATATATTTTATAGCAATGGTTTTAAGTAACTTTGCTAAATGAAATAAACTTGAGTCACAATGGTTGTAGAGTCTACTTATATTTTTATTTTTTTAGCCAATTACCCATAATCATTCTTTCAAGTAGAACGATAACTATTGGCATAAAGAAACTGTTGGAAATTGGGCCATTTTTTATGTGGTCAGCATAAGCAATAGGTCCACAAATGTTCTCTCTGGGAATCAAACACCCATTGTAGCCCTTGACTCTCACGGTGTAGCAAAATGGAGAAGTCCAAGACCTGCTCAAGAGACGTGGTGGGGGCTAGTAATCCCTGATCACTGACACTCAGTTATAACACTCAATAAATTACCGTCCAGTTAGTATTTTTTTTTCAGAAAACCGAGAAGCACATCGTTTATGCACATACTACTAAATACCATGCAGAAATGTACAAATATATACATTGGCAGATTGAACAAACCATAAATGACATTGTGTAATCACTAGTGACTCCCTAGTGATTGCACTAGGAGGTCACCCTGACATATTAAGTGAGTTTAGTAATGTTTTTTCAGGTCATTGCCATTATTGCAAACATCAATAAAACATGGGGAATCATTATGAGAACCCAAAAAAGACATTTATCAGGGATAAACCTTGTCTTTGTGTATTTGTTCATGTATGTGACTTCCGCTAATGGGTATCACATCAGAAAAATATTGCATTGCATTGCAGCAACATGGACATTCTAGTAATGCTTTTTCAGGCCTTCTAGGAATGAATACAATGAATACATGTTTTCCTGCCCATAGCCCCTAGAAAACAAAGCATTCCCAATTATAGAACAATAATTCCAGCCATGGAAGTGCTTGAAAAGGGATTACAGATCCGGGGGTGGGGGGCTTTGATAACGTTGGTGCCCCCTCCCATCTTAGGGTGAGTACTCAGAAAGTATCCTTGGAAGAAAGGCTGTGTTGTGCTGAATAATGTGGTCATCCTGGGACCACCACAGGCAGTGATATGGATGAAAATGTATTTGAAATAATATGCCCCGCAAGGCTTATGGGTCAATTCTTTAGAGTGCCGTGCATATTGTAGCGATACCAAAGGGGATGATGGATGGAGGGGTTGAGCACATCAAACACTCACTCCTAGTCAACAGATCTGGGTTTAATCTATCATCATTCTTTAGCTCACTCCACCACCCCAGTTCAGACATGGCCATATGCAAATCAGTCTGACCCTGTGCCTCATGGGAAAAGTCCAGCCTGAACTGCCAAGCCATGTCTTCCCTGGACTGGAAACAAGCATCCTGGGACTGGTTTCGGGTTCATAACCCTCTACAGCGTGGCTATCTGGAATCCAGTGGCAAAGTGAGCAAGGGACCCACGTCTGGGCATACCCTGCCGACTTAGGGCGAACAAAGCGATACAAAAGGGGATAATGGACGGAGTGGTTGAGCAAATCAAACACTCACTCCCAGTCAACTCATCTGGGTTTAATCCATCATCATTCTTTAGCTCACTCCACCACCCCAGTTCAGACATCCTGGGACTGGTTTCGGGTTCATAACCCTCATCAGCCAGGCTATCTTTAATCCAGTGGCAAATTGAGCATTGTACTGTGGTGAATGTAAGACATTGTTCTGCATTCTGTCCATCAACTGTTGTTTTTGCATTTGTCACCCCGAGTGGGACTGGTATGCTTAGATGCGAGTCCTGTGCTCTCCATGCCACTGAAATCAAGCTATCCTGGCTGATGAGGGCTGAAAGCCTGAAACCGGTCCTAGGATGCTTGTTTCCAGTCCAAGGAGGACCTGGCTTGGCAGTTCGGGCTGGACTGTTCCCATGGGGCACAGGGTAAAGGCTGATTTGCATATGGCTGGGTTCAAACTGGAATGACATGGTGAACAAAAACATGATGGATTTAGGCCCAGATCTCTGTACTGGGGTGAATGTATGACATTGTTCTGTATTCTGTCCATCAACTGTTGCTTTTGTGCATATTGTAGCAGTGGCTCTACCGCTGTGCCAGGGAGAGCCACGTCAGATTTACTCTTCATTTTTTTTTCATTGTACTGCCTTTGATAGGGATTTGTGGCATTGTGCCAGAGGCCCTTTTGTTGTTTCTTGGTGCCCGGCACCTCCCGGCACCCGTGTGATTCACTAAGATGGGGAAGCACCTGGAGCCCCCCCTCCCGCTGCCAGAGCCAGCGCCCCACAGGTAGCAGGAGCCAGCAGGAGTCTACTACGGGCAAGGCGCTTCAATGTGCGGTGAAGCTCCCTGTCTTTTGCTGGCATCCTAGGGCCCAGTCTTGTGGTCCAGGGCCCATCAGCTTTTGTTGGGTGTGCAATGGCACACCCCCGCCCTTTCAGCTTCAGAGATGTGCGACAATGCTTCACTGGATCCAGTAGCACTCAATCCAGTAGCACTCACGGCGGAGGGTAGGGTCCTGGCCCATAATCAAAAATGTGGTGTCCCCAGGTGAAAAAAAAGAGATGGCGAACAGTCCCCAAGCATGCCATCTCCCCCAGCAATAATTCAAGCAGCTTCTTTGCACTTTCCCCCGTGCTGTGGTAGACCCAGGGAATTTTATCAGCTGGCAGCAGAGCTCCACATGCTCAGAGTAGTAAAAGAGATCAAAGGCCACTAAACTTCCATTTGTGATATTTCCGTCCCTGTGGGGCCAATTTGGATTAACCTGGGCTTGTTTTACTCCTGGTGGCGAACTCCATCTTCAAATCAGTGAAGTCCTCAAAAAACTGGTTTTCCTGGTACCCGTGTGCCAGTTCTCCTGTGGTTCTTTGTTGGTGGGTGCAGAAAGCCCCAGGGCGTCCCTCCAACTGGGCCTAAGGGGGTCAACTGCATAGATTCTTTGCTACTGAGTGGGGGTTAGGGATTTCTCCTTCCAGTTCTCCATAATGGTTCCAGGATCCATCAGCGAAGTGCAGAAATATCCACAGGCAAGAGAATGTCTCTCCCTTGTGCAAGAGTTCTTAAAAGTGAGATGAAGGAACCAGAAGACAGGCACCTCGGGCAATCTTCTGGTGTCACATCACCTCTCCACCCCTGTCCAAACCCTCCTGCGCAGCATGTTGGTACAATTCAAAATGGCATCATCCAGTAGTCACTGGTTACATCAGCTCTAGGGTTCTCAGGTCCACCCCTCACTGAAATCACGGACAGGAACTAGCACACTACAATTTCAAAGACAGCCCCCGGTGTGTTGGCTCCAGTTGTCTGGGCACTTTCCTTTGTTCAATGGGCTTGGGTGGACCCATGCCTGGCACAGTGTGACATCTGGGTGAATAATACAAATCATACCACCCCACCCGTTTCCTTCTCAGGAGCTGGGAGAAGTACTGCTAATTGCTCCTTTTGTGAGGTGAAGCCTTTGTTCCTGCTGCTGGAAACAATGTCATTAGCTGGGCACAGTAGGGTGACACAATGCCTTAGCTCTGATCTTGAGCTGAGCGAGGAAAATATGGAAACTCTGAATGACCCATAAGCTGTACAATTGTCATTTTGGAGGTTATCTACTTTGAGCCCTAATTACGAGAAACAAATGCAGCACGGTGCAGCAAGTCATTTTGCTGCGCCGCTCTGCTTTAGTTTTGAAGCACAAGGATGCGACTTATGTACAACAATATGTCACATCCCTGTGCTCTTCTCTGTGCTGCCGCTCAAACGTATGCCATGCGCTCACGCAGCCACCCTTGCACCATGGTGCAAGGATGCCTGCATCATGGGAAGATTGTTTTTGTGCAGGAAGGGGAACCTTCCTGCACAAAAAAAATCAATTGAGGTGATTTCCTCTTCCAATGTGTGCTGTAGTATGCAACAAGTATTGTAGGAGAAAAAAAAATTAAAAATTAAAACATTTCTCCTCGTTGTACGTAGCATTCTGACACATTTGCAGGTTTAAGATTGGTCGTAAATCTGGAAATGCATCAGTGGACATGGGTGTTACACGGAGATACACATAGCAACACCCATTTCACTCCCCTAACACACAGAGGAACAGATTTACAAGCCCCCTGCACTCTTTGAATGCATGCTGCATTCAACAGCACGCATTAAAAGAGGAAAATGCCTGTAGTTATTGTTTTTGTGCAGGAAGGTGCCCCTTCCTGCACAAAAGCAATCTCCCCATAATGCAGGCATCCTTGCACCATGGTGCAAGGGTGCCTGCGCCGGTGCATGGCAGCTGTTTGCACGCCAGCACAGGGAAGAGCAAAGGGAATGTGACCTATTATTGTAAATATGTTGCATTCCTGTGCTTTGGAAGTGACGCAGAGTGGCGCAGCCAAAGGGCTTGCATTGCTACGCTGTGGCCTTTCCTCGTAAATCTGCCCCAAAGTGTTGCATGACAAGGAGCGATATTTGCAAGCACAAATAAAGCAATGCAGGGTGGCTTAATGTGTGCTTTTAAATATCACGCAGCAGGTAACGCAGCTGGTGCTTGATGCACCGGTGGCACAATGGGCTTCTAAATAAGCCCCATGGTTTTCATGCCCAGGTTATACTCCAAGTCAATACATCAATGGTCTCTGTAGGCCAAGGGGAACTGAACTACACTCTAAGGCAGTTCCCTCCCTATTTATATAATGGGGGCCATTATAGATAAAACAATAAGGCACACTGACTTTCCTCACTAGTTACACTACTCCCATAAGGCCTATCCCAGGTGAACACCTAATCCTGCAAAGGCTCCATTGCACCAGGCTACCTGTGTGCTGTTATAGGGCTGTGCACCTCAGTACTCTTCCACCCACAATGCCCCTGCCTCTAGCTGCATTGCTGTGGCCTTATTTTAAAAGGTGGACTCAGGCGGTAAACATGTGCAGTCCATTTACCAGGGATTATCATGGGTGAGACACCGGTGGTGAGACTCACTCACATAAAAAAGTTCAAAATCCAGGTGATCCAAAAGCAAAGAATCCAAGCATATGGCACAAAGTGGTAAATATGCACAGAAGAGAATAAATAGACTAGTAAATGATCAGATTTTAAGGAAGTCCATACATTTTGTGGGAAGCCATTCCAAATGTTAATCAAACATAATTATTAATTACATTTTTCACAAAGAGATCTTTAGCTTTATTGGAACATTTATGCCAAAAATGGCTTCATTTACACCTCTCAGGAATTCACATAATGAGTCCTGTCAAGTGTAAATAGTTTTATTGTTTCAGATCCCTCCATCACAGGTGTGGAGAAATATGTGGTAGTAAGACTCATAAAAAGGCTAAAGAGTGGGTGAATCAATGTGTGAGTTGCCTTTAAATTTGTAAATGCCCATAAATGTGTGAGGTTGGGGACAGTTTCAAATTCCTGCTGGAGATATACACAAGCAAAAAGTCCAAAGTGGGAAGAAAAATGTATTACCTCCTACCAAGGAGTGGGTATCACGTTTCCAATTGCAAAAAATTCCTCACCATGAAAAAAGACACAATTGTACATTTATTCATCAGGATTCATTTCCCAAGGTCAGAATTGTCCACTACATAGAAACAAGGGAGTAACCCGAAAAGATAAATACCACCCACTTGGACCCACATCCAAAATAGATGTGTGAGTGAGCAAGCCTGTCTCTCCCTATACCATATATCCTTTAATCTCTCTTATTGTTTCTCTTTTCTCCCACTCCTTCTATCTCTCTCTCTCTCTATTCTTCCCCATTTTCCTCACTCCTCCCTTTCCCATTCATCTGTTCTCCCTTTGTCTTTTTCATCCCATTGCACTCATTTCTCTTCTCCTTTGTCTTTTACCCACTCTCTCCTCTGTTCATCTGTCTTTTTTCCTACTCAACTCCTTCTTCCTTTTTCTGCCTTGTTCCTTCTCTTTGTCTCCTTCCTAGTATCTCATTCCTCTCCAAATTCCATTTGTCTCGACCTCTCTTTTATCACCTCTAAGAACTCTGCCTCTTTGTGCCTTAAATTTCTCTCATCATTTCTTTTTCCCTTCTTTCCCTCTCACCGCCTTCTCACTTCTGAACTTGTCTTGCCCAGCGTGACACTAGTTTGGACCAAGATAATCATTAATTTGCGCCATTTGTTTTCCCAAGATCGATTACAAATTAATGTTATTAGTGAAAGAAAGTTAAAATCTAGACCACAAATCTGCACATTTGGTGTTCTTCCTTAGTGAGAGCCAAGATTAAAGTAATGCAAATGATGTGGCAGAGCTTTTTGCATTGAGCTATATAAATTTCAGCTATAAAAAAAGAAGTGATTGACCTAGTTTTGCCTTCTTAAAGTCTATTAGGGAGAAGAGTTTTACTTGTAACCCATAGAAAACACAGAAGTCTTTACAGCATACAGGAAATGTAGGTTTGAAGCACCCAGGCAAGCCTTCCCACACCCATGAAACACCCCAGCAGATGCACATGATTATAGGAAATAGGAGAGAGAAACACATTTGCAGCGGTTTTCTCCTGTTACTCACAGCTCTATCAAAATACAACAATGACTGCTAATGCAGGCTGGGATCTAGCGGATTGGACTGCATCTCCATGTCTCTTCAGGGAGATTTAGCAGCCCTTGGAGCTCTTCGAGGTTGTTGTCCTCAACATCTTAAAGACGAGATGGCCTGAGGACAACACCCCCATAAAGCTTAGTCACTGTAACAAGCGAACCTATCTTAAGCTGACTCAGTTTGGTGCCCCGTGCTCCTATGGGGGGGGGGGGGGCTGCCCAAGCTGCTAAAGTGGGAGCCTGACGACGTCACTGCATACATACAAATCTGCATTTAGGATTGGTAGTCTGAGAACCTGTCACGTGACATTCCCAGTAGTAGGCATGAAAGCAAGTTTATGGCACAGCTCTGCACTCAGGATGCTAGACAGCAACAACAAAAAAGCTTTCATTTAAAATTAGGATGCTCTAATACAATTGAACATGCCTTTGATGACCTTAAAGAGTATCACTGTACAGAAATCCAGGTATAGATGTATTGGTAGTTTCTTTATTTGCAAGTAACTAACAGTACTTTCTGATTTGTGATAGAAAAATAGACATGTACCAGAATAGAAACACAGATAAACTGTAATAACCCTTGGTATAATAGGGCATGCAGAGAAGCAAAGAATGCCCTGTTGACAAAACTCCGAGATGGTGACATTGTACGTATTAGGGAGGCAAGAGCATCTTTTAAGAAAATCATTTTAGAAGCAAAATCCGAATGGGAAATTGATAGATGGCAGGCCATTAAGAAAGCCCTAGATGATAAAGATCCAAGAGGTTTTTGGAACTTGGTGAAGAATGGAAAACCCGAGGGCAGGAATGCAATTGAGCCAAACCTTGGGGAGGAGGTCTGGCGATCTCATTTTGAATTGCTGTATTCAATGCCCCAAAAAAGACCCGTTGAGACGGGCCCCCTGCCATTGATTTTACTCATGTCCCCCTTGCCGATATACCTCCCTGCTCTTTGGCTGAGGTTACAGTGGCACTGGCTAAAGTCCTACCAAATAAGGCACCCAGATTGGAAAGGACCCCAGGAGACCTGTTCAAATCTGAATTGGTAGTCTGGGGCCCGTATCTGCAGTGCCTTTTTAATGCAATTCTCCATGGCTTGACACCCCCTCAAATGTGGGCAGGTGCTGAGATCATTCCTATCTTCAAAAAAGGCCCCCCCCTTAGAACCGGCAAATTAGAGGCCCATTAGCCTAATTAATGTTACACAAAAGATGTTTGCCCGTGTTCTTTTGGGAAGATTGCAAAGCTGGATGGATTACCATAATATACTTACTACCCTACAAGCAGGTTTTAGGTCCAAAACCTCCACTATAGATCAGTTGTTTAGACTCCAACTAATCCCTTGGAAAACCATACTGCTGGAGAGAGGCTCTCTCTACCTGACATGGATATGGTGGATCGAGACCAGTTGTGGGGATTACTGCTTGAAATGGGGGCTCCAGTTTACCTTTGCCAACAGCTTAAATGTTTACATGAAGGTACCTTTGCCAAAATAAGATTCGGGAACAGCGGGAAACTCTCACTCCATTCCCCGTAGAAAAGGGTGTGAGACAAGGTTGTGTGCTCGCACCAACTCTTTTCTCCCTCTTCCTAAATGGGCTAATTAAGGATCATTTAGCTGTTAAGGATATAGATTCACCAAAACGTGCTAACCGCAGAATACCAGCTTCAATGTTTGCGGATGACACACTGCTCCTATCCAAAACACCCATGGGGATGCAGCGTGACTTAGAGGAATGTAGCTTGTTTTGTAAGAAAAGGAATCTGGAGGTTAATATAAAGAAAACAAAGTATATGGTCTTCCATGCCGACTCCACCAACTGCCCACATCCTAAAATGGATTCTAGGCCCCTAGAAAGGGTGCCTGATTTTGATTATTTAGCCCTCACCCTAAATGAGAGAATGGAATGGGGGCCGCAGATTACAAAGGCGAATCTAAAATTAATCCAAGCAAGCTAGGGGATTTTAAAAGTTCATAGGAGCTGTGCCGTAAAGGTTATTGGGCCCCCTGTTGAAATATATAAGGTCCAAACCAGGGGAGCCACTTTATACAGTGCTGAACTTTGGGGCCATTGTCCAATTATTATCTTAACTTTTTGAGGCAACTCCTGGGTCTCCCACAAAGCACCCCCTTAATACCCCTAAGGCTGGACTGGGCCATTGCTCCCATTGCTGACTTGATCACCTCTCGCCCACTTCTCTACTGGCGACAGCTATGGAGCACGCCAGAGTTGGAAAATTATAGAGAGGAACTAAAATCGGTTATGTCAGCATTGGGAGCGGGGAAGATCCCTTGGCTGTCCTTTATTGGGGACACTTTAGGGAGAAATGACATGTGGTCTGTACCTGAGGAGTCATGTCCTGCTACTTCCAAACAATCACAACCTCTGCCTTGAAAGAATATAGACTGATAAGTATCATTCAATCGAGTAATTTATCTAGTCTAACCTCCAGGTTCTTGGACGGTAAACTGCATTATAGCATGGAGCCGGCTTTAGATTTGATTCAACCTCTTGTAGCTAAAAAATTGTTTCTTCAATTCCGGCACGGGACGCTCCCCCTCTATGCATTCATTAACAACTGGGTGGGTGCCAATAAATTATCATGTCCCGGGTGCAATGAGTCAGAAGAGCCGGAGATCCATGTGATCTTTTTCTGCCCTGCATACCATACGGCTAGATCTAAATGGATTCTCAAACTATGCAAGAATTTAGGAATAAGAAACTATTCAGAGGTCTTTAGATTGCTAAAATATGATACGCACCCAGTTGTTGTTGCTATAACAAAATATTTATTTGCTATGTGGTGTAAATGAAGATGTTTAGTGAGAAGCTAGGACAGAGAATGGAGATGGCGCTGTTTTATTCATGATCAATTTCCTGATTTTAAATGGTATCAATTGATGATTATCTCTTTTAACCTTGCCTTTTAGCTTGCTTATATTTTTAAAATGATTGTATTATATAATGATATTACATAGTTTGCTGTTAAAAACTGACCACACCTGAGATGTTTGAGCATGCCTAATGTCTCTATTGGTTAACTTTAAGAGGGGGCGTGACCTTCTCTATATTGTCATCCTCTTGTCATTCAGGGTTTACACGCTAAAAAGAAATTTTTGCAATTGTTTTTAAACTTTACTATGTTATTTTATGATGTTGCACTTAGAAATGTTGTATTATTGTGCTTTTATGGCAGTACTTGCCGAAATAAAGTTTTTTTAATTGAATTGTAAAATCTGTTAACAAAATGATATTGAACTTTTGTTTTGTTTACCCGATCATATTTGATCTTATACTGTACTTGTGTTTGAAGCATCTCAGAAGTGATGTTGATTTTCTTATTCATGAAGGATTTTCAAAAATAAATGATCAAGTAATCTGAGTAATAGCTTTCAAATTTCTTGTATCAGAAGCTTTTGTTCTCCGCAACTCTTTTGTCATTCCATACTTTCTTTTTTTGTAAGACAATCCTGTTGTCAACTTTGGTTGTTGATATGCTTTCTTTCCATAATCTCCAGTTACTTGCTGCTCATCCAGTATCAGTGTGATGTAATGTTGATGAATGTCTCGTTGGGATGAATGTCAGTTAGAAAGAGTGGGGTGAGCAGAAATGATGCTGCTCCTGGTGGTGCTATTTACACCTAACCTATACCTTGTAACTTAAGTGATTCTTCTACAATAAATGTATATCGTATAATCTAAATTGACTTGGCTATGTGACATCTTTCATTACAACACAAGCAACAACAGAAAGAACCATGTGTGAAATGAGATTGGAGATATAGTGAACCTACTTAAAGAAAAAATAGGAAAGAAATTGAGGTTTTAAGAAGAAAAGTGAAATGGCCTGGAAGCCCCACCAGTGTCTTTCTCACCAGAGAGCCTGCAGTCACCAGAAATCTTGAGCATTATGACATGCTTGATTTAAAAGTGTATCCTGTTATAGTGTGATTTTGGTGCCAACAAGGGTGAAGCTGGCATCTCATCATTTTGGCAGTACATGCTGGTGAGTATGGAACTGGGCGTTGACTTGCATTATTTTGAAGTGTATGCTGTTTTATCATGAAGCAAGTAAAGAGTCAAGACACTTGAAGGGCAATGATGGTGTTTCATTAAATGCCTGTTGCCACTGTGAGTACCTTTAAAGGCATGTTTTGGCCCCCCACAACACTTAAATGATTGGGGGGCGAGAGCATTCAGATGCACAAGATTGTGCTCCTGTTCTTGAAGCACACAGGGTTAATTGGCATTGAAATGTGAAACACATTGCTAAGGCTGGCACATTATATGGCGTGAGCGGGGGGGAGTGTAGCCATTATCTTACCCTGCCCTGCTGCCATGATCTCCAAAAATTGTGCGCGGCATTCAGGGAGGCCGTGAGTGCAGCGCAGCACAGTAGTGACAGACCACATCACTGAAGAACTAGACTTTGATCACCAGTTCCACATTGGTTTAAACACCAGGAAGTGGTCACAGCATACAGGAGGAAAGGAACTGGAATGGTGTTACATTCTTAAGTATGGGCACAACAACAGAGTATTTATAGTTTTTGAATTGTGGGATATTGCAAATCGTTGCGTGGAATACTGTCGGCTCACCATAGCAGCCTTGTTATTAGGAAATGCATAATTGGCTGCATGCCCATTGAATGCTAAAGTGCTCTGCTCAGGCTGGTGTGAGAACACATCAGTGTAAGATCACCGAGCATGTTTCAGATTTGATTTTGGCACCATTCTGCGTCCTGTGAGCATTCAAGTACGTTTTCTATTTTGGCTTCACTTACTTAAAGCAAGAAACAGAACTGTACTCTATGATTCTTTATCTTCAGACAAGTTGCTATGTGTTAGGGCGAGCTGTCGCTCACCAAGGTGAAGGACAAGTTATCTGCCAGAGGGAGAAATTCTATGTTGCTTTCCATATGCTGTCAAGTGTTTTGATGCTATTCTGAATATTCTGTGCTAAAGTCTTATTTTCAATGCTATGTGGAAAGTTTTGCATGATGTTGGTCATGCTATGCTGGATGTTTAAGTTTAGTGTTTTGTCACTGACATTCTCAATTTGCTGCCTAAGTGTATTTGTGTATATTGTGCTGTGTATGATGAGCTGAATTTTCAATGCCATGCTGAATTTTAGAAATGTTTTATGAGGTTGTATGCTAGTCTTATTTGCAAATGTGACTTAAGAGTCTGGGTAGAGTGTATAGCATCATCATTAATATATTTACCCCAACCCCTGTCTTTTATAAAGTAGGGAGGTGTGGATATGTATCCCTGGTCCGGCTAGGTATACACAGAAGCAGGGTATGCCTATTAGCCTGCTTTTTAATGCCTTAGATATGCCTTGTAGCCTTCATTTTAATGCCTTGGAGCCTTATGCTGTATAAGCTGGGTGTTGCATAAATGTTGGAAGTTTGACAGTACGGGGGGTCATTTGTTCATGTACACCTGGTTCCGTTTAGGTGTGTGGCATGTGTGTTGCAGTATAGGGTGAGTGTGTGGATTGCACCCTAATGTTGCAAAGTGCCCTCCTTAATGGGTGAAGGAGAAGTTGCAACGGCATGTGGGTTGCACCCTAATGTTTCTAGTTGTTGCAGTATAGGGTGAGAGTGTGTGTTGCACACTAGTGTTTCTGTGAGTGGCTTTCCCCAGGGGTTATGGATTAACTGTGTGTAGTAGGGGTTGTAATAGTTTTTACCTGATGTGATTATTAATGAGTTGAGTGTTCGTAGGACTGATTTATCATTTACTTCCATCTTTTTGTCCTTTTGTAATTGATGATTTATTAGGTAGAATATTTATGGGACTATTTATTGTTTATTTCTATCTTACGTCTGTTGGTATTTTCAAATGTTTTAATTGTTTCTCTAAAGAGAGGAGAGGTGTTGTAACCTGTAGTTGTTACTATGCATCCTCTCCATAGTTCACAGTGAGATGTAAGGGAATGTGATGAGTGCATGGTTGGCATGATTTTCAGTTGGAGACGGTGGGCTGGGCAGCATGAATGCTGCTCCTGGTGGGCCTATTTATATTGATTCTTTTACAATAAATCTACATCTTCGAATCCACGAGTTGGCTATGTGACCTCTTTCGTTACAACAAATGATCTGAAAATTGACAATAAAGGCTTAGGGGTTACATTGCTGATCCTCAGGGATTTAAGGTTTGGTCATCAACTGATCTTTCTTGAATGAGCAATAGTGTTCTGGGATTGTCCTCGTAGAATTAATGAATACTCATCAGAATTTGCAATTTCTTTTGAATTTGGTATACTTGTTAGTCTATTGGGGGAATGAATATATGGACTAATATGTATTTCAGAATATGAGATCATATTAAGCAGTTGTTTGCTTGGACCTGTTGTGATTTAAATTTCTTGAGCAATACCTTACTGACCCCGAGCATTAATTTAGACATTCCCCTTCTAATTATGTCTAGAATTGTGGCCTTCATCTCAGATTTTAGCAGTTTAGATTCCCTATGCTTATTGTTTCTGCCTACAATTAGGTATTACTTTGTGTTTTTTTCACTTTTGCACCATAAATTGCTATCTTTTTGCTTTGTTAAGAGAAGTTTGTCTACTCTCAGAAAAGCGGAGGGTTTGTGTTCCTCTTCCTTGTCTTATGGAAGTCTCCCCTCATTCATCATTTGACATTACTGATGTACAAGATATTAACAATTTCAACATAGTCATTTCCTCATCCTGGGTCAGCTCCTTGTTTCATGTTTCATGAGTCTTAATTAGAGCCTTCCATTTTCTTTATTGTCAAACAGATCGTTTCCTCTCTCCCTGTCCTCCTGCTCCTTATGTTTAATTCAATCCACCTTTGTTCCTACTTTCCCTTACCCTATCTTGTTACATGACCACAATGTTGTTGCTGTTATACGCTCAGAATTTGTATTTATTGTACAGTTATAATTGGAGACACACTAATAACATAACTGGCAGGTGTAATATAAACAAATGTTATTCCTTGCTGCCCAGTTGTGCCAAATCCTGCAGTGATTTTATATCAAATACCGTGGAATGCTGGATGGTTTACCGTCATTGACTTGTGTCATGCATTCTTTTCGATTCCCTTACATCCAGACAGCAAATTTCTTTTCTCATTTGAATTTGACAGTCATGTCTACGTCTGGAATTGTGTTCCTCAGGGGTACACAGAGAGTCCTTCGATTTTTAATCAAATACAGAAAAAATGCCTTGAATCTTTGATATTGCCCGGTAAATCAGTACTGGTGCAATACATAGATGACCTCTTGGTGGCGTCTAAAAGTCGGAAAGACTGTGTTGTTGACACCATTGCATTGCTGAACCATTTAGGTGAAGGAGGACATAAAGTGTCACCAGATAAATTACAGTTCTGTACTTCATCAGTGAAATATCTGGGGCACCAGATAGAGAGAGGTGTCAGAAAAGTTACCACAGAGAGAATTAGAATAATTCGAAACATGGAGCTGCCCAACACCCAGAAAGAAATCATAATGTTTTTTGGGGTTGTAGGATACTGTAGGGAGTGGATTGTGGGATTTGCAGTCCTGGCAAGGCCATTGATAAAAATGACAAAGAAAGGAGCTAAAGACCCAGTAGAGTGGGATGACGAAAGCATGACTGCTTTTGTAAAATTACGAGAATGTCTGTGTTTTTAAATGTACAACAGCATTACATATTTTTACTCCTGAATGTTGATGTCTATTTACCAACGCCATATTTCCAAATATAATTTTACTTCTTAGGAGCCCAAACAAATACTTTTAACTTTTGTCATGTGAACTGCTGCTCTAGTGAAGCCAGATATAAAATGTTGAACGTCCCTGTTTGTCTGGTGCATAGATTAGGAAATAGCTTACATTTTGTAAACTGCTGGCTGATTGACATGTATTCGAAATCAACAAAGGGGACAAAATGTATCTGAACTTTCAGGGCTATCCTAGAAACAATTGTATTTAAAATGGAAATGTAATTGCAGACTAGATTTATATACTAACTGAAGCAAACAGTTTATGATGATTCCTCAACTCCTTTTTTACAGTACAACAACTTTATCTGGAGGTAAAGCTCTTTCAATGTTCTAATAATTATTGTCTAGGCATTAAGGGCTGTTGAGTCAGAAACAGTTCAGCCTCTATTTTTAAAGAAGTGCAACGTAATGTATCCCAGTCATTATTGCACAACCAAAGCAGACATGTTGGACTCCTATTTAAAACAAACGGAAACGATCAGCACCAACCCATTTCCAAAACTCCCCTCCAAGAAAGGCTAACCTAGCCTCTGCATACCTTCAAACAAATATCACAAAGAGAATTTATGGATCTGGTCAAAGCAAGCAGACCAGCCAGCTGCCCTTCTGATCCTTGCCCACCACAAATCTTCAAGAACATTGGGGCATATTACCAAGCAATAGCGATAATTATCGCTATTGCTTGGTTAGAGACAAAGTTTTAACGCTGAGCTGTGGCGATTTTTATTGCAGATAAACCTTGGTATTACCAAGGTTTATCGCAAATGCGATACAAAAACGGCGGCAATGCATGAATATCGCTGAAAAATCAGCGATATTCAGGCATTATCGAGCTAATGCTCTTAGCCATGTTATCCACCTCCCATTGGATAACATGGCTAAGAACTGCTCAGGTTAGGTGTTAGCTTTTGGAGATATTCGCGCTTAGCGCGAATATCTCCAAAAGTTGGTAATAGGAGATAGCGATGTTAGCGACTGTTTCCAGTCGCTAACATCTTGGCACGCCCACTTTGCATGTCATTAGTGATAAATATCACTGACATGCAAAGTGGGGCCCAAGATGGTCGCTATCTCCTACTAGCTGTCGCTAACTGGTGTTAGCGACAGCTAGGTAATAGGGAGATAATTTTATCTCCGCTTTCTTGGCTTTTAAAGCCAAAAAAGCAGAGATAAACCCCCTTAATAATATGCCCCATTATTTTAACTACCTCTGCTGTCACACCAGTAAGAAGAATCATAATTAGTTCTTGAACTATGGAATCTTTCCAGAAGACCTAACACAAGGCATACATATGCCCATTATTAGTGAAACCTAACATGGATCCACATAACCCAGACAACTACAGACACATTTCAAATAGACCTTTCCTGTGAAAACTGATGGAAAGAGTAGCATTCGCCCAAATGTCACAATTCATTGAAGATAACTCCATAGTTTCAGCCTATCAAACAGGATTCCACCGAGGAAGAGGCACAGAATCTGCCTTCATCACCATCTGGGATGACCTTAAAAACACAGTAAACCAGAATGGGGTTACTGCACTACTTTGGTTGGACCTCTCAGCTGCCTTCGGCACAGTTGACCAGAACAAATGTCATCCATTTTCCCCCTTTCTTATCGAAACCGTACTTCACACAAGCAAGGGTCTCTCAAGGCTATGTCATCTCACTAATACTTTTCAACATCTACATGAAATCATTACTGGCAATGATTAATGGATCTCACCTCATATGCTATAATTATGCAGATGACACACAAATATGTAAACTAGAAAGCCCCAAAGACATTGGAAACTCATAAACTTCAGTTGCCTTAGAGTCGTGATCAGTGGATGATATGGAGACATATGACCCACTCTGCACCTGGCCCGATAATTTTGGGCCACCTCCTAAAATATCTAAGGAAGTGAAAAACCTTGAAATTACTATGGTCTTTGGTGTCAAGATGCAGGGTTCAGAAGCATGTTTTAGGTCTGGTTTAATTTTTTTTATAAACTGTAGAGAATCAGGAAACATAAAAATCACGTTTGATATTTTGGCTTTGTTTGAGTCTTTCACTCAAAGGTAAAATGGCTGGTTTATAAGAATCTTTCCCAATATGTACCATCACATCTACCCACAGAGAATGGGTAAAACCCCTGGATACATCAGCCCCCTTTTCTAGGGAGTCAGTATTGATAATAGGAGAATTGCCAAACACCCCAGGCTTTAGACATTCAATACAAGGTGTAGTGACAGGTATATGTGAAAAGAGTTCACGTTTGATATTTTGGCTTTGTTTGAGTCTTTCACTCATAGGTAAAATGGCTGGTTTATAAGAATCTTTCCCAATATGTACCATGACATTTACCCACAGAGAATGGGTAAAACCCCTGGATTCATCAGCCCCCTTTTCTAGGGAGTCAGTATTGATAATAGGAGAATTGCCAAACACCCCAGGCTTTAGACATTCAATACAAGGTGTAGTGACAGATATATGTGAAAAGAGTTCTGTCACCAAGTTGACTTTTTAGTCCATTCTGGTGCACTGTTTTGTTATGTGCAGGAACTAAAATGCAAATATTTCTCACTTTGCGCTTTGTGTGGTATCAAAGAAATAGTCATATTTCATGACAGAAATTCCATAGACCCATGAAGACACAGAGAAAAGCTATAGTAGGAAAAGACAAGACCATTTAAGGAAAAAATGGATTCACTCTGTTATACAACCAATAAACCAGTCAAAATTGAGCGCCTCATCCGGTCTCCTAGATTTTGTTTCTGCCCATCCCTCGGACAGTATTGTATGATATACTATACTAAGTTTAATTTGGCAAATGTATTTGGACTTCGTATACACTGTAAGTACACTGTCTATTTCTCGTGCACTGTCAGTGCAGAAATCAAGCAATAATAAAAGCAAAACATTCCATAAACAATGGAAAAACACTGTTTCTGTTTTTTTTAATGTGTAGAAAATGTGTTACCACGGATAACCACAGTTTTTTTAAGGAATTGAAATCACATGAACGCACCGAAGCAAACACCAGAATACCAAAAATCGAAACTGAAACAGGAAAGCCTATTTATAATGTAACGGCAGGAACTACTGCCAAGGCACTTCCGACAATGCATTTCGTATATTGGTGCAGGGTTGCATCAGCATGACACAGCTCTGCTACAACCAGTTTTCTTTTTTCTTTTTGAAAAGAAATTCCCCCCCAAAAAAATATGTACTGCTCCCCTTGCCATGGGAGTAATCACCGATGGTGACAGGAACGCTATTAGCATTTCACTATCCCTCATCACAGGGCTTGACGGGCTGTGATGGACTAACAAAATATGTATATGTCCGCCCATCCTGATTGGGTGGGAGGACATATAGCCATTTCTAAAGCAGCCCTTACTCCGTCAGACCATCAGAGAGGTTTCACTATGGCTGTGCCGGAGTAGTCACTCCTGTAGCCAAACCTATGATATGCCCACATTGTAATCAAGATGGCGGACCATTACTTCGATCGTAATTATACTCCATCATTGTTGCGACCAAGTCCTTGCTGCCAATATATAAATCAGATACTTAGTTCATAGTTCCGGTGTTCCTACAGTAGAAGTTTTGCCAAAAATTACTCTTAACCACTCAAGCTTGAACTAATTGCATGATTTAGCATCACAAGAGTATCACCTAATTTCTGAAATTACTCCAATTATTCCAGCCCAATTAAAATTTCACCCAGGACTAATATGAACAAAACACAAATGCCTAATTTACATACATTCTAGGGTACTAATATAATCTTTGAAAGTTGTGAGGTATAAAATAATACTTGTGCTAAATTATAGTACCAAACCAATTAATCATGAGTCTCTCCAGAATTTGAAAATCCTTTTTTTAAAGTATGCTGTGAGTGCCCCATATGTCATAAATACCCTCTATTATGCCGCAGCCAGACTTTTATCATAGTGCACTCAGATGCATGGGTATTCCTTTGGGAACAATTACATACAATATGCCAGTTCTAGAGGTTTCCATATACCATGTGAGATTCGAATGTCAAAATGGGAACTGTAGTATTTTTAGGCAATCATTTTGACATTGTCAGTATTCTATATGCCATGACTCTCTTCCTCTATGACAAGAATTACCTCCTATGTTCTAGTGACAACATTTTGCCACACATGCCACAAATTACCTTACGTATACAAGTACCATTTTTTTTACGAGGGGTGCCGCTATTATGCTAAGAATTGCTTCCAGTTTGCCAGCACTGCAATTTTACCATGGTAGTCACTCTCACTCACACTGACAAACTCTAACTTAAATATACAAAAAAGTGATTGATGGACTGCTTTAATTAATTTCAGCCACTGATGATCATGTGGGGCAGCATCCCTGCTCATCGTTACTTTACACACCAAGCCACCTCAGTTTGGATCCAGCCATGTGCAAATCAGTTGCGACCCTGCTCCAATTGAAACAGTTCAGCCGAAACTGCCAGGGCAGGTCCTCCGTAAAGCCAAACACAAGCAACCCAGGAGCATTTTTACCCTAGTTAGGGGTTTATCAGCCAGGTATGACTTGGTTGCAGTGACATAATGTTCATGAGACCCACATCTGGGCACACCCGTTTGACTTTAGCCAACACATTAAAGGATCCAAAAAAAGGGTTGATGGAGTTCTTAAATTAATCTTAGCCACTGGGAACCATTTGGACCTGCATCCCAATCCATTGTTATTTTGCACACTATGCCACCTAGGTTTGATCCCAACCATATACAAATCACTCTTGACCCTGCTCCAATGGGAACAGTTCAGCCCAAACTGCCAGACCAGGTCCTCCCTGAACAGAAACTCAGGCAACCCAGTATCAGCTTTGCCCTAGTTAAGGCTCATTAGCCAGGTGTAGCTTGGTTCCAGTGACAATTGTGCAGAGTACTCAGGTCTGGGCATACCCATTGCACTTGGGTGGACCCAACAAAGTATGCAAAAAAGTGATGGATTGAATTCTTGGTATGCTTGAATTAAGCTTAGCCACTGGTTATTCACTTAGTTCTGCTTCCTTGTCAATTGTTATTTTGCTCACCATGCCACCTCAGTTTAGAGCCAGCCATGCACAAATCAGTTTTTATCCTGCTCTAATTGGAACAGTTTAACCCAAACTGCCAGGTGAGGTCCTCCCTGAACCAAACCTCAAGCAACCCGGGACAGGTTTCACATTAGTTAGGGCTCATTAGCTAGGTATTTCTTGGTTCCAGTGACACAGTGTTCACTTAGGACGACACACAAAAGTAAACAAAAAAAGTAATGGAGGGAAGCTTGAATTGGTTTCAGCTACTGGTAATCACTCAAACTTCATCTAAGTCCATCATTTTTGCACACCATGCCACCTTAGTTTGTACCCAGCCATATACAAATCTGTCTTGACCAGTTGCGGCCGGCATGACTCGTGGGTGGGGAGACAGGGGTCATGTGTGGAGGGGGTCACACGGGGAGGGGGGGGTTATTTTAATAAAATTAAAAAATTACTTTCACCTCCAGTCCCGCGTTGCGTCTCTTGCTCTCTCTCTACTCACAGGAAGCAGAAGCAGGCAGCCTCCCTTTCCTCCCTTAACCAATCACAACGCTGCAATGGCTAGGACGCCGTCTGTACAGGCATCTATGGAAGAGTGCTCATGAATGGTTAGGTCGGACCCCTGGCCGACCAAACAGACATCTCCCATAACATTGGGCTAACCCCTCCTCCCAGACCCGTACATCCGCCCCCAACCAAACCCTTCTTCTGCTTCCTCTCAGTGCCAGAAGCAGAAACATAAAATGGTATCTATACCATTTTATGTTTCTGATTCTGGCACTGTGAGAAAGCAGTAGGGTGATGCTCCTCCGCCCACGTGGAGGAGCCGCACCTGGTCTTGACCCTTCTCCAATGGGAACAGTTCAGTCCGAACTGCCAGGCCAGGTCCTCCCTGAACTTGAACTCAAGGAACCTGGGACCTGTTTTGCCCTAGTTAGGGCACATCAGCCAGGTATAGCTTAGTTTGATTGACACAGTGCACATGGAACCCGCGTCTGGGCATACTCGTCCCACACTACATTTTTACAAAAAAATGACAGAAGGAATGCTTGAATTAATCTTAGCCACTGGTAATCAATCTGGTGGCATCCCAGTGCATCATTGTTTTGCTCACCATGCCTGCCACATAAGTTATCTTCAGTATGTCAGCACCAGCCGTTTTCCATCAATGTCCCATATTTGAAGGTTACATCTAGTGTGCCAATACCAGTATTTTGTCACAGATTCCAAAATACCAGTGCAAAAGGCAGACTCACAAGAATGACACCACGTTCTACTAGTGTGCGCTTATATGCACTCATTCACACTCATTTTCACTTATTTAATCCCATGCAATTATTCCCAATCACTTGCACCCATTAATCATCCCTTGTGGCCACTTTGTGACTCGCAAATTGCAACAGTGTCTGAAACATTGTTTGCGATTCCCAATGGGGTCGAATTTCCATTTTATTAATGAAGCTGTCACAATGTGCGACCCCATTGGGAATGGCTAGCACTCCCAGGGATGGTGGCCTGCTGGGGTCAGCAGACCACCATGTCTTGGACTGCTTTGTCAATAAAGCTGTTTTTTTATGCAGCAAAAACTGTATGCATTTAAAAAATAAATATGAAACTTTTCAGTATAATTTTTTAAGGGCAGGCAGTGGTCCCTGAGACCACTGTGTGCCCTTAAAAAATATTTGCGCATGTATTCCCAAAGGTGAAGAGGTTCCCTGGTGGTAAACTGCGAGTGCTTTGCGACGGCAATTGTGGTTGCAAAACATTCATACATAGGTTTTGGAGTCGCTGTTAGGAAGAGACGCCCTAGGAATGCCCCTTCCTATTAGCGAGTCGCTAACCCTATTTAGCGAGTCACTAATTGACATTCACACTCATGCTCATTCATTCTCACTTATTCTCCCTCACTTTGACTCTGTAACTTTCTCTGATTCTCACTCATTCTTTGAAATGCCATAACGCTGCCTCACACTTGTTCTTACTCATTCATTCTAACTCGCCAACTCTCACTCTTAGAATAGTTCTGTTCTCACTCATTCTCACATATCCTCACCCACTCCCTGTCACTAACAGTCATTCACTTTCAGTCAAACACACACATAAGCACCCCCTCTCTCTTTCACAAACACTAGCATGCACACAACATACCTTACAATTTATTTTTCTACTTACCTCAGTTGCTAACAAATGTTCTATTCAAGCTCATGGTGATCCATGTATTATTACGCTAGTAGTGAAATATAATCTATTATTCACTGTCAGAGTAATAATGAATGACTAGTAAACAAGGAGGGACCTGTGACTCATGTGCTTTCTGAGGGCACTGGTTACAAAGTCAGTGTCAGAGATTACAAGAGTTAGCCAGAGGTCACAGCTGCAACCCCCTAAATGAGGTATTTGGCCATACTGTACAGTATTTATGACCTAAAGGCTGATTGTAATATTTTAAAAGATAAAAATAAAAATGCATAATACCATTGCATACAGTGTCAAGTCCTGAAAAATGCACATTACATACGACAGAGACATAATGCCCAAGTAGACAGTTTTATTTTTAATAGTTTGAATCACCACAAGTCACGTGCAAACATCTTGGGATGCAAATATCAGTTTGCCTAGGTTGAACGACAATTTGTACTATCCAAAAATGAAGGTGCAAAGTTGTAAATCTCAACTACTCAATATAAGTAGTTTGGGGCACGAATGTTACTGACGTTCCTTCTTCTTGAGGAGAAATCAGAGGTCATGAAGTACCGACATGCGCTAAAGAGCTTAGCTAGGAAGTGGAGAATTCCTTATGGGGAATGAGAAGAGAGGCTTCTGTAGCCAGGCATAATTTATAATTTCCGAATTTGGCTGTAGATCAGCAATATAATTCATGGTTCAATGCATCAAAGGTTTTGCCAGTAATCTGAACTACTAGAACAAATGCACATGAATTAAAGACTCTTTTCAAATAGCAAGACTTCGTATGCTTCCATTGTTCATTAACCACTGTATTAAATTTGGATTAAAGCACAATAATTGCTGCAGTTTATTCCTTGATTACCTACTTTGGGATGTGTCAACCTTTTAACTCTGAGATCACGGTCACGCTGGAATGTTTGTCAAATGTTTCTCAACATTTCATGTGTTCTTCTTTCCTTTCTATACTGTGTACACTATGGCAGTTAGCAAAAGAACATAGACTTACTTAGAACAGAGTACCGGAACTGAGAAAAATAATGATTTGAGCATTGTTTTTTTTACAATGTATGCCACAAAATTCACAGGTATCTCTGAAACAACTTCTTGGTGTAGCTACTGCACAATTCTTCCTTATCGTAGGAAAGTGCCTCTTCAGATATGGTTAACCTCCACTTTTTGCTTGATGCCTGAAGTGATTTCGAACTGTAAGTGCACTGGATCCCTGCCAACCAGGTTGCCAGTGCCATATCTCTTTCCCAAACTTTTACCAGTTTTGGCACACCTTCAGCCACCCTTGTAAGTACCTAGTAAATGGTACCCCTGGTACATAGGGTATGGGTACCAAAGAGGGTCCACTGGGGCTGTAGTATGAATTGTGCCACCCTACAAACCCCTCACCAAGGCTATGCAAACTCCCACTGCAGGCTGTGTGTCTTGGTGCATAAAAATTGAAGAGTCAAAATGGCACACAGCACTGTGTGTCATGCCCTCACTCACTCCATGAGGTATAGGTAAGTCACCCCCTTCTTCACGCCTTGAATTCCTAATCCTGGGTGCACTATATCTCATGTGGGGACAAATCTGCATGAGGAGATATGGCCCTGCAATATCTAAGCCATTCTCAGTATAAGAGTGCACAGGGAAGCCATAAAGAGTACATGGGCTGGATACTTGTGATTATGGGCTTCCTATCTCACAGGAGACCCTTTAGAGGTTCGCCTGAAAAGCAACCAAGCACTGGTGTGGTCTCTGCCTAGTCTTAGCCAGCCTGCTACTACCAGACATGTTTCTGACCTCATGGGGTGAGAGCCTGCAGTCTCTGAGGCCGGAAAGAAAGCCTGCTCTGAGCAGAGGTGCTTAACACCTACTCTGGGCCAGAATGGCCACCCAGAGTGGTACGCTTCAAAGGCGTTGCAACCCTTTGAAGTTCATCTCAGGCTTCCCTAGATAGTGGGGGGTACCAACCCCCTGTCCTGCTCTACATTTAGCAGAAGACAGGCAGGACAATTAGTTAGATGGGAAGGATGGGCCACACTTAGCCAGCACCAGGTGGTAGCCATAGACCTGGAACTGAGATTCGATGGACACGAAGAAGACTAGGACAATGAAGACTCGATGCCCAAGAACTGAAGCCCTACTGCAGATGAAAATAGGTGCCAAACCCGGCCTCCTGCCTCTAGGACTTCAACTATTGTGGTGTGTTGTGTCGTACTGAACCTGTGAAGCCTCCAAGATCCCTGGAGCTGCTCCAGCCTTTGCAAAAGTGCCAAGAACCTCGCTTGGAGTGGAGGTATCACTCCCCTGCAGCTCACAGGCACCAATCCCTTGGAGTCTTGTTTGTCTATGTGCTGCTCCCTGGTGACTTTGTCAAAGCACCTGCACCTGAAGAGGTACACTAGCTTCAGAGGGTTAGATCTGCCTCTTCACCATGTTTGGAGGCACCAGAACCTACCAGAGCTGCACCGTACCATTACCCAGGGTACAGGACCCCCAACAGCGAACAACAAGATGAAGAGTCCATGCCAGACTCCGACAATATTAGAAGCAAGCACCCATCGAGGGACTTTGACACCCCTGAGACCCACATCCTGAGTGACCCAGCTGTCCTGAAATCACCTCTCCAATTTGTCTGCTTCTGACCTCGAGGACTTCTTGACGCATTATGCCCAGCTGATCTATCTCCTTTGCACCCGGCCCATTAAAAACAAACCAGCTGTGCTCCTATGTTCCTGCAACCCCTGTGACCTCCTCCCTTGAGTGGGACCTATTGGACTTAACTGTAAGTCCTCCTCTGCTGTGTCTTTCCAGGTGCCACCTCCTGTCATAGCGCATCAGCTACCAACACCTTCAGCACCAAGCTCCCAGCCGAATCCGGGACACTTCCGATCTTCTGTTGCTGGAACTTTGGACCTGGTCCTGCTATCGACCTGAAACAATAGGGTGAACTTCTTGAAAGCATTATCTGATTTTATAATCATTTTTCTGCCTTTCCTCATTGACTTCAATGGTGCGTAATTGCATAAAAAGTGATATATTTTCTAAACTCTTAAAAATCGTAACTCCGAAAGTACTGTAGATCAAAAGTCTTGGTCTTAAACAAATACATAACAATCGGTAATATTTTTTATAAATTGTCTTGGATTTATTCTTGAGTGTCTTTCATTTATTGCCACTGTGAAAACAACAAAAACTTAGCACTACCCTCTGATAAGCTTAACTGCTCCCCCACACTACCACAAAAAAGCATTAGAATCATCCACTTAAACCTCTGTGTTCCAGTAGGGGATCCACTGGACTCTCTTCACAGTGTACTTTGTTTTAGTACACTAAATAGAGAGCCAGCCTCATGCACTTATTAAAACCAGAAGTAGGAAAAGTTATTATTCAGAGACCATTGCAAACCTTCCAGAATCTCAGAAATCAAGATGTTGCTCCCCAGAGCAAGATTCTGAGAAAGGGGGAACTAGAGTAACTGTTATACACAGTGGAAGAAATGAGTGATCTGTCAAATTAGCAGGTAGAGCCATGCCAAGGGTCTGTACTAGCTCTAAGAGCCCAAGCTCAATCGGAACAATGGGAACAGTTGGCATAGAAATCGTTGAACAGATATTATATTAAAAAAATGATAAAGTGTCTTTAAAATTAAAAAATATATATTTCTTTGACAATCACTTCACCTTAGTACATCAGATTATATAACTGCATTGAGAAACATTTACTAAAGGGGATAGTTTCTAAAAATGAACTTTGAAACATTCGTGCCCGACTCTGACAACAATACTATTAGAAAACTAAGAGGCAAGTTAGTAGTCATGTGCACTCTTTATTTGAACTATATTCTTATTTTTCACTGAGCAACACTATAGTCCATTAAGTTAAACACAAGAGAGATTTTTGTACAACACATGTGAGGGGAGCTTACAGTGCTCCCAAATACTCTGCATTGTGTTTGTGTTTACACACTTTCTTGGACTGCAGCTGCAGATGCTCTCCATGTTATTTGCATGCGAGGGAAGCTTGCATTGTTTCTGACCAGATTGGTATATATTCTATGGGTGAGAGGGAAGCGTATACTCCTGCCTGGCACTGTACGTAGTTTCTGTCTGGAAAACTTGCTCTGAATGTGAGTCAAGTTTGCCCTCAACACCCCAGTGCTGACCCTTACACTTGTGCCAGATCTGAAATCATGTTTGTTCATAGTGTCTAAGGGAGGTGTCAATGGTTCTGCACAGTGCCCGACTTGTTCCTGGTCTTTAAAGCTTGTAGTCAACTTGCAATATTATGTCTGTTCTGTGTCTTTGTAGCAAGCTTGCACTGACACTGAGTACCACACATGTTCAATGGATGTGAAGGAAGCTTGCCATGCAGTGCCACATTAGTTCCATGTCCTTGAAATAAGCTTACACTGGCACTGCAGTACAAATATTTGTTCCGTGTCTTTAAAGGAAGCTTACACTTCCTGGTCCTGCAGTACCATACTTACTTAATGTTTGTGAAAGAAGCTGGCACTGGCTGGCACTGCAGTACAACAATTGTTCCATGTCTTTAAAGGAAACCTGCACTAGTCCTGCAGTACCATACTTGTTTACTGTCTTTCAGGGTCGATTGTTATGCTCTTGACCAGTGCTTTATGTCTAATACATGTGAGCCAAGGGGCCTATTTCTGTGTGTTTTTGGTCTGGCCAAAAGTCTGTTTTAGCTTTCTCACCAGCCTCGTATTTGCACAAATATAGTACATAATCTTGCTTGAGAAAATGGGCTTTGAGTAAACCTACTTCAGTTATTCATAAAAAAAGTGTCATTTGCATAATAGTTCAGCACTTCAGAACAGCATACATACATTTGGGAAGTAGATCAGCCACTGGGGTTGTTGCCAATATTTGGCTCTGCCTGGTAGCCAACCCCTGGTCTTTAGGATGTCAGGCAGTGTGAGTATCAGCATTTTGTCCACTTACTCTGCGTCCAGAGCAGTCCAACCTCTCGAGATATTTTCTCTAAGTTTACCCCCCCCAGCAGCTCATCTAAATGCAGAACCATGTTAATTGAGTAATGAGAGCAACACATAGCAGCTGTGTTGCCATTGCTACTGGACCACAGCTTTATTATGCAGAGCACCAGGTGCCACTGCTGCAAGCTTCAAAACCATGCCACTGTCTTAAAAAAGTATTCTGCATACATTGTTCACCGTTCTAAGATGAGAGACCAGTGTGAATGAAGCTTTACAGTTTAATTTCTTATTGAAGCAAAAGAAGTACACTCCACATGTATTTGCCATTTTTGTGTTTTTTTCCTTTCTTTATTTTAGCATATGATTGCACTACAAAGAAAACATCCACCTGGCTTTTTAGAAGGCAAGTGGGACATATTTTGATGGCAACACTCTTGCCCGCAAAAAATCACAAAGATCAGACTCACATAGTGGCAGTGCTGGTCCATGTGTGCCTAATGGGGGATTAGAGATTTTCAGTGGAAATTCAAGCTTCATTGTAGCTTACTTCAACAGCTTTGAATTCTACTAGTGGGCCAGCTTCCCAGATACTTAACCTGTTCCTCCTGTGTCACCATCTATTCTGCCTAGTGAGTGGAGTATTTGTGTGGGAGCACTGTACTTGTGCGAGTGCAGGATAGCCACCAAGTTTAGTGATTGCATTGTGAGGGTTGTGCCTGTGAGAATGGAGGAGCAGGCTAAGTGATCTACTGGATGATAGTTGTGCCTATGTGAATGCAAAGTGAGTTGTGTGTCTATGTGAGGGTAGCAGTGTGAATTTGAGGTCCCTGCATGGCATATCTTTTTGTACATGCACTTCATGAGGCCCAAACCTACTGGCTTTGTTAATGTTTTTTAGGGACATGTCTTTGACTTACAGAAAATACAACGCAGATAGTGCAAATGCCAAAGTATGTGTATGGTGATCTTTGATGTGGCAGATGCAAACTGTGTCGAAGGAAGGTATGGAGTGTCGGGGTCAGTTGACAGGCTGAGATGCTACCTTAGTGAGGGTGGCCCAGTTATTGTTCTTGCACTGGAGCTCATGGCAACTTAGCTAAGCTACTGTGTGGCTGACAAGGATTGAAAGCACTGAAGGGTCAGACTCATGTGCAGTGTTCCCTAGACTATTCCCAAACTCTTGTGAGGATGTCTGCAGAACATTAGGAGGTCAAATGGCCTGTAATCGGTAGGTTTCCAATAATTTTGGTTGTGGAATCATTTAGAAGGTACATTATTTTTCTCCTTATGACCTCCTGCACAAAACCCTGAGATAAATTGTACTGTGTGTCAGTTTAAGTGTCTTCTGGCTTCATGATTTATGACATTCAGTGTGAGAAGAACATGATTGCATATTTATAGACCATTGCTAACACTCTGCAGAATATAACTGAAAATGTGCAAACTGATGGTTTGCAGACTATGGATATTGGTTTTCAGAATAGACGTATGCTGATTGTGGCAGTGCACTGTGGTTGACGCTGGACAGACTTTGGCTTTTAATGTACATACTATGGCTGCAGTTGTGAAAAATGCTTTTATATGTGTATCAACTATGGCAGAGGGTACTCAGCCCATGGATGGTGGTGTTTAGAAAAGGGTAGAATGCAGAGGCTGTGAATGAGCATAATCAGAGCATGGCTGATCATGAAGAGCTTGGCTCAAGGCCTCCACAGTATGTCCAAATGTGTACTGAAAATTGGTGGAAGTGGAGGGCATGATTCTTATTGTTTAGATTGTAGCTAGAGGATATGCTGAGGGAATACATTGCTTAGCTGGAAGTATGCATAGCTTACATGATGGATGTGCATTCAGTGACTGAATATATGCGGAGTGTCTGTGTCTTAGTGACTGTGTGAGACAGCAAGCAAGTGATTGAGTGAGAAAGTGAGCGAGTATAAATTGACTGCTATAGACACATACAAACATAGAACATTTGAGGAGGATGTAAACAGTCATCCACAAGGTATAAGGTACTAATTTCTAACATTGCACTATGGAAGCATCCTGTGCCATAATATGTATCACTGCTTCAACAGCATTGAAATCTGAATGTTAAAACGAGGTCTGATGTATTACTTAGAAAATTCAAGGCATGTTCGGGTTTGCTAGAATTTTTATCATATGTTTATGTGTGCATGTTTATGGAATTTCTATAATGCAAACCTAGCCAGAACATAGCAGAGAACTTTACGAAAAAAAGCGTAAAGTCAACGAGTGATAGGATATTCAGCTGAGTTGTGAACGGTTTAGGCTTTGTGATATTGAGACTTTTACAGAGGTGAGTCTTCAACTCTTTTCTAAATTCAAGCAGAGTTGGGGTGGTCCTGATAGAAACAGGCATGTTGTTCCAGATTATGGGTGCATAGATGGAAAAGGCCTGCCCTTTTGTTTTTCTCTTTTTACACTTCTTAGTCTACAGTCTGATGATACTCTCTATTTGGGTGTGCTAATGATATGTGAAAATCCAAACCTTTATTCGTTTTTTTAATCGTCTTTTGATCTGTAGCCTTCATCCAAGAATGCTTTGCCATCCATTGCTGTTCTCAACCTTCAAACTCTACATGTGACTTTCTAGAGACCTCCCAGTTAGTGGTAATTGCAAAGCATTTGCATAGGCTACCTCTTGTGCTTTCTGTGAATAATATTCACATAAGTCTCTCAAAATATGACACTCTGTCCAGGCTACGTCACAGGGAATTATTGGTTTGGTGGATTCTGGTAAGCATAGTCCCCACCCGTCTACTTATTAATGAGTTTGAATTCTCCCCTGTACTGTGGTTTTAGGAGGGCATGGTAAGATGGGTGCAGTATTAAGAAGTCACTTAGCAAATTAGCTCAGTTCTCTTTCTCAGAAGCCTCCTTTTGTTACAGAGCTCTCCCCACATGGATTTGGATTTGCGTGAAACAATCCTTGTATTTATGCATTTTATGTGTGTGAATGTCAGCACATACCCAGGAGCTGAAACATTTCGAAAATAAGTGTTTTTCATTAGACAAGAGTGTGTTATACAGGATGGCTAAACGTTTGTATTGTTAACATGCTCCAAAGTGTGAAACATTGAAGTCTGCTCAGTAACACACAAGACAATAACAGTATAGAAATTAATTACACATGTATGCATAAGGACTAGTTACATGAGTGATGAAATGAGAACAGTAACTCTGTTAAGTTTCCCAATGATAAAGAGTTTGAGAATGCGTCTACTGAAAGCACAAAGGCACATTACGTGCTAATAAAAATATAACACTAAGGGGTCGACGGATCGCCACCTATTTTCCCCTTCCCATATTACAATGGCGGGGGGACCGCTGCAGACGGAAACACTGTCCGCCGCTTTTCCGCCCCGGTCGCCTTGCGGCAGGGGCGGAAAAGCGTTCATATGGCTGGCGGTGTCTTCCAGACACCGCCAGCCATATGAACGGAAAGGCCGTCCGCCGCTTTTGTCTACCGGGCAGAAAAGGGTTCAATATGGTGGCTGTCTCTGAAAGACACCACCAGCCATATTAGAATGTGGGTTTTGAAATGCATTGCCGCCACTGAAAGGCATGCAGAGTCTGCTTGGGGGGCCCGTTGCGGGCCCCCAGGTACTTCAGGATGTTCGGGGGTGCACATGGGGGGGTACCCCCTTGCAGTTCCATGCACAACATGGCAGGCACCGCGGGGTACCTGCCATGTTGTGCATGGAAGTGCACGATGTTAGCAACGCAGAAAGCGCTGTGGCGGGCCCATCCTAATGGCACCCACGGGACCCCCGCCCTTATGGCAGGCGGTCCCTTTTTACGACAGGATGCCATCCTAATGTGCCCCTTGAACTCGAATCACTGACAGAATATCGGCGTAGAAAATATCGACGTCAAAAATATCAGAGGCGGAATATCGGCGTCAAAAATATCGAAGTCCTATCTACATTAAGGTATGTACAAAAATATCAAGAAAAAAATATTGTAAAAAATATCGTTTTTTTTTATGTTTCAAAATAATATACAATTAAATCAATAATACAGATAATTAAAATAAACATAGTTAAAATATATTTAAAATTATAAGTAATACATATAATGTAAAAAAATTAAACATATACATATAAAATATAATATATATATATACTTACTTAATAATATTTACAATTAATTACTCTATTAACTTATAAATTGTTAATAAACATTTTATAAATTTTAAATAGATACATACATACATATACATACAACAATAAGCTGGGGGGTCATGTCTTCAGCGTTGCGCCTGCCAGACTCTGGAATAAGCTGCCCCCAGAGCCGCGACAGCTGAATGATTTCTTGCCATTTCGTAAACAAATAAAAACTTGGCTCTTGCCTACAATCTAACTTTTAGCTGTTCTGATCCCAGTGACTTATACCTTCTCTTTTAGCGGCAGGATGCCTGTTCGGTTACAGTGCGCTGTATACATTTTACTTACAATTACAAATACAATTACAATATAAATAAAAAAATTAAAAATATATATAACACTTTTTAAAAAATAATTTAAAATAAATTAGACACTACATTAACTAAAACAATAAATATTGGATAGCATAGGGGTAAAAATTACTGTTCCAACTACAGAAAGTGGAACAGTAGGGAAAGCGTTGGATAGCGTAGGGGTTAAAATTTATATTTTAACTCCAGAGGGTGCAACATTAGGGAAAGTGTTGGATAGGTTAGGGGTAAAAATTTATATTCCAACTCCAGAGGGTGCAACAGTAGGGAAAGTGTTGTATAGCGTAGGAGTTAAAATTACTATTCCAACTCCAGAGGATGCAACAGTAGGGAAAGTGGTGGATAGCAAAGGGGTTAAAATTACTATTCCAACTCCAGAGGGTTCAACAGTAGGGAAAGTGGTGGATTGCGAAGGGGTTAATATTACCATTCCCAACTCCAGAGTGTGCAATATTAGGGAAAGTGGTGGATAGTGTAGGGGTTAAAATTACTATTCCAACGTCAGAGGGTGCAATAGTAGGGAAAGTGTTGGATAGTGTAGGGGTTAAAATTACTAATTCAATTCCAGAGGGTGCAACAGTAGGGAAAGTGTTGGATATCGTAGGGGTTAAAATTACTATTCCAACTTCAGAGGTTGCAACAGTAGGGAAAGTGTTGGATAGCATAGGGTCAAAACAACTTACTAATAATTAAAATAATATTTGTTTTGTAAAAAATAACAATGTATTTATTAAATTACAACAAATTAATTAACAAAAATAAATAATTGTTTAAAAATAATTTCCAATTAATAATTAATTAACTATTACAATAAATACAATAAAATAATAATTATTAAACATTTGTTAACAAATAATAATAAAATAAAAAATAAAAAATAATCAATACCAACAAACAATAATTATAAAAAACCTTGTAGCAATTAATAATTAATTAACAATACATTATTGATAAATACTAAGAAATTATAATACAAAAAATGTAATTACCAATTTTTACTTAATGAACAATTATTTAAAAAATAAAACAATTATTAAAAATATATTACCAGTTAATAATTGACTAACAATAATTTAATTATCAATACTCAACACTAAAAAAATATTTACTTAATGATAATTAAAATACTTCCCACCCTATTACCGTATAACCTCACAACACAGTTCAATAATACATTAACACAATTAATATAATTAACAATTAATCAATTAATAAAAAACAATTACCAATTTATAAAATGTAATTACCATTTAATAATTAATTAACATAAAAATATTTATCAATACAAATAAATAAAAATTACATATTTACCTAATTACAATTAAATTACTTCCCACCCTATTCCCCTATAAACCCACAACGCGCTAGAGACCTAAAAGGCAAAATGTATTTAAAAATACTTAATAATTCCTAAAAAATATGTAATTAATTTACTATAATTAAATTACTTCCCTACCTATTCCCCTATAAACTCACAACCCGTTACAGTACTAAAACGCATAATTTACTTAAATAAATTAGTACTTACTTCTAAAAATGTACTACATATATTTTAAAACGAGCACAATAATTAACAAAAATTATAAAAACAAACAAAACATATACAATAAAATACATAACACTAACATTAATATCGATGTTAGTAACATCGATATTTTTGCTATTGATATTACTATAACAATATTTCTTACCTTCAGGTCGATATTCTGGTCATCAATATTCTTGATTTCGATATTCTGTCCCTCCGAAAATTTGAACTCGATATTATTGTCTGTTGAAATAAAAAAGTCGATATTTAGACTGTTTCCCCTAAAATTCAATAGAAGATCAACAGCCCAGTATCCCACATATATTTAAAAACATTTTAAAGCAAAAGAAAGTGACAAATTAACCAGCAGCATGCAACTCGTTTTTCTCAAATAAAACATTAAAAAGTGCACTATGCTAAGCAACTTATCACCATCATAAGGGACTCTCTTAATCAACTTTGCTGACAAGATCAAATTTCCCATCTCCATGCCCATCCTTGTCTTGGCATCATCCTAGTGTGGTCAACATCTGCTTACCAGTTAGAGACACAAAACTATCGACATGAGGGGAGTGCCAACCTAGATCTTAGCACACTAAGAGGAAGGAAGCCTATCATGGGATGTTGTGATTGTAAGCAGGTACTGACCAGTAGCAATGTCTACATCCTAATAGCTGAGGCCACATATCAAGTTAAGACTCATTTCTCTCAACCATATCTCATACTTTTTAAAAACAGCCTGGAGAATCATCTTCCTTTCCTTGAGGCAGAACAAACAGTCCATCAATAGGAGGCTTACTGAATATTTCCTACCCCACTTACAGGGGCATTCCCCATGGTTCTCGGCTATTTCAGTTTTCAACCAATGTATTCGCCAACCAGGGTCAATTCCCTCCCTCCGCAGCAGAATTGTGTTTCATCTGGGATTTTATATAATTTTGGGAAAAGGTCCATACTCTCCTGGGAAGCTAGGAAGGGGGTAACTCAAATCTTAACCATGACATAAGGAATGTCCTCCATCAAGCTGGTTTCAATAGCACATTGCCTGAAGGTGTTCTTTATTTGACTCATTGGAGCTGCTTAGCCCCATTCAAGGTGCATGTGGGGGAGTCCCAGGTGCTTTAACACTACTGTCACAGGGCATCTCTTACTGGGGAGAATTGACAATATCTTAGGTAAAAGTCGCAGCAACCGTTTATCGCTAGGGACCCAATTTTTAATGGAAACGTACTGTTCTGCCATCCGCCAGAGCACTCCATGCTACAATACTTAACTCCGTCTTTAATGCTTGGATCATCACATTTTTAGGTAAATCTAGCAGCAATTTCAAGGAATTACTTTCTAAGACCCCATTAGGATTAAAGGCGGACTTTGTCCGCCCGCCATCCCATCGCAAAAAGGGACCGTTGGTGGCATTAGAATGCGCACGCCACAGTGGCAGGCACATCCAGCATTCCTACCATTGTGGCGGGCGGTGCACTCAGCACCTCCCACCACAATGGCAGGAAGTCATGCTGTGCACTTCCATGCACAACATGGCAGGCACCGTGCGGTGCCTGCCATGTTGTCCATGGAACTCATGTGCACCCCCCACCCCCCCGGAGTCCTTGGGGGCCCGCAATGAGTCCCAAAAGCAGACTCCGCATGCCTTTCTGTGGCGGCAAGGCATTGCAAATTGCCATTCCTAATATGGCTGGTGGTGTCTGATAGACACCGCCACCATATAAACCCTTTTCCGCCCCGGTCACCGAAAAGCGGTAGACGGTGTTTTCGTCTAATACTAATATGGCTGGTGTTCATTCCGGCACGGATGGCGGGCGGATCTTCCCCCCCAGGCTGGCAGTGGTTACCGCCTGCCATCCATTTTTTTTTTTTTTTTTAGTCCTCATTACACCACTAGCAAATGCAAATTGACCCCTACAGCCCATTCCGACCTGAGCGCCCCGGGCCAGAGTTCTTGCTTTCGCCTGGGGCCAACCCGGCCTGCCCTTTTATACCGAGGCATGGTGTAATCATAGGACCTTGCAGGGCTTTAAACCAGCCTCATTGCTGTTCCCCATTCTATAAAAGGTTCCCAAACCGTGATATTTACATTATGTGCCATACCAGATTCTAACCGTGCAATTCTCAGTGTTGTTCAAAGCCAGTTTTGAAAGAAAGGAGGGCTAGCATCCTTCCAGAGCTTACAGATTTCTCTTCGAGCAATTAAGATGAGACAAAAAAATAAAGCAACTTGTGTCCCCCTTTATCCACTAATAAGGTCCGCATCCAGACCAAACATAACTCTAACTATGCTCAGGCTTAGTTTAACTTTAAAGATACTCTCCATAGCCCGCTCCACTCTAGCCCAGAAAGGACCCACTACAGGACAGTCATAAAAAATATGGATGTCATCTGCCTCAGCAAGTCCACATCTAGGACAAAGAGGAGACGGGCTTACAAACTTCCCTATTTTTTTTGGCGTGTTTTATAACCTGTTTATTGTATAGAAATGATTTTTCTTAAGAGAAGCAGACCTGACGTATTTATACAGAAATTGGAGAGATGTATCATATAAAGTGACTGATACTGCCTCGAGCCTAGAAGAGCTCCAAACATGATATAGCGGGGGGACTGTAGTTCCTCTGCCTCCAGCATTTTTCTGTACCAGAGTCCAACTTCCCTCTTCCTAGGACCTGAGGATTGGAGAGCACACTCAATATCCCAGTTGCCATCGATGTTCTCCTTCTCGGCGGAGAACCAGGAACAGAGTTGGATGTATTTAAATCTGGAGAAGGAGTCCCCAATCTTAGATCTCAAAGCCTCCTAAGGGAGGACCCCTTCTGATGTTACTAGATCCGACCAAATTATTATTCCTGCTCTCCTAATAGGAAAGGACAAAGTGTCCCTAAGGCATGGTGGCAGGCCCGGAGATTCCCAAATTGGGGCAAGGTCAGAATAGTATTTTATGCCCCACCTTCCTTTGACTCTATTCCATACAGAGAAAGCTAGTTTTAATACCTTGAGGCGTACCTTTTTGTAAAATTTTGCTGCTCCAAATTTATACAGAAACCCAGACCCGCCTCCCTCTTGATCCACCATTATATTCAAAATCCGCCCCCAGTTAGAGTCATCGGGGCTTGAAAGAAGGCTTCGGATGTTTTTCAGCTGAAAAGATAGAGCATACCAATGAACGACCGGAAGAGCAAGTCCCCCTTTTAACAATCTTCTTTTCAACTTTTTCCATGATAACCTAGAATTTTTATTAGCCCAAATGAAACTACTGATTTTGCCCTCGATTCTCCCCAAGATTTTGTCAGGAAAAATCAGGGGTATTGAATTAAACAGGTAAGTTAATTTGGGCAGAATTACCATCTAGACCAAGTTAATACGGCCATAGATTGTATGGGGGAGTTTCTGCCATCTTGAAAAGAGGCGATCGATGTCCTTGCCTACCTTCTTTATATTGGTTTGAACTATACTGTTAAGATCTGATGTTATAGTTATGCCCAGATATCTAAACTGACTGCTTCGAGCTCCCTCCCAGTTGTCGACCCCCCAACACATTATTTCAGTTTTCAGATTATTAATTTGGTATCCCGAGTGGAGGCCAAATCGGTCATTATCTCCTCGACTTTAGGGAACACCTCAGCCGGATTGCTGGTATAAACCAGGAGATCATCAGCGTATAGAGCCAGCTTACAGCTATATTCAAGGTGTAATTGAGTCATCAATCCGCAATGCCTGCGCCAAGGGCTCGATGTAAAGGTCAAACAGGAGGGGCGAGATGGGGCACCCATGCCTGGTACCCCTCTTTATGCTGAAACTTGATGTTAGAAAACCATTCAATAATATTACGGCTGAGGCGCCCTCATAACACCCTCTCAATGTTTGAATAAAGGTTTTACCAAAGCCCATGACATTCAGGACATTCCACAGGAATCCCAATTGACACGGTCAAAGGCCTTCGCCGCGTCATAGGCAGCAACCGCCAAGGGCTCCGACCGTGCCACCGCTAAATCTATACTGCCAATCAACTGCAGGGTCAACTCATGAATGTACCTTCCAGGTACAAAGCCTTTCTGGTCGGGGCTAATGAGTTGTGGGGCCAATTTAGGCAATCTCCCTGCCAAAACACTAGTGAAGATTTTATAGTCAGCGTTTAGCAGGGAGATAGGCCTATAAGAATCTGCCTTAAGGGGGTCTTCCCTGGCTTTAATATAAGTACAATAATGGACTCCTTCCACGAAGCTGGTGCCCGACCCTCAGAGCTATAAACATAGTTGAACAGCTCCCATAGCCTTGGCACCAAGATATCTTGGAAGACTTTATATACTTCGCCGGGAAGAGCATCCGGCCCCGCAGCTTTGTTGTTTTTTATCTTTTTGATATGGGCCCTGATTTCCTCCTCCGTAAAGGAGCTATTGAGCATGGCTCGACCTTCGTCGGTCAAGCTAGGTAGGGCCTTACTCTCCAGCCACTGTAGGGTGTTCTCAGGGCTTGGAGACAAATATTCCTCATAAAGGTTAGAGAACATGGAGAGCAAGTGCTCTTCCATATCCATCTGATGGTAAGATATATTTCCTTGGTCATCTAGCATTAGCCTATTTATATTATTCCTCACCTGGTCTGCTCTAATCTTACTGACCAGGATTGCCCCAGCTCTTTCTCCATACTCATAATTTTTCATGGCATGTGCATCCCATTGGGCCTTTATTTTTAAATCTAAGAGCCCTCTATATTCTGAATGGAGGAGTTCCAGCTCCTCTAATACCGGTAGTAGATTATGAGGGTGAGCTCCCAATCTTGCATTCTCTAACAAGGCTATTTTGTTTTCCAGTATCTTAAATTTCATCGCCTCCTCCCTATTTTTCGAGCAGATCAAACCATGAAGGAGACCTCTAGTATGGGCTTTCCAGGCGTCCCAGACAAATTCGGGGAGGGCAGAGCCAATATTATCAGAGAAATAATTATCTATAGATGTTCTGGCCGTAGTAGCTATATCTTGATTATTTAGTGCCGCCCTTTTTAGAGTCCACCTAGGTGATGTTCTAGCCCTTCCAATTAGGACGGAGAACATAACATGTGCATGATCAGATATAATGGTAGGTAATATTTTTATATCCTCCAGGGCCTCTAAACATGTCCTATCAACGAAAATATAGTCTAATCTTGTCCGGGTACAGTCCCCCCCTTGACCTTCCAGGCATCTATTAGGCCCAGCTCATGCATCATATTGACCATGGCACGCCGAGATTGCGGTGCAGCAACATGCCGAGAGTAGTTAGAGCGATCTTGCCGGGGATCGAGCAGAACATTAAAGTCCCCCCCTATAATAATTGATGAAGTGGCCTCCACCAGGTTGGACTGTACTTTAAGTAGATGGGTGGGGTCATTTATATTCGGCCCGTAGTAAGAAACAATTATCTGCTCACTTCCGCCAAGATCAGCCTGCGCCAAAACCCACCTTCCTGATTGGTCAGTTGATATTGACTTGAGGGAGCCTCCTGCCCCGGTCTTTATCAAAATTGCAACCCCCTTATGTGTGACCGACTGCCCAGAGCAGCAAAAAGCCCCTATCCATCTGAGCTTCCCAAAAATCTCATTGCCCTCCCTGAGACTTAAGTAGGTTTCTTGAAGAAGAATTATTTTGGCCGGGGATTGTTCTAAATACTTCAGGATCAACCTTCGTCTCCTGGGACAACGAAGCCCGTTAATGTTCCAGGAGATATATGATAACTTATTACTGGTCATTAGGTGATCTCTTCCCCCACTCCTTTCCCGACACCCGGAGCCTCATATGATCAATAGGGACCTCATGTAAACTAGTGTGAAGTGAGAACTCATTTTTTTCCTTTTTCCCCTTACCCCCCCATCGTACCCCCTTCCCCCACCCCATTCCGCCCGTGACCCCTGAACCCACTTCCTTCCCTGTGGAACCCTCCCTTTCTTCCTGAGCATATGCTCTTAGACGGTTGCCCCCCCCCCTTGTTTATGGTCAAGTGCAATACGTGTAAATACAACAAAATTTGCGAAGTGTTAGTAATGAATAGTGCAGACAATGTGTAATAGATATGTAGTGTGGGCTATAAACAGCCATATATCCTGTTGCTGGACCTACAGTTTCTTAAAGAAAAGGAGAAAAACATAGCTGCACCCCAGCTGACCCTACCGCCCATCTACCTGCATGGCCGTCCTGCTTCCCCCCTCGCTCCCTGCCCTTATTTTTTCAATCAGGTTATCTGCCTCCTCAACCTGGAGTATATTATGCATATGCTTGCTCCACATAACACGAAGCAATGCAGGGAACTTCAGCTGGGCACGAGCCCCCAAGGAATTAAATGTTGCCACTCTCTTGCGCAACTCCCACTGTTTTGTGGCTGTTATGTGTGAGACATCCGAACGGATCATAAAGGAGAATGGGCTGGAAAAAGAGGTTGATTTCATAGAGCCTGTTTTGTAGGCCAAAGATAGAATCCTTTCTTTGGTGGCATAAGTAAGGAAGTTCACCAGAATTTTTCTAGGGCGCCCTTTCCCTGGGTCCCGCCTATATGGATCGCGATGTGCCCTCTGGATGTCGGCTACTAGATCTGAGTCCACATCAGGGGAGTCCTTTAGTACTGTTGTTTTAAGAAGTGCCACTATAAATGCCTTAATGTCACTTCCTTCGAGATCTTTGGGAACATTAAAAAATTTTAGATTGTTCTTTCTTGAATGGTTTTCAAGCCTCTCAATGTCGTCCCGCATCTCCCGATTCTGCTGAGCCAGTTTATCCATTGCAGCTGATGAGGTGCCTAAGGCCTCCTTGATATTAGGCAGCTCCACTTCTAATGCGTCTGTCCTTAATGCAACCTCCTCAACCTTCCGAGCCAGCGCATCGCAGGAGGCTTGAATAGCATTCTGATTTGCCTCCGATGTGGTGAACCTCTTTCCAATATCCTCCTTGAGCCCCAATAATATATCAGCCAATGTTCCTGGAGCAGACACTGTTGGAATGTTATCTGTAGGTGTACCATTAGCTATAGGGGGGCCTCCCTCTCCAAGTTTGCCGACTCCATCTCCATCTCTCATGCTACACTGCTCAACCTCATCGTCCTGCACAATATCTTGAATAGCCAAAGCAGAGAAGCTATTTGACAATTCTACAGTTGGATGTACTATATACTGTACTGGGGATGAAGAAAGCTGAGGTGGTGAACTGGACAGAGAAGGCATAAGTATGCTGGTTATTGGGGCCCCTGAGGAGACCACAACCGCTGTATTGCTTGTGGGCACATTACTTGTGGTATTAATTGCTGCCATCTTTTTGCCTTTATCTGAGATACCGGAGGACAGGACTTTATAGTAGGACTTCAGTGATGGTGTAACTCTTGGTGGGGCAGATATACCACCAGGTATACCGCCTCTCGCATTCTTCTTATTTTTCCCTTTACCCGGGGGAGTGTCCGCACCGCTGTGATTCCCTCTGCCTTTCTGGGAGATAGCTTTTAGTTGTATCACTGGAGGGGAGATAGATGGTTTTAGGGGCGTTGGCGCGATATTCGCGACCCGATTTCGCAGTGTGTAGCGGGTAACCTCCGTCTGAGAGGTGGAAGTATTGATAGTGCAGCCAAGACAGCCTGGGTGGGTCCTAGCCTGTAATCCTAATGGGCCCCTAAGCCTTCCCATGTCACAATGATTTATAATTACAACCATGGCCCACCTTTTAATTTACATCCAAGCAAGAACACAAGGGTGCTGACTGAGCATGCAGCACTATTATCTAAGTTAGCCCGGTGTCTGCACATAAGTAGCCTTAGCAGATGGAAGCCTTAATAGATTCATAATGGTCTGTGTAAGCCTCAAAATTTAACTGTGATTAGTGATTGAAAACAAATACTCCCATACCTATTTGACTATGATGTGAATGTGTGCCAGTAGCTCTTCACTGTAACTTTGTAGTGCTTTACTGTATATACACTGTGGATGTAAAGTGCATCAAAATAACAACTGTACATTGTCGAAACCTAGAGACAACTCTTTCTATAGGTAATCAAAGGTCCCATGTGCACATGAAATATCAATGTGACCATATATGCACTTCTTTATGTATTCTGGGTTCTTATTATATTTCTCTGAGTCAGACCTTAATTAGATTCAGGCTTCGAGCTACCCTGCTGGCCACCAGTTGGTTCAAAGCCTTCCCCAAAAAAATAACGTCATTTAGAGCGTATTAAGCCTGCTCCTGAGAAAAGAGAAGATGAAGACAACATCTGCACAGGTTAATTGAATTCATATTGGCTGGAAATTTCAAGCGTGCACTTCTAATAGAAACAATAGGGGAGCAGCCAGACCTCTGTCTCCATTTTCTCCAGCAGATGTATTTGAGTGGCAGTTGGGGTAAGATTACAGTTCACTGAGAGCCCTGACCATTTACCTTTTCAAGTCAAGATTTAGAAAGTCCTGAGATGCTGTTGAGAAAAGATGGATTGGGCAGAGTGATGATGTATCATATTTTGATTGAGTGGAGACACTCACTTTCTGGAACGTTTCAAACCCACTAAAAAAACCTTGCACTAAGGAGAGATTAAGAGAAGCAAATGCATATTCAAGAGACAAGGCTAGATAGACTCTTCATATATTAATCCCATTTTGGAGTGATGGAACAATTTGGAATTTTACTGACTAGGACTCTATTGACCTGTGTCTCCAGGGCCAGTAGCACTGTCCTCGTCACATCCTCTGGGGGAGAATAGATGGTGGACTTGTTGCAGACCATGGAGGATAGGGTTCCCATGGAACTTTCGTGGGCTGGTCCTTTGAGAGGGTGACCCCTAATAGGTGACTCCCTGACTGATGCTTGTCACACAGTTGTACTGTAATTGGCCAGAATGTCATGGCTTCTGGGGAGTGCTTGAGGGCCACATGGTTCTGTTGAGAAAGACTCTAAACCATGCTGATGTACCATGAGCCCAGACAAAGGAGCAGGTCTTGAGTGCTAATAAGAAGTCATAAACAGCAGGCTGTGAGGAGCTGCTGGGCAGAGGGGCAGGGCCTCAGCTCTCCCTCATTGGAGGGAGAGCAGAAAAACATGGACTCTAGGATACAATTAACATTTAGAAGACAGGAGAGTTGAAAGCAAAACACCTGGTGGCTATATTTTGTGACCAGAAGCAAAACACAGAAATCCCTTATCCCTAAGGCAAGTGGGCAGAGGTGATCACAACTGCTACAGATGGTACCTTGAATTTACCCCAGGGAGCTTGTGCCTGAATCAGTTACACATTGTAATGGGCTGCATGAAGTACACCCACATTATCTTTTCCCTATCCCCTTGAGAGTACACATTCCCTGGGGGTAATTGTACGTGGTGGGTGGGGTGCATGTGGCACTTGGCCTCACCTCATCAGATTCTCCCTGTAAGGTCCACAGTTCTAAGGGAAAGGCTTACTTGGAGCTCCACCATGCTACTCTTAGAGGAGGTACTAGAAAGGGCCAAAGCCCCTGGAGCAGTGTGGGGTATCTTCCCCATTTCCGATGCCCTTTTACAGGGGAGAGGGGCACACACCATTGTACTAGTCTCCGCAGGTGTGTCTGGAAAGAGAAAATAAGAGTCAGATTCCTGCACTGGCGTCTAAGAGCTAGGCAAGGGTAGAAGCATTCACTGCAAAGTTTGTGGGGCTCAATCACTGTCCCACCTTGGTGCTAGGCACAGAGGAAAATAAAAAAGGAAAATATGTCAATAGCAATTCTTTTGAAAAAAGGAACTTGAACAGAAGGAAAGTCTGTGGCCACTTCAGAGAGTGTGCTATGGTTCAAAATCAACTGTAGAAAGCTAGCCACGTAATACCCCATAGTGGGCATAAAATGTGTATATTCACCACGGTGCTGGTGGGGCGGAAAATGCATTTTTATGCCCGTGAGCAGTGGGAAACACGTCCGCCTTATTAGTATTGCAAAACATAGGTCACTTTCCGTCCGGCGCAACGCGCACTACCATCAAAGTGCGCCCGCCAACACGGAGGTGTGAGACAATGGAGACTCACCACCATGCAGAACGACGTCCACCCCCCTCCACAAACTAGGATGGCCCAAACAAGCAGAAGCATCGCAGCGGAGACACCGCCCAACCAGAGACGGCAGAAACTCGACAGCGGAGCGAAATTCCAGAGTCCCGGTCCACACCACCCGGTCACGACCGCCATGGACCCAGCTCTACATGTTTTCCCGGTGCTGTACCTGCTATATCACTACCAACTCATGGGCCACCACAGACGCTGCCACAGGTACATAACTACAAAAGTCCAACACACAATGCACGGGCTGACACAGGGTCGAAATCCACAACAGACACCTTGCTGGTGGCATCAACACATTCACCACTGCACCCACACATGACCCACCTGCCACCAAGTCACCCCTCTGCATCCTGGACACACATCTACCGCAAACTTGCAGCAATGTCCCGGCCACGTCACCGCAGCGGTGAATGCATGTGCACAATGCAGAAGGCAGGGCCACTCCAAGGCATGGGCAGGGCACAAAGACTCCAGGGACACACCTCCTCCCACCACACATCAGCACACCCCATGAAAGCACAGGCCATGTGCCCATCCTATCCACTCTAGTCCCATGCACAACAACAAGCCAGGTCAATCCACACCCTGCACCACACAACAAACAACCAGGGAGACAGCCACTGCAGGAGTGCTGCACATGAACACACAACACACAGCACAGTGTTAGGGAAACACACACACCACAACACCACCGCACACATGGAAACAAACATGAGTACAAGCACCAAATTAACACATACAAGGAACAAACATACAAATGTACACACAGCCTGCATGGTCACACATACATACCATACATTCACACACAGACACCCAAAATGCCAACAGCAATGGAGCAAATCAGCAAGCCAAAGTGGGATGTACACAAATGGAAGGCCATTGAGACACACAACAAGTATGTGCACATCACATGCAACACAAGAAACACAGAACACCCCCCTCAGATCATCAAACCACACATGGCTGGTACATTCAGTGAAGTTAAACCATATGCACCACAGTGCAACAACATAGGTAGACAGCAAGGACATGTCAGTAGTGGACATGTAAGGGGTGTACCATACACAAATAGAGGAAGGGCAGACTCACAATGGGTAGGCATAAGAAGCAGACATAGGGGATGGCAACACACCACTCACACCATGCCAAACAGGAGAATAAAAGGTACCATGTGCCTGGAATGCATGATAATCACAACCATTATGGCAGTGTGGAGCAGCAGGTCTGCACAGTGTACAGAAACAGACTGAAGACACATGGATGATCATACAAACACAACACTGATGTGCAAGTTACATACTCTGCACACTCACAAGTGACTAAAACAACAAGTAGGAGTCAGACAGAACAGCATGGACATAACAACACACTTCACAAGGCACAACAGACAACTCACACGTATGCATACAACCACATCCACAGGGCTGAATTATCAAAACAACTGGCACACAACTCCTGGGTGACACAGGTGTGTGTCTGAAAAACCAGGGGTACACACACATCCACACCCCCTACAAAGACACACCCTTCACACTGCACACCTCTTGATTACACAAGATCACTCATCTCAGGTAGGCTATGTTACCAGGATCACGGGCCAACACAAGATGACCATACACATACACAGCTGGGCACACATAAAGGAATAACACACATACATGATGACATTGCCCAGCCTGCATGCAAACCTGTGCACAGAATCACACCCTGTGCTGGCAGTGTCCCCAACCTGATATGTGTACAATGTAGTCAACAATAGAAAACCTTGTAAATGAGAACTGCATCACAGGTACAATTGACAACACAGATACCACAGGTTTCATCATCTGAAAGAACTGAAGTCCCTATCACCCCGTGAAAAAATATTACACAGGCAAGGAGCTTGGCAATGTTGAAGTGCCACATAGAATATGGGGCACAGTCAACCATATGCACACACCTAAATAACTTTATTCAGCAAGGACACTAACAAAACAGACAACAGGAGTAACTGTCTTTATTCACATATTGCACAGATGTGACAGTAGATCAACAGTAGAGAAGAGCAAGGCACAAAATGATGAGCATATGTATGAGAATCTGCACAGGCAAGCTCAAAACTGTGGCCAGTTCAGGGTGCACAGCAAGTACATGCGAGGCTGCACAGGGTAGAGTCCAACACAGCAGAGTAACAGGGCCAGTGTCCAGGGCAAAGTGCACAGCAAGTACATGAGAGGCTGTACAGGCTAGAGTCCAACACAGCAGAGCAACAGGGCCAGTGTCTAGGGCAAAGTGCACAGCAAGTACATGAGAGGCTGCACAGGCTAGACTCCAACACAGCAGAGCAACAGGGCCAGTGTCCAGGGCAAAGTGCACAGCAAGGAGCGAGTACATGAGAAGCTGCACAGGCAAGGGCAGTACAGCAGTGAATGACAAGGCCAGTGGGCATGGCAAAGTGCAGAGTCAGGACATGAGAAGCTGCACATGCAAGGGCAGAACAGCAGTGAATTACAAGGCCAGTGGGCATGGCAAAGTGCAGAGTCAGGACATGAGAAGCTGCGTGTCAGAGTGTGTCAGACTGTACCCTTCCATGGGCAGCAATACAGTCAAGGGGTAAACAATGGGCAGGACAGGCCCACCTGTGTGGGAGACCAGTGTGTGAGGGGAACTACCACTCACACTTGGCTGGCAGGTGGACTTTGAGCTGGCTGTGTGTCGGGGACAGCAGGACCACTTGACTGGGGAGAGAGAGGCCCATGTGAGGTAGGGCTATCAGTGGCTTGGCAATCCGGAGGGCTGTTTGGACCAGGTGGTGTAGTGGCACGTGGAGGTGGAGTCATGCAGACCTGTGACACAGTGTGTGTGGGAGATGTTTGAGGGGTGCCTTTCCACTTCTTGGGGATTCGAAATGGCTTCCATGTACTGGGATTAATGGGAAGTGGTGTGGGCACAACTGGTATACACACCAAAAAAAATGCATCAGGTGCAGGCATTGGCACTCTCTCTGGGGACGTGTTGGATACTGCAGAACGCTTCGTCTGGCTTCGCCTCTGGCACTCCTTCCCCTGTTTGCTGGGTGTACCCCTTACAGTGCCCTCCTTCCCCAGCTTCACAGGGCTTGGAATGGGAGTCGAGGTGGTGGGGAATGTGCATCTGAGCCCTTCCTAGGTGTACCCTTGCCATGCACCAACTCCTCAGTGGACACAGAAACTGCATGCCTCCCTTTGCCTGATGCTTTAGGGACAGGAGAGTCCTAAGCTGGGGATGCCTCTGAGGCATGTGAGCCATAGGTCTGCTTCTTAGCTTTTGGGGCCTTGCTTTAGACAGGCAGACTTTTCTCTTGTCATTCTGGGCTGGCTTTGCTCTTCTGTGGGGATGGTGTCTGCGTGCGGGACCGCTTGGGTTCTTTTTGATGTGTGCTCCGTGTGCTATATTATGACTGTGATATATGTGATCCTTGGTCACTATCATCAGATGTCGCCACTACCTGGGGGTGGACAAAGGCCTTGGAGCAGGAATGGGAGTAAGTGCCTGTTGAAGGGCAGACGTCACTATGGTGGACAAGGCCTGGACAGTACGGTGCAGCCCACCCACATCGGAATGTATGCCCTCCATGTAAGCAACCACCTGGGCTAAGTTTTTGTCGTGGTCACTGAAGGCATTGAGGAGAGCTGTCTGGCTCGTACAAAGCTGGCCCAAAAGCTCAACCGACTCTGCACTGAGGGCAGCAGGGGGGACAGGTGCAGGGGCAGCGGTGCCAGGTGTGAATGTAACTTGTCCCCTCTTACTGACATGGACATGGCAGCACCAGAGGAAGTGGATGGGAGGGTGGGCACTGGCCACTGTGTGGTAGAAGATGATGCTGAGTTTCAATGCGCTCTGCCCGCAAACAAGGATGCATCTCCACTGGCATCAGATGATGTGGTACTTTGCGTCTCAGGCTGGGATTCTTCATGCAGACTCCGGTCACCCTCTGTGGCGCTGGTGACAACTGTGTCACTGGACTCCTGTGCAGCTGTAGTGCTAGTCTCACCACCACTGGTGTCCAGCTCCTGTCTCTCCGTGAACACAGGTGAATCTGCATGAGAGAGAGATGCAGGGTCAGGTCAGTGGCAGCAACAGAGCAAACCTATGCAATCAATGCAGTGCAAAAGAGGACCAAATCTACATGTTGCACACCACACTCTACAATCGACTTGCAGACACTCACTACATAGACACCAAAAGTGAATGTAACCCTGATTCTCTGTCATGACTGAGCCATGTCATGGCCACACAGCACAACACCCTGCCTGTGGCAGAAGTCTACTAGACACACAACTACCTCTGCACACACCTAGGGACATGATGTGGGATCACCACTTATTGCCACAGACAGACCTGGAGGGAACAGGAGGGGACAACACAAACACCTATTACGACATGACAGTTCACAATGGAAAATAGCCCATGCCAAACAACATGGTCCAAAGACTAATGCACCCCGTTGTCAGATGTGTAGGCCTCAACATTCATGGTGAATGCAATGTACGCATAGATGAAGTCACACTCAGATTGGGAACACTGCTGTTCACTCACAATTCGAATCCCCACACTAACCCAGCTGAATGACCATGAAGAGCATAGCACAGACGGCAATGGGAATGCACAGCAGGGAGGATCACCTTAGTGAGAACAGTTTGTGCAAATGCATGACACTGGCACCCATCCCAGCAGCCACTTACATGACACTGCAGTGCACCACTACACAAACATCACATAGGCCACTGCTGGCACAGGCCCTGTACACATCCATCTGCTCCCAGCCAAAGTCACCCTCCCCACACACTCACCTCTGCCTTGCTGCTGATGCTCCTTCAGATGTTCATCCAGCTCAGGATGAGTCACTGCCAAGAAGCGGCTCATCAGTGGTGTCATGCTGCGCCGTGACAACGGCCCTGTGCGAGGGAGCAGCCCCAAGGTCATCTCTGCTACATTCTTTGCCAGCCAGCTGATGTCGTCCCACCTCTTGTGGCAGTGGGTGCGCCGTTGATTAGATACCCATAGAGCTCGCACCTTTGCTGCAATGGCCCTCTACACGGCCTTACGCTGGTGTACCTTGAGCTGCAGGCATGGGGAACAAGAGAGGGAAATGATCAGTGACACAGTGTCATGTACCAACATTGATCAGTATAGTAGCAAGACACAGACTCATTAGTAAATCTAATCTCTGTCCATCCCACCCTGGGGTACATCTCACATGGGCACTCTGCATGGGCTAAGCTGATGTGATTGCATGCATTTCTGAGGGTGTACAGAGTCCATACACATCTCACACACAGGCAGGATGACAACACTGAACCCCCTATTTGGCTTTCACACATCTCCACTTCTATGCATGTCTGGGGACAAAATACATCACGTATGGACCTGTGTCTGTGGGTAGACTCACTATGTGCAAGACTGTACAGCACTCAATGTCCATGCCCTGTGAATATATCAGTATGTTATGTGTGTGGCATTGAGGGACATGGACTCACAAACAAAATATGAATCTACACAAGTGTGGTTGTGTGCAATTATACAGGGCTGAGATGGTGCATAGTTTGATTTGACTGTGAAAAAACAATAGTAAGGACACAGTAAGTCCAGTGAAGTGGTCTCGTCTTGGTGGGCGGGCACTGTGCAGAGCATCTGGGCTCACAGTGAGATGGACAACAGGGGCACACATAGCCATTCAGTCAAGCAATCACTGGAGGTGCAGCAGATGAGGGGTCTCAGGCAGAAGTCCCGGGAGGCAGCAGCAGATGAGAGGGTCTCAGGCAGCAGTCCCTGGAGGCAGCAGCAGCAGGTCAGAGGCCTCTGGAAGCAGACTTTGTGAGCAGTGGAAATGTGAGGCTCCCTCCAACACATATATAGCCCCCTGGGGTCGTTTCAAAGGTGCTAAGCTGCAACAATTGGTTGTCCAAGTCGGCCTCATTCAAAACCATCCAATGACCGCCTCCGCGGTGGCAGAGCACGCCTACCTGCAATTTTCAAAATTGCATCATGCCCCGCAATCATCATTCCCATTGGCTCTAGGGCATGCTCCATGGCAGTGAGACACCGCCGGGGCCAGGCGGTAGCTACCGCGATTTGGGTGGCGGAGCATGCCAACCGCCTTCTTCCCATGACTCCATGGCTATCACTACCGCACTTGTGTAAATGGGGGTGCTGGTGAGACACTGCCGGGGCCAGGCTGTAGCTACCACAATTTAGGGCCCATACAATAGCAATGTCTATCTTGAACACTTCAACAGTGCACAGTGGACACATGGTGAAAGGTCCATCATTGTGCACACAATGCCAATGTTCCATTGACTCCACTGGTGCCTACATGTGCGATTGTTGTGTATGTGTGACGTACATTGGTCTGTAGTCCCTAACATGTCACAAATGCATTAGATGGTTGATGAGGCAGGGCAGTGTTGTAGTGGACTCTACAATGTGTACACATATCAATATGTTGTGGGGCAGTGATGACCTCGGCAAGGCTTGTCTCACTGTATGATGTAGTTACTTACTTGTGCAATTCTGTATTCTCATACACGCAATTGTCAGTTCAACGCCAAATGTGGTCATTGTGTTGTGGAGGTGTGGCAAGTTTGAATGATGCATTGAGGTGTGACATGCTCAGCAGATGAGTATGAGACAGTGGTGTTGATTTGTCGCAAATTGGCTGGATTCCATGCTCCCAGGCGTGCACATGTCATATGTGGCCATATAACTATGTGCATTCACATTGACCTATGTGGTGTTTGAGGCACTTGTGTATTGTAAATAGAGAGGTGTGCCCTCTATGTGGCTCAAACGTCCACCCATGTAACCTGTTGTGTCACTCATTTTTCACGTCCGTCATTGTTTTTTATGTGTCATCCTGAACGGGATATACTTTGGCCATCTCATGATGTATGTCATTGACATGCGTCTACTTTCATCTGAACTAGGTGGAGGCCTAATCTGATACGTCACTTGACACTGCTGGAGGACATGGAGGATGTGGCGATCATTTGCAAATTCCGTCTAGATAGAGCTACCCTGAAGACCCTTTGTGATCTGTTGGAGCCCCACTTGCAAACTCGCCGCACACACCCAACAGGTTTCACCCCATCTTCCAAAGTGATGGCAGCCCTCCATTTTTTGCCACTGGTTCATTCCAGGAGACCCTGGCCAGCACTGCAGGTATGTCTCAACCCATGTTCAGCCATGATGATCTACAAGGTCAGAGATATACATTTCCCCAGGGGTGCTGAATAGGCAGGTGTGAAGGGAGACTTCTATTCCCTTAGGCAGATCCCCCACGTTGTTGGGGCCATAGATTGTACACCTGTTGGTCTTGTGCCACCACAGGCAAGTGAGCACATTTATCGTAATCGAAAACATCACCACTCGATCAATGTGCAGGTGGTGTGCCTGGCAGATATGACCATCTCGCATGTGTGTGCCAGACTACCCGGCTCTGCCCATGACTCCTACGGCCTGAGGAACAGCATTGTGCCCCGGCTGATGGCTAATCTGGTTCCATAGCCTGCTTGGATTGTGGGTGAGTATGCCTAGTCGTATGGCGTGCTGGGTGTGTGACCTGCTGCCCTCTGCCTGTGCAACATTGCAATGTGTGTTTGTCATTCCTATGTGACTCTGCATATCCGAGCCGTCCATGTCTGCTGGGCCCACTGCGTAATCCCAGGACCCCGGATGATGTCCGATACAATGAGACCCATGGCAGGACACGTTGTGTGGTGGAGCGTACTTTTGGCCTGCTCAAGTCATGTTTTCGCTGCCTTGATAAAACCGGAGGTGCACTGGCATACTCGCATGGGAAGGTGTGTAAGATCGTAGTGGCATGCTGCATGCTCCACAACCTGGCCATCCACAAGCAGATTCCCCTGCTCATGGATGATGATGAGGACCCAAGGCCCCACCTGCACAAGAACCTGAGTCCAGTGATGAGGACAGTGGAGAGGAGGAAGGTGGTGACATGCGTCAACAACTCATCACCCGCTTGTTCACTCGAAGGTGGGTGACGAAGGACAGCATGTACATTGTGTGGTGGGATTGCTGTTGTCATGAAGGGCTGTGTGTGAATGATACAGACAACCAGATGTCAAGTCACTTGTGTGTGGACATGTGACAGTGACATGTCATCTGTGAACGTATACGGGACGTGTTTGTTGACACTTGTTGGCCATTGTGTTGTCTTCATGTTGGCTTATGTAGATGGTTGGTGTAGTCTAATGTCTGTGATGCCTCACTCACACCAGTGAATGTTGTTCTGTTGTGTTTCCCTAGGTGCCTCAAAATTAACCATGTCTACATACAGTACATATTTCGGATACATCATGGACATTTGGAAGACTGTACATCTTGCCCTAAAGACAAAGCTGACAGAATAAAAGTGTGTAAGGTATTTTATTTACAAAGTTGACATGTGAGGGGGTGGGCAGATTTACATAAAGGTAGTGATGGAGCAGTGAGTTGACAGTCATGGTAAATGAGATGCAGGAGTAGACACCACATCGATGTGGTGACCCAGTCCAACAGACAGATGACATTCACAAGGCAGTGTGGGGAAGGACAGTCCAAACAGTCTATGCAGTGGGGAAGAGGATTGCCATCAAGGCTGGCTCCGTGGCTCGCTTTCGGCTGGTGCTTTGACTCCAGAGACTCCCAGGCTCTTCTTCGGACGGCCCCTTGGTCGCTTGGCTGGCGTGGGCCCTGCTGTGGTGCTAGCAGCATCAGAGGACTCACCCCTCTCTGTGGTCGAAGGGGAGGATGGTGAACTATCATCCTGCAGCACAACAGAGGGGGTGGAGGTGTTGTTTAGGATGCAGGCCTGTCCCTCAGTAACACCACTTGCTGGCACCTGAGGTCCACCATTTGTCCAATGTGGGTGTCGATGGACCTCATCAGCAGGAAGAGCTCGCGTAATAGTTGATCAGACAGGCCACTTTGTCCCTGGACCTGTTCGTAGGCCCCAATGACTCTGGTGAAGTGGCCCAGGATTGGGGTTCCAGACTCCTGATGTCTGGGGTTGACCCTGGCCCTCCCACCTGCCCTGCTGCCACAGACCTGTTGCCTCACCACTGTGGGTCCCCGCACACTCTCCCTGCCGTCCATAGTTGTTGAGTTGGGCTGGTCATCCCCTGGACAGGGAGGATGTTGCAGGGGGGCACTGGTGGTGGTGGCGGTGGACATACAGGCCATAACAGCAGGGGTCTGCTGTGCAGTTGGTGTTGCAGCAGACGTGGTGGTGGGGAGGATGGGGTCTTGGGACCTGTTGCTTCCTGGCACACCAGATGGGCCGGTCTCGAGCTCATCCTCCTGAAAATCCTGGGAGTCTACATCCAAGAGTCCATGTATAGGGGGTGGAGACTGGCTCTGCTGGTCATTGGTGTTGTCCTCAGCAGTGAGTTCTTGGTCACCTGTGAATTAGATGTGGAATGGTCAGTGTTGTGCACACTGCAAGACTTCTGTTAGCTGTGTGTCATCCAGTGTCTGTACACTACACAATTGACTGATCTACACATCGCTGTCTATGTGCACTACTGTGCCTCCTAACATGATGCCGAGGTACATACATTACTTGAACATGTTGTCAGGTATCAAATCATACCATGCAACTCATGCTATGGTCGTGTTCACAGGGACCTGTTGCCATGTAGGGACCAGCACAAATTATTTTCACGGTTCTCTCAGTGTTGATTCATCTGACCTCACAGATGTCACATTTGGCCAGGGACTGGCCATTGTATTGTACTGCCTGACTTTGTCCTTTACTGTACATATTTGGATTTATAAGCCCACAAATGCTTTCTGTAATCTTGAATGGTCCTTGCTAACTGTGCAACATGGCAGTTCACTCATCAGTGTGTGCTGTGAGTGGTTGTGCACAGTCTTCCTTGTGCATGGGTATTGGTGTGTGACTCTTTGGTAGCTGTGATAGTTCCCTTTTCTTACCTGTGTGCACACTGTGCATGTCAAGCGGGGTCGGTGTGCATATTTTTGCAATGAGAGGTCTGGTGTTGCCATGTGGCACCATTTCATTTGTGACAAATTTGTGGGTGCATGTACGTGCTACCTACCTGTTAGGTGAAGGTGTATAATGCAATGGCTCCTAACTGCTTCTGGGTAATGGCAGAGAGTGCTACATCATGGTGGGCTGTGGGACAGGGTGCATGGTGGGAGTAAAGAGCCAGAACAGGGAATATGGCTATCCACCTGTAAGTTTGTTTGGTGTATTGCAATGGCTTCCAACCGCTTGTGGGTGGGGAAGGGCTCCATCTTGCTCAGGTGTGGGACAGGGGGTATGGTGGGAGTAGTGGTACAGGCCTCCCACTCCCAAACAGCCAGAATGGGGAAGATGGATACCTACCTGTAAGTTTGTTTGGTGTACTGCAATGGCTTCCAAGTGCCTGTGGGTGGAGGAGTGCTCCACCCTGCTCTGGTGTGGGACAGGCGGCATGGTGGGAGTAGTGGTACAGGCCTCCCTCCTCAAACAGCCCTCCCAGGTAAGATGGCTACCTACCTGTGAGTTTGTTTGGTGTACTGCAATGGCTTCCAACTGCTTGTGGGTGGGGGAGGGCTCCATCCTGCTCAGGTGTGGGACAGGAGACAGGGTGGGAGTAGTGGTACAAGCCTCCCTCCCCCAAACAGGCCCCCCAAGCAAGATGGATACCTACCTGTTAGGTGAAGGTGAACGATGCAATGGCTTCCTACTGCTTCTGGGTGGTGTGGGGGGAGGGCTCCATCATGGTATGCTGTGGGACAGGGGGCATGGTGGGAGTTGTAGTGCAGGCTGCCTGTGGTCATACTACCATGGTAATATTTCTAGCTATGTTTAGGGTAAATGGGAGTGAGTGACTGTTGGATCTGTAAGACAGGTTTTTGTGGGTGTGTGGTGCAGATGGATGGAATTTGTCTGGGGTGGTGTGCGTTTTTGGTTGTGCAAGACAGTACATATCAGTGTGTTGGTTAACATATGTTTGTACTTACCAACCTCCAGTCCCCCGGATAGTCCTATGAGTCTCTCGGGATGCAGTATGGCAAACACCTTCTCCTCCCATGGAGTGAACGTTTTCTGTGGGGTGGGAGGGCCACTGCCAGTCAGGTTAGTCAGCTCCCAGTTCTTGTAAATGTAATTTGCACTTGTATAGCGCCTATCACCCAGGGGTCTCTAAGCGCTGTACGAATACCGCTGTGGAACCCTTCCTGGCCTGTTCCTGTGAGGTGTCCACTCCTGGGGACCCCCAAGGTGAAGCCAGGCATCCTAGCATTGTTAGGGCCGGTGTGGAGATTAAGCAAGCTATTGACCAGAGTTGCAGAGTGGAACCCATGATTAGAGTAGGGACCGAGGCGAGAATTATCGGGTCCGAGGACATTGAGCCCAAGACCCTGCCGCGACGGGGATTGAACCCTGGTCCCGGGCCAGACCTCTGCCTCAGGGTCTGCCGCTCTAATCGGTGAGCCACACTTCTCCACTGAGGTATTTCTTTCTCCTCCTCTCTTTGAAAACCCTCTTGAGATCATGCCACCGCATCATGATCTCCTTCTTGGATCACGGGGTGTTCCATACTGCATTGACCCTTTGGACTATCCTTTGCCACATTTGAGTCCTTGTGGCTAATGGTGTCTGTTGGACCGGGCTACCAAACAGTTGTGGGTCCTCTCCTACTCCTCATTTATCATGACTGTCAACTCCCTCTCAGTGAATTTGGGCATTTTGTGTGTGGACATGATGTGTAGTGTGCAAAGTGTTTATGGGTGCAGGGGTGTGGGTGGTGGGTGTGGTGTTTGTGTGTGAGGTGTGTTATGTGCTGGGGGTTGTTGGTGCTGGTGTGATGGTGGTGGTGGTGGTGTTGAGTGTGCTGTGTTCTTTTGCCTCTCCTGTCAGGTCTGGAGGGTGCTCTTCTCTTCTGGAGTGTTATAAAGGATTGTTGTCAGTGAAGGGGCTGGTTTTATACTCAGCTATGTGGGTGTGTCCAAATGTAGTTTTGCTGTCAGGTGTGCTGTGGGAGTTGTCCTGGGAAATGTATGTTTCTGTTTGGCATGTATTTGTTTCATTGGGATGTGTTTTGTGTATGCTTGATTCCGGTCTGGGAAAGACATGGCTTGGTAGTTCGGACTGGACTGTTCCCATGAGGCACAGGGTCAGACCTGATTTGCATATAGCCAGTGTCTAACCCAGGGTGGTGTGGAGTGCAAACAAACGATGGATTTAGGCCCAGATCCTTGTACTGGGGTGAATGTATGACATTGTTCTACATTCTGTCCATCAACTGTGTTTTTTGCAATTTTCACCCTGAGTGGGCTGGGTATGCTCAGACGTGAGTCCCAGGCTCTCCACACCACTGGAGTCAAGCTATCCAGGCTGATGAAGGTTGATAGGCAGAAACCGGTCCTTGGATGCTTGATTCCGGTCTGGGAAAGACATGGCTTGGTAGTTCGGACTGGACTGGTCCCATGAGGCACAGGGTCAGAGCTGATTTGCATATAGCCAGTGTCTAACCCAGGGTGGTGTGGAGTGCAAAAAAACGATGGATTTAGGCCCAGCTCCTTGTACTGGGGTGAATGTATGACATTGTTCTGCATTCTGTCCATCAACTGTGTTTTTTGCAATTTTCACCCCAAGTTGGCTGGGTATGCTCAGACGTGAGTCCCAGGCTCTCCACACCACTGGAGTCAAGCTATCCAGGCTGATGAAGGCTGATAGCCAGAAACTGGTCCTTGGATGCTTGATTCCTGTCTGGGAAAGACATGGCTCGGTAGTTTGGACTGGACTGTTGCCATGAGGCACAGGGTCAGAGCTGATTTGCATATAGCCAGTGTCTAACCCAGGGTGGTGTGGAGTGCAAAAAAACGATGGATTTAGGCCCAGCTCCTTGTACTGAGTGAATATATGACATTGTTCTACATTCTGTCCATCAACTGTGTTTTTTGCAATTTTCACCCCGAGTGGGCTGGGTATGCTCAGACTTGAGTCCCAGGCTCTCCACACCACTGGAGTCAAGCTATCCAGGCTGATGAAGGCTGATAGCCAGAAACCGGTCCTTGGATGCTTGATTCTGGTCTGGGAAAGACATGGCTTGGTAGTTCGTACTGGACTGTTCTCATGAGGCACAGGGTCAGAGCTGATTTGCATATAGCCAGTGTCTAACCCAGGGTGTTGTGGAGTGCAAAAAAACGATGGATTTAGGCCCAGATCCTTGTACTGGGGTGAATGTATGACATTGTTCTACATTCTGTCCATCAACTGTGTTTTTTGCAATTGTGTATTTGGGGGGGCAGGCTACTTTGATTTGTGCAATGTTTGGCATAATTGTGGGGTTTTTGCATCATTGTCATGTTTTCTATAGATTGTCTGCTACTGTGGCTATGCTGCAGCTCTTCCGCTGGCTCCCCCATTCATTCCAGTGTGCGACCGCGGCGGTCGGAAACAGCGGATCGTACCGCGGGACCATCGATATATCCTAATTTTCTGTGCGGTGTCTCCGCTATGCTTGAGGCAGGTTGTAGATTTTCCGCTGCTTTCTGACCGCTTCGGTCAGATTTTAGACATCATCACCCGCGACTGGAGTTTTTTATTTGCCCGCTACCGCCGCGGTCGGTCTTTTTCGGCAGTTGATCCTAATTTGACCGCCGGTTTATCCACGGTCCCGACGGATGGTTGTTTTCCGCGTCCATGGCGGTCGGGATGGTTTTCGGCATAACATCCTAATGGGGCTCTAAGTCTCCCAGCTGCACAAAATAGTGACCCGCAGAGACATCTTTAAGGTTTTAAGCCTTCCTGCAGTGGGCTTTAAGTATTATAGCTCTGAGGGGACAGGGTTCTTTGTTTGTTTCTGTGTTTTTTGGTTATTTGGAGCAAGTAACAAGGTAGAATAAAGATGTGTACACTGCACAGTACAGGACATAATATCAGTGAGTCATCGCATATATTATTGAATGTCACTGAAAACTGGTTCTATCTTCAAATATTCTATTATTGATTGCATTGTGTTTTGATCTTATGATTTGCAACACAAGCTAGCAATAACAAAATATGGTGGACGCGATGGTCCCAAACTCACCAGCTCCCATCCGTGCGGCACTTCTCTGCCGGTGACCCTTGTGTCCATGAGCTGGTAAGGAAAGGACTTTCGTCCTTCCATGTAGAATGCGAATCCAACCAATACTGGAGCTGCTCTCATGCTGTTTTCCACATGAGAGCAGCTCCAGGATTGACTGGAGCAGTCTAAACCAGCGCTGATTTTGAGGCTGGGGGCCTGTGTCAGCATTCCCCAAGCTGTTTAACAGCCCTTGGATTGCTAGGTCTATAGTGCACCTGTTGGGTTGGCTGTCGCAAGACAGACGGCCAATCAAACCTGCACACCGGCAGGGGCAGCAGTCATCCTGCAATCACAGAATTCAGGACTGGCTCCAGCCTCATGCTGTACCCAGCATACCATGCCATTTTGTTTATTTGTGTTTGGTTGCTGTGCTCACAGCAGGCGGGGTGATGCTCCTCCACCTTTTAGGAGGAGCAGCCCTTGATGGTTTGTCCTTAATTATTGCAGTGGCTCCCTGATAAAGCCACTACCATGACTTTTATTACCCACATCCACTATATTGTGCAAGGCACAAAGGGAATGTTGAGTTTTTAGGGGTAATGGATTGCTGGTGTCAAGACTGTTAGAGGTGTGCCCAGTGTAGGCGATATTGGGCAAATTTATGGGTGCACCAGATCTGTGGAACTTTTTTAGTGTGTACCTCCAGCTCGGTGTGAGGTCCTGTAGAGGGTACCACTGTAGGTGGGTATTTCCATCTGACATTCTGTATATATTTGTAGATTTGCACATAGTATCTTTTTAATGAAGTACTTTTCCTTTATATAAGAAAAAAGCACTGACTAGACAGCGATTTTTTTAATGTTGTTTGTTGTGTTACGCATGGCCGAGTCTCGAGCCCACAAGACTTCCTCAGAGTAAACCTTGAACTGGTCTGCCTCATTACCCCGATAGCCTAGTGCTGAAGGGGGGGTACTTCGTTACTAGATAGTAGATCCACAGAACTCGAGCTCCATGACACTGGAACCAAAAGATAATGTGTGTTACAGCTGTGACCCTGTACCCTCTGCCTGCCCTGGGACCACCCAACCCGCAAACTTGACAATGATGTCTCTTGAAATTTCTCCATGTCAGGGGTATCCGGTGTAGGTAAAGGAGGACTGGATTCGTAGCCGGCATAAGCTAACTAGTGGCTATAACATTAATTACATTTACATTAATGTTATGTAAATATATCTTGTGTAGTAATCCTGAAAATCTTGCATGGCCAAAGCACTCCTGAAATGATGTTGGACGTTCTTGTATTTATACAAACAAATACAAACAAACATTCTCATCTATCAAGATTTCGTTTGAATACATTTAATTTCAAATTAACCCTTTCTAGGTCTAACTGGTTCAAGTGTTTGCTCCTTGTGGTATAAAGAGGTCAAGTGCCTTCTTCAGTGTGTAATATTCGAGTGAGAGCCATGGTAAGGGCTAAATAATTTGAAAGAAGAGATTGTGTGCTAGATACATCTGCGCAGTAATATCAGCAATAATATACTTTGCTCCTCACCCGACTGTAGGTATCTGCAAAGTTGTGAAAGTTTCTCCTTTGCAGGTTTGTGATGTGTTTTAAACTTTGAAATCTTCCTGTACTTCAAAATATTTATGACATTAAAAAATAGCTAGAAAAACTTCTGCTTAAGAGAGTCTGGCAGGAGAAAACTTCTCAAAAGAATTAAGAAGAAACGCCACTGACAATACTAAGCTTCTTCTGCAACTGACGTTGGGCAAAGTTGGGAAGTTTAACCCTTTAAAAGTTCACATTCAAGGGTTTGGCTGATTGTTTTAGAATCTTATTGCTAATTTAATGTGACGAGGAGGTGAGGACAATATATGAACATGGATGATGGGCGGGTTATTTGGGTGAGTACGAATAATTAGAATTTAGTGGAAAAGTAGTTTAATACTGGATGGGGAAAGGAGAAGAAAGGCGACAGGCATAAAAACGGATTAATGAAGTAGTTTGGGTAGAAGGGAAAATGTGACAAAGAATAGTGTCATTAAATCAATGAAACGTACATTCTTCACTTAAAAACTTGCCGACTTGCAGTTCTTAAGGCTCGCAAAGAAGAGTATTAAATATCACTTCTGTGCCAAGAGTTCATCAAAGGATATTTTTGACAAAAATATATGCAAGTGAAAAGTAGCTTGGATTAGATATGCTTGAAGGGCCTGGGCTGTAATGACAGCGCGAGACTGTTTTTTCCAAAGAACATTTTCATTATCATTTAAGAACAGCCATTCATGATGGATAATTCCATACGCCTCAAAGAACCATGTGGTGCATTGTTGGGCACTACAGTTAGCGCAAATTGCATTAAGCAGAACTGGCTTCTTAGTTGAAAAGGTTACTGACTAATTACAGTATTTAAATCAAGTATTAAAGTTTTACAATACAAAACTCATCCTTCTGTCACATAAAATAAATTGTTCTGAAAATGAGAATTTCAATAGCAGGCTTAAGATGCATAGACTATTTATTTTTCAGACGGGTTTCAATAGACGAGTTCCTCATTTTCAGAAGCAGCCATCTGATCCTGCTAGCCAGTGACATAATAACAATTTAAATGTTTCAGGTACAACTATACATCCATTTATTTTGACATACCTTTCTTTAAAAATATCTATACTCAGCACTTTTGATTCGAAAAGGAGAACACACACACATATATATATATATATATATATATATATATATATATATATATATATATATATATATATATATATATATATATATATATATATATATATATATATAAGAATACTTATCTTGTGATTTTCCCATGCTGATTATCCCCACAATGCTGATTCATTAGTTGTAATAGAACGTCCTGTTCAGCTATATTGCTTAAACATGAAAAGATTACAGTTCTCATTGATCTATATTGTAAGAAATATTAAATCCATCGATCAATTCAGACACCATGCTAACCGTCCATCCAGAGGCTTGCTCACTCCCTTGCATTTTCTCTCTCTGAAACCCCACTGTGCCTTCTGCAATTAACCTCGGGGAGAGAGAGATAGTGACAGTGTCGCCTGTTTCGACACGGGGCCTTCAAAAAGTGGTACTCAATCACTCCACCCCTTACCTCCATCTTCACCCGGGGACATGTTCTTTGATTAAATGGTCAATCAGCCCCTGTTTTGGAAGCTGAATGGTTCTAAGCATTAAACCTGATGAAAAGCAAATGAGTTCATTCTGTTTAAAAAATGTTAAACAGGTTCTAATGTAGAACGTTATTTAATTGATTTGTTCTTAGAAACCTGTTGAGAAGCATGTCAAAAGTATTTTGATTTTGCATGGTTATGATACGATTTAGATTTTGAAAATTAAAGCGAACAGTAACTGATTCTTTTTTAATCTGTGCCTTAAGGTAAGTACCAAGTGAATGATACTGGTCTCATAGATTTGAACTGTGTGAAGGAAGAGTGTGTAGTCTAGGGGCCATGTGTACACAGAAACATCTTCACAAATTGCACACTTATGTACTAATATGTCAGTTTGCAAAAATCCCATTCACAGTGAGTCGTAATTCGACCGATCTCATGAATATTATTGAGGTGGGTGACAAATTGTGGCCCACTATCAATTGCTGCCATCACAGGATTGGTGGGATGCTGAGGTCAGCAGACCGCCATGTCAGTGATTGCTTTTAATTAAAGCGGTGGTCCATGGGACCACTGCCCATGCTTAAAACATAATTTTGCGTTATGTTATGTGTTCTTTACATTCGTTTTGAAAATAATGGATGCTTAGTGGGGAGTGTGGCTAAATGGAGAGTTTAAGCACTTAGGGGGATATGCACAAGGATGTGGCAAAGCGTGTTGTTAGCCGCTTTGGCTTAACGACACGCTCCGCCGCTTTTGAAACGCAAGGCTGCACTATATTTACAAGAATGTGGTGCAGCCTAGTGTTTCCCCTTGCGATGGCGCTAAGTTTAGCAACATAGCACCAATCCAGGCATGCTTGCGTGCAGGGTAGGATTGTTCACGGGTAGGACAGTGTCCCTTTCTGCACATAAACAATCCTAAAATGCAATTCTGTCACTTTCATGTGTGCTGCTTCATGCAGCACAATTTTTTTTTTATTTTTTTTTAAAGATTTGTTCATGTACAGGAAGGGACACCTTCCTGTATATAAACAAACCATGGCATTTTGCTTTTTCCATGTGTGCTGCACATGGCAATACACATGGACAAAGCAAAAACAAGGTGAAATAATACATTTCTCCTCATTTCGCCAACTTTAGACCAGGGTTTTCCTGGTCTTAATTTTGATGCTGCTAATTATAGCGTGACAGGTGGCCTTATGTACATGGCAGCACCAAGCCACGTTAAGTGGCTTAACGCTGCCTTGTACATAAGGCAAGGCCCCTATCGCCATGGGAACATAAAAATGTGACTTTCCTGTGATGATAGGAGCATGTACATATGCTTCTTGGTGTCATATAAGTACATCCATGCAAACCCTCTCTTCTACACTTTTCATGTAATTTGCCATAGGGACGTGCATTACCCCCTTTCAATCCCCACCATACTGGTCCTTGTGACCAACAATGGTTGTGACTCACACAATGGCTCTGTTCTTATTGTCCAAGAGGGGGACATGACTGAAGTTGTCACTCCCAAACGCCAATATGCTTTCAAACTTCCTTGGGTTCAATTCTGCTACAACATTGCATAAAAACGTTAGTGCACATTGCTATGAAGTTAACCAGCTCAATCATGATCATAAAGGAAAAGCTTTCTGGTGTAATAGGCAATGTTTCATATTAGAGCTATGCAAATATTTTTATTATGTAAGATTAGTCTCTCCGAGTAGCTTATTAAGGGCATACCAGATGACTGCACTACAGTTTAAGCTGGCCGCAATACATTTTTCATAGAGTTTGCTAGGAATATTGAAAGTTCATTAGAAAACACCGTTGTAATTTCTCACACACATGACATATTATCAGTGCTGGACAAATCCATGAAAGGACAATCACCTGCATATGCTGCATTCATGAAAACTCCGAAGCACGGAGGAACAACCACTGATCGGTGGTTTAGAACTCTGATACTTTGGGTATTTAATTTGTGGTCATCTTGGGCAATTATTGCTATACATGTCAATATCTTAAAGAGACAATACTATTTGCTAGCATATGATATTCTACATTATGTAACAAAACTAGAACTGGTTCTATTCCTCTGTTGGCATTTTGCCTTTGTGGTTTCATACTTTTTATACTAGTTGAAGCTGTCTTATGGTGCTTCAGTATACATTTTGTAATACATGAGGTTCTGCATGCCCTGTATACAATCCTTTAAAACTTGGTGTTCTTGTAATTGTATTACCCCAAACCGTTTTCTTTCATCCTTCCTGATTTGATGAATTCGTTTTTTTGGCTGTAGGACACTGTATTCCATTCCACTGCTAGCCATTGCTAAAGTGCTCTCCTACACACGTGGTAAGATTGCCCTACGCCTAACTGGCACATTTACTTTATTGTAAGTGCCTAGTAAATGGTACTATATGTACCCCAAGCATGTACATTAAGTGCTACTCGTGGGCCTACAGCACACATTGTTGCACACCATAAAGGTGCCTTTTATAACATGTCACAGACCTGAAACTGCAGACTTCAAAGCAGCATTAAACTGCCATTTTGATCTGCCAAAATGAACCTTTTGTCATGTTTAAACATTCTTGTTTTAATATTTATACATCACCTCTATGGTAGGCCCTAAAGGCTCACAGGGCCAGGTGCATTATATTTAACAAGTAGGACATGTGGACTTAAGTTTTATATGGCCCGAAGTGAAAAATGCCCAAAGTCCTTGTTCACTGTTGTAAGGCCTCTCTCTTCCATTAAAAAGCACTGGGTTGCCCTTTCACATTTAATAAGGGCTAACTTTCGATTGGGAGCAGATAGAGAAATGCAGTTTGTACTCAAATGAATTACAATTTAAAACCCTCTAATTGTAAAGTTGGATTTTAAGTCTCAATTCTGAAAATGACACTTTTTGAATTTTGGCATTTCTTTGCCCCAACCAGTTATGCCTTCCTCCAATATCCTGGGTCAGATAACTTTGAATAGCTCGGTTGTTGGGCTATGTCTATATTGCCTCCAGAGAGTAACATAAAGGGGGCTTAGGTGTGGACAGGATTGACCATCCTGGGAAGATGACTTTGTGGGGGTGTTCTTAGCCCCACTTGCACTTGAAATGGATTTGCTGCCTTCACACAAAAAGAAATCTGAAACCAAGCCTTCCCTTTCTTATGTAACCTCAGACAGTCTGGAGCCTTGACAGGGGAAGAACATTCAAGAACTGGATGAGACTCAGGACAGGGTGTACACCCACAAAAAAAAGCTGGCACCAGATATAAATATTGGTCCTCTAGAATCACTCTTGCCTTGTGGAAGTTACAGAAGAAGGACTGTACTGCTATCTGGTAATGAAGATTGTACCTGATTGCCTTTCTCCCAGTCTACCCAGAGTGACTCCAAGGGTCAGTTGGCGGACCTCCTGTATAAGCTACAGGGACATAACATGCTTCAGAGGCCTCAATGCAGCTGCCAAGCTGACCTGCTGCGCAGAACCTGCCTTGACATGCAACTGGACCTGCCTGAGCCCTTCTGCTAGCCTTTGCCTGGAGTGAATCCTTATCCACAAGAGGTGTCCTGAGAGTCCTGGGCCCTTGGATGGCATCAATCAATCAGGGTTTTGTGAAGCGCACTACTCACCCGTGAGGGTCTCAAAGCACTGGGGGAGGGGGATATCAGGCAGCTCAGAGTCATCCGAAGATCCAGGTCTTGAGGCTCTTGCTGAATGCTTGAAGTGTGGGGGTTCTTCTGATGCTGAGGGGTAGTTCGTTCCGGGTCTTGGCTGCGATGTAGGAAAAGGCTCTTCCTCCCATTCTGGTTCTCCGAATGCGACGTATTTGGGCCGGGGCAAGGTTAGGCGGAGTGGAGGTTTCTCTTGGGGGTGTGGAAGTAGATTCTTTCATTGAGGTATAGGGGTACGGTGTTGTGGAGGTATTTTTAGGCATGAGTAAGCAGCTTGAAGGTCATGCCCTTTTTTAACAGGGAGCCTGGCTTTCGAAGAGATCCACTTGAATGTCTAGTGGAGTACGCAGAGGGTGTTCAAGCACATGGAAGATATGGTGTTGATCAGTCGCTACATGGTGAGGGAGTTGTTGAGTATGATTCTGAGGTTGCAGGGGTAGTCGGTGGGTGTGGGAGGGTTGCCGAAGGCCTGTGGCCACCACGTGTCATCCCATACCTAATTCTGGGTTCCATCAAATCATATATGGGTGATGCAGCTTGATAGAGCACCTTGAATCGCAGTCCCTTGCAAATGCTGATTGGTGGTCTCATCAGAACTGATGCAGCAGGATGCAACTTGACACAGGACCATGCATTGAAGTCCTCCCACCTCCTGATTGGAACCAATGTAGCCTGACACAACTCGGAGCAAGACCTCACATCACAGCCCTCGCAGCTTGTGATCGGAGCCAACTTAGCATGATGCAACTTGATGCAGGACTTCGCATCACAGGACTGCACAATTCCTGATCAGAATCGATGCGGTGCGACGTGATGCCTCATATAAAGGACATAAGGTACAACTCTCAATAGGACTTACATGGTCCATGTACCCAACCTGAGATCCATCGTTGCTTGCCTGAACTTGTAACTTTGGCCTGGTCTGGAACTTTATGCTTTTGGTTTAGATTACGTTAAAAGTCAATTTCTCCATTTGTACTGGTTGTATTTTTGTTGTTCGGGTATTGTTTTATTTATTAAAATGTACTCTATTTTTTCAAATTGATTATGAATTTTTCTTCTGTTGCGTTTTCAGGTAACACTGTTTGTGTGCTGTGTAAACAGTACTTTCCACATTGCCTCGGAGTTAAAGCACAGGTTAATTTGGTGACTTTTGTGGTTCAACCTGACAAGGATTGTGGAGCAGGTCCTTTTGCCAGCTCCTCCTGCTGCAGGTCTACTTTCCAGTATGCCCACAGTCTGCTACCCTATTGCAGCTTAATTTCTGGCTGCTCTCTGTCTCTGCCTTCATTGCTTATTTCTTGACATCTGTTTTCTGCCTTTTCTGCTTGTTTCTTTCCCTCATTTTTCCTCTTCTCCTTATTTCTTTCCCTCTGAGGTATGCCTGTTCTACCTTTTTTCTTGCACTCTTTTTGCCTTTTCTGCTAATTTTTTTACCTCTTTTGGCCTCTTCTGCTCATTTCGTGCCCTGTTGTCTGCCTTTTCAGCTTATTTTTTGCCCTCTTTTTGCCTCTTCTGCTCATTTCTTGCCTTCTGTTTTCTGCCTTTACTGCTCATTTCTTGCCCTCTTTTTGCCTTTTCTGCTTGTTTCTTACACTTTTCCTGCCAATTCCTCCTCCTGCCACCTTCACCCCTCCCTCCTAGGACCTACTTAATAGAGGCCACTGTGCGACCCCATTGAACAGATGCTCGCGCCAGCTCCCCCTTCGACAGCTCTTCTGTCCAGCCTGCCCTTAGTCCGCTAACCATTGGTTGCTTTATCTCTTGCTGCCCTCTGTTTCTGCCTTCACTACTCATTTCTTGCCCTATTTTTGCCTCTTCTGCTCGATTCTTGCCCTCTGGTTTTTGCATTTTTTGCTCATTTCTTGCCCTCTTTTTGTCTTTTCTGCTCATTTCTTGCCAACTTTTTGCCTCCCCAGCTAACTTCTTGCCATCTCTTTTATGACTTTTCTGCTAGTTTCTTACCTCTTTTTGACTCATGTTCATTTCTTCCCCTCGTTTTTCCTTTCAAGCTCATTTCTTGTCCTCTTTTTGGCTTGTCTGCTCATTTCTTGCCCTCTTTCCTGCCTTCTCTGCTCTTTTTCTTGCCCTCTGTTTTCTACTAGTTTCTTGCCTTTTTTTCCTCCTCTGCTCACTTCTTGCCCTGTTTTCTGATTTTTTGCTTGTTTCTTTTCCTCTTTTTGCCTCTTTTGCTCGTTTCTTGCCCTCTTTTTCTCTCTCCTGCTCATTTCTTGCCTTCTGTTTTCGGTCTTTTCTGCTAGTTTTTTTGCCTTCTTAACGCCTTTCTGCTCGTTTGTAGCCTTCTTTTTCCCCTCCTCTCATTTCTTGCCCTCTGTTTTCTGCCTGTTCTGCTTGTTTCTTGCCTCTGTTTTACTGCCTTTTCGGCTTGTTTCTTGCCTTCTTTTTGCCTCTTCTGCTCATTTCTTGCCCTCGTTTTGTCTCTCCTGCTCATTTTTTGCCCTCTGTTTTCTGTGTTTTCTGCTAGTTTTTTGCCCTGATCTTGCTTTTTGCTTTTTGCTAATTTCTTGTTGCCTCTTGTGATGATTTATTGCCTTATGTTTTCTGCCTTTTCTGTTGATTTCTTGCCTTCTTTTTTGCCTCTTCTGATCATTTCTTCCCCTCTGTTTTCTGGTCGTTTTTTGCCCTCTTCTTGCCTTTTGGTTTGTTTATTGTCTTCTTTTTGTCTCTTCTGCTCGTTCCTTGCCCTCTGTTTTACTGCCTTTTCTGTTTGTTTCTGGCCCTCTTTTTTCCTCTTCTGCCCGTTTCTTGACGTCTTTTTGTCTCTTCTTCTCATTTCTTGACGTCTGTTTACCATGTTTCCTGCTTGTTTTTTTCCCACTTCCTGCCTTTCTGCTAGTTTCTTGCCTTTTTTTGCCACTTCTGCTCATTTATTGGCTTCTGTTTTGTGCTGATTTATTGCCCTCTTTTTGACTTTCCTGCCTATTTCTTGCCCTCTTCCCACCGTTTCCCTCCTCTCACTACCCAGCTTCCATTCCCACCAGAGCTTACTCAATGGAGGCTGCATCTTAGCTACACAGAGACTGCGTGCAGTGGGCGTGCCCCCGGCAAGCCGAAGTTGTGTGATAGGTAAGCTCGTCTGCACCTGTCCACACCTGGACAGCATCAGGAAACCAGGCCCTTCTGCCACCACGCCTACACCACCGAGGAGCTCCTGGCCCTGGACCTTGGACACCGAAACAGCAACTGCTGCATCCCCTCTCCGTGAGCAACCAAAGAACCCTTCACCTGCCAATACTGCTGCTTCTCCCGCAAATAGGACTGCCATTTCTCACAGGATCCAACACCATACCCACCCAGAAGACAACAAACAACCAGGAGCTGCTTCAGTGCATCTTGCTCAATGCCCGGTCCCTCTTCAAACACTCAACAGAAATCTGGGACACCACCACCACCCTCTCCCCCAACATTGCCTTAATCACAAAACATGGCTCAGCCCCTCCTCGAACCCCAACATCGCCACCGCAACACCTGATAGGTACAAGATGATACACCGAGACTGCACCAACAAACACAGTTGAAGCATTGCCATCACATTCAAGGAAATCATCAACACCACGCCTCTCATGGAGCACCTCAACTTCCAACTGCTGAGCATCACCAAAACAGTGCCTTTCTGCTAGTTTCTTGCCTTTTTTGCCACTTCTGCTCATTTATTGGCTTCTGTTTTGTGCTGATTTATTGCCCTCTTTTTGACTTTCCTGCCTATTTCTTGCCCTCTTCCCACCGTTTCCCTCCTCTCACCACCCAGCGTCCATTCCCACCAGAGCTTACTCAATGGAGGCTGCATCTTAGCTACACAGAGACTGCGTGCAGTGGGCGTGCCCCCGGCAAGCCGAAGTTGTGTGATAGGTAAGCTCGTCTGCACCTGTCCACACCTGGACAGCATCAGGAAACCAGGCCCTTCTGCCACCACGCCTACACCACCGAGGAGCTCCTGGCCCTGGACCTTGGACACCGAAACAGCAACTGCTGCATCCCCTCTCCGTGAGCAACCAAAGAACCCTTCACCTGCCAATACTGCTGCTTCTCCCGCAAATAGGACTGCCATTTCTCACAGGATCCCACACCATACCCACCCAGAAGACAACGAACAACCAGGAGCTGCTTCAGTGCATCTTGCTCAATGCCCGGTCCCTCTTCAAACACTCAACAGAAATCTGGGACACCACCACCACCCTCTCCCCCAACATTGCCTTAATCACAAAACATGGCTCAGCCCCTCCTCGAACCCCGACATCGCCACCGCAACACCTGATAGGTACAAGATGATACACCGAGACTGCACCAACAAACACAGTTGAAGCATTGCCATCATATTCAAGGAAATCATCAACACCACGCCTCTCATGGAGCACCTCAACTTCCAACTGCTGAGCATCACCAAAACAGTGATGAGAGGCACTCTCATTTACAGGCCCCCCAAACCTCGGCCGGCTTTCTGCAATGCCATCTCCAACCTAATGGCCCAGCAAGCCATTAACTCCAACCAGTACATCCGACTCAGTGGCATCAATTGCGAAACAATGTCCCAATGACTCCAACTCTACCACTCTCCTGGAGAACCTGAACAACATAAGTTTCCTCCAACTGGTCACTGAATGCACCCACAGGGCTGGACTCGCACTCCACCCCATTTTCACCTCCATTGACAGAGCCAAATTCAGCCATGTCACAGAATTCACTGGGTACAGCCACTCCATTGTTCACTTCGCCATCTCAGGCACACAGCACACCATCACCAAGCATCAGAGCCTCCTCCCACCATAGCTAGGATAATGTAACAGAGACACAGTATACCTGGGACTTCGGCATCACCCAACCCTCAACTTCATCAGACATAGAATAGGCGGCCCAGAACTTCTCCACCTGGATCACAAAATGTGCTGACATAGTCAATCAAATGAAACCAGCAAAAAACAGTAAAACCTGAAAACAAGCCAGCTGGTACACCCCAGAACTCGGAACGACCATGCGAAACTACTACTGACTCGAGAAATGTTGGGGCTCCACCAGTAACCCCTCCAACAGGACGGCTTACAAAAGAGTCCTCAGCATTTACCCCTTGGGCATTAAGGAAGCCAAAAGAGAAACCATCACAGCTGCATCATACAACAGCCAGCCAAATGAAAGAACTATTCACAATAGTCAAGGTATTCTCCAACCCGGCTGCCACAGAACACACAATCCATCCCTCCCAAGAACTCTGCGGCACCCTTTCAGACTACTTCCACAGCAAGATTACTACCATCTACAACAACATTGACCTCCACTCTCTTCTCTCAACCTCAAAAACTTCGTCCAACCTGCACACACCATCTATAATGTTGTTTTCATTGGAAGTTTTTAGTACCTGAACAATAATTATTTTATTTCATTTTTTTTTTCACACCAGTCAAACGATCAACACATGATTTCTGCTCACCACACAGAGCACCATGGCCATCATATCGTCCATCCAATCTGGAGCACCCACCGAGCCTTGCCCCCACCATTTAGTCAATCCCGCAACCAACCAAATCAGCACGGAACTGACCAGCTTCCTCGACACCTCCGTCACCAAATCAGCCTTCCCGGACAGATGGAAAAATACAGAGATCAGACCCCTCCTGAAGAAACCTTCTTCCAAACCCAGCAATCTAAAATATTATCGACCAATCTCCTTGCTCCCTTAAGTACTCAGGAGGGCCATCAACCAACAGCTCACTGAATACCTGGAACAAAACTCCCTTTTTGATGCCTTCCAATCAGGAAACCGAGCCAACCACAGAATGGAGACTGCACTGACCTCTAACACAGACAACATCAAAACCCTCCTCGACCATGGGGAGATTGCAGCCCTGATCCTCCTCAACTTCTCTGCTGCGTTCAACACCGTATCCCACCGCAACCTCCTCAACAGACTCTACAACATTGCATACAGCAAAACCACCTCAAGTGGTTTACCTCCTTCCTCACAGGACAATCACTGAGAACCTACCTCCCTTCACCTCTGATCCCAAGAACATCATATGCAGCATACTCCAAGGATCATCCCTCAGCCCCACTTTGTTCAACACCTACATGACCCCCCTCACAGACACGGTGAGATTCCATGACTTCAAAATACTGGCTTACGCAAATGACACTCCACTCATCCTCTACCTCACCAAAGACCCTCCTCCACCAGAACAAATGTTTGCAATGCCATGACCAATGTAGCCAACTGAATGATAGCCATTTGCCTTAAACTCAACTCTGAAAAGCCAGAAGTACTGATCTTTGGGGAAAACAGCCAGATTGCACCACACTGGTGGCCAGCTGAACTCAGACCTACACCAACAGACCATGCACGCAACCTAGGCATCATCCTCAATGGTGAACTGACCATGAACTGACAAGTCTGCGCAGTCGCTTTCTCCTGCTTCTGCACCTTCCAATGGATTCTAGTCAACATCAGAAAGACCGTCATCCAGACCTTCATCAACAGCTGCATCGACTATGGCAACACACTCTACTCCGGCATCTCCACACAGCTCCTCAGAAGACTTCAGTCCATAGAGAATGCTGCAGCCAGACCAATCATGGACCTCCCCAAATGGACCCACATTGCCCCCCACCTCAGAAACCTCCACTGGCTCCCTATCCAGAAGAGTTGCTAGTTCAAGATTCTCACACATGCCTACAAAGCTCTCCATGATCAAGGACCTGCCTACATCAACCACCAATTTAACGTCCATCAACCCACAAGACACCTGAGCTCCTCCTCACTAGTCCTTGTGCACATTCCCTGCATCCATCACAGCCACAGCGTTGGTCGCTCCATCTCCTACATCGATGCCAACTCCTGGAACGATCTGCCCCACCTTCGAACAGCACCCTCCCTGGTGGACTTCAGAAAAAAACGCAAGACTTGACCTTTCAACAGAGACCTTTAACACCTTCACCCAGATACCCCTGATGGAGAAAGGTTTCATATGTAAAGAAGCTTGCTTGGACAAAATTGTTGTACCTACATACTTGACAAAGTGTCAAAATTGGGAGATATGTGAAAAAAATCACTAGTTTGGAAGAGGAATTGAAACCACTGGAGGTTGATAGTGCATGGAAGAGACTAACTGATAGTCTTTCCTCTGTAGGTATTTGGTTTTCAAATGTTGGAAGAAGTATTGTAGGTTGAATACTGATGCAAATAATGGGAATAGCCCTACTAGTATTTATGATAATGTTTTGGTGCAAATGCTGCAGAAACAGAAAGTGGTATGCAGTAAATAAGAAAGGGAAGAAGAGAAAATACAATGAAATTCAACTGGAAGAAATGAAAGGGGATATTTACAAAAGAATGAAAGGGTTTCAAAAGAAAAGGGAAAGAGGAAATCCTAAAGTATTAGAAGAAATTGCTAAAGTTGGCATCTGGTTTCAGTAATTAGTGATGGCATAGAATACCATCAACGGGGGGATTGATGGAGCAAGGTTTCATATGTAAAGAAACTTGCTTAGACTCAGTCCTCTCGAAATAACATGTAACTTATTAACCAACATGTTTTGTAAGTACTAATGATTGCATTACACCAAATTTCAGTATATAGGGGAAGCTTGACTATGTGCTTTTCATAAAAGTACCTTAAAATGGATGCCAAAAATGCAGGAACCTTTCTGCACATGCGTCTACTACATCTACGTGGTGTGACGTATCTCTGCTTTTGGTGTGAATTCTCTGCAGTTGCGCAGTAATATCTGAGATGGCTGCTTCGAATTTCACATACAAATGCATATGCTTATGCTTAAACTAAAACTTGTGTCTTCTGCTAAACCATTAATGCTGTAGTTAAAATAAAGTAATTGGGTTAGTGTAGAAATAAGAGGTATACAGTGCATTCATTTATTGTCGTATTCTAACATGTCTTTCTTTGACTTTATTAATAGCTCGTATTTGGGCCTGATGGGTGACTGAATCACCATTTTGAAATCCTTCTGCGCAAGTGTTTAGTGCACTGAGAGACCTAGAATGGTGGCATTGAAACCCTGCCAAGACGTCTTACTCACGATGCGCCTGGAAACCTCATCCCATGACCCGGAGAAAGGAAGACTAGAAAATATTTTGTTATACATTGTATATTAAATGAATTAAAAGTCCTGGGTGGAATAAAATTCATGGGAAAGTAACATATGGTTGGGAACATTGATCAATTACATCGAATAGAAATGATCTCGTACTGGTATGGTGTGATGACCTCTCCTTGTCTTTTTGACCAATCAAATGAAGGGAATGCATGAATTTGCAACACTGGGGGGTGTACATACCCTGGAAAATGGTATAATTAAGGTAGGCTTAGTGAGTTTGATTGTCTGATTGTCACAGACCTGTCACTGACCCAACGTATGCTGAAGAAGAATCGTGGATGCCACAGACCTCAGAGGGCTGGTTGAGCACTCTGAGAGATGGATCGGGAGATTGCTGAGGAAGAAGACTCTGTCATCTAAAGGGGAATGAGAGTAGCTGCAGAGAGGGGTGTGACGCTGGCGTTGCACTTAGCGGAGGTTACCTGTCCTGTCTCGCACCTGTCCTGTTGGCACCTGATTAGTGCGGACCCCTTTCTTGTCCCAGCCCTTGCCCAGGGGTTGGTCCTCGCACCATTCTAGGTAAATATAATCAGTGTTGTATGTCCTTGTACCGTTATCATTTTCCACCCTTCCCAGGTACCAATGTCTAATAGTAAATCTGCTAAGTCTCACAGGATTGTTGCTTTAAAAATTACTTTCTTGAAAAGTCCTTAGTTTGTCTGTTTTGGTACCTGACTCACAAAATATTGCATAGATTAAGTGTTTAAAACATTCCCGAGTCTGTGGTTATTTTCACGAGAAGGTAAATGTTATTCTCTACCTAATATTGTAGCACCTTTTGATCCATCAGTACTAGGAACTAGAAAACGAGTGACAAGGATTTGGTAAGTCATGGTGTACAGGTACAAATCCTACTAAAGGGAATAAACTTCTGATAGTCAGGTAGAAAATTGATTACCGGTTCATAGTGTGAATGTTTATGGGCCCATGTGAGTATGATGTTTTGAACTGGTAGTCTCGCGACATCAGTATTTCTTGGTAGCAGAGCTATGGTTAGCGTTTAGTTAAGATAGGTAGTTAATTGTGGTTTTATATTGATTTATGTATCAACCAAAACCCGTTTGTATTGTTAGATGTTGTCAGGAATTCCGTGGGGATATTGAATAGCGGGTGGTAAATGGAAGCCACACTGCAGTGAGGTTACTTGGCTGATAAGGAAAGGTATAGAAAATTAGGTAAAACTTGAAGTACCTATTAGGGATTATTTAATGTATAAAAGTGAGAGTGAATGATAGCAAAGGAGTTTGCGGGTGAAACTTTGGTCTTATATCACAAAGAAAGGGTAAGTCTGAAGGAGTAGCAGGTTCTTCGATGCTTAAGTGAAGAGTAAGCGGTAGAGATCTTACTCGTAGTGTGTGAAGGGTAAACGGAAAGGTTTTACTCGCCGTGAGAGAAATTGTCTTTTCTTTGAATTTTGTCAATCAGGCACAGTAGCAAATGTTTTTATGTTGTTAATTAATAAAATGATGCATTTAAATTGAGTTGTCATATTACCTTGCAAAGGAGAGGACAGTCACGGGTGCTGCACTGACGTAACAGAGAGCAGCGCTGGGACTGGTTGAGACAGCGGGTGTGTAGCTGAGGTAATATTGTAAAGGAGCGGTGAGTGCAGAGGGTGAGACACACATCACAGAAAAGCAGCGCAAGCATTGGTTAACAGGTTTTGTAAATCAAAATTTGATTGGTCATTAAAATAAGAGACGCGCTGATATTGGAGGGGCATTTAAGAGAAGTAAACAATTGATTAGATCGCAATAATTGAATTTTCAGTGTTAATAGATAGTGGTAGTTATATGTGGAGACTAGATCCAACAATTATAGGAACTCGTCCAGATAGAAGATAATTTGGTTTTGCCCACAAACAGTACATTAGAGGAAGACCAAATGTTATGTACGGAGAAAAGAGAAAACATTTTTTTGCAGAAAATTAGGAAATATTTTAAAAATGGATAAAACCATTAAAACAAGAGAGGTAATTATTATTCCACCACCTAAAATGCCTGCATCATACATGATGATAGAATGAGGCTACCACACCTGTGTACGGTTCGAAAATTGGATAGAGTACACAAAAGATGTTGGTATATTGGCATTTCCAGAATAAGGAACATTTAATGGAAGAATTTTGCACAATTTGCGAACTCGCATGAATGAGTTACAACGGAGACCCAGATTGACGCAGTGTGAAGCTTTAGAAGAGTGGGAGACTGAGGCTTTTGAGAGAGACAGACTCAGATGTGACAAGAACTTAAGTACATTTTATCCCAGATTCACACGATGAACAAGAGATAAGCAGATGAAATAATGGAGACAGTCTATGTCGGGGAAGGATTATATCCTGTATTTACCTCAGAAAAACCGTCAGGAAGTAAATGTACAGAGATAACAAAACATTTAGTGACTAGTAGTGGAGATTCAGAAGACGATTATCTTGAGGATTTCTTAATGAAAAATCCGCCACCTTATCAGGAAGAGACAAATAGAGTTCCCCCTAGTGCCCAGTTCTTAAAAACGCCTTTGGTTCCACAGATTGTACATGAGACAACCATAGAAAAGGTACTACAAGAAAAAGAAAGAGAAGCAAAATATAAATATAGAAATGAATTAATTCAGAAAATAGCCCAATTGAATACAAGTCGTGAAGCACTAACAATACCAGTAACAATAGGTTCTGTTGTCCCTTTGTATGGAGATAAGCAACCTAGTCCTAAAACTCCTGTTCTGACCACTCAAGTTATACAACTCAGGAAAGAAAATATAATTGTTGATGACCAGGCAAGTGAGTATGAGTCAGTAATTTCCCTAATGGATTTTCCTAGAAGAGAACCAACAAGGGATTTGTTCAGAAAAAGTACCACAGGATGCTCTAGAGAGGTACAGAAGAGATCAAAAGGTGGACAAGAGATATAGAGAAGCCAAAACCACAGCCAAAAGTATTGGACATTTTTAAACTAAGAGTAGAATTGGAAGAAATGATAGCTGGAAATGTAGGGCTAGAAAGATTAAATTCCTTCAACGAAGAAGAGTTGTTATTCATATGCAGAAGCATCACTCAAAATACAAAAATATTTCATGAGAAAATAATGAATTTGGCCTCAGACATGGGAATCGTCATAGGTAAATCAAAGGTATTGCAGGAACCATATAGAGCAGAATTTTCTGACAAAGATTTAGAAAACATCAATGTGTCAGGACGAAAATTACATATAAAACAATTATTGTCATTGTTACAAAAATGGGGAGACTTAGACAGATGGAAAGCTAGATGGACAATGAAAAAGGAGGAAGCACAGGCAAATCGAACTACATCTGAGTATTTAATGAAAGAATCAGAAACGGTTGAAAGGTTGTGTCCTATGAGAGAAGTTCCAGGAGGACAATATGTACATGTCCCATGGTCTCGTCAGGAAATTTTATCATTCACAAATGACTTCCCAAAACTCCGAGAGAAACACGTAGAATGGTATAGGCAAGATGAAAGGTTTGTGAAGGTTTCAAAAGTAATGCTAAAAAATTTAGATGGTTTTTTGACATAGTTGTTCCTGCAGATTTATGGACAGAATGCAAAATTTCAGTAGATTAGCCCAATGATGAGTTCCCTATAGATGCGAAGACAGGAGCCCCGTCAGATGATGTAATGAAGAAATGCCAGCAGGTAATAACTCACTTAAAGGGAAAGGTACCTCCAAAAGAAACAGATTGGACAAAAATAGACAGAACAACCCAAGATAAAGATGAATCTGTACATGCATATTACGAGCATCTATTGCAGGTGTTCAAACAGTATAGTTGGTTGGAAAACATTGATAATAAGGACATGACTCACTTTATATATTGTTTTCTGTCAGGACTAAAGCCAGAGATATCACAAATTATTAAAGAGCATAAATTATGCTGACAGGCAAAACCCATAGATGAAATCCTCAAGTATGCAAAATACTGTGGGGATGAAATTGATAATACACTAAAGAAATTAGAAGAAAAAGTAATGTGGGCTCAAGTTAAATTAGCAGAACAACAGGAACTCCAGTTAAGTCAACACGCAAACAATCAAGGAAGAGGGGAAGCAAGGTGAAAATAGTGGAGGCAATCCTAGAGGGAGAGTGAGCAAAGAAGAGGCAAAGAAAAAGTTTCCCTGTCACGGGTGCAGAAAATAGGGGCATTGGAAAAACAAGTGTAAATTAATAAAGAATAATAATGTCCAAACTCAAAATTTAACTCCGCAAACACAGAATGAGGTTACAATGAGCAAACCACAACAGGTAATACAGAATCAATTACCACCTGCCCCTATACCAGATTTTGTGAGTCAAGCCAAATACAGTGTGGACACCGGATTCTGGGAGGGAAGTGGTAAGAAAAATAGGGTTACACCACAGTTTCTTTTGCAGGACATATTTTTTGTAGAAGACACGTACCTGAGAGGGGGGGAAGAGGAATGCGTACTCTGAATTCTTACCGGTAGATCAGTCAGGTCCTTACAAAGACGGCAAGGTTGAGGGAAATGACATCACTTATTTGTTGGACACTGGTGCTACCCCTTCTAATGTAAGAACAGCAGACGTCTCAAACCTACCCCTCTCGTGAGAAGCGATCCAAGTAGTGGGCGTTTCTAATAAACAGATTAGGACCCCTATTACAAAACCAACGGAGGTATGTATTGGCAATTTTAAAGAAATGCACAAATTCGTAGTCTGTGACTCAAGCCCTGTGAATCTGTTAGGTAGGGATTTATTGTGCAAAATGAATTGCACAATATTTTGCACACCAGAGGGTGTTTTCATTCAGACTCCTGATGAAGACTGAGTATATAAAACATGTTAGCTAAGCAAGGAACTGAAATAAAAAATTGACTCCAAAAGATTTACCAGAAGAAATTCAAAATACTGTAAACTCTGATGTGTGGGATTTTACAGGAAAAAAGTAGGATTAATGGCAAATGTCGACCCAGTAAAAGTGACAGTGAAAGAAGGTGCATGCTACCCAAATACCCAACAGTAAAAAATTAGCCCAGAAATAAAAGCAGGTGTTGCAGCAGAAATTGAGCGTTTGGTTGAGCAAGGTATTTTAAAAGAAATATTGAGCAGTCCATGTAATTCACCTATAATCGGCATAAAAAAATAAACAGAAAATATAGGGTAGTTCAGGACCTGTGGAAAATAAATAAAATTGTTGTACCATGTTGCCCAGTAGTACAGAATTCAGCAGTGATTCTGAATCAAATACCATGGAGCGCAGGATTGTTCACTGTAATTGATCTATGCCATGCCTTCTTCTCCATTCCATTACATCCAGACAGTAAATTTTGTTTTCATTTAAATTTGATGAGCATGTCTATGCTTGAAATCTTGTTCCTCAGGGGTACACAGAGAGTCCATCGATCTTTAACCAGATTTTTATTAAATGTCTTGAATCTCTGGTGCTGCCCAGACAGTCTGTCTTGGTGCAGTACATTGAGGACATACTAGTAGCGTCCAAAACAAAAAATGACTGTATTGTTGATTCAATCACTTTACTGAATCATTTGGCTGAAGGAGGACACAAGGTGTCACCTGAAAAGTTAAAAATGTGCACAAAATCAGTAAAATACTTGGGACACCAAATAGAAAGGGGTTCAGAAGAGTGACTTCAGAAAGAATAAAATTGATGAGAAATATGAAAGTATCTCAGACACAGAAGGAAATCAGAATGTTTCTCGCAGTTGTAGGTTACTGTAGGCAGTGGATTTTGGGATTTGCAGTGCTAGCTAAGCCATTGACACAATTGACAAAGAACCAATCAAGAGATCCAGTGGAATGGAATGATGAAAGCATGACAGCCTTTGTGAAATTGCGCAACTGCCTGTGCAAAGCATCTGCATTAGGTATGCCAGATTATTGCAAAGAGTCCACACTATTCAGTAATGCAAGAGACAATTTTGCTCTTTCAGTCCTAACCCGGACCCATGGCCTAATGCAATGTCCTGTGGCGTATTTCTCTGTCACATTGGACCCAGTGGCATCTGCATTACCAGGATGTTTGAAATCTGTAGCTGCAACTTGCTTGAGTCAAGAACAAAGTGAATCCATCATAATGGGACATCCTGTGACAGTGTATGTTCCACATGCAGTTGTGATTATGTTAACAAGAACCCATACACAGTACTTCTCCTAGTCGGCTGACTAAGTATGAGCAACTTATTCTAGGTGCAGAAAATGTGATGATAGTCAGATGTACTGTTCTAAATCCTGCAACCCTGTTACCTAATTCACATTTTGAACAGGTAAAGGAGGAAGTCGAACATGATTGTATTGACCTCACTGAATACAGTACTAAACCACGCCCAGACATACAGGAAGAACCCCTAAAGAATCCAGAACATGAGCTGTTTGTAGATGGCTCATGCATGCGTCATGACGAAGGAGGATTGAGTGCTGCATATGCTGTGTGTACATTGCCTGGAATAGTTGAAGCAACCTATTTACCAGGAGTCAAGTCTGCACAAATAGCTGAATTGGTAGCTTTACTCAAAGCTTGCAAAATTGGGAAAAATTGGAAAGTAACCATTTACACTGATAGTCGGTATGGTTATGGGGTTGAGCATGACTTTGGCCAGCTTTGGATGCAAAGGTATTTCATGACTTCTTCCGGAACCCCTAATTAAAATTGACATTTTGTAAAGGAATTAATTGAAGCAATTCAATTACCACAAGAAGTGGCTGGGGTCAAGTGTGCTGCTCACCAATCTGGAAATGACAAAGGGACAGCTGCTAATCGTTATGCTGACCAAGTTGCCCAACATTGTGCCAAGTACAAAATGGCAGTAAACAAGAAAATCGATGCATGTGGACTGCCAACTTATGCTATTAGGGGGCGAAGGAACATGAGAGGAAGTGAGAGATTTACAAAATGAAGCAGAATCCAAAGAGAAGGAAGAATGGGATAAAATAATAGGTTGTCAGAGAAGAACTGAGGATGGTATAATAATTTACTTAGATGGGAGACATGTGTTACCTGATTGTATACTTGAACCCATGGCTGGGATGTACCATGGAGACACACACGTAGGCAGAGATGCAACAATAAGACTATTCAGACTGGATTGGCTTAACGCAAGGTTCAGTAGCGTAGCAGAGAGTCTTTGCCAGAGATGCCTAATTTCTCAACAAATGAACCCAGGCAGAAAAACTGTAGTGTGCCCTGGGCAAATTGGAAAGGCAGAAGGTCCATTTATAAGACTCCAAATTGATTTCATTCAACTACCTGATTGCCAAGGATTAAAATATGTCCTTGTCATTGTTTGCCTATTTTCCAAGTGGGTGGAGGAGGCTTACCCAACTAGAAGGAATGACAGCCTAACTGTAGCTAAACTCCTGTTGAGAGAGCTCATTCCTAGGTTTGGTTTTCCAGTAACGATTGAATCAGACCGAGGGTCTCATTTTAATAATGAAATAATTTGATTAATTTATGAAGCATTCAAAATTGAGCAAAAGCTGCACTCTGCATACCGCCCAGAGGCTTCTGGAGTGCTAGAACAACTAAATGGCACAATCAAATCGAGATTGGGAAAGGTGTGTGAATCCACCCCATTAGAGTGTCCTGACGGTTTACCTCTTGTCCTGATGGGACTCAGAAGCATCCCAGACAAAAATACAGGCTTGAGTCCCCATGAGATACTCATGGGAAGAACAATGAGACAAGCATGTGTACCAGGACACAAGCTGTTAAATTGATCTGATAATTTGATATTGTAGTAATGCAAAGAGTTGGCTGACCAAGTGTGTTTTATCTTTCACCAGGTTGGGGAAGACACTGTAGCCGCCAGACAGTCGACTCAAGCTCATGATCTGAATCCAGGTGATTGGGTAGTGATAACAAATCACACCAAGAGTTGTGCCTAGCACCAAGGTCGGGAAAACCATATCAAATCATATTGGTTACCACCACAGCTGTAAAGTGTGCAGGTCTGCCAAACTCAATTCATGCAAGCCATACCAAAAGAGTAACTGAATCTGACAAAACAGAAGCTGAAGGTTGTACAGCTGAAGGATCCCAAGAAATAGATCATGAAGTAGCTGATGAAGAACGACCTAGCACCAGTCAGGATGAGTGGATCCCCATAGTCGACATACCTGAAATAATAGTGAGAACAAGAAGTCAAATATATTTAGACAGACAGAGTAATAGTGAGGATGAGTCAGGAATAGAAGATCACACTCAGATTACAGAAACCAACGCAATTATCAAATCTGAGGAGGACCAGATAAGGAAAGAGCAGTGCACTCAGACAGAAGAAAATAGAAACATCACTCCTGAGTCTGAGGAGGGACAGATAGGCACTAGAGAAAACGTCCACGCAGAAGACAATCAGGAAATTATAAGACCTGAGAAGGACCAGACAGGTATAGAAAAACAGGTTCAGGAAGAAGAGAAAGAAAGTCAAAGCAAAGTCCAATAAACTCTTGAAAAGGGTCAGATTAGTATAGAAGAACACATCCAGGCAGAAACAACAAAGATGATAAGCCCTGGACCAAGTCAGACAGAGAGGGAATCTGAAGATGAGAAAAATCAATATGTGCCACAAATTAATGAAAATAAATGGAGAATTGAAGAAAATAAAAGAACAGTGCCAGCTAAAGGACTCAGAAAGGGTGATACTTGGCCTAGCATTATCAAAAGACTGAGATATCGCCTTAATACAATAAGTGAAGAACCAGAACAAGTAGATGAAGTAACAAGTCAATCTGGACCATCCACAGTGAAACCAAAAAGGAGAAATCTAAGTTTGAAAAGACTGAATGATAAATCCAAGGGTCCTGAGTGGACATATGTGATTCTAGAGTACTTTGAGAATTTGGAAATAAGTGGAGAAAGTGATGAAGTATTAATTACTGACCAAATTTACAAAGAACAGAGACCAACTTGAAAAAAAAATGTGTTCACTGTTTATATTCTGTGTAAAAGTTACATAGAGGGGTTAAGTCTCCTGAGTCAGAAATGTCTGAAAATAGAGCTGCTGGAAAACTGAAAAGAAATTGTATAAAGACATGTTGTATAATATGCATATTTAGTATATTGATAGTGCTCACAGCATGGCTAGGACTAACAATAGCAATACCTTACCTAATGAATGCAAGCGTACCGAATGACACTAGTGCACATGGAAAGGGAGCTAACCTTAAGCAAGGTAGAGTAGAATAGGAAGCACCAGATAAGATAGAAATTCGCCACAATACAAATAGAAACAAGACAGACTTAAATGTGTTCGCTAATCTGTAGGTACATTATGTAGAAACAAAGGAAGTCAGTGACTGCTATGTATGCATGAAATTACTGACATCAGTAGCAGAAGGAGTGAAATATCATCATTTACCATTGACATATGGTATTTCCGGTAGTATTTAGCTATTTTATTTTACAGAACTGGAAAGTAACTATATTATTAGTCTAACATAGATGTATTTTTCTCTGATAATCCTTTACATAGAAGCATGAACCCTGTCGTTAGTACTAAAGATTCACAGTTTATGGGTGAATTCTTTCTAACCATGAAAACAATAGATATAGCTGAAGCACATAAAGTTAATCAGTCTCCATAGGTTAAAAATGGCATAAAACCTAGGTACTCATTGATTCCAGTGAACGTGAACACAATTTCCTGATGATTGGGGATTAGGGACAAAAAGGGGGAACTGATCCAGTATTTCCTGGAAATTATTATATTTTGGAAACAAGGCTTATTTTAAGCTGCCTGATCATTGGTATGGCATGGCGGGAAGAGCGAGTACCGTACAATCAATTTCTGTCAGGGTACCAGTACAGCAGGTAGCAAGGTGAAGGAACGCCGTTCGACAGGGAGGCATTTATTGTCTATCTTGAGCAGCATAAAAGTATAACTTCAAGGTTTCTAGTTGAAACATGGAACGATGTGATTTGGGGAACACGTACCCCTGATGTATACTTGCTGTGACACTGAGTGTGAGGATAAGACTCCAGATATGTTTGTACCCTTGTCCTGAAGAAACCGAAAGAAATTGTGGGTTGAAACGCGACTGTGTCGACAAATATATGAGGAGTCCAATTACTTTTGAATTGGGCTTTAGATTAGTGGCGCCCATAAGCAAATGAGAAAGAGGTATGATACCTCTGATGCAAAGAGGACTACCTCGGATTGTATTACTCAGAATGAGGAGTGTACATCAGTATAAGTAATAATTAGGTTGTTTTTTTTATATGTTATATATATTGTGTATATGTATTGTACTGTAGACGTGATTATGATTTGTGGTTGCGATCATTATGTAATTGTTTATGTCCTGTATGTATGTATTACGTTTGATGTCCTATGTATGAGTATTTGATTTTTGTACCGGAGTCCCGCCATATGATACGTGTATCTAATAGAACCATTAATACTTATATGTACAAAATATTGAAAACCTCAAGGTAATTGATGGTGCCTTGTACGTAAATAAAAAAGTGATTGATCCCTCAATACTTTTCTCTGTAATACATCTTAGATGTTTTATGCCCATATAGGAAGGTCATTTGGGCATACCCCCTAATATGCATTTTGATCATTTGTATAGGAGTTGCTATCTTGGAATAGTATTCCCAAAGAAATACTATGTAAAGAGAATCACTGGAAGCATCCGAAGAAAATAATGGACTAACACGACAAAGAATAGCTAGTTTTTCAGAAATTGTAGGTGATATATTTAGTGCATTGATACCTTCAGTGGGAGTAATTCTGAATACATAAAGAATTTGTAAATTGTCAACAGTGGTCGATCGCTTATCGACTGACACTGATAGAGGATGCTTAGTGATCAATACTGAATTAGTTGCGATAAGATCAATGGTTTTGCAAAATCGACTTGCTATTGATGTATTATTAGCAAAAGAGAGCGGAGTCTGTAGAATGTTGAAGGCGCAACATTGTTGCACCTACATACCTGACAAAGTGTTGAAATTGGGAGATATGTGAAAAAATCACTTGTTTGGAAGAGGAATTGAAACCCAGGAGCAGGGGAATCCCCTTGTGAATGGCCATGTTGTGCAGCATACAGCATGCCACAACGATCTTGCACACCTTCCCAGGCGAGTATGCCAGTGCACCTCAGGTTCTGTCAAGGCAGTGGAATCTTGACTTGAGCAGCCCAAAAGTTCGCTCAATGACACGTCGGGACCTGCCATGGGCCTCATTGTACCTGACGTCAGCCGGGGTCCTGGGATTCCGTAGTGGGATCAACAGCCATGCACGGCTGGGATATGCAGAGTCACCTGTGAATGGCAAACACACATTGCAATGTTGCACAGGCAGAGGGCAGCAGGTCACACACACACACAGCACACCATATCAGTAGGCATACTCACCCACAATCCAAGCTTGCTCGGGAAGCAGATTTGCCATCATCAGGGGCACCATGCTGTACCTCAGAATGTACGAATCATGGGCTGAGCCGGGGAATCTTGCACACACATTTGAAATGGTCATGTCCGCAAGGCACACCACCTGCACATTTATCGAATGATAATGTTTGCGATTTCTAAAAATGTGCTTTGTCGCCTGTGGTGGTACCAGACCTACATGGGTGCAATCGATGGCACCAGCAACATGGGGGATGTGCCCAAGGGGACAGAAGTCACCCTTCATACTGGCCAATTCTGCTCCCCTGAGAAAATGTATGTATCAATCCTTATATATCATCATGGCTGCAAGAACATCCCTCAGCACCATGCTGAACATGGGTTGCGACATCCCTGCAGCACCGGCCATGGACTCCTGGAAGGAACCAGTTGCAAAAAAGTGGAGGGCTGCCATCACTTTGTATGTGATTGTGAATGCAGTTGGGTAGTGGCAAAGAGGATGCAGGTGGGGTTCCAACAGATCACAAAGGGTCTTCAAGGTCGGTCTGTCGAGGCGGAATTTGCGAATGATCGCTATATCCTCCATGTCCTCCAGCACTGTCAGGTGACATATGAGATTAGGCCTCCTCCTAGTTCTGATGTAAATGGACAAATATCAATGACAACCATCATGAGGTGGCCACAGCACATCCCGTTAAGGATGTCACGCAAAAACAAAGGCTGCCATGAGAGATGCGTGGCACACCAGGTTACATGGGTGGACATTTGAGACACACAGAGGGCACACCTCTACATTTACAATACACAAGTGCCGCATCCCTCATGTGCACGCCTCGTACCGTACCATCCACAAAAGTGTGTCAAATGAACATGACTGGCTCATACCCATCTGCTGTACCTGTCACACCTCAATGCATCATGTGAACTTGGCACACATCAAGAGCCCAATCATCACAGTATCAGGAATACTGTCACATGTGTGCATGAGCTGATATGGTAAAACAAGTAAGTAACAACACCATGCAGTGAGACAAGCCTTGCCTAGGTCAGCACTGACCCACAACACATTGATTTGTCACACATCATTGACATCAGTAAAGTAAAGTAAAGTAAGTATACTTGAAAGCGCACTGTTACCCCATCTCGGGGTGTCCTGGCGCTGTATACCGCTGGGGAACCCATCCTGGCTTTCCCTGTGAGATGGTCCCTTCTGGGCACCCCCAAGGTGAAGCCAGGCATCCCCGGCGTTAATGGGGCCGTTGTGGAGATTAAGCAAGCTGTTGCCCAGAGTTGCAGAGTGGGACCCATGGTTAGCGTAGGCACCGAGGCGAGAATTATCGAGTCCGCGGACATTGACCCAAGACCCTGCCGCGACGGGGATTGAACTCTGGTCCGGGCCGACCTCTGCTTCAGGGTCTGCCGCTCTAACCATTGATGTTATAATAAATGGGTCAACCCACTAGCTATCATGAAATGTTTTGAATTGTAATACTGCGAAAAGATATGGTAATTAATTTACAAGAAAGGATGTATATTAAATAACATTCTTTGAAGTCTATGTTTATGAGGTTAATTTTGCTGATTTGTTTATCTTATGTTGTTCCAACTGGGACCCCTTCTCATATACCAGCTCTAACCATTGAGCCACACTTCTCCAGCTTAACACTGTGAAGCTTCATCAAACATCAAATGCATAAGTGACAATTCAGGCACCACAGACCAATGTGCATCACACATAACGTGCGACCACCTGTGCATTAAATTGAATAATGGCATTGCGTGCACAATGATGTGCCCTTAACCATGTTGCTGCTGTGTACTAATGCAGTGTTCATGATGGACATTGCCATTGCATGTGCCCAAAATCGCGGTAGCTACCGCCTGGCCACGGCGGTGTGACCCCAGCACCACCCCCTTCACAAGTGCGGTAGCCATTGGCAGGTAGACATGGGTAGATGGCAGTGGGCATGCGCCGCCACCCAAATCGTGGTAGCTACCACCTGGCCATGGCGGTGTGACCCCAGCACCACCCCCTTCACAAGTGCGGTAGCCATTGGCATGGAGACATGGGTAGATGGCCGTGGGCATGCGCCGCCACCCAAATCGTGGTAGCTACCGCCTGCCCATGGCGGTGTAACACCGCCATGGGGCATTGCCTACAGCCAATAGGAGCGAGGATTGCGGTGGCATGATGCACATTTGAAAATCGCGGAAGGCGTGCTCCGCCACCGCGGAGGTGGTCATTGGAAGGGTTTGAAAGATGCACCATTGCAGTGGCGCACCCCTGGCCCCTGAGGTGCATCACCGCCATGGAGCATTGCCTACAGCCAATGGGAGCGATGATTGCCGTGGCATGATGCACATTTGAAAATCGCGGAAGGCGTGCTCCGCCACCGCGGAGGCGGTCATTGGATGGGTTTGAAAGATGCACTATCGCGGTAGCGCACCCCGGGCCCCTGCGGTGCATCACCGCCATGGAGTATTGCCTACAGCCAATGGGAGTGATGATTGCGGTGGCATGATGCACATTTGAAAATCGCAGAAGGCGTGCTCCACCACCACGGAGGCTGTCATTGGATGATGTTGAATGAGGCAGACCGGAACAACCAATTGTTGCAGCTTTGCACTTTACAAACTACCCCAGGGGGCTATAAATCTGTGGGAGTGAGCCTCGCATTTCCACTGTTCACAGCTGCTGCCTGAAGAGCCTGCTGCCTGGGACCCTCTCCTGCTGCTGCCTGAAGAGCCTGCTGCCTGGGACCCTCTCCTGCTGCTGCTTGAAGAGCCTGCTGCCTGGGACTCCTCACCACTCACATCAACCACAGGTGTTCCATGTCTACAGGGATGGCAAGGGCAGAGAAGATCCGTGCCAGTCCATTCACAAGAGGGGAGCTGGAGGTCCTGGTGGACGAGGTGCTGGCACAGTACCCAAGGCTGTATGGTCGACCCAATGTAGTGGTAAGTTATCATAAAGGGAGCTGTAGGGCAGGGGGGTGTCAGACATGCATGGGACTAGTGATGTCTGCGAGCCACTGAGGGGGTTCAGTGCAGTCATTTTGCATGTGTGTGTGAATATCAGGTACCCTCTACGCCCTCATGTATGCATGCAATCACATCTGTTTGGCCCATGCAGAGTGCACTTGTGAGGTGTCCCCCAGTTTGGGATGGAGGGAGATTACAATAGGTCCTGAGTCTGTGTCTTGCCACTGCACTGATAGATGTTGGTGCATGACACTGTGCAACTGGTCATTTACCCTTCTTTTCTCCCATACCTGCAGCTCAAGGTACACCAGCGTAAGGCCGTGTGGAGGGCCATTGCAGCAAAGGTGTGAGCCCTGGGGGTACCCAACCGACGATGCACCCACTGCCACAAGAAGTGGGACGACATCAGCCGGCTGGCAAAGAACGTGGCTGAGATGACTTTGGGGCTGCAACTGTGCACTGGGCATTTGGCACGGCACAACTTAACACCACTGATGGCCCGCATTTTGGCAGTGACTAATCCTGAGCTGGATGCACGTCTGAAGGAGCATTGACAGCAAGGCAGGGGTGAGTATTTGGGGAGGGTGACTTTGCTGGGAGCGGATGCATGTGTACAGGCCTGTGGCAGCGGTGGCACATGTGAAGTTCATGTGTTGGTGCTGTGCTATATCATGTGAGTGCTGCTGGGATGTGTGCTAGTGTCAGGCATTGAGACAAACTGGCCTTACAAAGCTGATCCTCCCTGCTGTGCTTTCTCATAGCCAGATGTGTTAGGATCCACATGGACAGTCAGCATTGGGATAGTGTGGGGAATCTATTAGGTGTTGAACAGCAGGGTCCACTATCTGAGTGTGAATTCATGAATGCCTACTTTGCAAGCACAATGATCGGTGAGGCCCACACATCTGACAACAAGGTGACCCAGAGTAACACATGGTGCTTGGTATGGCCTACTTGACATTGTAGACTGTCCTGTCCTAATAGGTGTGTGTGTTGTTCCCTGAAGGTCTGTCAGTGGCAATGAGTGTTGGGATATGATAGATGTGGGCACGGCAAGTTGTGTGTCTGTTACACTTCATCCACGGCCATGGTGTTGTGCTGTGTGGCCTCAACATGGCTCAGTCACGGCACATATTCAGGATTAAAGGCACTGTTGTGGTCTATGTAGTGTGTTGCTGCAATGTGATTACAGGGTATAGTGGTCACCATGTTGGTTAGGGCATCCCCTGTACTGCATTGATTGGATTGCTTTGTCCAGATGAAGACACTAACACAACCCTGCATCTCCCTCTCATGCAGAATTGCCAGTGGACACAGAGGAATGGGAGCCGGAAACCTGTGGTGGCGAGAGTAGCACCACAGCTGAACCGGCGGCCAGTGACACAGAGCCCACCAGCGCATCTGAAGGGGACCCTAGTATGCAGGAGGAATCCGTGGCTGAGACACAGAGTACTACATCATCTGATGGCCAGAAGTGATGCATCCATGTTGGCAGGCACTGAGGATGGGGAGTCTGCAACATCATCTTCCACACAGTGGCCAGTGCCCAGCCTCCCATCCACTTCATCTGGTGCTGCCCGTGTCAGTAAGAGGGGACAAATTACATTCACACCTGGCACCGCTGAGCCTGCACCTGTCCCCCCTGCTGCCCTCAGTGCTGAGTCTGTTGAGCTCCTGTGCCAGCTTTGTGAGGGCCAGACAGCCTTGCTCAATACCTTCAGTGACCATGACAAGAAATTAGGCCAGGTAGTTGCCTACATGGAGGGCATACACTTTGACGTGGGTGGGGTACAAAGTACAGTCCAAGCTTTGTCATCCCCTGTGGCGTCTGCCCTTCAACAAGCACATGCTCCCATTCCTGCTCAGGTGCCTTTGTCCACCCCTCAGTCAGTGGCCACATCAGATGACAGTGACCACGGTTTGCATGCGTCACAGACACAATACAACATAGAATAAAGCATACAAATGAATACAGACACAGTCGGTTCTATATCAAGTGACTTGTCCAGCCGGACAATAGTCAAGATGTGTTTACTTATAGTAAAAATACAGGGAGAATATCCTTCGACAATCTCACGTTGTGGGGCACAAGCCTGTACCTCAATTAAACACAGACACTTTAGTACACTCAAAGTGAACAGAAAAGGGCTTTTAGGAAAAAAGCTTAAATTGTTCTCTAAATCATAATATGAACAAAAATTGCAAGATGCCCCATTACATCAACATAGCACATAGTATACACACTGTATAAGGCACATAAATTAGTCGACGGCGTTTGGATACCACTTTTAATTCAAAGGGATCATCATCAGGACATTTGATGAGTGCCTAATTGGTTGCAAGCCTCTAAAACCTAGAAAGGAAATGTGAGGAAAGGAGAAATACAGGAAAATATAAACTGGGCAACTGTAGATAAAAATTCACAGCGTGATGATAAGTGCTAGAAGGTGTCAATTAAAAACTCGACGTCTGGTTAGACGCCGTGTACAAGGGTGGCGTAGAGCTGCGAATAGGCAAGGAGAAAGCCGAGATGCATTGGGCAAGAGATTCTGAAGAGTTACCCTTTGAATTCAGTGACTATCAGTAGTTCCCGTGGGTGGGAGTCTACTATCGTGATTACAATAAGGTTGCGTAACAATGTAAGTTCCACGTGGGCGAGGAACTGCAGTGAACGTAGCCTTATCAGGGGGCCGCCCGTAGTGATATAAGTTACAGTGGCAGTAACGGCAAATGTTCGCGCTGATCATGCCGGGAGAGCTTAATGAACATACAATTGACTTATACCAGTGCCGAGTAAAATGAGAAACAAGCGTGTGGCGTGATTTAGATAAAATACGGCGCAGTGAGATTACGGGCTTACCATGTTAGTTCCATAGCTTTGGGTTGTAAAGGATTTGATGAAATGTGATCACCTAAAGACAGTAACGGGGAGGGCAGTCAGACTGGGAGGAGAGAATGCGAACGGAGCCGCACGGGAAGAAGGTGGACATAGATCTTACCAGAATCGGGACCGGCCAGGAAGAGTAGGAATTTCCGATCGCTTGCAAGTTGCTCGGGGTACCTGGGAGGGAGTAGGGGAAGGAGGTTAGAGGTTAAGGGGATGTTCCTGGGTTAAGAACATGGAAGGAAAATAACTAAGTAGTGGGAGGGAGCTTACCGGGTCAGTCGGTATCTAATCCCGCTCGGCAATGCGTTCTGCAGTTGCTGGTGCTGGAGCTTCCTAAAGAGAGCACTCTAATTGGTCCAGAGGGACACAGTAGAAATGAAGTAGGGCTCGGGTACAAGGTAGAAGGAAAGGCGACATGGCGGCCATATTGTAACGGGGAGAAAGCCTGGGAGTTTAGGTGAAGGGACCACATAGTGTCAGTAACACAGGAGGGTGACAGTGGTGCCCCGTGACGTGAATTGTGAGGTGCTAAAAGGTGAGAATTACAAGTGGATTCTAAGGGGGGGCGGTTAAAATAAAGGAACACAATGACTGTAACAGAAAATCATCCACGTATTATCTTACATTTGGTAAAATGCAGTCCATAATTATCTGAAAGAATTACGGCAATTCACTGGAAGATACTACTTAGACCAGATTAGTCCAGTCTTCCTGAAGATTAAGTCCGGTGTTTAAGCTGTCCGTTCTCAGGATCCATTTTAGTTCCTCTTTATTAAGCAGTCTTGTGAGGTCACCTCCTCTCGGCGGGAGGGTGACTTGGTTGGTCACTGTCCAGCGGACATCATTCTCATTGTGCCCCTTTTCAGTAAAATGTTCAACAAGAGGAACTTTGCTGTTTTACAACGGATCCTGCTTCGATGCTGCGAAATCCGTAGTTTTATCTTCTGTGTTGTCTGCCCCACATAGATCTTATTACAGGGGCAAAAAATATGCTACAGATTTCGCAGCATCGAAGCAGGATTCGCTGGATAGTGATCAACCAAGTCACCCTTCCCACGAGGGGAGGTGACCTGCCTGTTTGGGCCATCCTAATTTGTGGAGTGGGGAGGACGTCATTCCGCACGGCGGTGAGTCTCCATTGGCTCCCACCGCCGCGGTTGCGGGCGCACTTTGATGGCGGTGCGCGTCCCACCGCGGCGGTCGGGAAATTACCTATGTTTTGCTATACTAACATGGCACAGCTCGCAGGCGGAAAAGGGCTTCTCTCCGCCCCGCCAACACCACGGTGGTGCCACTGCCCGACATCCTAATGGACCCCTTAGTGTCTCATTAATCTATATCAATTAACAATGCAACCCATTTGGCTGCACAATGAGGACAAGAAATTGGTAACTAAAGATAAGAAGGATGATTACAAGTTCAAAATCAAGTTAAGATCCATGACTCCTAACACCATGCTTTAAAGGTACTGAATAATGACAGGCAGGCCCAACCTATGGAAAAAATAGAGACTGACCAGCATTACTCAAACAAGCAGTACTGTCACAGCAATAAAAATGATCAATAGGGGTATCTGATGATCAGAGAAGACTCACAAGTATTGTTGTCTATACATGGGTAGTAGATTTTCAGTTGAAAGAGGGTTCTAGAAATCAAAAGAATCTAAAAAAGCAGGCATTCCCATGAAAGAAATAAGAACTAGGCTAAGGAAAATGAGTAGGGAAGGTGTCAGTATTTCAGACAATTGTTCCGGAGTATTCTTGAGTCATCCAAGTACGTGTTAGCCTAAGCCACACCCAAAGGATCAGAAAAACAGAGAGGTCTAAACCTCTCATGTCCAGGAAAACTGCTGTGAGGGATCCTGCAAGGATCTGCAAGTGATCTAAAGGGCATCTAAAAGGAATCTTGAACACATCTGAATCTCCAATGGTGTGAACACTAAATTATAACACGCTAGAATCATATTGGACAACACCTCTTTGCATGTATCATCAGGGATCTATTGTCTTTCTCAACTACTCACATTGTAGACTGCAAAAATTGTCAAATATCCCACACCAACCATGGGAACAACATTGTCTTCTCATGCACAAGCCAGGTTGTAATATTTCTAAATAGGCCTTTCAGTTAACGGTCTGGGCCCGCCATGCTCGCTCATCAAGGTCTTCTTCCCAGACTCTTTCTCTATCTCTAGTACAGTAATGTACTAACAGGAGCGAGAGACGCTGAGGAAAACGCTCCACTCCGAAAAACGCTCGGAAAGCACCCTAACTGCCCCAGCTGCCTACACGCCGAACTCCCTGCATTGGGGCCCGCACCGGCTCTCCAATCACCTGCGAGCTGCCCCCCCAAGCTGTAAGGGGTACTTCAACGCGGCAGGAGCCGCGAGCCACGTCACCAACGCGGCTGAAGCTGCAAGAGTTAGTGCAGCGCCGGACCTGGAGCTGGAGCTGGAGCTAGCAGGTGCTACAGTAGGCTACAAAACACAGCTTCAACGGCTTTAACGGTTCCAGCGGGGCTGGTGGTAGGAGTCAATGGAGCTTCTAGAAGGGGGCAATGAGTTGAGCCCCCCTTCCCTATTGCATAATCGGATCTGAGATTAACGCCCAAAGAAAACCAAAAAAAAACATCGAGGATGGCAAGCAGGATTAGGAGCCCACCATGCAGAGCTTGCTTCCTGCCGCTGTCCCCTTGACCCGACAGAGGGTCCGTTCTCAGCCGGGTTGAGCTGGTTGGAATGGCCTGTAGTGAACTGTGATGTGGACAAGAATTGGGCGCCAAGTGTGCTGCTGCTGTAGCTCGTCGCCTGGTGCCTGGAGCTTAGAGCCCCGAACGAGCCCGGAACGAGCCTGAGCCACGGGTCCGGGATTAAGTGAGCCTGGTCGAGCCGGGAGCCCAGAGTACGGCGTGAGTTAAGCAGTGCTGCATTCAGCCGGCTTGGTGGCAGCGTTACTGCTTGTCCACTCTCCTTCACTCCCTCTGGCACTTATCCCTTTTTTTGCTCTTCGCTCCTTGCACAAGTTTCCCCGGCATTGACATCCACCTTCTTACCCTGCTGCCCGGTTGCCAATTGGACTTAGACTTAGTGGTCTGTACGTCAACTCCTATACTTCCCCACAGAGGCCTTGAAACATTGAGGAGGCCCCTCCCAGGGCTGGGAGACCTGAGGGCTACACTGCACCTTTGCATGACAGCAAGGTGTGGGGTAGAGTGCGACGGCGAGGTGAAGGGCCAGTGGTGGACAGAGTGGCCTGAGTGGTTGGAGGAGGGTGGGAGGCATTGGTGTTGGGTTTCTCTCCTCCGCCCCCTCACCTGTGGTCGCTTCCCTCTTGCTTGACGACCCCAGCCCCTCCGCCTCCTGCCCCCTGCCTCAGCACCCTCTTACGCCCACCAAGAGGAATTGCACTATCAATCAAGGATCAAGGCCCAAGGATCAGGATCCGGACCAGGGACTTACCATGAGGACAAGGAATGCAGGTTTAACCTAGCCTCAGGCCAATTACCGCCCTCACAAAACTAAGGCTAAGATATTGTATCCCCCTGGTAAAGCCAGTGTAAGACACGGTTGAACCTTACAGGATGGGCAACAACTGGGAGAAGAGCAATCAAACCCTCCTTCGCCCCTAATAAAAAATACAAACATACATACAGCTCAAATTCTGAACAAGTATGCCACAACTGACAATAACAACAGTAAAAGTAATGTATCTAGCAGGTGTATCTGCCGCAAAGGCAACAATGACATCCAAAACTATTTCCAACAATTACCTAAATTAGGCAACTCCAGTAATCGTGGAAAGACAGTAGTAACCTATTGCTATACAATTAGCACCAAAATCAACGAGATCATGCTAACACATCAGAATGCACCGAAAAATATTTTATTTTGAATGAAAGTTCCTCGCTGATCGTTCCGCTTTCACCAGAAATCATTATAGTTAAGAGCAACAGCGTACAACCACAAGTAAAAGAAAATGCAACTGATCTCAGCTGGCCCCACTCAGGAAGCAGCATATTGGGGTCCACAGATAAAGACAGTGGCCCCAAGGAAGATGAGTGTGACATAGGTAAGGATCTTCCTTCTTCAGATCGACACATCACGGTCACCACGGATAACTGTCCATCTTTGAAACCACAGCTGGACCCCCTGGCTTTTCCTTTTAAGCCCTTTGAGCTTAGGGAAGGGGACCTCCCACTAAAAGAGAGGTCTGACCGAGATCCAGGCGTAAGCCGACTAAGCATAAATGACCCAAGACGGCCCGCCTCACCCAAAACAGGAATGGAAATGGCTTGGAGCCGCAAAAAAATATAGAAATCCATCTTGCTCTGATTAATGAAGCTTTGATCTCTATGGCAAATGCTGCCTTAATGCACGCAGATAAATTAGACACTCAAATAAATATACTACAATTAGTCGCCAGCCTGATTTTTGGGGTGGATTCGAAACTGGAACATTTAAACTCCCTTGTACGTAGAGCTCAGCCACACACAGACGTACAGGTAATAACAAACCAACTGCGGGTGCTCCCCAATACTGCGATCTTTGGAAAAACTCCCAGAAATAATGAGCACCTCAAGAGTGGGACCACCAGGTGGACGAGCAATACATCTCAAAGTCCAAATACGAAGATCGGCCACAAAGAAAATAATATAACAAAAGTTACGAACGTCCTACAAGGGTCTATGGGAGATCAATCAACCAAAATAAAAACAAGAGCCTCACAGTCCATGCTGGACTCACAGCTATGGCCACAAGAGAATCACGACAGCTTAGACCAATTGCAGGAATCCCATAAAAATGATAGTAGCAACTTCAAAGGCTCATTGAGTATCAACAGCCCGGTTTTGGTACCAAACTTGCAGTCTAAATCACAAACATGCTTCATTTCTGATGCTGGCCCTGGAAAATTAAGTGACTTGGCATCCTTACCATTATCCAGGAAAAATAAGAAAAAACTGAAAAAATTAAACAAAACAAAAAACGACAAAAGAATCGTCGAAGGGACTATTAAGCATTGGCTTCTACCAGTAAAACATGAAAACAATGAACATAGTATGGAAAACGAAAATGGTGATGGCCTCATACATAGAACAATCATTGCTGATCAAAACAGTGGCAGACAAATCTGCGACACATTCACCTCTGAAATATACAGCCAGAGCTCCACAGGCAAAAATGCTGGCCCTTGATTAAAACCCAGTCTATAACATCGGCTGTGCCCAGTGACCAGCTATTGACTAACATACAGGGCAGACAGATCGAAGAGCAACGTCAAGAAACCACAAACAAACCTGCTGCTGCACAATCAATAGCCCACAATGAGCCCCACATTGTAAACAAAACTAATGATCAAAGAGAGAGGAAAATCGCCCTAGTAAGTCTGACTGATTGTCCGTCCGCCCTAGACCGCACTGCTATCCTCAGGAGTGATTTGCAAATCTGCATTCCAAGCACAGTTTGGACTGGGAGGGAATTTGCACGCTGTGAAATCCCAAATCGTAATGTAACAGAGGACCTGGAAACTACTAAGATCTCATCCAATATACTTAACTCCTCCGAGAGCCCATGCCACAGGCTGAGAAAACTCAAAAGTTTTGTTATATCTGGAATACACTTCACAGGGGAATTGGGACATCCTCAAAAGAGGAAACTTTCTGAAGCTCTGCAAAAATATGCCAGGCTTGGCAAACATCAAAACAACCGATATTGAGTCAGTGACTTTCTCCGGCCCAGGGCCGAGTGAATTTAACGAGACAACTGAGATAACTTTTTCTAACCCATCCATGGCGAACATTTTGAGACGGTATAAAATGCAACTGGAAAACAGGGGCATAAGACTTAAGCCCCCACTTGTCACCAAATATCCAGAGATTTTGAAAAATAAATCACTTTGCGATCAACAGGGAGAACAAGATCTGAATAGACCTAACTGCACTAACCACTGGAACGATTTTACATGGCTCCATAGGTGGCCCACAAGCAACACAGTGGAGCAACCACTCAATTCTAATCACCAAATATGTTGATGGAGGGAACTGCCTATGTTTAACCAAGGGGAACATCACCATAGATTGGCCCTGGCTTCCACTTGCTCTAAACGCTAGCTCCTAACCTTGGACCCTTACCGGGTGACCAACAAATACCATCAAAGACCACCTACGTTTTAAACACTGCCAGTGCCCAGCATAGCAGCCCCACTGAGAACCATCAAACGGTAAATATAATGACGTGGAACGTTGCAGGGTTACGCAAAGCCTTGCAAAGCCCAGGGGTAATAACATTCCTTGCAGGAGCAGACATAATCTGCGCCCAAGAAACATGGGCCATTTCATCAACACCATTAGGGGGCTACGCTGAATATTTTAAACCCGCAACTAAAACCAACATTTTCGGGAGACCGTCAGGTGGCATATCAATATACATCAAACATATACTGAAAGTTCACTTCTCTGCAAGAAAGAATTAATCAGGAATGCTCCTGGCTGGCACCTTAAAGGTTTGAATACGAAAGGCGGCCCAACACCGGTACTTCTAATCAATGTCTATTTCAACCGCCATTGGTCGGGCTCAAAAGATAAACTTACTCGGTTGATAAATGATATCGAATCTCTGCTATTATAGCAAGCAGGCATGGATTCCATCATTCTTGGCGACTTTAACATGCATAACATAGGGCTAAACACATCGGAAAACCATCTCAATGTGGACACCGGAAGATTTAACGCCCTAATGCAAGCATATAACCTGGTAACGTCACACTCTTTAATCATAAAAGTCAACCCAACAGCACTAATACCACCTACTTACAATAACCTGACCACTATAGATTATATTCTATTAAGCGAGAACCTACAAAAATGCATGCTAAATTATGCTGTTCAATCTCGGAAGGAAAGCGACCATGCAGCACTAATATTAGAGCTGTCCATTATTGGGAAAAATCGTCACACTCTCCGCTGGATTGGAGCTACAAAGGGAGAAGACCTATACAGACTCCTTAGAAGAATAAAATGGGGGCCCCTCCCGAATCATAAGTTTTCCTCATGGAAAGCAAAATTGAAAGGCTGGCAGACAGGCCATAACGACCAGGACCGCATAGGGGAATAGGGCTTACTTGCATATGATTTAGCATCTCAGCTTCGGGGGATCAACATCACTAGCAAAGTCGATAAAATCCAAGGTAACCCCACATACTAACTGGGACATCAATCAGCAATTACAAAATCCTCCAGACAACTGAATTTCAAATGCAGGGCCTTTCAAGCAACTAGATGTGAATCTGCAAAAAAAGAACTAAAACTAGCGGCTAAAAGACACACAAAATTGGTCTGGCAGGTTAAACGCGAACACACAGAGGCAAAAATTGGCTGAAGATCTTCAAGTTGCTTGCACCCAGCAAATCACAAGAATTTTGACAATACTTAAACAAAGTAATCCTTGAGACCACCAATAGAGGGAACCCACTCGACGCAAGCACTTGGGTGACCCATGTAAAAACCCTTTACACAGATGACTCAAAGACAAACACAACAGAAAGTTCAAAAACCTTTGGGGATCAACCAAGGGAAGCGTCAATTGAATCCATGGACACTGTGGCCATTTAGACCTCGCCGGGTACTCAGGCAATAAGAACCATTTTAAAAAAAATACGCCATAATGGAGCCCCTGGTCCAAATGGCTTGCCTGGCTCACTTTTTGGGGAGGACATTAACTTTTGGACCGAAAACCTGGCACAGTTGTATGCAGAGTGTAGGCTCTTTCAAGATGTTCCCTATTCCTAGAGAGGATCATTATTACATCCAAGTTACAAAAAAGGGCCAAGCACCGACTCCAGGAACTATCGTATGATTGCCTTACTCGATATTGAGGGCAAAGCTTACGCAAGCACTCTCCTGAACGAGTTAACAGACTGGGTTAGCAAGGAAGATTTGCTTCCTTTTTACCAGACTGGATTCCGAGCAGAAGCTTCCACCTTAGATAACATCATCGCCCTCTCATACTTAGTACACCAAACGACGGCTAATGGCAATCAACTGCTTTTTGCCTGCTTCATTGATTATACAGTAGCATTTGATGGGGTAGACCGTAACATCTTATGGAAGAAACTGGCGAGCTAGAACATCTATCCAAAATTGCTGCGGCCGTCAGATCACTTTACTCTGGGCGCTCACAGGTCCACCGCCACAAACTTAAGCAGAAAGGAAAAATGGTCACCTTTGCCATGTGCAAACTTCATGCCGTTTTAGAAAGCCCAACAACTACGGCTATTCAGCGAGTCCTGAGGGCAAAACTACTACCGTTCCTCAATTATGCGATACAGGTGTTCCCAGGCAACTATGCGAAGGATCTTGAAAAGATCCACTGCACAGCTTATAAAAAATTATTTAGTCTTCCAGCATGCATTAGGAATACTTTAATTTGTCTGGAATTCAACCTCAATTGAAAATCCCTGGAAGAACAGGCGAGCTTGGCAAAATACTTTTACCTAACAACCGTAGGCCCAGAAAACTCAATGAAGAATGTTATAAACAAAATTTTCCAACAACCGGACAACCCGTGGTCTTTTGGCCTCGCCTCAGCCAGAGATCTGCTGAATTTAGCCATTGAAAATTGGGATCCTAACATAATCAAGCACACTACAATTAAAACATCGATAAAAAAGCACGTAAGAACATGCTCCCGTATACTGGACATCAAAGCTCTGTCAGCCAGAGGCTTTCATGAGACTCAAAGCTCCCTTTATACATCACATGGCCTTAAACCTCATCTCACACAGTCGGTGGGGAGGCAAGCCTTACATAGGATACTAGCAGCCAGACTACACTCGCTCCCCCTAAAATATCTGTATCCCTCTGCGAAAGTAAAGCCAGCCATTTCGGAATGTCCCCTCTCCTACTATAAGCGGGAATCGCTGGCCCACATCTTGCTATGTTGCCCTGCTCTGCTGTCAGCCCGTCGTTACTTCCTAAGGCCCATTCTTCTTCAACTAGGGACACGGACAGCAAATGAGGCCGTTCAACAGCAGTTTTTGCTGGACACAGTGAAGCATATGGCCAATTTTGCCAAGTTTGTATATCACGCCCACCAAGCTCTTATGGACAGGCCACCCTCGGCATTACCCGGTACCCATTTGGCGGAGGGCCCCGCACAGGCTGGCCAGCACTGAAACTTTGCTTTGCTGCACTAAAAGAAACTATATTAACTGCGTTTAAAAAAAATTAAAAAATAGGTGCTTTTTATGAATTGAAGATATACCTTCTATTTTAACTAATTCTTTTATACTAATTGTCCTTTGTATTGGTTTTTATTAATCACACAAATAAAGTCATTGTTATTGTTATTGTCATTGTAATGTATCTATTCTACAACTAACAATGCATGTTAATACCTGAAACAAATGTCATGTAAGCAGAAAATAAAAACCAGTATTTATGCAGCATGAAGACTTATAGGCCTTGATTGTCAACTTAAAGTATAGCAAGAGTGCACATTTAAGATGTGTGTGCACATTTAAAAACCAATGAATATGAATGATCAGTGCATTAGGGTCTCGGTAAATAAAGCATACAGTAAATGCTTTTTGAATGATCAAGTGTAAGTATGGCTAAGAACTATATTTAGGAGCAATATATGAAACAATATATTCCATTCTCAGCTAAGTGGTTCAACAAGGCCATTGTGTCTCACTTGCAAGCCTCCTTCACATTTGATGCCACCAATAGATCATCAATGTACTGGACTAGAACTGAGTGAAAGGGCATTACCAGAGACTCCAGATTCTTTTTAATATCTGATTGAAAATTGATTGGCTCTCTGTAGACCCTTGTGGGAATCAGTACCATGCGAAAACATGGCTGCCGGAATGGAAATCAAAAAGAAACTGGCTATCCTTGTGCAGTGGTATGGAGAAGAAGGTTTGACACAAATAAATGGCAGAGAGAATGTGGCCTAATGGCTAGGGCAGTCAACTAGAGCTGGGGAACCGTGTTTGAGTCTCGGCAGGGGCGCTCAACATTCTGTGATTCTGTGCAACTCACATAATCTCCTATGCCTAATAAAAATGAATGTGTCCATCTGTAACGTAACTGGTGCTCATGTAAAGCACTCTGATACCTTTGAGTCTAATTCGCTCTATATAAAACTCCACAATAAAAAAAACATACACATCCTTACATGAAATCTGAAACAAAATCATAAATGCATTCTGTAATACATGACAACAATGAACAACAATGAAGTTAACCTTTTGCAGGTCTTGGGCAATCCAATACTTTCCACTCGGTTTCTGTAAACCCATGATGGGTGAGTTACATGGACTTCCCATTATCACTTTCAGAATGCCTTGCTCAATCATTTATTCAATCACAGGAGTAGTCCCAGCAATGGTTTCAGGGGTCAGATTGTATTGTGGGATTCTCAGGTACTCATCATTAGGCTTCACTGTGATGCAGACTGGTTTAACAACTTTGATGAGACCTATGTTCTTCCCTGAAAAATACTAAACTTCTGGTAACACAGTATCTCTAAGCTCTTGGGCAGATGGTCCTTTGTTAACATGGAGTACTGTCTAATTTCTGATCTCTGTCTGACAAGTTTAAAGTCAATGTCCTCAAATACAAATGCTGATATTTCTCATTATGAGTCTATAACTCAATTCTTCATTGGGTACAGTTAATGGAGTAATTCAGCTCTCACAAGAGATCTCATCCTAGCAGATTGACAGGACTCGAATCACACACCACAAATCGATGATTCTTTTCAAAGGACCCTATTTTGACAGGTACTGCTTCTGAAACATTAATTAGTCTTTTGCTTATTTGCAACAACTACAACTGGATTCTTTGTCCCGAGAGGTGTAGGTTGTAACCTCTGCTGTTCTCATAGTAGAGCGAGTAGCCTCAGTGTCAATGAGGAATGAGGTGGGATTTCCATTTACTTCACCATCCATGAATGGACAACTGTGTTCTACTTTTAAAGTTGAGCCAAATATGACATTCTCCTCTCCTCTCCGGCCCCATCATTGCGACAGGTCCAAGCTGTATTCATCACCTGCTTGTATCACAGGGAACTGTTGAGAAGTACCCTGAAAATGTATTTGCATGGTATCTCTGGGTATTTGTATTTTGTTGTGGTATCAGGGCTTGTGGAACTGACATCACCTGAACTTGGGGCACATTGAGATTATGAACTATCTGTCTTTATATTTTTTACGTCTGAACCATATTATTTCCTTGTGATTGCCCAAATCCACTATTCTAAACCTGATTCCCATTAGCCATTTTACCAGAATTAAATTGACATTCACACCTCCAATGCCCTAGCCTACCGCGGACGTGACAGGGATTTCTCATCTTCAAAGTCAGCATATCAACACCTGTACTCAGATCAATCAGGACCACCTGTCCTCTATCTTGCTGTTGAAACCCATTACCACCTTGCATCATCAGGACTCCCTGTTGATACACTCCCTGCATGGGACCAGTATTCCCAACAAACTGTTGATTCTGTCCGCACTGTGCAGCTTTCATTTGTGCTACCATTAACTTTCCCTTCAATTTCTTTTGTTTCATTTCCAATTTGTTGCTGCTATATTTGGCATAACTCATCACTGAATCATTGAACTAACCTCTGGTTTCAATCCATACTCAAACCTGTAAACAAAATGTCCCATAATCTTTGCCTCAATGTTCTCTGTCCCACTGAACGGTTCAAATGCCTGCAGCTGTCTTTCTTGGTGAGTGTGTACAGACTCTTTGGACTTGGAACCTTGAAGGAGGGATGTGTTAATGATCTTGGTCCAGCTGGATAGTAAGAGGGGAATTAAGTCTTTTAGGTATTTGCCGGAAGCGGGTCCGTGAAGTGATTGGAGGGTTTCAGCGTGTTTAGCGTCTTTAATATGGAGTCTTCTCAGTACGTGTCGAAGTGGGACCAAGTTGCGTTGTTTTTTAGTTTAAATAATGGGAGGTCATTCGCTAGGGCATCAGCCAGGGGCAGTGATGGGCTCTTTTTCAAGTATGAGATGGAGATAAGGTCCTTGAGTAGATTGAATTTAATGGATTCTGTCTTAGAGGCGAAGAAGGAAGCAAATTCATCACAGTTGGGAAGAGAGGGTGGGCTGGCGTTGAGGACATTAGGTAGGCTTTTAGTTTGGGGTTTGATAAGGTCGAATAGCTTTTTGGGACGGTTCTTGGCTAGGTCTAGTTGAGACCTGAAGAAATCGGTTTGGGATTTTCTGATCTTTCTAAAATAGGCGTTTCTGTATGTTCTTAGAAGTTTGAGGAGGTCTATTGAGGTTGTATCTCTCCAGAGTCGTTCAATAGCTCTGAGCGAGCCTCTGTCATCATTTAGCCTTGATTCTTTTGAGGATGTTCTTTTCAGTTGCAATGGGGCCATTTTGTCTAGAAGGTTGTTCATGGAATAGAAGTAGTGATTTGTCAGCCCTTGTTCACCGGTCAGGTCTTCCAGGGGACGGAGGGGGTTTGAGCTAGCTAAGGCTGTAAGGTCAGATCCGATGTTTTTCAGGTTTCTCTTCCAGATCTTAGTTCTAAGGGGTTGTGAGGGGAGTCGTTTAACGGTTTCCAGGATTTGGAACAAGATGATATGATGGTCAGACCAGTCGTAAGGAAGTATTGCGTCCAGCTGTGTGGAGTCCGCTTTGGAGATAATTAGGTTGAGAGTTGCACCCTTGTCGTATGTAGGGCTGTTGCATATTTGGTTGAGATTGAGATCAGAGAGGAAGGCTTTGAGGCTGTTTACCCCAGGGTCATTCTGGTCGTCCCTGTGAAGGTTGAAATCCCCTAGGAAAATTTGCTTAATATGTTGGTTGTCATTAGATGCAAGAATGTCCATGAAGTGTTCTATGAAAGTGAGGATATCTCCCGGAGGATGGTAGAAGGAGTGTAGATAGCATATTTGTTTGTTGTTGTTGGCGATGTTTAAGCATAGGTATTCACAAGATGATATAGCGGGGGCATTGGAGTTGGTCACTGTTAGGCTGATCTGGTATATGCAGGCTATCCCACCGCCTGGTCTGTCGGTTCTGTCTAGTCTGGTGAATTCATAGTTAGGGGGTAGCAGAATGTCCATGATGGGTGTAAAAGTTTCGTTTAGCCAAGTTTCTGTCAGGATCATAATGTCAGGTTCGTTCGAGATACGAAGGTCAGTTATATCAGCTGCATATCTGGAGGTGGATCTACAGTTAAGGAGGTTGCAGCTTAGATGTGGTAGGGTATTACTGTGGTGGGTTCAACTGTGATGGGGATTCTAGTGAGGTCATTTTCCACAATGCCTCTGGAATTGAGTCTGGAGGTTCTGTGTGTGTTGATCGGAATAGAGTGAATTCAGGAGTCTGATTGAGGGCTAACTGGAAGTCCCACATTATGTGGAGGGTCGGGTAGCTCGTAAGATCAGAGGAGAGCCCCTAGATCTAGGTCATATAGACTGTTTAATCCCCTGATAGGGCGGGATATGGCATTAGGGTATGGGACTGTTCTCCAGCTTGGAGACCCATGAGCTTGGGCGCTTGCAGGAAGACGTTGTAAGCGACTATAAATATTGGGGTGTGGTAACAGACTGTATTCTTGTTTAGTGCCCGTGGACTTGGTTTGTTTTAAGATATTGTTGTGAAGGGTTTGGATGTCATATTTGACTTGTTGAAGGGCTGATAATATCAGGGCAATTCTGGTGTCTGGCGTGATCATTTCGTTATTGGATGTGTGGACAGAGGGAGTGGACGGTGAAGTAGTTTCTTTAGATAAGGCTGTGTCAGGCGCCATGGGGTAAGTGTAGGGTTGATGGGCCCATGGGAGGAGCAGTAAGTAATGGAGCGGGGGAGAGTGAGATCTGGAGAGCAGGGTGAGGGGGGGTGCGGGGTGTCTATGCAAGGAACCGAGGGGGTGAGAGTGGGGCTGTTAAGCTGACATGAGGCGCTGGGAGTAGAGGTGATGGAGGAGGGTGAGATATGAAGAGCAGGGTGAGTGGTTTGTGCGGAGTCAGTGTTGGGAACCGAGGGGGTAAAGGTGGGGCTGTTATGCTGAGGGGAGTTGTTGGAGGGGGCAGGGAGGAGGAGAAAGTGCAGGGTGAGGAGGGTGGGTGAATGAATTCATGATGTTACGAATTGGGGTGGTTGTAATGTGTAATGAGTTGTTGGGTGGGTTGTCATTGAGGTCTAAAGGTCATCTGGGAGTTCTGACTTACTTCAAGAGATGGGTGGGAATTGAAGATATCAGAGTGAGTGGAAGGGGAGGAGGGGTGTGTAGGAGTGACTCTCTCCTTAATGAGAGGAAAAATATGATAGAACAGATTGAGGTTGTGGTTGGTGGGTTGGATAAGGTTGATACCATTATGATATATATTGCGTGTGGCAGCAGCATTGAAGAATAGGGAGGGGAGGATAGATAAGGCGAAGCCATGCACTGTTTTCTTCAAGTTGGAGATCTTAAAGAGAGCGAGAAAGGTTTTTCTCCATTGATCTCTTCCTGTAGTGTAGAATATGATGTCGTTCTTAATGAGCCCTCTGTTCATTGAGAAATAAGGGTCAGAGATAGGGGTTTCCGGATGAGATTTTAATAAATTGTGTTTGAATACTTTGGCTGCTTTTTTAGTGAGGTTAGGAGGGTATGTGATGGAGTAGGTGCATTTCCATGTGCGCTCCATAGTGTAGGTGTCACTAGTTGTCGGAGTTTGGAACTATGGACTGAGGTCTAATCAAGATGTTGCCCTTAAGGGGACATTTAAACAGGGTTGAGAGAGAAACTGACCTTAATGGGGGGATGGGAGACAGGGTACTGAGGGATGATGCCCTTATGGGGGGAGGGTATAGAGGCTGAAGGAGGGATGCGCGCTGCGAGGAGAGGGTAAATAATGTTGTGATAGGAGTTAAGTAGTCTGAGAAGGCTATATTGTTAACTGGTTAGCGTAGGGCTAGTAATGTAGTCCTTTTTCAGGTAGAAAGTCAAAGAATGGCAGTCAATGTAGTCCTTTTTCGGTTTTAAAGAGAGTCAGAGTGTAGTCCTTTTTCTATTTTGGTAAAGGAGTCTCAGTGTGACAGTCCTTTTTCTATGTTATTATGCTGCGGCCATTTTGAGATCACAGTGGAGGATGCAAGTAGTTTCAGAATGAAGACCTTTTTTATTATAGTTAAGAGAAGGATGACAGAATGGCAGTCCTACATAACAATTTCTCTCTCTGGAATCTGAATATTCCCTCCATCATGGATCCAAAATTTCCACTTCCAGTCGGAGTATCTATGCCTCTGAGCCAATCATCATATTCTCAGGCAGTAAGACCAGGTTGTTCTGCTGGGTTATTTAGAATAATTTCCCCACTATGGGTACCACTACTTCCATGAGGTGATGAATTCAAAAGAGACATTTCAAAAGTTGGCATTCCTATAGGTATCTCTCTCCTAGGGGTACAGCTATTTTCTCTGTGTCTTATGTCTCTTTCTTCTTTTTCTTATCATTGAATTTACCTTTGCCCTCTTCCTCCCTGTTTAGTGCAGGGTATAATCTAGCTCCCTCAATAATATCCAATCTCAATATTTTCTGCTCTGTATCCCATCTAGCATTCACACAAGGAAGCGCGACTTTCTTGACTCTCCCTTAAAATGACTCTCTTTGTCTAAGATAGGCTGTATGTTCCCAAGCATTGAGTGCTTCATATTGTGGAGGTCTAAGAGGCGATTTCATTTCACACAATGTCCTCTTTAAATGTTCAATCTTTCGCAAATTAAACGTCCCATAATGAGGAAATGTCAATGCACCGTTGTTATGTTTCATATAGGTACTCTAATATAGGTCCAGGGAACATTGTACATTTTCACCTACATCATCTCCCCTACATTTCACATGAACGAGCCTTTTGGGGACATATCGCCTTATAAGGACAAGAACACCTAACAAGGACAGATCGCCTTATAGGGACAGAACGCCGTAGAAGGATTGAATGCCTATTTTGGACTAAACATTTCACCTAGTTCCATGTAGAAGGAGGGTTTTTCCCAATCATTACTGCTAGGACGTCATCCTTAGCACATAAGAATAATTTATGAGGATACTACCCAGAGGGTGTAATTCATCTTCCTCCTATCTATGCACAAGGTTTATCCCATACGTCATCCTCATACTAAACAATGGCTAACACACGCACAAGGGACAAAGGGACTCTGTATAAATACAGCACCTCTTGCTATCAGAAGTTGGAGGGAACCGAGACTTCAAGGCCCACACACTGACCAGAGACGCTGAGGCTCCTGCATGCAGTCGCTCCAGCTGACACTGGTTTAAACATCCCTTGAGGGGTGTCCAACTGGAGACCAAGACGAGGTCCCACACTCTCATTATTCAGGTAATGGGGTTCGACTAAATCCTAGCGGGATTCTTGGCTCCTAGGCTTATTAGCTCTTTCGCATCTACTCACATGCTAGGTACACTTAGATACATCTGGACAGGCATCGTAGGAGTAAGCGCTTTATTTTATAAATACATTTTATATTCATATATATGTTCATGACAATTGCAAAATCGTAGAACTGTACTATTCCTTTTTAGGTCTCGGCAACAAGATCTATTGTCGCCGAGTTCGCTCGCAAGGGAAGACAGTGCGGTGCACGAGCCGACCAGGGTCTGTGGACGCGCACACACACAGGCAGGCAGGCAGGCACACGCCAGACACACACAGACAGACAGACAGACAGACAGGCAGACACACACACACACACACACACACACACACATACACCCTCCCTCCCTCTCTGCCGCCCCTCTCTACCCCCACTCACCCGGCTCTTTCCCTCGCAGCGGGTCAGTCACGGCAGCAGGCAGACTCGGTGTCTTCTCCGGTGATCTTCAGCTGATGTGCACGCCCACGCTGCGTCTCGTGCGCGCCCACCACGCTGTTTCGCGCCTGTTGATCCTCAGCTTGTGATTACTACTCCTTCTAACCCGGATTCTAAATTACTATTTCTTGGTTCTCTAACTCCACTCTGTAGACTCGTAACAAACTGATATTCAGCACATTTCACAGTCTCGCTTTTGCTTCTCATAAATACAATAAGAGTATTTAAGCAAATGTCTACCCTTCTTTTGGTCCTGTGCCTATTATGCTTCGGACTATAGAGTTTTAGAAAGTGTGGTGGAAGATTCCATGAGTGCAGAGTAGTGAGTGCAGAGTGAGTGCAGAGTGTAAGTGCAGAGTGAGTTTGCAGAGTGAGTGTGCAGAGTAGTGAGTGTAGAGAGAGTGTGCAGAGAGAGTGTGCAGAGAGAGTGCAGAGAGAGTGTGCAGAGTAGTGAGTGCAGAGTAGTGAGTGCAGAGTAGTGAGTGTGCAGAGTAGTGAGTGCAGAGTGTGAGTCCAGAGTGCAGAGTGTGAGTCCAGAGAACAGAGTGAGTGTGCAGAGTAGTGAGTGCAGAGTGTGAGTCCAGAGTGCAGAGTGTGAGTCCAGAGTGCAGAGTGAGTGTGCAGAGTAGTGAGTGTGCAGAGTAGTGAGTGCAGAGTAGTGAGTGCAGAGTAGTGAGTGCAGAGTAGTGAGTAGTGAGTGCAGAGTAGTGAGTGCAGAGTAGTGAGTGCAGAGTAGTGAGTAGTGAGTGCAGAGTAGTGAGTGAGTGCAGAGTAGTGAGTAGTGAGTGCAGAGTAGTGAGTGCAGAGTAGTGAGTAGTGAGTGCAGAGTAGTGAGTAGTGAGTGCAGAGTAGTGAGTAGTGAGTAGTGAGTGCAGAGTAGTGAGTGCAGAGTAGTGAGTGCAGAGTAGTGAGTGCAGAGTAGTGAGTGCAGAGTAGTGAGTAGTGAGTACAGAGTAGTGAGTGCGGAGTAGTGAGTGCAGAGTAGTGAGTGCAGAGTAGTGAGTAGTGAGTGCAGAGTAGTGAGTAGTGAGTAGTGAGTGCAGAGTAGTGAGTATTGAGTGCAGAGTAGTGAGTAGTGAGTAGTGAGTGCAGAGTAGTGAGTAGTGAGTGCAGAGTAGTGAGTGCAGAGTAGTGAGTAGTGAGTGCAGAGTAGTGAGTAGTGAGTGCAGAGTAGTGAGTAGTGAGTAGTGAGTGCAGAGTAGTGAGTATTGAGTGCAGAGTAGTGAGTAGTGAGTGCAGAGTAGTGAGTAGTGAGTGCAGAGTAGTGAGTGCAGAGTAGTGAGTAGTGAGTGCAGAGTAGTGAGTAGTGAGTAGTGAGTGCAGAGTAGTGAGTATTGAGTGCAGAGTAGTGAGTAGTGAGTAGTGAGTGCAGAGTAGTGAGTAGTGAGTGCAGAGTAGTGAGTAGTGAGTGCAGAGTAGTGAGTGCAGAGTAGTGAGTGCAGAGTAGTGAGTGCAGAGTAGTGAGTAGTGAGCAGTGAGTGCAGAGTAGTGAGTGCAGAGTAGTGAGTGCAGAGTAGTGAGTGCAGAGTAGTGAGTGCAGAGTAGTGAGTAGTGAGTGCAGAGTAGTGAGTAGTGAGTGCAGAGTAGTGAGTAGTGAGTACAGACTAGTGAGTAGTGAGTGCAGAGTAGTGAGTGCAGAGTAGTGAGTGCAGAGTAGTGAGTAGTGAGTGCAGAGTAGTGAGTGCAGAGTAGTGAGTGCAGAGTAGTGAGTGCAGAGTAGTGAGTGCAGAGTATTGAGTGCAGAGTAGTGAGTAGTGAGTGCAGAGTAGTGAGTAGTGAGTGCAGAGTAGTGAGTGCAGAGTAGTGAGTAGTGAGTGCAGAGTAGTGAGTAGTGAGTAGTGAGTGCAGAGTAGTGAGTATTGAGTGCAGAGTAGTGAGTAGTGAGTAGTGAGTGCAGAGTAGTGAGTAGTGAGTGCAGAGTAGTGAGTAGTGAGTGCAGAGTAGTGAGTGCAGAGTAGTGAGTGCAGAGTAGTGAGTGCAGAGTAGTGAGTGCAGAGTAGTGAGTAGTGAGCAGTGAGTGCAGAGTAGTGAGTGCAGAGTAGTGAGTGCAGAGTAGTGAGTGCAGAGTAGTGAGTAGTGAGTGCAGAGTAGTGAGTAGTGAGTGCAGAGTAGTGAGTAGTGAGTACAGAGTAGTGAGTAGTGAGTGCAGAGTAGTGAGTGCAGAGTAGTGAGTGCAGAGTAGTGAGTAGTGAGTGCAGAGTAGTGAGTGCAGAGTAGTGAGTGCAGAGTAGTGAGTGCAGAGTAGTGAGTGCAGAGTAGTGAGTAGTGAGTGCAGAGTAGTGAGTAGTGGGTGCAGAGCAGTGAGTGCAGAGTACTGAGTGCAGAGTAGTGAGTAGTGAGTGCAGAGTAGTGAGTAGTGAGTGCAGAGTAGTGAGTGCAGAGTAGTGAGTAGTGAGTGCAGAGTAGTGAGTAGTGAGTGCAGAGTAGTGAGTGCAGAGTAGTGAGTGCAGAGTAGTGAGTGCAGAGTAGTGAGTGCAGAGTAGTGAGTGCAGAGTAGTGAGTGCAGAGTAGTGAGTAGTGAGTGCAGAGTAGTGAGTGCAGAGTAGTGAGTAGTGAGTGCAGAGTAATGAGTGCAGAGTAGTGAGTAGTGAGTGCAGAGTAATGAGTGCAGAGTAGTGAGTAGTGAGTGCAGAGCAGTGAGTGTAGAGTAGTGAGTAGTGAGTGCAGAGTAGTGAGTGCAGAGTAGTGAGTAGTGAGTGCAGAGTAGTGAGTGCAGAGTAGTGAGTGCAGAGTAGTGAGTGCAGAGTAGTGAGTAGTGAGTGCAGAGTAGTGAGTGCAGAGTAGTGAGTAGTGAGTGCAGAGTAATGAGTAGTGAGTAGTGGGTGCAGAGCAGTGAGTGCAGAGTAGTGAGTGCAGAGTAGTGAGTAGTGAGTGCAGAGTAGTGAGTAGTGAGTGCAGAGTAGTGAGTAGTGAGTGCAGAGTAGTGAGTAGTGAGTAGTGGGTGCAGAGCAGTGAGTGCAGAGTACTGAGTGCAGAGTAGTGAGTAGTGAGTGCAGAGTAGTGAGTAGTGAGTGCAGAGTAGTGAGTGCAGAGTAGTGAGTGCAGAGTAGTGAGTGCAGAGTAGTGAGTGCAGAGTAGTGAGTAGTGAGTGCAGAGTAGTGAGTGCAGAGTAGTGAGTAGTGAGTGCAGAGTAATGAGTGCAGAGTAGTGAGTAGTGAGTGCAGAGTAATGAGTGCAGAGTAGTGAGTAGTGAGTGCAGAGTAGTGAGTGCAGAGTAATGAGTGCAGAGTAGTGAGTGCAGAGTAGTAAGTGCAGAGTAGTGAGTAGTGAGTGCAGAGTAGTGAGTGCAGAGTAGTGAGTAGTGAGTAGTGAGTAGTGAGTGCAGAGTAGTGAGTGCAGAGTAGTGAGTAGTGAGTGCAGAGTAGTGAGTAGTGAGTGCAGAGTAGTGAGTGCAGAGTAGTGAGTGCAGAGTAGTGAGTAGTGAGGGCAGAATAGTGAGTAGTGAGTGCAGAGTAGTGAGTAGTGAGTGCAGAGTAGTGAGTGCAGAGTAGTGAGTGCAGAGTAGTGAGTGCAGAGTAGTGAGTGCAGAGTAGTGAGTGCTGAGTGCAGAGTAGTGAGTGCAGAGTAGTGAGTAGTGAGTGAAGAGTAGTGAGTAGTGAGTGCAGAGTAGTGAGTAGTGAGTGCAGAGCAGTGAGTGCAGAGCAGTGAGTGCAGAGTAGTGAGTGCAGAGTAGTGAGTAGTGAGTGCAGAGAAGTGAGTGCAGAGTAGTGAGTGCGGAGTAGTGAGTGCAGAGTAGTGAGTAGTCAGTGCAGAGTAGTGAGTAGTGAGTAGTGAGTGCAGAGCAGTGAGTGCAGAGCAGTGAGTGCAGAGCAGTGAGTGCAGAGTAGTGAGTAGTGAGTGCAGAGTAGTGAGTGCAGAGTAGTGAGTGCAGAGTAGTGAGTGCAGAGTAGTGAGTAGTGAGTGCAGAGTAGTGAGTAGTGAGTGCAGAGTAGTGAGTGCAGAGTAGTGAGTAGTGAGTGCAGAGTAGTGAGTAGTGAGTGCAGAGTAGTGAGTAGTGAGTGCAGAGTAGTGAGTGCAGAGTAGTGAATGCAGAGTAGTAAGTAGTGAGTGCAGAGTAGTAAGTAGTGAGTGCAAAGTAGTGAGTGTAGAGTAGTGAGTGCAGAGTAGTGAGTAGTGAGTGCAGAGTAGTGAGTAGTGAGTGCAGAGTGCAGAGTAGTGAGTGCAGAGTAGTGAGTAGTGAGTAGCGAGTAGTGAGTGCAGAGTAGTGAGTAGTGAGTGCAGAGTAGTGAGTAGTGAGTGCAGAGTAGTGAGTAGTGAGTGCAGAGTAGTGAGTGCAGAGTAGTGAGTAGTGAGTACAGAGGAGTGAGTGCAGAGTAGTGAGTAGTGAGTGCAGAGTAGTGAGTAGTGAGTGCAGAGTAGTGAGTAGTGAGTGCAGAGTAGTGAGTAGTGTGTAGTGAGTGCAGAGTAGTGAGTAGTGAGTGCAGAGTAGTAACCCGGATTCTAAATTACTATTTCTTGGTTCTCTAACTCCACTCTGTAGACTCGTAACAAACTGATATTCAGCACATTTCACAGTCTCGCTTTTGCTTCTCATAAATACAATAAGAGTATTTAAGCAAATGTCTACCCTTCTTTTGGTCCTGTGCCTATTATGCTTCGGACTATAGAGTTTTAGAAAGTGTGGTGGAAGATTCCATGAGTGCAGAGTAGTGAGTGCAGAGTGAGTGCAGAGTGTAAGTGCAGAGTGAGTTTGCAGAGTGAGTGTGCAGAGTAGTGATTGTAGAGAGAGTGTGCAGAGAGAGTGTGCAGAGAGAGTGTGCAGAGAGAGTGTGCAGAGTAGTGAGTGCAGAGTAGTGAGTGCAGAGTAGTGAGTGTGCAGAGTAGTGAGTGCAGAGTGTGAGTCCAGAGTGCAGAGTGAGTGTGCAGAGTAGTGAGTGCAGAGTGGGAGTCCAGAGTGCAGAGTGTGAGTCCAGAGTGCAGAGTGAGTGTGCAGAGTAGTGAGTGTGCAGAGTAGTGAGTGTGCAGAGTAGTGAGTGCAGAGTAGTGAGTAGTGAGTGCAGAGTAGTGAGTGCAGAGTAGTGAGTAGTGAGTGCAGAGTAATGAGTAGTGAGTAGTGGGTGCAGAGCAGTGAGTGCAGAGTAGTGAGTGCAGAGTAGTGAGTAGTGAGTGCAGAGTAGTGAGTAGTGAGTGCAGAGTAGTGAGTAGTGAGTGCAGAGTAGTGAGTAGTGAGTAGTGGGTGCAGAGCAGTGAGTGCAGAGTACTGAGTGCAGAGTAGTGAGTAGTGAGTGCAGAGTAGTGAGTAGTGAGTGCAGAGTAGTGAGTGCAGAGTAGTGAGTGCAGAGTAGTGAGTGCAGAGTAGTGAGTGCAGAGTAGTGAGTAGTGAGTGCAGAGTAGTGAGTGCAGAGTAGTGAGTAGTGAGTGCAGAGTAATGAGTGCAGAGTAGTGAGTAGTGAGTGCAGAGTAATGAGTGCAGAGTAGTGAGTAGTGAGTGCAGAGTAGTGAGTGCAGAGTAATGAGTGCAGAGTAGTGAGTGCAGAGTAGTAAGTGCAGAGTAGTGAGTTGTGAGTGCAGAGTAGTGAGTGCAGAGTAGTGAGTAGTGAGTAGTGAGTAGTGAGTGCAGAGTAGTGAGTGCAGAGTAGTGAGTAGTGAGTGCAGAGTAGTGAGTAGTGAGTGCAGAGTAGTGAGTGCAGAGTAGTGAGTAGTGAGGGCAGAATAGTGAGTAGTGAGTGCAGAGTAGTGAGTAGTGAGTGCAGAGTAGTGAGTGCAGAGTAGTGAGTGCAGAGTAGTGAGTGCAGAGTAGTGAGTGCAGAGTAGTGAGTGCTGAGTGCAGAGTAGTGAGTGCAGAGTAGTGAGTAGTGAGTGAAGAGTAGTGAGTAGTGAGTGCAGAGTAGTGAGTAGTGAGTGCAGAGCAGTGAGTGCAGAGCAGTGAGTGCAGAGTAGTGAGTGCAGAGTAGTGAGTAGTGAGTGCAGAGAAGTGAGTGCAGAGTAGTGAGTGCGGAGTAGTGAGTGCAGAGTAGTGAGTAGTCAGTGCAGAGTAGTGAGTAGTGAGTAGTGAGTGCAGAGCAGTGAGTGCAGAGCAGTGAGTGCAGAGCAGTGAGTGCAGAGTAGTGAGTAGTGAGTGCAGAGTAGTGAGTGCAGAGTAGTGAGTGCAGAGTAGTGAGTAGTGAGTGCAGAGTAGTGAGTAGTGAGTGCAGAGTAGTGAGTGCAGAGTAGTGAGTAGTGAGTGCAGAGTAGTGAGTAGTGAGTGCAGAGTAGTGAGTAGTGAGTGCAGAGTAGTGAGTGCAGAGTAGTGAATGCAGAGTAGTAAGTAGTGAGTGCAGAGTAGTAAGTAGTGAGTGCAAAGTAGTGAGTGTAGAGTAGTGAGTGCAGAGTAGTGAGTAGTGAGTGCAGAGTAGTGAGTAGTGAGTGCAGAGTGCAGAGTAGTGAGTGCAGAGTAGTGAGTAGTGAGTAGCGAGTAGTGAGTGCAGAGTAGTGAGTAGTGAGTGCAGAGTAGTGAGTAGTGAGTGCAGAGTAGTGAGTAGTGAGTGCAGAGTAGTGAGTGCAGAGTAGTGAGTAGTGAGTACAGAGGAGTGAGTGCAGAGTAGTGAGTAGTGAGTGCAGAGTAGTGAGTAGTGAGTGCAGAGTAGTGAGTAGTGAGTGCAGAGTAGTGAGTAGTGTGTAGTGAGTGCAGAGTAGTGAGTAGTGAGTGCAGAGTAGTAACCCGGATTCTAAATTACTATTTCTTGGTTCTCTAACTCCACTCTGTAGACTCGTAACAAACTGATATTCAGCACATTTCACAGTCTCGCTTTTGCTTCTCATAAATACAATAAGAGTATTTAAGCAAATGTCTACCCTTCTTTTGGTCCTGTGCCTATTATGCTTCGGACTATAGAGTTTTAGAAAGTGTGGTGGAAGATTCCATGAGTGCAGAGTAGTGAGTGCAGAGTGAGTGCAGAGTGTAAGTGCAGAGTGAGTTTGCAGAGTGAGTGTGCAGAGTAGTGAGTGTAGAGAGAGTGTGCAGAGAGAGTGTGCAGAGAGAGTGTGCAGAGAGAGTGTGCAGAGTAGTGAGTGCAGAGTAGTGAGTGCAGAGTAGTGAGTGTGCAGAGTAGTGAGTGCAGAGTGTGAGTCCAGAGTGCAGAGTGAGTGTGCAGAGTAGTGAGTGCAGAGTGGGAGTCCAGAGTGCAGAGTGTGAGTCCAGAGTGCAGAGTGAGTGTGCAGAGTAGTGAGTGTGCAGAGTAGTGAGTGTGCAGAGTAGTGAGTGCAGAGTAGTGAGTGCAGAGTAGTGAGTGCAGAGTAGTGAGTAGTGAGTGCAGAGTAGTGAGTGCAGAGTAGTGAGTGCAGAGTGCAGAGTAGTGAGTGCAGAGTAGTGAGTAGTGAGTAGTGAGTGCAGAGTAGTGAGTAGTGAGTGCAGAGTAGTGAGTGCAGTGTAGTGAGTGCAGAGTAGTGAGTGCAGAGTAGTGAGTGCAGAGTAGTGAGTGCAGAGTAGTGAGTAGTGATTGCAGAGTAGTGAGTAGTGAGTGCAGAGTAGTGAGTGCAGAGTAGTGAGTAGTGAGTAGTGGGTGCGGAGCAGTGAGTGCAGAGTACTGAGTGCATAGTAGTGAGTGCAGAGTAGTGAGTAGTGAGTGCAGAGTAGTGAGTAGTGAGTGCAGAGTAATGAGTGCAGAGTAGTGAGTAGTGAGTGCAGAGTAATGAGTGCAGAGTAGTGAGTAGTGAGTAGTGAGTAGTGAGTGCAGAGTAGTGAGTGCAGAGTAGTGAGTAGTGAGTGCAGAGTAGTGAGTAGTGAGTGCCGAGTAGTGAGTAGTGAGTGCAGAGTAGTGAGTAGTGAGTGCAGAGTAGTGAGTGCAGAGTAGTGAGTAGTGAGTGCAGAGTAGTGAGTGCAGAGTAGTGAGTAGTGAGGGCAGAATAGTGAGTAGTGAGTGCAGAGTAGTGAGTAGTGAGTGCAGAGTAGTGAGTGCAGAGTAGTGAGTGCAGAGTAGTGAGTGCAGAGTAGTGAGTGCTGAGTGCAGAGTAGTAAGTGCAGAGTAATGAGTAGTGAGTGAAGAGTAGTGAGTGCAGAGTAGTGAGTAGTGAGTGCAGAGCAGTGAGTGCAGAGCAGTGAGTGCAGAGCAGTGAGTGCAGAGTAGTGAGTGCAGAGTAGTGAGTAGTGAGTGCATAGAAGTGAGTGCAGAGTAGTGAGTGCAGAGTAGTGAGTGCAGAGTAGTGAGTAGTCAGTGCAGAGTAGTGAGTAGTGAGTACTGAGCAGTGAGTGCAGAGCAGTGAGTGCAGAGCAGTAAGTGCAGAGCAGTGAGTAGTGAGTGCAGAGTAGTGAGTGCAGAGTAGTGAGTCCAGAGTAGTGAGTGCAGAGTAGTGAGTAGTGAGTGCAGAGTAGTGAGTAGTGAGTGCAGAGTAGTGAGTGCAGAGTAGTGAGTAGTAAGTGCAGAGTAGTGAGTAGTGCGTGCAGAGTAGTGAGTAGTGAGTGCAGAGTAGTGAGTGCAGAGTAGTGAGTGCAGAGTAGTAAGTAGTGAGTGCAGAGTAGTAATTAGTGAGTGCAAAGTAGTGAGTGTAGAGTAGTGAGTGCAGAGTAGTGAGTAGTGAGTGCAGAGTAGTGAGTAGTGAGTGCAGAGTGCAGAGTAGTGAGTGCAGAGTAGTGAGTAGTGAGTAGCGAGTAGTGAGTGCAGAGTAGTGAGTAGTGAGTGCAGAGTAGTGAGTAGTGAGTGCAGAGTAGTGAGTAGTGAGTGCAGAGTAGTGAGTGCAGAGTAGTGAGTAGTGAGTACAGAGAGTGAGTGCAGAGTAGTGAGTAGTGAGTGCAGAGTAGTGAGTAGTGAGTGTAGAGTAGTGAGTAGTGTGTAGTGAGTGCAGAGTAGTGAGTAGTGAGTGCAGAGTAGTGAGTAGTGAGTGCAGAGTAGTGAGTGCAGAGTAGTGAGTGCAGAGTAGTGAGTGCAGAGTAGTGAGTAGTGAGTGCAGAGTAGTGAGTGCAGAGTAGTGAGTAGTGAGTGCAGAGTAGTGAGTGCAGAGTAGTGAGTGCAGAGTAGTGAGTAGTGAGTGCAGAGTAGTGAGTAGTGAGTGCAGAGTAGTGAGTAGTGAGTAGTGGGTGCAGAGCAGTGAGTGCAGAGTAGTGAGTGCAGAGTAGTGAGTGCAGAGTAGTGAGTAGTGAGTGCAGAGTAGTGAGTAGAGAGTGCAGAGTAGTGAGTAGTGAGTGCAGAGTAGTGAGTGCAGAGTAGTGAGTAGTGAGGGCAGAATAGTGAGTAGTGAGTGCAGAGTAGTGAGTAGTGAGTGCAGAGTAGTGAGTGCAGAGTAGTGAGTGCAGAGTAGTGAGTGCAGAGTAGTGAGTGCAGAGCAGTGAGTGCAGAGTAGTGAGTGCAGAGTAGTGAGTGCAGAGTAGTGAGTGCTGAGTGCAGAGTAGTGAGTGCAGAGTAGTGAGTAGTGAGTGAAGAGTAGTGAGTAGTGAGTGCAGAGTAGTGAGTAGTGAGTGCAGAGCAGTGAGTGCAGAGCAGTGAGTGCAGAGTAGTGAGTGCAGAGTAGTGAGTAGTGAGTGCAGAGAAGTGAGTGCAGAGTAGTGAGTGCAGAGTAGTGAGTGCAGAGTAGTGAGTAGTCAGTGCAGAGTAGTGAGTAGTGAGTAGTGAGTGCAGAGTAGTGAGTAGTGAGTGCAGAGTAGTGAGTAGTGAGTGCAGAGTAGTGAGTGCAGAGTAGTGAGTAGTGAGGGCAGAATAGTGAGTAGTGAGTGCAGAGTAGTGAGTAGTGAGTGCAGAGTAGTGAGTGCAGAGTAGTGAGTGCAGAGTAGTGAGTGCAGAGTAGTGAGTGCAGAGCAGTGAGTGCAGAGTAGTGAGTGCAGAGTAGTGAGTGCAGAGTAGTGAGTGCTGAGTGCAGAGTAGTGAGTGCAGAGTAGTGAGTAGTGAGTGAAGAGTAGTGAGTAGTGAGTGCAGAGTAGTGAGTAGTGAGTGCAGAGCAGTGAGTGCAGAGCAGTGAGTGCAGAGTAGTGAGTGCAGAGTAGTGAGTAGTGAGTGCAGAGAAGTGAGTGCAGAGTAGTGAGTGCAGAGTAGTGAGTGCAGAGTAGTGAGTAGTCAGTGCAGAGTAGTGAGTAGTGAGTAGTGAGTGCAGAGCAGTGAGTGCAGAGCAGTGAGTGCAGAGCAGTGAGTGCAGAGTAGTGAGTAGTGAGTGCAGAGTAGTGAGTGCAGAGTAGTGAGTGCAGAGTAGTGAGTGCAGAGTAGTGAGTAGTGAGTGCAGAGTAGTGAGTAGTGAGTGCAGAGTAGTGAGTGCAGAGCAGTGAGTAGTGAGTGCAGAGTAGTGAGTAGTGAGTGCAGAGTAGTGAGTAGGGAGTGCAGAGTAGTGAGTGCAGAGTAGTGAATGCAGAGTAGTAAGTAGTGAGTGCAGAGTAGTAAGTAGTGAGTGCAAAGTAGTGAGTGTAGAGTAGTGAGTGCAGAGTAGTGAGTAGTGAGTGCAGAGTAGTGAGTAGTGAGTGCAGAGTGCAGAGTAGTGAGTGCAGAGTAGTGAGTAGTGAGTAGCGAGTAGTGAGTGCAGAGTAGTGAGTAGTGAGTGCAGAGTAGTGAGTAGTGAGTGCAGAGTAGTGAGTGCAGAGTAGTGAGTGCAGAGTAGTGAGTAGTGAGTACAGAGGAGTGAGTGCAGAGTAGTGAGTAGTGAGTGCAGAGTAGTGAGTAGTGAATGCAGAGTAGTGAGTAGTGAGTGCAGAGTAGTGAGTAGTGTGTAGTGAGTGCAGAGTAGTGAGTAGTGAGTGCAGAGTAGTAACCCGGATTCTAAATTACTATTTCTTGGTTCTCTAACTCCACTCTGTAGACTCATAACAAACTGATATTCAGCACATTTCACAGTCTCGCTTTTGCTTCTCATAAATACAATAAGAGTATTTAAGCAAATGTCTACCCTTCTTTTGGTCCTGTGCCTATTATGCTTCGGACTATAGAGTTTTAGAAAGTGTGGTGGAAGATGCCATGAGTGCAGAGTAGTGAGTGCAGAGTGAGTGCAGAGTGTAAGTGCAGAGTGAGTTTGCAGAGTGAGTGTGCAGAGTAGTGAGTGTAGAGAGAGTGTGCAGAGAGAGTGTGCAGAGAGAGTGTGCAGAGAGAGTGTGCAGAGTAGTGAGTGCAGAGTAGTGAGTGCAGAGTAGTGAGTGTGCAGAGTAGTGAGTGCAGAGTGTGAGTCCAGAGTGCAGAGTGAGTGTGCAGAGTAGTGAGTGCAGAGTGTGATTCCAGAGTGCAGAGTGTGAGTCCAGAGTGCAGAGTGAGTGTGCAGAGTAGTGAGTGTGCAGAGTAGTGAGTGTGCAGAGTAGTGAGTGCAGAGTAGTGAGTGCAGAGTAGTGAGTGCAGAGTAGTGAGTGCAGAGTGCAGAGTAGTGAGTGCAGAGTAGTGAGTAGTGAGTAGTGAGTGCAGAGTAGTGAGTAGTGAGTGCAGAGTAGTGAGTGCAGAGTAGTGAGTGCAGAGTAGTGAGTGCAGAGTAGTGAGTGCGGAGTAGTGAGTGCAGAGTAGTGAGTAGTGAGTGCAGAGTAGTGAGTAGTGAGTGCAGAGTAGTGAGTGCAGAGTAGTGAGTAGTGAGTAGTGGGTGCAGAGCAGTGAGTGCAGAGTACTGAGTGCATAGTAGTGAGTGCAGAGTAGTGAGTAGTGAGTGCAGAGTAGTGAGTAGTGAGTGCAGAGTAATGAGTGCAGAGTAGTGAGTAGAGAGTGCAGAGTAATGAGTGCAGAGTAGTGAGTAGTGAGTAGTGAGTAGTGAGTGCAGAGTAGTGAGTGCAGAGTAGTGAGTAGTGAGTGCAGAGTAGTGAGTATTGAGTGCCGAGTAGTGAGTAGTGAGTGCAGAGTAGTGAGTAGTGAGTGCAGAGTAGTGAGTGCAGAGTAGTGAGTAGTGAGTGCAGAGTAGTGAGTGCAGAGTAGTGAGTAGTGAGGGCAGAATAGTGAGTAGTGAGTGCAGAGTAGTGAGTAGTGAGTGCAGAGTAGTGAGTGCAGAGTAGTGAGTGCAGAGTAGTGAGTGCAGAGTAGTGAGTGCTGAGTGCAGAGTAGTGAGTGCAGAGTAGTGAGTAGTGAGTGAAGAGTAGTGAGTAGTGAGTGCAGAGTAGTGAGTAGTGAGTGCAGAGCAGTGAGTGCAGAGCAGTGAGTGCAGAGCAGTGAGTGCAGAGTAGTGAGTGCAGAGTAGTGAGTAGTGAGTGCAGAGAAGTGAGTGCAGAGTAGTGAGTGCAGAGTAGTGAGTAGTCAGTGCAGAGTAGTGAGTACTGAGCAGTGAGTGCAGAGCAGTGAGTGCAGAGCAGTGAGTAGTGAGTGCAGAGTAGTGAGTGCAGAGTAGTGAGTGCAGAGTAGTGAGTAGTGAGTGCAGAGTAGTGAGTAGTGAGTGCAGAGTAGTGAGTGCAGAGTAGTGAGTAGTAAGTGCAGAGTAGTGAGTAGTGAGTGCAGAGTAGTGAGTAGTGAGTGCAGAGTAGTGAGTGCAGAGTAGTGAGTGCAGAGTAGTAAGTAGTGAGTGCAGAGTAGTAAGTAGTGAGTAGTGAGTAGTGAGTGTAGAGTAGTGAGTGCAGAGTAGTGAGTAGTGAGTGCAGAGTAGTGAGTAGTGAGTGCAGAGTGCAGAGTAGTGAGTGCAGAGTAGTGAGTAGTGAGTGCAGAGTAGTGAGTAGTGAGTGCAGAGTAGTGAGTGCAGAGTAGTGAGTAGTGAGTAGTGGGTGCAGAGCAGTGAGTGCAGAGTACTGAGTGCATAGTAGTGAGTGCAGAGTAGTGAGTAGTGAGTGCAGAGTAGTGAGTAGTGAGTGCAGAGTAATGAGTGCAGAGTAGTGAGTAGTGAGTGCAGAGTAATGAGTGCAGAGTAGTGAGTAGTGAGTAGTGAGTAGTGAGTGCAGAGTAGTGAGTGCAGAGTAGTGAGTAGTGAGTGCAGAGTAGTGAGTAGTGAGTGCCGAGTAGTGAGTAGTGAGTGCAGAGTAGTGAGTAGTGAGTGCAGAGTAGTGAGTGCAGAGTAGTGAGTAGTGAGTGCAGAGTAGTGAATGCAGAGTAGTGAGTAGTGAGGGCAGAATAGTGAGTAGTGAGTGCAGAGTAGCGAGTAGTGAGTGCAGAGTAGTGAGTGCAGAGTAGTGAGTGCAGAGTAGTGAGTGCAGAGTAGTGAGTGCTGAGTGCAGAGTAGTGAGTGCAGAGTAGTGAGTAGTGAGTGAAGAGTAGTGAGTAGTGAGTGCAGAGTAGTGAGTAGTGAGTGCAGAGCAGTGAGTGCAGAGCAGTGAGTGCAGAGCAGTGAGTGCAGAGTAGTGAGTGCAGAGTAGTGAGTAGTGAGTGCAGAGAAGTGAGTAGTGAGTACTGAGCAGTGAGTGCAGAGCAGTGAGTGCAGAGCAGTGAGTGCAGAGCAGTGAGTAGTGAGTGCAGAGTAGTGAGTGCAGAGTAGTGAGTGCAGAGTAGTGAGTGCAGAGTAGTGAGTAGTGAGTGCAGAGTAGTGAGAAGTGAGTGCAGAGTAGTGAGTGCAGAGTAGTGAGTAGTAAGTGCAGAGTAGTGAGTAGTGAGTGCAGAGTAGTGAGTAGTGAGTGCAGAGTAGTGAGTGCAGAGTAGTGAGTGCAGAGTAGTAAGTAGTGAGTGCAGAGTAGTAAGTAGTGAGTGCAAAGTAGTGAGTGTAGAGTAGTGAGTGCAGAGTAGTGAGTAGTGAGTGCAGAGTAGTGAGTAGTGAGTGCAGAGTGCAGAGTAGTGAGTGCAGAGTAGTTAGTAGCGAGTAGTGAGTGCAGAGTAGTGAGTAGTGAGTGCAGAGTAGTGAGTAGTGAGTGCAGAGTAGTGATTAGTGAGTGCAGAGTAGTGAGTGCAGAGTAGTGAGTAGTGAGTACAGAGGAGTGAGTGCAGAGTAGTGAGTAGTGAGTGCAGAGTAGTGAGTAGTGAGTGCAGAGTAGTGAGTAGTGAGTGCAGAGTAGTGAGTGCAGAGTAGTGAGTAGTAAGTGCAGAGTAGTGAGTAGTGAGTGCAGAGTAGTGAGTAGTGAGTAGTGAGTGCAGAGTAGTGAGTGCAGAGTAGTGAGTGCAGAGTAGTAAGTAGTGAGTGCAGAGTAGTAAGTAGTGAGTGCAAAGTAGTGAGTGTAGAGTAGTGAGTGCAGAGTAGTGAGTAGTGAGTGCAGAGTAGTGAGTAGTGAGTGCAGAGTGCAGAGTAGTGAGTGCAGAGTAGTTAGTAGCGAGTAGTGAGTGCAGAGTAGTGAGTGCAGAGTAGTGAGTAGTGAGTGCCGAGTAGTGAGTAGTGAGTGCAGAGTAGTGAGTAGTGAGTGCAGAGTAGTGAGTGCAGAGTAGTGAGTAGTGAGTGCAGAGTAGTGCGTGCAGAGTAGTGAGTAGTGAGGGCAGAATAGTGAGTAGTGAGTGCAGAGTAGTGAGTAGTGAGTGCAGAGTAGTGAGTGCAGAGTAGTGAGTGCAGAGTAGTGAGTGCAGAGTAGTGAGTGCAGAGTAGTGAGTGCAGAGTAGTGAGTGCTGAGTGCAGAGTAGTGAGTGCAGAGTAGTGAGTACTGAGTGAAGAGTAGTGAGTAGTGAGTGCAGAGTAGTGAGTAGTGAGTGCAGAGCAGTGAGTGCAGAGCAGTGAGTGCAGAGCAGTGAGTGCAGAGTAGTGAGTGCAGAGTAGTGAGTAGTGAGTGCAGAGAAGTGAGTGCAGAGCAGTGAGTGCAGAGTAGTGAGTGCAGAGTAGTGAGTAGTGAGTGCAGAGAAGTGAGTGCAGAGTAGTGAGTGCAGAGTAGTGAGTGCAGAGTAGTGAGTAGTCAGTGCAGAGTAGTGAGTAGTGAGTACTGAGCAGTGAGTGCAGAGCAGTGAGTGCAGAGCAGTGAGTGCAGAGCAGTGAGTAGTGAGTGCAGAGTAGTGATTGCAGAGTAGTGAGTGCAGAGTAGTGAGTGCAGAATAGTGAGTAGTGAGTGCAGAGTAGTGAGTAGTGAGTGCAGAGTAGTGAGTGCAGAGTAGTGAGTAGTAAGTGCAGAGTAGTGAGTAGTGAGTGCAGAGTAGTGAGTAGTGAGTGCAGAGTAGTGAGTGCAGAGTAGTGAGTGCAGAGTAGTAAGTAGTGAGTGCAGAGTAGTAAGTAGTGAGTGCAAAGTAGTGAGTGTAGAGTAGTGAGTGCAGAGTAGTGAGTAGTGAGTGCAGAGTAGTCAGTAGTGAGTGCAGAGTGCAGAGTAGTGAGTGCAGAGTAGTGAGTAGTGAGTAGCGAGTAGTGAGTGCAGAGTAGTGAGTAGTGAGTGCAGAGTAGTGAGTAGTGAGTGCAGAGTAGTGAGTAGTGAGTGCAGAGTAGTGAGTGCAGAGTAGTGAGTAGTGAGTACAGAGGAGTGAGTGCAGAGTAGGGAGTAGTGAGTGCAGAGTAGTGAGTAGTGAGTGCAGAGTAGTGAGTAGTGAGTGCAGAGTAGTGAGTAGTGTGTAGTGAGTGCAGAGTAGTGAGTAGTGACTGCAGAGTAGTGAGTAGTGAGTGCAGAGTAGTGAGTGCAGAGTAGTGAGTGCAGAGTAGTGAGTAGTGAGTGCAGAGTAGTGAGTGCAGAGTAGTGAGTAGTGAGTGCAGAGTAGTGAGTGCAGAGTAGTGAGTAGTGAGTGCAGAGTAGTGAGTGCAGAGTAGTGAGTGCAGAGTAGTGAGTAGTGAGTGCAGAGTAGTGAGTGCAGAGTAGTGAGTAGTGAGTGCAGAGTAGTGAGTGCAGAGTAGTGAGTGCAGAGTAGTGAGTAGTGAGTGCAGAGTAGTGAGTAGTGAGTGCAGAGTAGTGAGTAGTGAGTAGTGGGTGCAGAGCAGTGAGTGCAGAGTAGTGAGTGCAGAGTAGTGAGTGCAGAGTAGTGAGTAGTGAGTGCAGAGTAGTGAGTAGTGAGTGCAGAGTGCAGAGTAGTGAGTAGTGAGTGCAGAGTAGTGAGTAGTGAGTGCAGAGTAGTGAGTGCAGAGTAGTGAGTGCAGAGTAGTGAGTAGTGAGTGCAGAGTAATGAGTGCAGAGTGGTGAGTAGTGAGTGCAGAGTAGTGAGTGCAGAGTAGTGAGTGCAGAGTAGTGAGTGCAGAGTAGTGAGTGCAGAGTAATGAGTGCAGAGTAGTGAGTGCAGAGTAGTGAGTGCAGAGTAGTGAGTAGTGAGTGCAGAGTAGTGAGTGCAGAGTAGTGAGTAGTGAGTAGTGAGTGCAGAGTAGTGAGTAGTGAGTGCAGAGTAGTGAGTAGTGAGTGCAGAGTAGTGAGTGCAGAGTAGTGAGAAGTGAGTGCAGAGTAGTGAGTGTAGAGTAGTGAGTGCAGAGTAGTGAGTGCAGAGTAGTGAGTGCAGAGTAGTGAGTAGTGAGTGCAGAGTAGTGAGTAGTGAGTGCAGAGTAGTGAGTGCAGAGTAGTGAGTGCAGAGTAGTGAGTGCAGAGTAGTGAGTGCTGAGTGCAGAGTATTGAGTGCAGAGTAGTGAGTAGTGAGTGCAGAGTAGTGAGTAGTGAGTGCAGAGTAGTGAGTAGTGAGTGCAGAGCAGTGAGTGCAGAGTAGTGAGTGCAGAGTAGTGAGTAGTGAGTGCAGAGTATTGAGTGCAGAGTAGTGAGTGCAGAGTAGTGAGTGCAGAGTAGTGAGTGCAGAGTAGTGAGTAGTGAGTGCAGAGTAGTGAGTGCAGAGTAGTGAGTGCAGAGTAGTGAGTAGTGAGTTCAGAGTAGTGAGTAGTGAGTGCAGAGTAGTGAGTAGTGAGTGCAGAGTAGTGAGTGCAGAGTAGTGAGTAGTGAGTGCAGAGTAGTGAGTGCAGATTAGTGAGTAGTGAGTGCAGAGTAGTGAGTAGTGAGTGCAGAGCAGTGAGTAGTGAGTGTAGAGTAGTGAGTAGTGAGTGCAGAGTAGTGAGTAGTGAGTGCAGAGTAGTGAGTGCAGAGTAGTGAGTGCAGAGTTGTGAGTGCAGAGTTGAGTGCAGAGTAGTGAGTGCAGAGTAGTGAGTGCTGAGTGCAGAGTAGTGAGTGCATAGTAGTGAGTAGTGAGTGCAGAGTAGTGAGTAGTGAGTGCAGAGTAGTGAGTAGTGAGTGCAGAGCAGTGAGTGCAGAGCAGTGAGTGCAGAGCAGTGAGTGCAGAGTAGTGAGTAGTGAGTGCAGAGTAGTGAGTAGTGAGTGCAGAGTAGTGAGTGCAGAGTAGTGAGTAGAGAGTAGTGAGTAGTGAGCAGTGAGTGCAGAGCAGTGAGTGCAGAGCAGTGAGTGCAGAGCAGTGAGTGCAGAGTAGTGAGTAGTGAGTGCAGAGTAGTGAGTGCAGGGTAGTGAGTGCAGAGTAGTGAGTAGTGAGTGCAGAGTAGTGAGTAGTGAGTAGTGAGTGCAGAGTAGTGAGAGCAGAGTAGTGAGTGCAGAGTAGTGAGTGCAGAGTAGTGAGTGCAGAGTAGTGAGTGCAGAGTAGTGAGTGCAGAGTAGTAAGTAGTGAGTGCAGAGTAGTAAGTAGTGAGTGCAAAGTAGTGAGTAGTGAGTAGTGAGTGCAGAGTAGTGAGTGCAGAGTAGTGAGTGCAGAGTAGTGAGTGCAGAGTAGTGAGTGCAGAGTAGTGAGTGTAGAGTAGTGAGTGCAGAGTAGTGAGTAGTGAGTGCAGAGTAGTGAGTAGTGAGTAGTGAGTGCAGAGTAGTGAGTGCAGAGTAGTGAGTGCAGAGTAGTGAGTGCAGAGTAGTGAGTGTAGAGTAGTGAGTGCAGAGTAGTGAGTAGTGAGTGCAGAGTAGTGAGTGCAGAGTAGTGAGTGCAGAGTAGTGAGTGTGGAGTAGTGAGTGCAGAGTAGTGAGTAGTGAGTGCAGAGTAGTGAGTAGTGAGTGCAGAGTCGTGAGTAGTGAGTGCAGAGTAGTGAGTAGTGAGTGCAGAGTAGTGAGTGCAGAGTAGTGAGTGCAGAGTAGTGAGTGCAGAGTAGGGAGTAGTGAGTAGTGAGTGCAGAGTAGTGAGTAGTGAGTGCAGAGTAGTGAGTAGGGAGTGCAGAGTAGTGAATAGGGAGTGCAGAGTAGTGAGTAGGGAGTGCAGAGTAGTGAGTAGGGAGTGCAGAGTAGTGAGTAGGGAGTGCAGAGTAGTGAGTAGGGAGTGCAGAGTAGGGAGTGCAGAGTAGGGAGTGCAGAGTGGTGAGTGCAGAGTGGTGAGTGCAGAGTGGTGAGTGCAGAGTGGTGAGTGCAGAGTAGTGAGTGCAGAGTAGTGAGTGCAGAGTAGTGAGTAGTGAGTGCAGAGTAGTGAGTAGTGAGTGCAGAGTGCTGTTGAGTGCAGAGTGGTGTGTGCTGTTGAGTGCAGAGTGGTGTGTGCTGTTGAGTGCAGAGTGGTGTGTGCTGTTGAGTGCAGAGTGGTGTGTGCTGTTGAGTGCAGAGTGGTGTGTATTGGCAATGTAAATGACAATGCCATTTATTTATGATTTAAAGAAAAAAAAAGAAATGTCATGAGCAATGCCAATAGCTCTACCTTTAATGATGCCGAGACCATTGCATTGTAAATGCTTGTTATTCACTGTACTTCTGATCCTATATCTCTGTTACTGTGTAACAGTTAGAGCAGCACATATATATTACACTAGAAGAACAAAGGTGCAATAAATTCTTATTCTAAACACGCTCAACTGATTCTTCTGTGTATCACTCTGAGACTGAATTAGCAAGCACGAGTGACTGGGTGAAAAGTAGTATATTGTTTCCACGAGTCCGAGGAATCAGAGTTGTTATGTTCTGAGGTTGCCAAAAATGAATCTCCCCGATAAAAGGAGATTCTAGTGACACTGTGAGCTAGCTAATGCAAACACAGCTAACAAACACTGCGGGGGTGTACAGAATCAGTCTACCACCAGACCCACAGTGTATGTTATCCAAAAGCGCAGGTCCTGCAGGGGTACTATAGGAACTACACAACACCATCTTTCTCTGTGATCTTATGTCATTGTGCGCGCCAAATACGTGTGAAGACTCACACCTATCACCATAATTTAACCTGGTGTACTTTCGGGTGGTACCTGGTCTCCCTTTCTAATAGGCACAGTCGCATCTCCCTTCACTAGGCTTTGTAATGTTTTAAAGAATTTCAGTTTCAATCAACAATATACAATATTCATGAATACCTTTTCGTTGAAACCATGAAATGTTTTTCACCCAAATTCTCAATTCAGCGATCACATCCAATCCTGGTGCGGCTCCCTTTCATGTGTTCAACCAATACCAGCACTGCTTTACACCAGCCGTCCTATAGCAGCGCAGCACACTGTAACGTCAATCTCACTTTTTGCAGCAGCTCAACCTTCTTTGCAAATTCTTATGAGCGTGTTCTCTATATAATTTAAGCACAACAAATGCACCCAATTTCAACAACTAACTTTGTCCGAGCCTCTGGAGTAACACAGATTTTTCCACATAAAAGAAACAGTTTGAAGTCCATGTTTGAAGCAACACTTTCCAATGTATCCTGACATTCACTTCATGTGAAACCTCGACCAGCTGGATCTCACTTGGATTGATACAGTTCTTCCCTGTGCACTGAGATCAACTATAACAACAAACATCTCACAATCACGCAAAGATAAAGTCCCTATCTCAATAATGCTGTCAGCAATGCCTCACTCACGATCAGCACCAGAACACAGCAGAAAACTACACCCATTGTCTTTTATATTGAAACTACTACCATGTAGGTATGTATTCCAGGATCTTAGGTAATGATGGACCCGATAACCACTTCAGCTTCTCTGCATTAAGTGTCACAGTCACACATCAACTTAAATCATCTCATCAGAACACCACACAACATCACAGCAAAATAGCTCAATCTAAATATAGCAACTGCAACGTGAAACCCTATTAATACTCACACTCCTCCACTACTACAGTTTGTTTCCAAACCACCGGAACTCCATCAATCGTTTGACTGAATCATGGCCTTTTTTTGTTTTGACTGGGCTTGGGCAATTTCTAAATAGGACACCCTAACCCCTTCACATCAGTGGATAAATCATGCTACCAAAATGATCCAGAGTTTTCTGGGCCCTCTCTCTTACCATATATCTTCATCCGATGAATCTTTCTTATTCGCACTGAGGGTAAGGAGACTTAGTGTTTTCAACTATCGATATCAGTTAACAGTGCAACCCATTTGGCAACACAACAAGGACCAGGAATCCGTAACTAAAGTTAAGAAGGTTTATTACAAATTCTAAATCAAGTTAAGATACATGATTCTTAACATCATGCTATAACGGTACAGCAATATTATGCATACAAGCAGTCTCTCATGCTAATACAAAAGATCAAGAAGAGTAGCTGATGCTCAGGGAAAAGTTGCAAGTTTTGTTGTCTATTCAATGGCAAATCTAAATCACCTAAAGTACAGTTCCAGTTAAAAGGATGGTTCTAGAAATCTAAAGAGTCTCAGAAATTAGGCATTTCCATGAAAGAAATAGGAACTAGGCAAGGGACAAAAGTAGGAAAAGTGGCAGCATTTCAGAAGCTTGGTCAAGAGTCTGTATGGGTCATGCAAGTAAGTGTTAGCCTAAGACACACTCAGCAAAGAATCAGGGACACTTAGCGGTCTAAACACCTCAAGTTCAAGGAAACTGCGGTAAGGGATTCTGGAAGGATCCGCAAAGGATCTAAAGGGCAACTGAAGGAAATCTGGAAAACATCTGAATCTCCAACTGTGTGAACACTAAATTACAACACAAAAGAATCATCTTGGGCAACAGCCCTTTGCATGTATCATCAGATGTCTTTTGTCTTTCTCCTCTTCTAACGTTGTAGACTGCAACAATTTCCAAATATCCCACATCAAACATGAGAACGATATCCTCTTAAACACAAGCCAAGTTGAAATATTGCTGAATAGGCCCTCCATGTTCTTTCACAAAGTTCTTCTTCTAAGGCTCTTTCGCTATCTCTAGTATAGTATGACATCTATTTTACAACTAGCAATGTGTGAGAATACCTGTAAGAATTGTCATGTTAGCAGGAAATGCAAACCAGTATTTATGCAGCATGAAAAATATAGGTCTAGATTGTAAACTTAAAGTATTAGCAAGAGAGCACATTTAATATGCATGTGAATATTTAAACGCCAACGCATATGAATTATCAGTGCATTAGGTTCTCATTACATAAAGCATATAGTAAATCCAGTTGAATATTCATACGTAAGTATGGCTAAGAACTACATTTAAATGCAATATTCGAAACACTAGTGCACACATTACATCACTCTTTGCCGTTTCTAGAGTAATCAAATTCTACATATATGAGGATGGCTTCTATCGAAATAAGTAAACAGTAAAGGTTATTATATGTATTTAAGCACACATTATGAAAGGCAAGTTTCATCTTTAAAATGAGTACATACCGACTAAGTATGGATGGTTTAATAATTTCTCATGAAATACAGCTAAACATATATTTTGAGTGAATTCTCTAGTCCCACAATAAATTGTGTTGATAATAATGCCAAATGCAATACTTATTACAATATCATTAGCACATTGCTAAAAGAACATTCATGTCATATATCTATTATGAAGACGCAACATATTTGTGATGTGTAAAGTATGGGCAATTGTTGCGCTGCACCACCCTCCATTCTCTTTCTCTGCCTCAACCTTCCTCCTTTCTCCCTCCTCACCTACCCTCCTCTCTCTCTCTCTACCTCACAATTTGTCTGCCTTACCCTCTTCCTAACCCTCTTCCTCTAAACATCTATTTCCTCTCTCTCTACCCCTCTCTCTTGAAGTCACCCTCCTCTTGCCCACTTCAGTCTTCCCCTCTCTCTCTCTACCCCTCTTATCTCCATTTAACTCTCCTCTTTTCTCTACCTCATTTCCTCGTTGCCCCTCTCTGCCTCACTGGCCTATTCTATATCTGCCTGTCCTGCCCTGCACTTCACATCTCACTTCCCTAATTCTGCCTTGCCTTCGTCCTCTCTCTACCTTGCCATCTTCCTTTCCTTCTCTTCCTTGCTTTCCTTCTTTCTCCCAGCCTCCCCAATCTCATCTCCATCTCTGCCACCCCCACCTTCCTCATCTCTTCATATGTCTTGCCAGCCTTTCTCTGTGCCTTGCTATCATTTCTCTCCTCCTCGTTCTTCTCTTTTCTTCACACCATTCTCCTCAAAACACGTACACTCTCCACCTCACTCTCCTCTTGCTTTCTCTGCCTCTCACTCCTCTCTTTTTGCCTTGTCCTCCTCTCTCTGTCTCAACCTCCTCCTCCTTGCCTTAGCTTCTCCCTGTCTCCACCGCAATTCTCATCTGTCACTGCCTTACACTCCTCTCTCTCACTGCCTGCCTCACCTCATCTCCCTAACTCACCTACCTCCTAAATCTCCACTTTGCCCTCCTCTACTTTGCACTCTAATTGGTACATCTCCCTGCCCCCTCAATGCCCTGCTTGCACACTCTCTTTAATCAAGGTTCTTTGCTTCCCCTACAGCTCACCCTCCCTCTACAAGTTTGTCGGCCCTTCCTCTTCATATCGCCACTCTGGTACTGTCAGCTCCCCCTTCAGCCTAACATTGACCCATTTATATTTCATTAACAACTTTGCGAAGCTCTGTCTATATTAAACCAGGATATCCAACTACTAAAATCTTACTTTGGAAAACTACACCAGAAAATATCAAATACATACAAAGAAGTGTCAGAGATCAAACTAAAACTGGTTTCTTTGGTTGATTGACTGCCCAGTGCAAAGAATTAAAGAGATGAGCAAATTTTATATCCCCCTTTTCTTTCAAAGAATATCTTATGTTTTCTCGTAAACCTCAATCTTTATCTACTCCTATTCTTAAGTATACCTCCAAAATCCTTCCTTCCTTTCCTGTTTCATCCTTTTTTGATCAACCTATTTGGCACAATACATCTATATTAATTAACAATAAGCCGATTTTTGGGAAATCCTGGAGATCACGTGGCCTTATCTGGGTGCATCAATTGTTTCACCAAAATCAGATCATCCCATTTGCATTAGCTGCTACTTCTTTCAATCTACCTCCCGCTTTTCGAGTTAAATATTCATTATTGTCACACGCATTACAACTTGCCTACGATGCTTCCCTTGCTGCACCTCCTTCATCAAACCACGTATCCTCCGATATGTCTTCACTGAGTTCCTTACTTCTAAAACAACCTAAAGCTTAAAAAATCTACGCTTTGCTTCAAACTCAGTCTTCATCTCGCACGAAAACCACAACTGAAGAAACCTGGGAAAAAGACCTAGAAGTCTCTTGGCCTATTGAGCTATGGGACGAATTATGACTTAAGATTCGTAGATCTTCCAGAGCTGCTAATACTACTCAAACACTATTTTTTATTTATAATCGTTTATTATTTTCACCACTAGTTCTTAGTAAACAATACCCAGATGCTTCTGATAAGTGTTGGTCCTGCTCCTTACCATGTGCAGATCTTTTCCACATGCTTTTCAGTTGTCCCCATGTTCATAATTTTTGGCGGCAAGTTTGGTCTCAAATTAACAAGATTTTTTCCTCTAATCACTCCTTCTCTTTATCTCACATTTTCTTAGGGAGTGTTTCCCCCATCTGGGATCATTGCACTTTCAGGGTTTGAATAATTGACTTATTGTTGGCAGTAGATTTCCAGCAAATAACTAAAAATTGGAAGGATTTTACCAAAATATCTTATCAGGCTTGGTGGTATGCTGTTTGCTATAATCACAGGTTAGATACGACTTTTGTCTACCCCTTGGCTTTAGCTGCCAAGCGAAAAGAATTGTGGAGTCCAGTTACACTATTTTTTTATTTAAGTGCTTAGAGTTCTCTGCCTTTGTCCCCGTTACAACAAGAAGTTCCTAAACCTCCATGAATTCCTGTATTTTGTTAAACATATTAATGTTATTTTAGCTTTTCTTGTAATTACAATGTATATTTAGTATATCTTTTATTACCTTATGTCATACCAGTTGCCAATGTTGCTTATATTTATTCTCAATTTTTGATGTTTCTTTTTATAGCTTATATTAATACCTTTAATTATTTTGATGTATACTTTTGCTTGTTATTTTCTTTGTCTTACTTTGTAAGCTTATGTCATATTCCTTCAATAAAATTTATCTGAACTTAAAAAAGAGATGAGCAAAACATTTCTACCAGAGAATAAAAGAAAATGCCAAATATTTTACAACAAAAATAACAGACCTCCGTAACACAGCACAGCGACCAAACATAACAAACTTTGTGTAATCCATTTAATTATTTAAGTCAGTGATTGTTTGCCTGCTACTGGAAATCATACGACGTTCTGCAGTGTCCAATGGGTTGAGCTAACTCCATCAGATATTAGGCGAACGCTGAACATTCTTTCTGCAAGTAATCCCTTGACTAGGCCACTGCATTAAACGCTCTATACACAGTCGGGCTTTCTGCGCATCACGAGACAGCGTTTCAGCATGTGTGCGCAGCACATGTGATACAGTGTTTATATCAAGGCATTGACCTCGTAATTCGATTACGTATATGTATTAAATCCATGCACTTACCATAACTCGACTCCCTCTATATATCCCTAAGATGGACAGTCTATGCAGCCCTCGTTCCGTTGACCTCAGATGCTACACGGTCTATAGGAAATACCAGTAACCCTTGGTCTCATGTGGAAAACATTTCGCCACACACTTATATAGGTCATATCTTGCATTACATTACTTCGATTAACTCTGTGGCTTACTGATGAAGTCAACATGTCGAAACACATGTAGAATATCATAACTTTTTCTAATTCTGTCGCTTGGCCACAATATTGTACACTATTTGCCATTATCAATGCTTTGAAGTACGTTCTGCACCATTTTGTAGTAAGGTCAAATAAATATTGTGTGTTTTACTATGTATTGATATTTAAAAGGATGAGGAATGGATGCATGTATGTATGAGCATGAGTATGTCAGTTGATTGTAATGTATGTCATTTATATTACGTATATATTGTTATTGTTAATTATGGAGCTTATAGACACAGCAGTACTGTTTTTTATTAATTACATCGATTTTCAAATTTTTGCTAACAATAGATATTTTTGCTATGACATTTTGTGTGCCCTCAATTCGTTTTTTTAATTGAGTTGCTTAACTTAACTTTTGAAACTCATTCCTGCTGTTATGCCTGGCTTATTTATTGCCCCTCCTGGGTGACACCAGTATAATGTGCCAGCATAGGGCCGATTCACAAAGGTAAAACTAGACATGCAGTCAAATTTTAGACCTGAAGTCTAAGTTTAAATCTGAAGTCTAAGTTTAGACCTTAAGTCTAACATTAGACCCAAAGTCAAACTTTAAACCTGAAGTCTAAATTCAGACTTCAGGTCTAAAAGTAGCCTTTTTTAGACTGGCTAAAAACTCTTCTAGAAAAATAAACATTTGAGGAGAGCAGATTCAGAGTGGAGATGGTGTTTTACATGCTCAACATATTAGCTGTTCTCCACTTAAATTTGGAAATTCCCCATAGTTCCTTATTTCCTTTTTTTAAGAAAAGGAGAGCTAAACACAGCTTCCACAAACTACAGCTTCTTGTATTCTGGTATTTATGTTCTCATTCCTGTGCTGTAATTTTGCCATGAGTGGCATAATGGCACACATTCAGGAATTTAGCTTAACAAGTGTAACCAATCCAATCCAAAAATTCTTTATTTCGGTCCTTTAGACCATAAAAGATACAGTATATATTACATTTAAAACATCACTATTATAAAAACACATTACAATTATAAAAACACATTACATAAAAATTATTTCCATATTATTCCAAACGTGAGTGAAGGTTAGAAAAAAAAAAAAAAAAAAAGACAGTTCATATCGGCATTTGTGCATTTAGTAATTTTTTCCTTATTTGCCACATGGCCATTATGAATTTAGCAACTGCAAAAACTATGTGGGGCAGAGTACTAGTTTTTAATATTCTGTACGCATACAAGTAACTCCTGCATCCCAAGTTCCTGCATAACGGCACTAGCCAGTGTTTCCTTGGCCTATTATATGCTGGGCAGAAAAACAGAAGGTGAATTTCCTCCTCATCTTGATTATTGCAGCCTGGACACATTTTATCGTCCCCCTGTAGCCATTTACAAGTGAAGGTTTTGATGGGCAGAGTGCCTAGCCTCCATTGTATAAACAGTTTTCTTGCTAGGAGGGGAAAATAATGTCCATAAAACCTTCGAATTCATAAGAATTTTTGGATTCCAGAAAGCGATCAGTTAAAATGCCGTTGTTCGATGCGGACAGCAGAAGAGCTAGACTTTTCTCCTTGTAAATTTGGACAAGTCTTTTACGGGAAACCCTTTGGCAACCTTGTTCAGGATCCTCCCATAACTCTGGCAGTTTCATGCGATACAATTCCTTCTTAATAGAAGCCAGCCATGGGATTCTGTCGCGCCGGTTCAAGTTCATTACATGGGTAAGGTCTTGCCTATAGTGTGCGAGCTCGCTGGTGGACCAGAGCCTATGCCAGAATCTTAATGGCTTTGACGCCAGCTCTTCAGCGATAGAGGGTAGACCCACATCTAATCTTAAGGGGAGCAGGGGTGTGCCGCGAGGGAGAGCCAAAAGGCGTCTAAGGAAATTATTTTCCACTCTGGCAAGTTCTGCCCCTGCTTTGTACCCCCATAGCTCGCTACCATAGGATGCGGCCGATTTTGCTTGGGTTTTATACATTTCTACTGCCGGGCTTATGGGTTTAAAGGTTGAGGTGTTTGCAACCTTGAGAATTGCACCAGACAGTTGGGACAGCTTTTGCCGGGATCTTACTATTTGCGGGTCCCAGGATAAGTTCTCATGTAGTGTTACCCCCAAATACTGAAAGGTTGTTACCCTTTCGAGTCTGGCTGAACCCAATGTGGGGTTAGGTCTAGTTTTGGGGGATGGATTGAAAATCATGAATTTGGTCTTCTCTGTATTGATCGCTAGACCATGTTGTCTACAGAAAAGACCAAATCCATCTAAAATGCGTTGAATCCCCATCGGGGATTTGGAAAGCAGGAGGGTGTGGTCAGCAAACATGATAGCCGGCACCCTCCTGCCTGCCAAAAGGGAGCGTCATTGTCCCTAACATTGTCAAGGTGGAATATGACACTGTTAACAAAGAGGCAAAACAGGGTTGGTGCCAAAACGCAACCCTGCCTTACCCCTCTGAGAACAGGGAACCTTGATGACAGCGCTCCATCCCTCCCACACCTAACCTGCGCGTAGCTGCTATCATGAAGCCTAATTATGGCATGCAATAATTGGGTTGGAACACCCAGCTTCTTCAGGACCTCCCATAATTTCTTGCATGGGACCAGGTCAAAGGCTGACCTCAGGTCCACGAACACCATGTACAGCCTCCCCCCATCGATCCTCACCGTTTTCCAGTACAGCAGGACGAGGCGGAAGATCTAGTCCATGGTGGACGTGTTTTTCCTGAAGCCAGCCTGAAGGAGACTCAAAATTTCATTGGCCTCCATCCAATCTAGAAGGTGGTCCAGGAGAAGGCGAGAGAAAAGTTTTTGGGGGACATCTATGAGGCTGATCGGCCTGTAGTTGGCTGGGAGAAGAGGAGAACCCTTTTTGAAAATGGACACTATCTCCGCCCCCAGCCAAAGTACAGGGGATCTCCATACCTCCCAAGATGGCATTAAAAAGAATAAGGAGGTACGGGCCCCAGATCTCAGGGTGTTGTCTAAAGAAGTCACCGGGCAATCTATCAAGTCCCGGGGCCTTCCCCATTGCCAGTCTCTCTATTGCACTAACCACCTCCCCGAGGGTAAATTCCAGACCAGCTGGAGGAATGGATATGGCATCGGGGGCCACATCATTGGCAAACTGAATGGTATCCTGATACAATTTGCCAAGGTGGGCTTCCCAAGCAGAAGATGCAATGTTAGGCTCCACTGCAGCTTTAGCTTCTCCGGTGCCAATATTTACCAGGGACCAAAATTTTCTAGAATCCCTTGCTTCTAATGCTAAGGAGAGGTCCTGCCACCGGTTCCAATCCCACTCCGACCTTGCCAATGCCATGGCCTCCTTGTATTCCCGCCTAAGTTTAGCGACCTTACCCTTATCTGAACCTGCTTTAATTGTGGCAATTAACTCTGTCTTGATCTTTTTACAGGAAAAATTGTACCAGGTTGAGGTTCGGGTCTTTTTGTGTCGTGGAACTGCCACTGGGTAAAAAACCTCACCTAGAACTCCCACTAGGTTTGCATGAATTTGACCTAGTTTCTCATTAAAATCTGGAGGTCTAGGCTGATTAATTAATTTGTCCATTTCTGTGAGCTTGGGGAGTGCTATTTCATAGATTTTGCTTATATTTTCTTCTGCACTTATCAATTTCCCCCATTCTACCCTTCGTCTGTTGGAGCTAAGAACCAGGTTCCCTGGGTCATCACTGGGGTTGGCGAGTAGTGACTCACCAACAGGTGCAGGGTGTTACATATCTAACAAAAGTGCGTTGTGGTCGCTATCTGTTCTAACAACCACCCTAAAATCCTGGACCTTGGACCACAGACCAATATCAACCAAAATGTAATCCAGCCTCGATTCATGGTCCTTCCTATTGAAGGTACACAATGAAGGGCTGTCGGACGGAGTGTGACCATTGCAGGCCCTTATCGCATAGTTTAAAGTAAGGGACATGATTTGCACTGCAAGTGGGGACCAGGATTTGGGGTGGGGGGATAGACATGGTGGAACACCCCAAAAGTCATCTTCACCAGTAAGGGCACCCTCCTTTAAGTCTTCTAGAGGTTCAAAATGGCAATTAAAATCTCCGCCCATCACTATCTTACAATCACTTGGCAGTTGGCCCAGAAAAGACGAAAGGTCTTCAAAAGTGGGCGATTCCATGGCCACACTGACTGGGTGAGAATATACATTAATAATTGCCTGGTTTACAGCATTGGGCCACTTAAGAAGTAGACACTGGATGTCCTGCGAGAACGTAGGTATGTTTTCCGCATTACACCCAATATGGCTAGCTACCCAAAACGCCAAACCCCCCGAAGGCCTCCCCTTGCCACTCCACCTAGCCTGAATTTCAAAAACTGCATAACCCGTTCTACTCAATGGTTCCCTGGCCCACGTCTCCTGGAAAAGACAGATATCACTGCTGCCTACTAGGAGATCACAGTCTATTGTGTGTATTTTGTTCGCAATACCCGCCACATTCCAGGAGAGGACCTTCAGGATTTCGATAGGAACTTTTAATCCCAGCCCCTCAGTTATTTCCAGTACAGTGTCCGTGGATTGAACTACGGGCCATTGGACTGGTGTTTCCAGGATAGGATGAGCAGTAGATGTTATGTTAGGAACACACAGGGCTGTAGATGTTAAATTACTGCCCGGTTGGCTTTGAGGTAATGTAACTACTTGGCCCCTAGGACTAGTTGAAATTAAGCTACTCCATAGGGGAGGTTCCGATTCTCTAGTGGGGATCTCCATATCTCCCCTTCCCGTCCCCTGTCCTACAGCTTCACTTGCGATGTTTTGGTTAGGTTGTAAGGAAACACCCTTTCGAAGTCAATCGACTTGATCAAGGCAAGTGAATCTGTTTGGATGTACATAATTGACGTGGGCAGGGAAAGCATTATGTCTGGGCCTGTATCTTGACCCATCCACAGCGAAACCCACCTGTGTACAACCCTCATCTCTCCTCATGATTGGATTACGTACATTAGGATAAAAATATGAAAGAGGGACCAATTCGATGGATGTATTACCTGCATTGCCAAGCCAGTTACAAATATAAGTAACAACCTGTGGGCTCTTAAAGCTAACAATTATACAGTCCCCCACACTATTCTTAGCGGTATATCCAACCCATGGGAGGGACCCTTCTAACCATAAGAACATCCCCTCTTAAGTTAGGTGGTAGAGGCCTTTGGATGTTGAACCAGCTAATTACCTTATTGCGTAGAGAGTCATAGGACTCCATTACGCCGCTGGCAAGCTCTGGTACCCCCATCAGAATCACAGTGTAGTCTGCCGCCTCTGGGGGCAAATTAACTGCCTTACGCCTAGATTTGGGACTATCCAGCCGGTTAGAACCGTTGACTATCTCGTTTAATGGTCTCTCCTGGCTGGATAGACTGGCCTGAGTGGATTGCTTTGATCTCCTAGGAATTGGTACCGGGGGCAATAACCTGGGAGGTGGTACTGGTGCAGTTTGAAGCACAGGTACTGTACTGATGTTAGTATTCCCCCTGGAAGGAGCTATAGGTGGAGTTGGAGCCAAAACCGTTGTGACTGTAGGGGAGTGGGAAGTCCCAGCACTAAACCCATTTGCTCCATGTGTGCTAACTCCTGACCCTGACTGAACGCCGTTACCAACACTTGATCTTTCTAAAGCTATCAGTCTCGATTCTATCGAATCCAGTTTGAGGGAAAGAGGATTCAAAAGGCTTTTAAGAATATCAGTAAGTGAGCTAATAAGAAGTTCTGTAGTGTTGGGGATGTCCCCGCCGAAGATAAATGGCCCAGTATGCACGGGTATGGAGGAGATAGATGGAGTACTCAACATTTCCATATCACTTCCCATAGCTGGTGTCCCAAGAGCGCTCACGTTATTTTCGTGAGTGGGAATTATGAGATCGACTTTGGCCCTTTTAGCAACTTTGGGCATTCTAGATCTTTTCCTTTTCAGTGCAAGATCCTCTCTACAATCCGTATGCTCTATTGAAGCGAGACCCTCCCCCTGAGCCCTGGACTGTACCAACTCTGCGGCGGGGAGAGCTCCACATCACCGATGATACGTAATGAGTCTCTGTCCCTTAGCGAGGTCGATGGTGACCTTAACTGTTTTAAGACTGACTCTATGGTTTGGTCAATACTATCCATTAGTGACAAGTGGGTAGCATCAAGCAAAAGCGGTGTGCTAGCATTAGTTGATAAACCCAGAGAAGAAAAACAGGAATTTTTAACACCCTCCTCAGTTAGTTTTTCGAGCACAACAGGACCATTGTTGACCCCAGAATTTGCTTTGAAAAGAAATTTGTCCAAAGTACCTGAGGCCACGGAAGCAGCCTTGCTTCTTGATTCCCTACTGGCCATTGTGTTGCGTCCCGCTTCAGTGCAACCAACAAGACACTATGAGAAAACAGGGAAGGCGGGGCGTTAGGGGGGTTGCCAGGCCCAGTCTCTAACGTTCTCTAACGGCCTCAAACGGCCCGCCCTTTGCCCGGGCTTAGCCCGGCGCCCGCCCGCGCGCGTTCCGCAACGTGCGTGGCTTACAGTGATCTTAAAGCCATTGGCTGGGCGGGACACCCGGGATGGAGGCAGGGTCTAGAGGGAAGAGTCTCCAGGTGCGGCAGATAGACAAGCCGCTGGTGTTCCTTGACCGGGTGGAAAAGGGTTTAATATGGTGGCGGTGTCTGGCAGACACCGCCATCCATATTACTATGCAGGCGGGGACATGCCTTTCCGTGGCTGCAATGCAACATTTGAAACTCTACAGAATATATATTATACTCTGAAGAAACTGAACCCATGCCCTGTTTCGATTCCCACTGTTTTGTTTTGCTGCGTCCCACACATGTCCGGCTCTGGTCACTTAAAAAACAGATCCCTTCAAGCACATGAAACAAGTAGGAAAAGAGGTGTGCCATGAAGTAAATAATGTAATACTCGCCAGACAATCTATATCATACTACAAAACCTGGAACAATTATAGGAAAGATAGACGGCTCCAACTTGAAAGAATCCCCCCTCAATAAAAGGTTTGATTGTGTCTCTCAAGTTCTGATTTTAAACTTAATCACATATATTTACTGCTTCCACACTGCTTGAGAAGACAATACTACACTTATTTGTAATTGTGTTATATCCAAGAAAAGATTGCACAATTTAACAAAATGAACTTCTGTAAAGTGTGTCTAATGCTTTGGATTAGGAACACCCACTCATCTTCTAATTGTTTTCATAACCTTTACTACTGTTTTCAAATGCATTTTTTTTAACTATATCTGATAACTCTCAGGCACAGTTAGACGCCTTTATCGAGAGAATACTCGTTGAATGCGGAAAAAAGACCTCGATGAGTGTACATTATTTTGCACACATTTCCTTTATGATTGAATCACAGAATATTTTAAAAAGAGGGGAACTTAAAAATACACCCACACACTAAAAGTAGTGGACAGGACTATCAAAATATCATAATAAAAAAGAATTCTCCAATAGAACTAAAACTAATATTGTGAATGAATATGGAAAAAATAAGGCACCTTAGGGAAAAAAAGAAATAATAACAATGTAGTCCAGAATTCCCTTGTGCGTTCCTATTAATTAAATTATTGCTTCTCAAATAATTCTCTCTTTTTATTCTTGTTATTATTTTGTTTCAAGCCCTTTGTTCCTCGTGATTATATCTTTCAATTGAATTTCACTGATGTACAATTATTAATATTGTAAGTCTCAAAGCGGGCCTTGGTGACATTACTTTCAACACCTTAGCCAAGTCAGTAGATTGGCCCATACATGAAATTGGGGATGCGAGGAAGTGCTAGTGATGGTCATATAATGCCAGATCACCAATTAATGGAGACGGAGTGGTGGTGCAGGGCATCCTGCACACATGGGGGTATATTCACAAGAACGTGTGATAACTACCACAAGAGTAGCGTAACGCAACTTTCACCATCGCAGCCTATCGCAGAAAAATAACCCTGTGGCAAGGTGGAATTCACAACACGGCAGTAGAATGCAATAGACTGCCGAAACCGCGGACAACGTCTGCGATACTACCACCTCAATGGCAACAAACCACAATACCAAAAAACCTGTGATGGGCCAAAGAGCGATGAGGAAACCAATGATAAGCAGCGCCAGGCCTGCAACACACACCTGGCAGGCGGGAAAAATCAACATAAAAGTAGTAAAAAAAACACAAACACAAACTGACCAACACCATAGCACCATGGAGGCTGCCGGAGCAGGTGCAGAGGATGAGCGCAACCCCACACGCACCCCGGACAACCAGCCCGGGAACTCGGGGACAGGGAAGGGCACCTCCAACCTGTCATTGGGCACCAAAAATGGAATATGACGGAACATCGTGGACAAGGTGGCTGCAGTCGGGGAGCACAAAAGGACAATGGACGAGGTCAAGAGGCGATGGAATGACATCAAGCGGCGGACCAAGGAGAAACTCTCCGCCAACCGGAAGACAGCAACGCAGACTGGAGGTGGGGGCCCAGTGCCACAGCTAGAGCTGGATGACATGAAGGAGCTGGTGTCGATAGTCATCAGTGTGGAGACTTTGGCCGGAGCAGGGAGATCGGAGACTGCTCAACAAGACATTACACAACCGCAACAGGGTGAGTGACCACCAGGTACTGGGGGGATGGGTGGAGATGGGCACAATGGCACACATGCCCAACCAAGCACAGCACAGTGCACACCCACAATGACTCTGGATCTTCACCCAGATCTACAGATTGTCACAATGTACAATGCCACGCTGTATGAATGTCAACATGTACCAAGCGGCTACATACATGTGGAAACATTGTAATACACCATCTCCCCTTCATATCACAGGGGCACCGTCAAGACCTCCTGCAGAGCAGTCCCAGCCACTCTTCACTGATGATGAGGAGGACAACACCAGCATCGACACCCAAGCTATCCAAGACATCATTGACCTCATCCAAAACTCACCTCCAGGAACAGGGAAGGCCTGCTGCATCAAAGAGACTCCACCGACTAACCAACGGACCGAGCTGGAGGCATCCACAGCCTCAGCACCCCCCCCAAAGCCCCCAGGAACAACACAGGGCTTTCCAACTCCGTGTGCTGGAGGGCCAGAGGGAGACCGCAGAGCAGGTGCAGGTGGGGTTCCACCTCATGGATACCAAACTTGACATCATCCATGGGTGTGTAGCCCCGCTCCATGGTCTTCAACGAGCCCTGACTGACTTCGCTGGAGACATGAAGCAGAAAGAAGAACACCTGTCTGCTCAGAGTGGCTCCAGAGATACCAGCCGTGAGCTGTCACACATGCGGAGACTCATGGAGGAACTGGTGTGGATGGAGGCAGAAAGGATGTCAGCCACCGCTGAACATAGCAGGGATCTACCTTGCCCTGCAGATCCTCATCATGGCCTTGCTGCCACAAGGCATGGCGATGTTGAATGCTGCTGCTCCCACACCATCCACATCTCCACCCCCTGATGTGGCTATGCCTCCCTGTGTGGCAGGCCTAACCACTCCGGCACCTGATATGTCAGTGGCACACAGTGTGGCTGACAATCCACTTCTAGCCCCTGAAGTGTCAGTGGTACACAGTGTGGCAAACGATCCACCTCTGGCACCTGAGGTGTCAGTGCCACACAGTGTGGCAGACAATCCACCTCCGGCACATGAGGTGTCAGTGCCACACAGTGCCGCAGCCGGTACAGCAACACCAACAGATGGGGCAGGGCACATACCTGGGGAAAAGGATGTGGATGGGCCTGTGATTAGAAGGGCTCAATAGCATTCATTTCCGCCACCTGGCCGGTTTCTGCCTGGTCCTGCACATTGCCTCATGACCTTCTACTGAACCCCAATTCACTCAGATGAACTCATCTTGGACAGCGACATGGACCGCCACATCCTGTTTGATGACCAATGACACGGCTACCAGACTAAGGACTGCACCCCTCCTCTTGAGCAGTACTTGTCTTCCACGGATGAACTCTGGCTGGCCCTCCACGGACCCATATAGTGTGGTGTATTCGGCAGTGCCCTGTACCACTCCTGCTGAGGAACAGCACTGGGTGTGTAATAAACATCCAGTGACGCACTGCTGAGTCACGTCTTTCATCATTCATGTATGTATGTGTGGATGAATGTAGGGACAGTGATTTCCCTTGCATCAATGATGCTCATCCTGAGGGATGCCAGTCAGAGGGTGCTACCTGTCAAATTGACCTTGATGGCCACTCACCGGTTCTCTGATCACCTTGAACTGTTGCTCATTCGTGCCTCATTCGAGGGATCTCTATCCCTATCTGCTGATTGTATCCCGCTTCTGCTGCCAGAGCTGACGCTCGTCTTCCTTTTTGCCCCGTGGTGCGCCTCCCCTGGACTCGCTGGTGTGAGCGTGAGCTGCAATCTGCACGCTCTGCCCTTCGCTCCCAGCTGGAGTCAGTAGGGTCGAGGCCAGGGAAAAAGAACTACAGCGCGTCAAGCCCGGGGGACTGCGAGGACCAGAAATCCCAGCTGGGGTCAGCTGGTTCCTCTTCCCCCAGGCGACACGCCCACCGGCGTTACAACTATATATTATAACCGGGTCAACGCGTAGCGGGACGCGTGCGGGACCAAGCGCGGGGCTAAGCCCTGGCAAAGGGCAGGCCGTCTGTGGCCGTCCGGGGACGACCGAGGACGGGACGGGCCACCCCACTTACGCTTAGCCATTGAGGATCTACCAAAGTTATATCTCGAAACCAATTTGAAAATACATCTCAAGTCTTACAGATCAAATTGTTATCTCAAATCCTGAAATAAAGATTCTATAATTACATAAAATCAACTGTGATTAACATACCATCAATTACTCTTCTGATCCCAATTATGAGGGCTGTAAAAAAACTTCGCTCACGAACAATCTATATGAGGCGTATGGGGACTGAAACAGCTGTTAGAAAGTCTGCAGATAACTCACAGAAACCTGGCCAAATATCAAGTACTCCAGCTATAAACACATATTTTTCTACCCTTTCCAAGAAAAAAACAGTATCTTCATTTTCAACTGAAAACCAAAATAAGCTGGATCTTTCTATAAATAAGGAAAATTACGATTCGTTACCTCTCTTCGTCCAGAATACTGACAATCAAGGACAGACTAAATCTGAAAGTAACTTGGCAAATATTTCTCTCACTGGGGAACGCCAAAATCCGTCCCTAGATGCGGCTCAAATAACCCCTATAATACCAATAAGTAAACAGGAAAATGAGATACCTTCTGACGTGTCTATAAGTATCAATATGAAGCCAGAACAAGAAAAATCTGAAACATTATTGAGCCAAATACATCCTTTAACTAGTTCACCAGAAAAATCCCCTATCCTATACCCAAACCAGGCCAACTTCACTGATCCAATTTTTTCACATTTAACCTTTGGAAATACTACTTCTCCTCTCTCAAAGGCGCTTTTTACACTGCAGGAAATCTTGGAATCAGTACTTACTCATCTTGGTGAAATTCTTGCTAATTCCGATGACACTTTGGACGTACAAATAGGAATACTGAAATATCTGGTTGAAGAAAAAAAGAAATTATTTCAAAATAAAGACATTTCAAAAAAACTTGATTCAGTCGAAACATTAAAAGATGAAGATCTCCAAAAAATAGAAATATGACTCCAAAACAACGAGAAGCTAGTACGCAAACGAATAACATAGCAAAAATTGTGACTAAAACAAAGGATTTAAGAAAGAAGAACAAACCCCTTATTACCTATTCTCTTAAAAAATTGTTTAAAGAAGAATTGGAAATCATTACTGGAAATAGCAATAAGCATTTTCCTATTTTTTCGTACAAAGTGTCTGACAACAACCAAGATCAGGGTATTAGGGACAACAAAGTAGAGTCATCGGGAGTCACTGCTGAACAGAAAAGTAGTCAACAAGAAAAGTCTGAAAAAAGTAATGAGAGGGAAAATGCTAGGGGGAAGAAGAAGAGAAAACCACTAAGGAGAATACAGAGAAAAAAAGGGAATAAACTGAAATTTCAAAAATCTACTCCCATAATCTTGTTGAACTCTCCAGAAATTCAAAAAACTCCGTTGGTAACACATCTGAACCCAAAAACTGAAGAATTCTGTCCAGTGGTAGAAAAAAGAACAAAAGAACGAATTACCAAGGCTACTGAGGAAGCGAAAGTCATTATTTCTCAACCATGGGAAGGAATTCCATCTAAGCATATAATTATAGAAGAACTGTTTCCTACTGACAAGATGCCATTGAATCGCGGTAGAATACTGAACCTTTTACAAGAAATGCCACCTCTGATCTCTCTGACAAGCAATGAAATTGATCTAGTTCTCTTTCCGAATAAAGAAAATAACAAACTAGCACAGGTATCCTTTTTTTCGCCAGTTTTGCCTGGAATCATACTAAGGGAGAAGGAAATTCTACATAAAAATGGTTATGACGTAATTTCCGTAGTTGAACCCATACCCAATAATTTAAACAAAGGTATCCTAACTAACCGAAGAAGTGAAGGTATCCTAACTAACCGAAGAAGTGAAATTACTAACACACTCTGGGGAGAATCAGTATCAAATTCCACGAGAAAGGACTCACTAAAAATACAAGTAAAGCAAGGTGAGAGGTCAGTATGGTCCAGGGACTTAAGTCCTAGCAATAATGAGAACTCAACAAAATCTTGGGCATGGTTATCTGAAACCTTAAACAGTAAAAAATCTGTTAAACCCCAACAATATCAAGTTTAGCAAAGGTCTAACGCTACTGTCCTGGAATTTGGCTGGGAAGACTGACAAAAAAATGAAGTATGTAACTAAAATCCTCCCAGATATTATTGGTTTACAGGAAACGTGGATCACTAATCCCTTTAAACAAAAAGGATACTATGTATATGAAACCTTGGCAAAAGGATCTAGAAGGGGGCATGCCAAAGGTGGTCTAGCAATTTTATTAAAAGAAGATCACTCTTGGATACAAGAAATAATTAATACAAATACGGATAATTTACAATGCTTAAAGGTATCTCTTAAATCTAAAATATCAGCCACTTTTGAGAAAATACTGCTCTTCAACATCTATGCACCTCCCAGTAGCAACTGCGATCTGTTGTTCGAACGCCTAATGGAGACTATCTCTCACATTATTGAAGACCAATTTAATTTGCCATATATTATAATGGGAGACATGAATGCAAAAATGTCAAACTGCGAAATAAAGAAGTGGGCTCTCCTCTTTAAAGAGGAATCTTTGGAAACATCACTTCCTGTACTCCCAAAAGGAATGAAATCTGACAGGAGAGGTCGCGCACTATTATCATTTCTCCCTAGAATTAACGGGACAATTTTAAACGGTAACATCCATGGTGATAAACCAGCATCGTATACGAGGCAGGGTAATGGATCTCCCTCTATCCTTGATTACTTCATATGTGGGATCGGAGAAAAAGATCAAATCAGTCAACTTTCGATTACATTCAATGAGGAAAGTGATCATGCTATCTTATGTCTATCAACTGAATGGACTGCACAGTCCACTTTCCAGTATCAGCCGATATTTCATCAAACCAAACTGGAAGTAAACGCAACGAGGGGCCGAATATATTGGGGGACAGAAAATTTGGACCATGTGAGGCTACTAATCTCCCAAACTAATCTGTTGACTACTACATACTCAGTCGATCCTATAAAGAACTTTGACTGCATATTAAATAAACTGAAATATGCATTACAAAGTAAGTTAGACCAATCAAAATCAAAGAAAAGCAAACGAAGTAGTAAACATAAAAATTCAAATAAACCAGTCGTAAAACAAATTAACAGGTTGATACGGGCCCAGTATTTGAATTTCTCAATTACAAATAAAAAGGAAATCAACAGATTAAAAAATCAAGTACGACGTGAAAAAACTAAACAGGAAAAAATGAAGCAGGACACTAATTGGATTGAAATCCAACAAGCAGTTAAACAAAACAACCAGCGCAAATATTGGGCCCTGATTGCAATAATGACCGGAACCAAGAAAAAGTTGGAAGCAACTCCTGTCATAGAAGAAGACTGGGAAATTTACCTTCAAGAACTATACGGTCTGAACAAGTCTATTAATAATGGTGAGGCTGAAGTACAAACTCTGGGAAAGAATGACATGAAAATCAACAAAACGTCGGCAGTGTCTGTCTCTACGATCATAAGAAAGGCAAGAAGTACGGGTGCGTCGGGACCCGATCAGATACCTATTAAGGCCTATCAAATTGACCACAAAGAGTGGGGACGGTTGCTCTCGCCACTATTTAACTATGTAATCGATAGTGGTAAAATGCCAATCTCCTGGAAGGGGAGTATAATTATCCCGATTTATAAAAAAGGAAAAAGAAGCATTCCGGGAAATTATAGGCAAATTGCCCTCATGGATGCTGCCGGGAAGATCTTTGCTGCAGAAATATTGGATAGGCTGAAAACTTGGGCATTTTCCCTGGGTTTAATCCCTAAGTTTCAGTCTGGATTTCGTCCAAACCATGCAGTGACTGACAATGTAGCGATCTTCCAAACCATTCTGGACAAATATGTATCAGGGAAAAAGCAAACCATTTATGCAGCGTTCATAGACTACTCGACAGCCTTCGATCGTGTAGATAGACCGACCCTGTGGTCAAAACTGAGAAGAATGGGCATACCGGAACAGCTATTGCTTTTAATAGTGAATCTACACAATGATACCTGGTGCCGTGTCCAAATGGGGAGTGATAAGGGCCTATCAAGGGTAATTCGCACATCTAACGGCTTAAAACAAGGGTGCCTCTTGGCTCCAATTTTATTTTCTTTGTACTTAAGTGATTTACCATCCAAACTACAACAAGGTTTAAGTACTCCGCCAAAGATAGCCAATGAGTATATTCACTCCCTGCTGTACGCGGACGACATTGTCTTGTTCGACCTAACACCATTCGGACTTCAAAATCTCCTAGATATTTTACATCAGTACTCCAGGAAAAATTTCTTAATTCCAAACATAAATAAGACCAAAGTGGTTGCTTTCTCAATCCAGAAGAAAAGGGTGAGATACGAATGGAAGTTGGGAGGGGAGAAAGTAGAGCAGGTAAAGGAATATACTTACCTGGGCAGAATCTTCTCACAAAACGCGAGTAACAACAGTCAAATTGATCACCTAAAAAGGAAATGTGACCTACATGCTGGGGCTTTGTCCCGCCTATATTCTGCTACTGGACATAGGCACTTTTCTGCACTAATTCAAGTTTATCGAGCCAAGATTCCGCCGGTCATATCTTATGCTTCGGAATACATCCCCATTAATCAATGGTCATATATGAACTTAACTGAAGGTAAAATACTAAAAAAGTTATTGAAAATCTCCACATCTACTCCAGTACAGGCGTTGAGACTGGAATGCAACATCACGAGTGCCTATGCCACAGCTGTAGCTAGTATCATAAGGTGGGCCTATAACCTTCTCCACTCTAAAGAAGGCACTCTACGAAGTTTATTAAAAGTTGAGACATTTAACACCGGTTCTACCAATCTCACATTTTCAAAAAACATGCGAGAGGCTTTTCAGCTTGCTAAAGTAAGTGTGGAAATTCTGTCTACATGGTCTCCAGCCCAACTCAAACTATTTTTAAAAAACTTCACCCCTAAATTGAGTTATGACATTGACCACTTACATTGTGCTAGTTTATCTTTGTATAAGACCTATGTGGACTCCCATGAATACAAGCAATACCTGCCCTACCTAGACTATACCCTCATACACGGTGCAAGGCGCGCAATTATGATGCTGCGCCTGGGAATACTTCCTGTACTAACTTTTATTTCTTCCTGGAGATCAGACAAGACAGCTTTATGTACCTTTTGTCAAGGGGGCAATCAGAATCTGGAACACCTTCTTTTTATATGTCCTAACACAGAAATTGTGAAGGCAAGATTACTATGTCTTACGCCCATTTATCGATCATGTAGGATCGTAAACTCAAAGGACTTTTTATTAATTTGCAAAAACCCCCCAAATGAATATGTTTGTTATAGAATTTTTAAGTTTTTGAAAATTTCACTGAAAATGTACTAAATGAGAATGTATAAAGCATATATTTTATTTTGTTGTCCTCAAAAGAGTACCGTTACAAATAAACTTTTTTTGACTTTGACTTTGGGTCACGGGTCCCGTGGACACCACAACAGGGACAAATGCGTCAGCAACTTCCTTGCCTGGACATGGACTGAACCACGCCCAGTGCTCATGAGTCATTTCTGCAAGCCCTGTGCTGTTCTGGCATACGGCAGGCCAGACCACTCCGCTCATGCTCCCAGCGGGGGCCTCATTGCTACCCATCGCAGGCATATGCGCTGGTGGTGTGCAGGTCTCTGGCCTAGTTTATCAGCATGTCACAGCCACTCCCTGAGGGCAGGTTTGCACGCACACCATACCCACCCGGCACAGGCGTCACAGGCAAGGTGACACCATAAATATAAGGGGACGACGACTTCACATACACCTCTGCCGCTGGGGACTGCCACATGGCGCTGACTGGGGTTCAACAGAGTTTGTGGCACGGCCATGCCACGGGACGCTGACTGGGGTTGTACAGGGTTTGTGGCAGATGCTGCATTGCATCCGGCACAGGCACCCTGCCACGGGACAGTGACTTAAGGTGCACTGAGTCATTGGCAACTTGAGTTGCTGAGCAGCCGTGCAGCCTACGATGATAGCCCGTCCTGGTGTTCGGACTGCTCAGGATTTGTATGACTTGCTGCACCGCAGTGTATGCCGTGCCAGTGGCCTGCGCGGGCCTACCGCCGCATGGCCCTGCTTCCGGGGTCACAGAGTTAGTGGCATCCATTGGGCTAAGTGGCCGTGCAGGCTGCGATGTTGCCGGGTACCCTGGTATGTCCTATGCCATTGTGTGATCAAATCCCAGCACCAGGCGTGTGACATGGTGGCCTGTGCAATGTGGGTGCACGGTGTGGAGGGTGCCATGTCTACGGGCCTATGGGCTTGTGGCTTGTGGCTTGCAGTGGCACGTGGTGGGACCTGCAGTCTACACGCCGGTGGCGGAAGGTGAGTAGTGTCACCCGGGTGTGCATGGGCGGGCATGCTCCGATGGGCAGGGGGAGGGCCTGGTATGCCTCTGGCTGTGTGTTCATGGGCGGGTGGGCAACGTTGTCTTGTGCAAGTGTGTGTACTGTGCCAATCATGTCCCTGGACTCTGTTTTAGATGACGGCTTTGTCTCATATGTGTGACTTGGTGTGCTGCTATACGTACCGGCAAGTGGTTGGAGACACACCGGTGGCAGCAGGTGAGCAGTGTGGCCTGGGTGCGCTGGGTCAGCTCTCTCTGCCCCCTCTCTTCTTCTCTCTCTCTCCCCCTCTCTTCTTCTCTCTCTCTCTCTCTCTGTCTCTCTATCTCTCTCTCCCCTCTCTTCTTCTCTCTCTCTCTCCCTCTCTCTCTCTCTCTCTCTCTCTCTCTCTCTCTCTCTC